>NC_044005.1:13853362-14521695 GCF_900496995.4 Aquila chrysaetos chrysaetos
AAAACCACAAACCACCAAGGTCATTTTTGTTTATTTATTTATTTATTTGCTTTGGAGACCCTGCCTCTACATGGGGAGGGGGTGCTAGGAATCTGGGTGCATGAGGTAAGTGTATGGAAGTTCTGCTTACATATGGAGTGAATTAGGAAAGGCTGAGAGAGAAATATATTACATTTTCCAGTGTCCATCATTATGAAAGTGGATTAAGTGTTAAGCAGCTGCCAACTTTACATGCTGAGCCGAATACTGACAGTAAGCTTGTCATCTTTAAGTTGCTCATTTTACCAATATGTTTCTCTTTGGTCTTGATGGGGGGAAAAACTTAGGCAATCTCGAATATATTAAGTATTGAAGCACACCAAGTTAGAATTGTTTAAATGGAAAATTTAGCCACATTAATAGTGCATCATCTTTTTTCTATTAAGGAGAAAATAATGGCAAAGGTTACAAGACAAAACTTAAATATAACCAAGTTAAATAAAGACAGAGTGGCCCCATGATAGGAAAAGAATTAGCCCAAGACAGCTTGAGAGGAAACAAACCCACGGCAGATCTATTTTCTGTATCTGTAAATAAATACAAAATGAAAAACTGAAAATTGACCTGAGAGGCTCTCCTTGGTTTTGGAGGAGAGAATTCACTGGAAATGTCAGAATAACATCGGGGATATGTCAGGTGTAAGTGAAAAAAGAACCAAGTTCTTAAATAGTAATCAGAAAAATAATTAAAATAACATCAGCAGTGTGTGGAATGATGTTATTTTGGGTTAAAGTTGCCTACATGATATAATTCTCAGTCAGTAAAGGAAAACAGGGGAAGATCTTCTTTCTTTTCTGCATTATTTTACAACATGAAATTAGACAATTTTTCCAGATGTCTCTGTTATGTATCCAGCTGAGCAAGCCAAAAGGGTATTCTGCTGTTTCATTGAATAGAGTTCTTTGTAAATTAAACACAATACTTTTATAAAGCATTTGGCTAAGCAGTTACCTGAACTGATGTAGACAAAGCAGATGAAAAACACTCAAAATTAATATCATGTGTTTTCGCTTGTGCTAAGAAATATTTTCTTCACTGAAATATGAAATGTTAGCGTGAACTGAAATGAAATCTTAAGAATAGGGCAACATCTAGGACTTTATTTCTGAAGTTATAGAAAGCAAAATGAGTGCAAAACATATTCTGCGAATCAATCATATAATTCCAATATGAATAATGAAACAAATTTCAAAGATATTACTAGAGGGCGAACAAAGTAGTTCCCAACTGATGAAAATGAAGTTGCACAATTTGAAGCAACACTGAATAAGGAATCAGATTGGAAACCCTGTGATCAGAGAAATATTCAGAAGTTCTGCTCAAGTGTATCATAAAGACAGGCCTGAATCAATGAAGTTTGTACTCTTATCCAAACTACCCCAAAATTCTGAGGTATGTACCATTCATGTTGTTAGTGTATCATTCCGATAACTTCCGTGATTCAAATTGCTGCATAATGAATACTCCTGGCTTCTAGTAGGAACTCTATGTCCCCTCTTCTGGACAGCAGAAACAATTTCAACTGTATACCCTGTATACTGGCATAAAAGAAATACTTTGATTTATTCTCTCAGTTCCAAAATTTAACTCAAAGTGCTAAAATAAAAGTGTTTCCACTAAATATAAACCAGGTTTTCCACTAGCTCTTTTATGCTTTTGATTTCTCAATATTTCTTAGTATTTCTCTTGATTTGGCAGGTACGCCTGTTTATACAGGCGCTGACCATGGTTACCTTCCATCGGTTTTGCTTTTGCAGGAGGCAATCAGAACTTTGTAGAATCAGTTTTTTCAATTCCTAGAGTTCTTTTAATTAAAGGACAGGTGAAGAGAGACAGAAAAATTGACTTTTTTCTCAAAAAACACATTTTTAAAGTGTATCTGCATAATGGCAGCATTCTTCATTGAGGCTTTTTTGGAAAAAAAAAAACAAACCCAAACCGAACAAACCAAACCCCCAAAATAAAAAAAAAACCCTGGTCTTAATCTGCAGAAGTCCTTCTATAAAAAGCATCACTCTAAGATCTAGTAGTCTAAACATGCTAATATAAGATAGTTCCAGTTTAGAAATACAAAGCTGTGAGGTTCAGCATTGGATTGTTTCCTGAATCATTGCTGTGAGCTACAAAATAGCTAGCATTTGATGTTTCTAGTTTCGGCTTTATCTGAAGCATTTTGTTGTAAGAATTATACAGGAAAAGTACAGTTCTTCTAATAACACAAAAACTTTCAGAACTGATTTTGCTTAAAAGTAAGTAAAAATTACTGTGGACTGAAATGCAATATGGAAAGTATTAGCACAAGCACAATTTGTTTTAGTACTACAATTAGAACAAGTCTGCAGCCTTCATATACCCAAACTGACATCAGTCTGGAATGACTTTTCCAGAAAGAATAGTATGGCGCAGAAAAGAGTAATATGTGTAGGCATCCTCACCAGTGGCATGCCCAACAATGAAACGTGTGGTTTGGTTGTTCAGTGTTTAAAAAAGAAACCGCTGTAGACATGAGTGTACTTCCCTACATCCATCCAGGAGGCTGGACACTACGCAAAAATGGATAGTTTAAATGTGTGGCTGGGGCCTATCTTTAAGATAGTTCTGTCTTACACTATGGTATGAAATGATCTCATGATTTGTAAATAGTTTGCCCGGATTAGTTATAATCATGAAAGTCAGGAACATTTTAAATCACCCTGATTATACAGATAGATTCTAGTCTTTGCGTGTATACACATGATATACATAATTAGAGCAATGTGCTTCATTCAAACCAACTGCAATCATGAAATTACTCTTGCCCATTAAACTGTACAGGAGGCTGTGATTACATCCTTTTTATTTTTAATATGAGTTCCCTGCAATTCCCAAGCTCTCAAATGTTTCAAGCCAGCTGTAGCAGTAGGACTTTTAATTATACTGTTGTTTAGTGAGTGACATATAGCTTCTCAGTCTGAATTAGCCCTGGACAAACAGGTAAGAGTAATGTGAACTAAAAAACTAAATGCAGAACAGCTGTGGACAGAAATGAATGCTTTGATTGAAAACACTCTCCTGGTAGTTTTCTTGTATGTTGCTATGGTACAAAAAAATATGATTTTATTACGGGTTTTCTAAAGTGACAGGTGTCCTTTAGAGTAGCTTTCCTGTGCTTTTACCTTTAATTTTGAAAACCAAGTTGTTAATTTGTAATTTACTTCTATATAGTGAAAAAGGCAGGACATTATTGTTCCTGCAGTGACTACTCCCCATTCCCAATAAAAATGCATCTGGACAGAACCTTTTCTGGGGAAGGGTCTAGCTTGCATTGGTTATGATTTGTGGTGATTTAGAGGTCATTAAGCAGCTTCCTGTTGTTGAAAAAATAAACATAAAATTGTTGAACTAGCTGAGACATTCATGAAAGGTGTATATTTGATGAATTGTATTTCTCTTTTCTTTTGAATTTGGAAAATATACACAACTAATTTTGAAATAAGCTGTGCCTTTATGAGTATGCAAATTCCCTTAATTGCACATTAAATATTTTATGTACTTTTACTTAGGGTAGAGAATGTTATTGGTTATTAGTATCATACACATAGGTGATCTGAGCCTTATTTCCATCACAGGATCAGTTCTCAGTGACATGGGAATTTTTAGAAAGTAGACGGGAAAAGTAAACAGGAAAAGTATAACACAATTGTCAAAGCAAGACCATCTTAAAAATTGGTCTTTGCAAATGACATTTCTAACTGCACAGGTGTATTTGGTTTGTTAACTATGTGTCATCAATAGCTCAGAATTCAACAGATCCTAGTTTTGGTGCTTCTCAGCTCAGTAGTGCTTTATGTAACCATACAGCTTCTTTGAAACAAACAACAACTTGGGGCAAGAATCCAGGACAGTTGCAAAAGCATAGATTTTTTTTTTTTTTGGTCTTGAAGTAGTCATGTCATTGCTGAGCATGACTTTTCATAACTGGCTGAGTTCCTAAATTCACATTCTATCTACTAACTTTGTCTCTCTTTCATACTCAGGGTTTAACTAATTGTTCAAATAGACCTCACAAATCTCTGTTGGCCTCCATAGTAAACCACTGAACATGAGCTGAAATTCAAGGATTTATTTTTAATGTCAGCATTTCTCAGGAAATGATGGTCATATCATTTAGCCCAAGCTCCTATACAATAGAGGTTACATTATTTAAACCACTGACTCATGGACCGAGCCAAATAATTAGATTTTATTAGATTTTGTACTCCAGAAAGGCATCCAGTCTTGATTTAAAAATAGGAAGAGGTGAGGAATCCATGACAAGGTAGTTTGCTCTCACAGTCAGTGCCCTCTGCATCTCTACAGGCTTTGTCTGAACCACCTTCTGCTTGTGCTATGTGTTCCAACACTTGCTCCAGACTTGGTGTGATTAGAGACATGCCTCTGCAGAGCTGGCTGACAGAAACTGTGGCAGCATTAGACAGAAAACCTCAAGTTGCTTGGATGAGGTCACTTGTTTCAACTCAAAGCCTCTTAAGGACTTCCTTTCCTTCAAAAGAGGCCTGGGGGTATGTACCAAACTCTCCCTGAACAGTGGAGGGTGAGAGGATCCTCCTGGAGCAGTTCAATCCAAAAAATCTAACCAAGATGCATTGAGTCTCTCTTGTGCTGGAGGAACCTGTCTCTCTTAACCAGTTACAGAAGGTGACACAAGTAGCTAATTTAAGTAGCTAACTCAGATACTTGGGTTGAGAATACTTGTAAAATACCCAGAGCAGGTTGGTCAAAGACATTCTGAATGGTGTCTTTTTGTGCATCTCACAGAGCGTAATACCAGATGTACCTACACCAAGATAATTTTGAAAGCTCTGACTTTGACTTAATGCTTGAACATGTAACACTGCTAGTGCTGGTTGCATAATGCACACTTTACAGAATAGATTTCTATAAATCTGTGTAGTTCACTTGGATCAAATGATATCACTACTCAGAGTTTCAAATCTAGATTCTTTGGCCAAATCTTCTTCAGTCCTATGAAAAGTTATCTCAGTTTTCTAGCTGGTGTCAATTAGTAAACATTATGTTTTCCATTAGGAAAAAAAAAAGGCTAATAGTAGTTGTCTGAACATTCCAGTCCATACAGCATGAATTGTTGCTATGGCTGACCTTTCTGTAACCTGCAGCTTCTTAGAGGTTGGTACGTTTGGGTTTTTTACATAGCAAGATAAACTTCAGGAGGCTGAACTAGGGAAAGAATGGAGAATGAAGGGAAAAGCAGATTTTGAAATTGCATCTGAGCATAGATTGATTTGCTTCAGATTGCTTTCCAGTTTTCTTCTATCCTCTTTAAGGATAAATTACTTGGGATTAAAACTAGTTTGTGCAATTAAAAAGGAAAAAATATTGTTCTTTGATTTCTGTGCTGCGATAAAAGTGATACAGTTTTCTCAAAAATCAGATGTTCAACCTGAATACTTAGGGCATTTCACGGGAATGTACAACAACTAATCTCTCACCACCAAAATTTAAACTTTATGTAATACTCATGACCAAGCCATCTGAGTGTGAGTTGAGCATCTTTACAAGCTCCTAAAAGTAGGCTACCTAAATGCTGATTTGCTAGCTCCATCTGATAAAAACTGATTCCTGTGTACTGCTTCCAGTATCACTCACCAAAGTTAGCTTTGTTCTGGAATCTGACAGCCACTTGCTTTTTCAACTGAAGCAAAACAAAATAAACAGCGCAAAATTGTCCTGAAAATGAACACTGACAAAAAAGCTCAGCTGCTGTAAGAGGCAGCAATTAGTATTTGCTGTACCTAATGGTATAGGGGTAAATCAGAAACTCTGAAGGACTTTCTTAGGAGACATCCAGAGAGTAGTGGGAGGACAGTCATTGCCTTCCCATACTTAGCCAGGATGAGGACAGCTCAGCCAGATCTTGGACATGAGATTTCCTCCCACTAATAAGAACTGACCTATTTTTAAAGCACTTAGAGTGTTTTGTTAGCTATAGTAGTAATAATAATAATAATAATGCAGTTATTAATATAACTTCACTCTGTCTAGACAGATCTATATCTAGCTGAAAATGAAGAGAACAAAAAGAAGAGAAACAGATTTCTTTCTGAATTCAAACATCTCTGAGTTCCCAAAGTTTCACTGAGTTCCCACCACCCACCATGCTGAAATCACACCAGTGTACACGATGTTGACAGAACACAAAGCTTATAGCAAGTGTGCGCTGTTATTTTTTTGGATTGCACCAAGCACTCACTGTCATGTTTAGCAGCCAGGGCTCAAAGGTTGCTGTGGTTGGCTAGAGCTAATATTGAAAGCCATGATGGTTCAGCTACAGAAACTGAACTAAAATTTGGTGTGAACCAAATAGATGTATCTCCAAGTTCCTGCAGATCAGCACAACATGCCTGTCCTGTCCCACATAGAAACCTATGCCCTGGTACCTTTGCACCACAGACTGAGCAGTCTCGCACCCTTTTGTCCTTCCAGTGCAAGCAACTGCTCAGTTCCTCCCGCAGCACATTCCCTCAGCTCCTTGAGACAACCAGCACCACCCACTCTTCAGCACAAGCTGCAGGTGCTCTCTCATAAACATGTGCTATATGTGTCCTTCCACCCCCAGAGAATCTGCCCTCTTCCTTCCCCTGCCTGAGTGGCAGCTCTTCCCCCCTGGGACCAGCTACCCCAAGTCAGGCAGCTGCCCCAAACCCTTCCATAGAGCAAACAACCTTTTTCTTGCTAAGGTGGTACTTTTTACTCCTACCACCTCATGGTGGCTGCTCCTCAAGTGGATGAATAGGGACCAGACATTGAACTGGGCATTCAAGTGTTTAGGTGGTAGCGCTGGTGATCAAACAGTCCCTGCTGAACACGTCTGGGTGGTGGGAGGCAGGCTGCAGGAGGCTTGCTGTGCTGTAATTACACCCATTCCTAAAGTTACGGTTAATCAAAAAACCAAAACTAGACTTTGCTGTTATATGTTAGCTATAATGGCTATGTGCAATATGCACAATATGTGTGTGCATATGCACTAACATGAACAAGGGTTCCAAAACTGTCATTTATAAAATGAGACAATGCTCTCATGAAAGACATACCTATGACATACACCATCAGTCTCCCGTTTGGATTGTGAGAGACCTCTGAATTGGGTCTATTGGCAAGTAGTTATGGATTTCTGACATGTTGGAGCTTCTTGGTTTAACAGTTATCAAAGATAAATTATAAGTGTCCCAGTAATGTTATTCTGAAATTTTTATCCCAGACATGGACTTGTCTTGCAGTGGGAATTTGATTAGCCCCTGAATGACAAGTGTGATTCCTCAGACTTCCCTCAAACTCTTTCATTGTGCTTTTATTTCTGTTCTTACTTTTAAAAGGTACATCTCAACATTGTTTCGTGCTGTTTGCAGGTCTTTCATTTTTCTGTTACACTGTGCTGTACTTAGCATCAGGAATATCAAATGCTTCAGCTCCGCCGTGAAAGTAAAGAGCATGACTGCTTTGCTGACCATTTTTCTTTTACCGGTTCCTATCCCTCCTCAGGCACAGTGCAGGTCTATGGAAATATTCGGTGGTTTTTCCATGTTTCTGGATGTTTTAAGCTCTGCTTAGGACTGTGATTTAGAACTATTGTATTTCCAGCAGTGAAAAAGGAGCTCCAGAAAATGTGCCTACAGACATCCTGGCCAAGGCCGAGCCCATCAGCGGTGGTGGTAGTGCCTCTGTGATAACAGATTTAAGAAGGGGAACCTGCAGTGGGGGGAAGAGATAGGAATGTGAGAGAAACTCCTGTGCAGACAGCAAGGTCAGTGAAGGAGGGGAGGAGATGCGCTGGAGGAGAGGATGCCCCTGCAGCCCGTGGTGAGATGGCAGGCTGTCCCCCCCAGCCCATGGAGGGGAGCGGGGGAGCAGATGCCCACCTGCAGCCCAGGGAGGAGCCCACGCTGGAGCAGGGGGATGCCCCTAAAGGTGGCCATGACTCCATGGGAAAGCCTGCACTGGAGCAGTCTGTGCCTGAAGGACTGCAGCCCGCAGAGAGGACCCATGCTGGAGCAGTTCGTGAAGAACTGCAGCCTGTGGGAAGGACTCACATTGGAGCAGCTCATGCAGAACCGTCTCCCGTGGGAGGGACTCCACGCTGGAGCAGGGGAAGAGTGTGAGTCCTGCCCCTGAGGAGGAAGGAGCGGCAGAGACAATGTGTGACGAACTGACCCGAACCCCCATTCCCCGTCCCCCTGCACCACTGCTGGGGGAGGAGGTGGAGAAAACCGGTAGTGGAGTTGAGCCGGGAAGGAAGGAGGGGTGGTGGGAAGGTGTTTTAAGATCTGGATTTTACTTCTTATTATCCTTGTTTTGATTTGATTTGTAGTAAATTAAATTGATTTTGTTTTTTCCCCAAGTTGAGTCTGTCTTTTGCCCATGACTGTAAGTGGTGAGTGATCCCTCCCTGTCCTTGTCTTGACCCACGAGCTTTTCTTTATATTTTCTCTTCCTCATCCCACCGGGACCTGGGGGAAAGGAGTGAGTGAGCGGCTTCGTGGTGCTTTGTTACCAGCTGGGCTTAAACCACGACACCAAGCCACCCCAGACTTGTCAGGTTTGAAGCTTTCTTCTCCACTGTGTCCTGGATACTCATCTGTGTAAGTTCCTCATTTCTGTCTACATTCAAATCCTTTCCACCTGCGCATTCATCCCATCAGTCTCCCTCCCCACTCCAAGTCTGCGTGTCTGTAGGAACAATTACTGACAAGTCCATTTCTGTTTCTAAAGCTATGGATTTATGAACCCTCCCCATGTCCTCTTTCACTCCCTTGGATGCTAGCGCCTGCTAGCTGGCTGAACTTATCCCCTCTCTTGGATCTGCCCTCAGAAATAAACATGCCCCAGCTCTTGTTTCTGGCAGAACTCTAAAAAACCTGGACACAGGCTGCAGTAATCAAAAATCTGCTCAGATGGCAAAGAAAAACAAGAGAAATTTGGGATAAAAAGTCCATATAGAGCCCTGCTTTAACTGTTGTTCTTGATTTATTTTACTCCTGGTACACTTTGCTCTTGGTTCTGTAATCACACAGGGGCAAGAAGGCCAACTCCTGAAGGCCCACTTAATTCAGCATCTGTGGTCTAACTGATCAGCATTACGTAAGATGAACTTCAGCATAACATAACCAGTCCCAACTGAAAGTTACGTTGCTGCACAACATATGCAAAATACATGATCATGTGAAGGATTAACAAATTGCTTGGCCTTGTTCTCCAATTCTATAATCTATTCCATGTGGGAACGTCCCCTCACCCAGACAGAGCCCCCATGGCCTCCATGAGGTTCTGTGCTCTCCTGCTGTGGCTCTGTCCATGAAGCGGCAGCATTAGGGACTGTCCTTGGCATGAGTTTTTCTAAAGTGTTTGTTTCCTTAGGTAATTTTGTAGGCCTTTAATGAGGTTGAGGGAGAGGAAGACTGAAGAGGAAGAGAACAAACCTGGATTTATGCCAGAACATGTGGTGGATAGTAGTAGTCTGATTTCTACAATGGAGGTGTTGCAGCCAGTGAGCTCAATATTTCCCATATTAATGAATTTTAAGGTTGGCAAGAAGCTGCTTAGACATAAACGAGAAGCGTAACTAGGAAGGCTAAGAAATACTCCATTAATATTATTCTCCTGCCCCGCATTTGTATGTATACAGAAAACCCTCTGTTTCTTTTTAACTCTACTCAGATTAAACAGTGAGATGATAAACAACTTTAAGTGACCAGTTTGGCAACAATTTGGAAATGCTATATCCAGAGACAATTTTATGCTCAAACTGAGTTATGTGTGGCACACTGCAAGTTAATAATTTAGGCCATGAAAGAAAGAACAAGATGAAAAAGGATTTCTTGTTGTCAGTCAGCCACATGTGTTTCAGAACACATTGTGTTTTAGAATCATTGGATGTGCTTTTTGTTATTGGCACCTGCTGGGAAGACAGAAAAGTGGCAGTGCAAAAGAGTAGTATAAAAATTTTAATCCTCTTGATATTGTCCAGAGTGGCAATTTATTTTTTCCCTGAGGTACTGACGTAAACATCCATTTTGATTTTATTCAAGGACAAGCCTGGAAGGGAAGATGCTTTAGGGTTTGGGTTTTCTTTAACTAAAAAAAGAGTTGAAACTAGCTTATTTTCCCAGCTATATTAACTTTGCAAACTCTGCTGAAAGAAGACAGTATTTGTTTATAATAGACCCTTCTTCAAATTTTTGAAGGCTTCCATTAGAACTACTGAAGAAAGATAAAATGTTTTGCACATTTACCATTGTGTATTCTGTTGTAGCTCTAACTTCAACCCCAATATATTTGCTTTGTATTTGTGCTTTGAGTTGGTTTCACTGACGAAGACATAATAAATTATACATAAAAGAGAGTGATCTTCTAAGACGATGTTCATTAGGCAGTTCTAACTTGTGATGCATCAGAAACCATATGCTTTGTGCATTGGCTTACAGCTGTAAAACAAACTTGAAATTACCAAATGAAGGCTTGGTGCCAGTTTCCAGTGAAGCCAATGGCAAAACTCCATTTATTTCAGTGGTTCAGGGTGAAGTGTGTAATAATCACAGCTACAAATTAAGAGCTTTTTGTTTTGAGCCAAAGCCTCATCTTTCCTTCTGCAGGTTTGCAATGCTGAAAATGCAGATGAACAACCCCCCTCCTTTTTTTTAATGTATGAAGGTATAAAAAAAAAGTTGTCTGTTTTTCAGTCATTCTTGTCCCTTCTGTTTCCTCACACTGCAAACCAAAGTTTAGTAAACCCGGGCAGTCAGGTTATAAGGAAAAAGGAGTCTGGAGTGTCTAGCGTTTCTGGTCACCCCGCAAGTCATCTAGACAGTAGCATGGTTATGTGAGTGCCTTATAGCCTCTTATTGGGTTTGAGGGACAGGCCCTGTCCTTTGGCACCCATGATGTTGCCACAGATACTGTCCTACTGCTGATTCTGTTCATAGCCTGATGCTGAGCTTAGGTAGCAAAAGGATAGACCATTTCTGCTTTAATGGAAGAGGCCTGTCCAAGCTGCGAAGGAGGCATTTTGGGAAAAGTGCCCACCCTTTGTTAAAAATCTAAGTAATTTATTATTATTTTTGTGCAACATTGAATGGTGCTGTCTATCCTCTGCACAAGAACAAAATTTGCAACATGCCTCCAAATTAATGATGGGAGACTTCCAAACTATTGAAGGGATTTCAGAACATACGTCTCCTTAAAAGAAAAATGGTTGAGTGGGGTCCCTTTCACGCTTCTCTTATTTACTTCCCGAAGTGCTTTTCTGTCTTTTAAAAAATTCCTACCCCTTTTATCATCACAGAAGAAACTAGGCTTGTGGCTTGTAGACTGAAAGCGTTCTCTGTTTAAGCGAGCTTGAGCCACTTAGCAGGGAGTCCATACTGGACTTAAAGCAAAAACGTATCCCTAATCCTGGAACCGTCATGAAGCAGAGAATGTTAGAGTCATTTACAGCTGCCTGGCATTGTTGCTGAGGGATGAATTGAAACCGCTGGTCTGCCAGGCTTGTCAACACCTTTGAAATCTGCTGCCTAGCCTGGTTCCCCAAAGGACTCCTTGGAGAGAGTGAAGGAGCCAAACTGACAGCCAAAGACAGAGTCCACCTACTTGTCCCTTTTTCTTCCTTTGTCTTTGTTTCTTTTCCGCTTTTATAATTGCCTTTCTTTTTGCTTGTTTTTATCCCAACACTAATGTTGTAATATTGGTAAGTGGTTTAATTAGAAGATTTATTAACTTGTGTTTTCAATCTTTTTACTGAGAAAAAGTACCAAAAACTCAACATCAAAATAAAAGCTATTACACAATCCACTAGTTGGGTGCAGTCCGACCCCTTTGAATTCCATGGCTAAACTCCCGTTGGCTTTCATGGGAGCCTATTAAGGAACAAGCTCTTGTTATTTTGTAATATGCATGCCACATGGGGTCTCAATTTAGTCACTTAACTAAAGGCACCTAAACAAGTGGCCTTTTTTTTACTGATGTGAATGACTCAATGGCTAAATGGGAATACATGTGCCTAATTTTAGTACACCCACAGTTGAATATGGCAACCACAGTCCAGTATCGTAACTTCATCTATATGGGTTGGCATTTATCAATCACTCTGGGAATGGCTTGACAACACGTGCATCAAAAACACTTCTGTTGGGTATATCCCATAGATCTAAAATAAAAGCAGATAATAAAGGAGAGAAGTAAATATGAAACACAAATCTGGGATTAGCTTGACAACAGTAATTAATGCGTGTCTGAGGCTTTGCTTCATGATAGTAATTAATCACCTCTTTTCAGTGTATTTCTAATAATGCAAATTATTAATGCTTTAAAAATATAAAGCAATTTGAGCTGTCATCAGAGCTGGGGTAGAGTTTTCCTGGAGCAGCACTCTGCAGAGAGTTTGGTGAAGATCCAAGAACTGGTAAATTTAGAGCAGAAAGTGTTTAATGCACTTGGTTATTAAACACCAAACTATAAACAAGTGCTTCAATATTTGGACGATCATGACATCCAACATAATATCATTTAAAAAAATTAGGTTTCCAAGTCGCAGTAATATAAACTAAGACTCTTAGAATTTACAAAGCCATTGTTTGCTCTTTTCATAGGGTGAATATTAAAATTTGTCTTGTCATTTTAAGGATTAAGGCCAGATCTGATTTTTTCTTACACCATTGTAAAGAAGAATTCCAAGTTCCACCAGTGAAGATTTTTTATTTTGAAATATATTCAGAAAGTATGGTCTATATAAAAATAGATGGGTAAGATTGCCTCCTGGCTTTAAGTGATAATCAGTGTATGCATTCACACAGAGGTATCTATAAACCCTCTCACTTGAGACCATGTATTTTATTCCTTCAGCATTTTTAGTGTGTGAGCTCTGAGTGTGTGATTTATGCAGGTATGTACAATGAGATATGCTTCATATTGTTTCCCTTCTCAATGACACAATTGTGCTGGAGTTCTTTGCTTTTTGACATCTCTCAACACTCTGTTACCCTGGGTTAGGCTTTCTTTGGTAAATCCTGAACAGGTCTTTCTTTCATTGGCTTTGGGGATTTGTGTATGGCTTCTGCATGTTTATCTCAGTTCTCCATTTTTTATCTGAGCCTTCCCAAGAAGGTGACTGGATTCCTTCTGGCTTCCACTTACTGGTGGGCAAGACGCCTTTATTGTTTAGGAGAAGGGCATATTCCAGACTATTCTAAAGTGTCCACCTTTCAAGCCTCAAGCTTACAGGAGGGGAGCACCTAACCTTCAGAAGTATCTCTGCCAGTGGTCCTGCTTTGACCTCGTGTCTTCAGAAACCACATGTGCTAGGTCAGATTGTGCTCTTCTACTTCAACAATAATGAAGATCTCATGCACCAAAATTTGCAAGTGCTTTAGAGGATGTTCCTATGCCCTGAAAATCTTTCTTACACTCTTCCTTGTTTTTTAGGCCATTAACCCCAGACTCCAGGTGCCCATTAAATCTGCCAGGAAAAGAATTCCAAGAAAAAATGGTACTTGCCATCTTCTATGGCTTTATTCCAGCACATCTCTGGGGTCCAAAGAGGTTAGCTGTGCCAGTCTTGTTGTAGTATCAAGTCCACTGTGAGTAACATGAGCTTTATTGATACTGCCAGTGGTTGGAAGCAGTCTGTTGAACATTTTGTTGACCATTCCTCTGGGAATCTCTTGGTTGTCACGATTGCTGGGTCGTGACACCAACCCAGGCCCTTCGTCACTGACACTGTGAGTGACCTCAGCCCTTCTGGCATCTATCTCCAGCACCAGCTGTCTGAAGTTGAGGTGTTAGGAGCACATTTCCCTCATTAGCCCTGAGATCCAAACCAAGATTTCAGTACCAGCAGAAGTTTCTTTGTTTTTCTTCTTTGAATAAAATGTGCATTTTATGAGAGGCAATAAATGCAAATAACCATGGGTGGGCAGAAAGTCTGTTGGAAGCTGGAGAGACCTCATTCTTCAGCAGACACAATGCTTTTCTGGGTTGCTGGTGGGTCTTTTGATAGACTTCAGAGAGTTAGAGGACAAGAAAAGGAGTTCTCAGTCTTCAGTGATAACTGCCTAATATTCATTCCTAGAAATGTGTGGAGAGTCTTAGGATGAATACTCATACTTCTTCGAGGCATCAATGTTGGCTTGTTCTGCTTCTGTGGCTGTTTTGTTATCATTCTCCAGGGATAAGGCAAACCCTGGATGTTATTGAAAAGACTAGTGTGCCTTTTAAGATCTGATTGAGTTACTTTTTTTTTTTTTTTTTTTTTTTGATCTGTTAGGCCATAGTAAGGAGGAATCTGCTTACAGATTGAGCGGTATTCTCTGTCTCTTTCTTTCAGATGGACTTCTGGACCCTGGTCCTCAAATTTCAGAAAGGGTTGATCAAATTGTTTCCTTTTGTTAAGGACTTTTCTCCTCCATGAGACTTGAAACCGGTGCTAATGACCCTCACTTACATCCTTCCTGTGAATGTGCAGCAACTTCCTCACTGAAATATCTGCCAAAGAAGATGTGTTTATTGTTGAAGATTACCTTCTCCTGGAGGGTAAGACAGTCTTTTTCTCTGTATCATATCTATTCTTCATGGGATGTTTCATTTGAAAGCCATCCTTATTTCTGGCTCAGAATTCCATCTCAGTCAGAAACTTAAGTTTTCTCTGTCTTTCCTCTACAGCCTGAATGCCGGTAAATCCCTATCTTATTTCTTTTTTCTCTTCTTATTTCTGATTTCTGACAGGATCAGAAATTCCAGATGTTTTCTGAGGCTCTTTATGTCAACAGCTGAGTGATCTGGGGATATTGTCATCTCTGTGTGCAGACTATTCATGTAGATAATGGGCTGTCATGGCCTGTTTTGAGACTGCAGTCAAGGCTGCATCCATGACTGGAGCGAATGCCACTAGCTCTTCAGCTAAGTGGGTGGTAATGCTGAGAAATTTCACCTTTCCTGTCATCTGCCAAGTATTCATATGGAGCTCCTTTCAATTTCATGAGACCCTGGGCCATCCTGGAAGCATCCGGGAATGATGCTGCACTTGGCAGTGTTCTTACAATCTTTATTGGTATGAAGAACTTTCATTACCTCTTTGTGGTAAATATGCAGCCTTCCTCTGTGCTCACATTGTGTCAATATGCATGTGTGCAATCACTGTAAAATAGAAGAACAGCTTATTTAAAAGTAGGAAAGTTTCTTCAAAATATGCATATAGATTTCTTACCTTTTCTTCTTGCAGTGGACATCAAGAAAGACAAAGAATCATTTTTTCCTCTAGAGAAGGGAATGGAAGGGAAACTGCTGTAGAAGGAAGAATTACATGGTCAGGAAGCAGGTATTTCCGCTGCCTTCTTCCTTGGCATGAATGTATTTGTGCACTACATATATGAAAAAAGCTCCATTTGCTGGTAAGTTGTCTCTCTAAATCTGCACATGAAAAATGCTAATAGAACTGAGTATTAGCACATTGAATGGGCCATCATATTGCTTTTGGGAAAGTGTTAGCCAGGGATGCTAAGCTCCACTTCTTGCTTTGAAAGTCTACCACATGAATAAATATCACCAATCATCACTCTTTGTCATTAGCAAGTAACCAGTTGCAACAACTGGGATCTAGAGGCAATTTTTTTTCTGAACACGTCTTTCATGCTGACATTTGCTTAATTGGTGGCAATAAGGCAGCTATGCTTGCCATTGGGGTGAGAAGAAGCTGACACCTGCTCCATCCTGGTTATAAATATTCCGTAAAGATCCTATCTACTCAGCTGGTGCCCAGGACATTAGGATTTGACTCTTAGCATGAGGGGTTTATTGTGGCCTGCTCATGTTAATTGCCCTGCTGCTGCCTTCTTCTAATGCCCTTAAGAGATTTGCTTCACTTTACCCCAGTTTTATGGCTGGCTCCCTTTTTGCAGCATGGATGAGAAAGATTTTGTGATACTTTTCTGTGCTGTGTTTAGGAGCTTCAGTTCAGGACTTGGAATTTCTCAGCTAAATTCAAAGTTACTCAGGACCTCCCAGGATCTGTCCCCCAGTAAGAACAGAGAAAGGAAGCCATTGCAATGGTTGGAGGGCAGAGTCATACAAAAGGTTACTAAACATTATTGCTTGTGCTTGATGACTTCCAACTGCCCTGCCACCCACCTTCTCACTGAGCCAGAAGCAAATTTGAAAAAGAAATCACTGTGCATCACTTCCCTAGCAGAACATGTTGCAGACAAAAGGAATCGAAACCACAAGTAGAGAATTGGATTTCCCCTGCTTTCTCCAAAATAAATATTTGTTTGCGAGAAAAGCAGCCGGAATAATGAGACATGTACCCCTGACACTAAAGGCTTGTGTGTTTGTGCCGGCTGCAGTAGAGAGATGATAGTCCACTGAGTGCTATCTAAGGTCAGGCTGAGCTCCATCATCCTAACTTTTGAAGTAATAGCTTCAGCTACTTGCACAAAGCGGAGAGAGAAGGAAGACCCAGGGAGTCCAGCAGCGATCCGTAGCAAGTGAAAAGCAAAATGAACAGTGGGGCTGCCCCTTGGAGCTGCTCCCTGCACTTCTCCTTCCAAACAGCAGCATCATTTCCCCTGAAGCCATTGTGGAGAGGAGGAGGACACACCGCATGCCTCTGGGCAGCATCATTTGCTGGTTGTCTGCTGGAATGAGCTCCAAAGGGACGACTTCAGTATAAAAGTATCCGTACCTAAAACAGGTGCTCAAGCCCAGGAAGGAGCTCGCAGCCAGTGTGTGTGGAGGAGATAAGCACCTCCAGGAGATGGCTTGCAAAAAGGGGAGGCAATGAAGGTGAACTTGCATTGATTCCTGGAGTACAGGGACTGTGTCCACTTCTGGATGCTGACCTTGAAACGATCCATGCCTTGCTGAGCAGGGCTCGTTCTTTAAAAAAACCCCAGTACTACAGATCTGTGCTTTGTGTAGTAGCTTAACAGTTAGAAGCATTGGCTAGAAAGTGGACAATATTGGTTACAGCCCCCTTCCCCTTACAGTTTTTCTGGCTTTACATTCCAGTTTTCCATTTTCTCGAAGGTGGCCCAAAAGAGGTATTCCTTCTCTGAGTGGCTGGGAAGGCAACAGACTGGGAGTGAAGGAGACAGCACTGTTGCTAGCTAAGGCAGTCAGCTGGGAAAGCCTTCTCTGATCCCTTTTCTGAACTCCTAAGGGAGTGCTGTTGAACAGGCAGGTGAGCATCCCCATGGTGAGGCTGTGGATGTGGCAGATATGCTTGTTATTTGAAAATCAAGTGTCCTATCACTTGCTTGCTTTTTTTTTCTTCCACCATCTGCTTCACTTAACTGTGTTCCCTTTTCTTGCAGAGGGGCGACAAAGGAAAAGATATGACACAGAGATTGCCATTAAAGAGTCAATTTTTCTAAGCAGTTACCACATGAGATTATCTGGAACACCACAATTATGGCCTTTCGCAAGCTTAGGGAAATGTTGTGGTGTCTCATGTGGCACCATTTGGTAACACTTAGCCAGCAGAGATTTTTATGGTCAGCATGCACTCTAAATTCATAGCCTTTAGCTTCAAATTTTTTTGCTCTTGTCCACTGTTCCAGTCCTCGTTTTCAGCTGTTACCTGGCACAAATTTGCACAGAAGAACCTCCCCTGTCATCAGAAAGCCAGAAAAATCCATTCAGATTAGGAGATGGAAGGAGATTTAGAAGGAGAGTCTCTTTTGGATCATGCCTGTGCCTTCACAAAAGCCATATTTTTATTATGCCCTTACATAACCTGTCCCCTGTTTCAAATACAGCTTGAAAAAAACCTCCTTCGTACAAGAACATGACCAGCTGAGTAAATAGAAAAAACCGTTGAACTTGTGGATAGTACTTACTGAGGCCCTAACTATTTTGATACATGTGCCTGCATAGCAATACGTTTTGGAGAGAAATAGTGATATTGAGACACATGAAAACAGTTGGTAAAGGCTACAAGTTAACACAGTTAAAGGGGAGGGAGAGGTGCTCAAAGGTAAATTCAGGTCAGTTGGCATCTTCAAAACCAAGACTTAGACGACTTATAAAATAATGTGATATGCAAAGAGGGAACAAGTCACAGAAAGACTGAATTTGCCACAGTGTCATGAGAGGGGAAAGGAGGGGGAAAAAAATGACAAAAAGAACCCAGCAGTAAAATGAATATATTCATGCAGTGTCAGTCTCTCCAGACAAGAAATGGTGCCAAGCAGAACCGCATCAGCGTGTGGCCGTTTCTTGCACTGACACTAAAAACATCTGTTGAGGTACAGTGTTTATACCGTCTGCCAAATAAGAGTTTTTTAATCTTAAAACATATGCTGGAAATAGGAAAATTTGGACAACAACAAAAAGAAAAAAGAGGGGTGGGTGGCCAATAAATTAAAAGTGAGAAATGAGGGAGGACGGATTGGAGAGAATGTTTTCCACACAGTGCATCATAGTTAATTCAGGTCATCTCAGGTCACCAAGGGAAGGGAAGCTCATGGAGGAACTCACAGATCACTCTGAGAAGTTAAAAGAAACGAAGGGATATTCTTCAAGTCAGAGACTTCATCATTCAAACATTGGGTTTTGAATAGTTAATCATAAAACTCAGAATTCAGCAACAGTTTGGGGATACATCTAGTTTAAGACAGAAGAACTGATACTGATGCTGACAGCAATACTATTTTTGCATGCAGGCATATATCACATTTTTGCAGGAAAGCATATAGTTAAGCACCTGGCTGAGCCAGGGCCTAATATTGGCTCTGCAGAAATGATGCCTCCATGCTACTTGGCTAAACACTTATTCAAACAAATTTTAGATACGTACAATGAGTATATTATTTAAAGATCCCCCACCTTCACATTTAGTTCTCTGGTTAAAGTAACTAGAATACAGAATTCACAAATGTTTCAGTGAGAATAATTGGCAGATCTGAACAAAGAAGTTATTCAACTATTTCTAGGATATTTTTCAAATAAAGTACCTAAGTACTCCTTATAATAAAATCCTCTTATAGAGACTACGTTAGGTTAATTTCATTTCTGAAATAAAATATATGTATGCAAGGACATTATTCAGTGACATTATCTAAGTAAGTGATCAGTTTCCTGAATATCATAAACAAGTATAAGTAGAAGATTTGAGTTTATATCACTGACTCTTTGAAGTCAAGAAAGTCTTTCATTCAAATCAGTCTCTTTGATACCATCTCAGGTCTACAGTATGTGGTGCATGTCTAAAGACAAAACCAGACAACAAACCCACTTTAATATAATTTGTCCATTCAATTAATTCCATGTGAATTGTGCTTTTAGAAGAGAAAATGTGCCTAGGGTAAAATCCAGGCCCCTAGAAATCAAAGAGAAAACTCCCACTCCTTTCAACAGAGTTGAGATTTCACCTCTATTATATTTGACTTTCAAGTACAAAAGATTTATGCTTGGTGAATCACTGGCTGGGATATGGTCAATTGCACATACGTTATCAAAATCTGCATTGCATTAATTGTGTTGTATATCCTTCAAGATTTGCTTCAGTTTATTTCTGTTCCATTTATTAAATGCTGTATTTCTGAAACCACAGTAGAAATGAACAGAAGGATGGATTATACACACCATACTTTACAGGAGTTTTTGGTACTTCTCTTGTGTCCAGGGGGGCAATTTTAAACTTTGGATTCTGGTAGAGTACACCAGCTGGAGACAGCTTATTTCTGGGATGTATAAACATGCTGGGCAATATGAAAATCAAATTCTGGAATGAGGCGATGGGACCAAATGGGAGAGGTTTCCCAAGGGTAGCACTTAGAGCTACATAATTTTTGGCCTTCTCTGATTTTTAATGACTTTGATGGAGTTCTGTAGATTAGGTGAGTATGTAGCTGAGTTTTATTGGACATTTCTATTCTTGTAAAAAACCAGAGATCTTATGTGCCCACATAACAGTATTTCCAAATGTTTTTCTTCCTTCCTGAATCTTAAGAGAACATTTTTGTATCAAAAAGCAAAAGCCAGTCTAAGCCTTTGGATATCTCTGCCTTTGTCTTCAATGCATGACAGCTGGAAGAGGCAGAATTAGCACAGGCACTGCAGAAAAATCTTATTGGCTCTTCTGTTAAAATGCTGGTAACAAATTGCTGTTAATTTTTCATTATTGGAAGACTAGAATTTTTTAAAAGATCACTAGGAAAGAAAATATTCTTGGCTGAATTTTCAAATTAGATCATTTCTGTTAAAGTTCAAGATCATTCTGGGGTTCCACAGCTTTTACACTAATACCCAGTGGGAGACTCTCCAGTGATCTGCAAAGAGTGGCAATGTAGATCACGTAGAAATAAACTTGCATCTTGTGATATCCTTCTTCCAATGAATGTTAAGTTTCATGTGACACCCAAGCTTTGGCTGAATCTTTGGTGATTTTGAACATGTCCTCACTTTCAGGACTGTGAACTAAATTTGCAGATTATTTCCACTTTAATTTGCATTCTTATTTCTCAAAGAAAGCTGACTAACCCTTCCTTCCCTGCTCAACAGATGTTTGTCTTCTTCAGTGATAATCTACACACTGTTCATTGCAATACGGAAGCCTGAGCTGCAAGTGAAATTTTGGTGACTAATCATCTATTTGTTGACCTCCATGTTCAGAACAAGTTCACCCACAGTGAATGCAAAAAAATATATATTAGCGTGGTAGTGTGATTAGGAAATTCATCCACTGTTACTTGTCTGGGCTTAATTGACCATAATCAATGACTGATTTAGGTCTTTGATCCTTTAAAAAATAATAAAAAAACTGGTAGCATTTAGGGTTTTTCAAAACTTTAGACAACATAAAGAAAAACACTTTAAGGTTTCACAAAACTATTGAGTTTTGCAAAACATTTTTCCCCTTAATTTGAACCATCATTTTCTCAAAGAAAATTAAATTAAAAAAACAACAAACATGTTTTTGTAATTAAACAGAATACTGAGCTATGAAAACAATAAAGAACCTTGTTTGAAATTAATTCTTGTCCTGCTTCTGGGATTACCAGGGGAATAAAATTATAGCAAAACAAAACAGAAAAACCTGCTACAGCCTAGAACTTGCATTTTACCAGAAGCAAAAGGAAATTTAGGCTCAATAGTTTTGAGTTCTATTCTGTCTCCAAAAAGCATGATTTTAGAGTTTGTTCTAAATTTGACAAAATGAAAAATCTCATCACTCCTGTCATCAGAAGCCAAAGTTGTACCTCTGATTTTTTTTCTTTATGACTCACTAGTTTACTTTTTCCTCCTCTGTACCTAAGGGACATTTTGAGGTGGTTCTCAGGAATGTGAAAACAAGGACAGTGCATTAAGTCAATAGATATTCATTGTCTAAACTTTAGAGGCAAAGGTCCCTCCTAGGGCAAGAAGCCTGGCTGGAGGTGGGAAAGTCGCACAGAAGGAACTGAACGCTTTTAGGTTGACTGGCTTGACTGGCTGCTTCTTTTATATTTGTGTGAAAATTTAAAAAAAAAAAAAAAAAAGGCAACATCTGACCTGAGAAACTGTTTTTAGAAGCACAGGAAATGTGTTTTTAGAAACAGGTCATATTCCTTTGAGGGAACACTGCTTGTCCATTTAAATACTGAAACATTCAAATTGGCTTCAGAAGTTTAAGTGTCATAGGATAGCATAGTATTAAGCGTATCGGTTTTGGGGTCTCAGCCTTCTGAGGGTGCCTGCTGAGTGTGCCTGTTTGCTTTAACTACCCATCAGTCCTTTGCTCTGTTGAAATTTTACCATCTGTTTTGCGTTGAGCCACTTGAATAAACTATTTCTCCCCTTCTTCTTTGTGTACAGAGCTGCCTTTTGGAACACAATGTTTAGTCAAGCTCCTTGGCCCACAGATTTCTTCTTCTTATCCAGTTGTCCTGCCCCAAGTGCCCCAGTTGTGCTTGGGTTCTTAAGAGTCCAAAGTCAACATTGTAGAGGCACGGGCATGCTGAGTTTGTGGTTGAGGGCACATCCAAATATTGCTACATCCCAGATTTGGTTCAAATACTTAGCGTAGCCCATTTATTCTAATTAAATAAATGACATTTCTGCAAAGGAAAGAAGAATGGGGAGAGAAAAGGAGCAGGGATCAACTGCTGAAGTCTTCCCTGTGTTCAAAAAACATGAGCATTCCTGTAACATTACACTGACTCTGTCACCAGGGACCCAGAGGCCCAGTTTCAAGTTTTTGCACAGTGCTCCAAGAGTCCCAAGCCACAGAGCTATGCCCATGACTTAATAATGCCAGCATTAAGCAGATTTTCCGGGGAAATTTTTTCAAGTACGTCTTTCTTTAAAAAAAAAAATCTTGTTTTCTTCAACTTGAACAGTCCTATTACCTCTCTGAGGGCCAGAGGCTAACACGTGGAATAGATATCAATGAATTGTTTTCATCCTACAAGCTAACGACCATGTCAAAATTCCTTCAGTCTCTTCCTTCTCCATGTGGGACTTTTAAAAATATCACTTTCTTTGCTATCCAAACTATCAGCTGAATGTTTTGTTGAGCATTTTAGCACAGTTTATGTAAATAGATTATATGCATTAAAAAAAGTGACCTAAAATATGAAAATTATGAACTTACACGTGTTTCTTATAATGATTTCTTATGACAAACGGACCTATTTTTCAAAATGTGAATTTATCTTGTTACTTTTTTAATAGTTTGTTCCGGCTTCCATTTCTTCAGGCTGGCATTCAATGCTATAAAGCCTCAGTGAATGTGTATGGCTATTTTTCATCCTTTTAAGATAGGGTATTTTGCTGTATCACTCACTACATAATAAAATAAATGGAGGAAAACTTTGCAGAGCGCGTACTGCCAATTTATCCTAGAATGTCTCGGCTTGTACTGGCGCACGGCCTGACCACTACAGCAACACGGTGTGCTCGCGGCCTCGCGCAGGCCAGCAGCTCCCCAGCTCCTGCGCTGCTCTATCACCAACTTGCTGTGTGGCCGTATGCAAATAAACCAACCGTCCCGCAGCTCGGTTTTCCTTACTCGTAAGGACGGCAGCGCTCATCTCCAGTGCTAGAAGACTGAGGCTTGTGAAGACTGAATCCAACGGCAGCGATCTACCAAAGCTTTGATCTTGCAGCTGGGTATGGGGCAGGGTGCTGGCAGCCCAGTCAGGGTGTCTGTGTGAGCAGGATCCAAGGCAGGACGGGCGCCGCAGGATTTACTCCGGGAAATCTGCTGCTGAAGCCAGGACTGGGTTCCCTGACTCCATTGAGCTGTTCCTGAGTGTGTCTAAAAATGCCATAGAATTGCGCACTCTGTGATTATTGTTGATGATTTAGCTAGCATCGAGAGAGAGTTTCCACAGATTCCAGCATTTAACGCTACTTTCAAATAAATACATAGAATATCCAAATCATTCATTTCTCTGTTACAATATTAAAAATATTAGGATCCCAAACTTAATCCAATCCCTTTTTTTTGCTTTTGCAAAATGCAAACATTCATTTGTCTCATGTTGTATATGACTTGGACCTGAATGTAACAATAAATCAGTTTTCCTAGATATCTAAGTGACAGCAAATGAAGAACAGAAATAATACGGTCAATTTGACAGAACATATTTCAGCAGGAATAAAATTTTTGAAGAGTGTTATGAGCCTGAGCTCATTTGTGCCTAGATTTTTTTTTTTTTGAAAGATAACCAGAATTTTGCCCATACACTTAAGATCTAAGGAATCGTTCTAGTTAATGGGGGAAAGTCTATTTCTCTTTCTTCTTTTCTCCTTTTTCTTTTTCTTTTTCTTCTCTTTTTCTTTTTTTCTTCTTTTTCTTTTTTCCCCCCTTTTTTTTTCCCAGGAATTATTGTTTTCTGAACAGAAAGAAATTAATTTCTAAAATTTAGTGTTTACTTGCTCATTAACAAAGATAAACTAATAATGCTTTTGCCTTTTTCCACCCCATCAAAAATAACGTTGCAGCTGAGCATCTGCTACAATAAGTTTTATATTTTAGAAGATTTAATCTGTAGGGATGAGTTAATATTTCCAGGGAGTGGCATCGCAATACTAGTTAAAATGTCTCTCTCGTATAAATATGAGCTCAGATTGTTGAAAATGAACTTTGAATACTAAGGCAGTTAATTAGTTTGGCTCCCAAAGGCATCAAATAATAGCTCCTTCAAAACAATCTCCTTTAAGTGGATGAGATTCTTGGAAATACTATGACATACATCATAATAGTTCACTGCAAACATAGATCTGGAGACTTGCTCCTGCCAATAACTGAAGATGCTAGAACACAGCAAATTACTCCTTGTACATACCCTTGTTGGTTCCTGGAAGGATCATTTCTTCTTGTTTTAATATTGATATTCACCATAGATAGCCATAGAAAATGGGTGTGGAAACACTATTTCTGGAATACACTTAGGCTGTAGGTATGAAACCAAAGCAGGACTAGAATCTGAATTTGAACTGAGCACTACAAAAATCTAACATAATGTCATCATTTCAGAATTTAAACAGCCAACTAGCAGAACACTTTCTCTATGACCAGGCATAAGTAACACCTGTTTCCTTAAATGCAATGGTCTTTTTTTGTGTCTTGTTTTTAATGTATTGTAGAAGGAGCCAGAACCTCAAGAATATATTAATTTATGGAGCCTTGCTTAGAGGATAAAGAAAACTTGTATCTGAGCATGTTGGCAAAATTAACTCTTCACTGATGCTTGACTTCAATGCCAGAGTAACGGGGCTTCAGTATCACTAAGGGGCAGGGAAGCAGAAAAGAGAAGGAGCCATCGGAGAGACCTGAGGTACGGCCAAGTTCTAGAGAAAATATGTACTATTATGGTTCATTGTAATTTAAGTTAATACAAGAGAAACCCAAGAGAGAGGTATATTTGGAATCACATCCAGGGCATTCATTCTTTTTGGAGCGGGATGAGAACTTATGTACTAGTATCGTCCTGTTCTTACAATTATTAACTTGAATAGCTGTAGCATGAAGACCAAAATTTCTGAAAAAAACCCCCGCTGCATGTATGTGTTCTGTGGAGGACTGTCAAATATCAGTAACGTCTGTTAAAAATATTAAGTATCATTGCAGATTATTCTATTTTTTAATGTGGGACCTGGGAAAATTCAAAGGGAAATCTTACATTGTATGTGCAAAGGACACACACAAAGTCCTAGCCTTGTTTTTAGGCAGATCTGCAACTTTAAAATGTCTAATGCAGTTTTTTGAATGTTTTTATGAAAATATATAAAATGCGTATTCTTAAATGTCAAGGAACCTTTAAGCTAATTTGTAAAGTCACATGGGTTTCATTTTGCCCTCAAATACAATCTTCAATTCCTTTGTGTTTAGGAGAAGAATTGGACCCATCTGTTTTTACCAGTAGAAGGAAGACAAATGGAGCCGTTTTCCAACAACTGAAAAACATCTCAAGATACACAGATCAACTTAGACTAGAACTAAAACAACAGCAGCAATATCAGTACCACCACCACAATCTTCCAGTCCTTTGACTGGTACTTATCTGACCAATAATGGCCAAAAGCCATCTATCATTGCTTAAACTACATGATGATAAAACCAGAGTCTGGAAAATGTCATTACTTGATCTATTTGGTAAACTTTCAAATATTTCTTTCAGAAGATTTGCCAGGCAAACAGCATAGTATAAAATTTAGTTTTATTTAATTTGTGTTTTATTGCCTTTGAAATTAACTTTCAAAAAAAGTCATGATTAAAGAGCTACAGCTCAGCAAAGGTACAAAGCTTCTGTTGTAGAAAGCTGAGTGAGTCTGAGTCGGTAGATCATGGATTTGTAGGTGCATTTTAGTCCAGAAAAATGTGCTGCAGGGGTGTTTAGTGGGTTTAGACCTGTGTCTGAAACGAGCTGGACAGGGTGAATGCAATATCTTACTTGACCTTTTTCTCTGTTATGGCTGCTGTTTGTTGTGTCAAGGTCAAAATATTGGTACATCCAGACAGGGAGACCATCCACTCCTTATTTCAAAGAGATATCACATTATTCATCCTTTAGTTGCCAGAATACAAGAAAGGCTGAGTCAACAAACCAGTGCTTTGCAGAGACACTAAATAACAAAACTTTTAGTTAGGCTTTGTTTTCACTGTAGAATTCAACCAAAAGGAATCTAATTTTTAAGTAAAACTACCCACAAAGCTCATTCCCTCAAAAAATGGCATCTTCTTTTGCATTGTCTGAAGATTTCACTGTCTTGCAAACCTGAAACGGGAAGTCATCCATTTGGCTTCATTTTAGATTTCTCCTGTTAAAAAAAAATAAGTTTATTAACCGAGATCTTTAATTTTGTATGTATGACTCGGGTAAAGAGCATGAAAGAACATTTCTGGACACATTTCATTAATGGCTCTGTAAACAGCAAATGTTTGCTACCTGTGAATGCTGCTATGTTTATTGCAGAGTTTTGATGAGTAGCATGCAGGATTGAGATGTGCAACATGCCAGCGCATTCTGAGCTGCTGGTGGGGCTGCAGAAGAGGATGGTTCCCAGCTGAGTGGGAGGTACTGCAAAGAGGTTTTCTTTAGGCTTTAGGCAGGATGGGGTGAGGGTTTGAAGCAGAAGGAAATGAAAGGTCTGTCTCAAAAAATTGGAGTGGAAACCCATCACCTCCAACATGGAGACCACTGCTTGAACACTATGTTTCTTTTGCATTTGGTAAAAGCGAGGAAAAGAACCGAGGACTGGTAGTGATTAATGCAAATATGACAGCATCGGCTTCTCAGCGGGAGATTTGATGAGTGACTGAATCTAAAGCCTCTTTGCTAAAGGTGTCTTCATTTCCCCAAGTCCTGTCTGAAAAGAAAGGCATGTGTGTTGTGGTTTAACCCCAGCCGGCAACTAAGCACTACGCAGCCACTTGCTCACTCCCCCTCCGCAGTGGGATGGGGGAGAGAATAGAAAAAAAGTAAAACTCATGGGTTGAGAAAAAGACAGTTTAATAGGACAGAAAGGAAGAAAATAATAATAATGATAATAATGATGATCATATTCTTCTTATTATTAATAATAATAAAATTACAATAATAATAAAAAAAGAATTGGAATATACAAAACAAGTGATACACAATGCAACTGCTCACCACTCACTGACTGATGCCCAGTTAGTTCCTGAGCAGTGATCTGCTCCCCCATCCGGGCCAACTCCCCCCAGTTTATATACTGGACATGACATCACATGGTATGGAATACCCCTTTGGCCAGTTTGGGTCAGGTATCCTGGCTGTGTCCCCTCCCAACTTCTTGTGCCCCTCCAGCCTTCTTGCTGGCTGGGCATCAGAAGCTGAAAAATCCTTGACTTGGTATAAACACTACCTAGCAACAACTGAAAACATCAGTGTGTTATCAACATTATTCTCATACTGAATCCAAAACTTAACACTATACCAACTATTAGAAAAAAAATTAACTCTGTCCCAGCCAAAACCAGGACAATGTGTAAGTGAACTCAAGCAATACCAATTTGCATTTATGCAACACCTTTAAAACCAGAGGTTCCAAGGCTCTTTAGCAATTTGTGTGGCAAAGATTTCAAACACTGTTAAAATGCAAAAGGATAAGTGGGAAATGCATTTGCAAAATAGCTGCAGTCTTTCTAAAGGAACTGCAGCTAGGATATAGCCAGGCTTCAGTTGTTCAAAGATTGTTTACTTTCTCTCTTCTTTTTTTTTTTTTAACTGGATAAACAGTATGTATGTGTCGGCAAATATCTTGGATTGTAATCCCAACACACATGGCATATAGAGTACATAAATTATTTGGAATAAGTAAAAGCTGACTCATTAATATGAATTTCTGTATTTTATTTGCTCAAGAAATTATTTTTTATGTACCAGGAAAGAGGAGAATAATTGTCACAAGATTTACTGTAGCTAAAGCAAAACAGTTTTTTAATCACTCATGAGGAAATTATAATAGGAATTCCAGCATAGCTGCTAAGAAATAAACAGTTAGAATTTTTTTTTTTAAGAAATGTAACAGTATAGGAAAATATATGATGACTGTTTTAAAAGAAAAAACTGTACATGTTATCATTTCATGACAGCAACTTAAAACAGTTCTGTTTTCTGAATTTCCCTCACAGAAGAATAATACATCTTTGTAAGAGAAAAGCTGTGTGTAGTCAACAATGTAATAACTTTTTTCAAACGTAAAGACAATGACTAAGTGAAAAAGGCATGTTTTTCTCTGTGCTCACTAATGCCTCAACCCACATAAATATAAAAATATGCCAGTGATTGTTTGTTATTACACAGTTGAAAGAGGAAGAATCAGTTTTCTGGATAATAATTTTCAAGATGGGAAAGAAACTGCAACAGGAATACAGTAACATAAAAAGTGTGCTGCCATCAATGGTTAAAACTTTGACAATGCACCAGCTTTTGCATAAAGGTAGAATAGTGGTCTTGGATATGATAAAGAGGAAGACAGTGCAATAACTGAAGGTTAAGTTAATGACAAATTCTTTGCTCATAAATATAAAGTACAGGAGCATGATGGTAAACTGAAAAGGGATTTCACCCAGTAGTGTATCCAAGCTCACAAGTATCTGACTTCATGTTTTGATTCTCACCACTGTTTCTGAAAGGAAAGAAAAGACCCTTCTGGAAATCATAAGCATCACTGAGAGACTGAAATGTCAAAAAAGTCTGAGTACAGTTTATCTGTATTAGGGACTATGCACATTTGGTAACACATTTGGATGTTTCTAGAGTATTATACCATAAATATTTAAATGTTCTACCTTCCAGTTGTAGTGCTTTCAATTACTAAAACCTTTTGGAGTTCATCTCCTTTCTTACCTCAATGATGTAATCAAAAGAATGTTCTCCTTCCATAGAAGCAGAACTTATTGATTCTGATGTGGCTGAGCTAGAGATTAAAATTAATTTAAGCCATGCACAACAACGAGTTTAATGAATTGATTTAAAACAATTATGTATGGAAATTATACAGACCAATAAGCATAATTTCAGAAGTAAATTCAAGTTTCTAAATTTAATTTCATGCTTGAGGGTTTAATTGCATGCTTGAGGGTGTTTGAAACAAATGATAGAAAAAAAGTTAGGTGCTAACAAAACCAGTGCATCCTCTAAAGCACTGCCTTCTATTTCTTACATGGTTGTTGCATACTCCCATTCTAGGAAGACAGCCATACTGTTTCAGTGACACTCTGTAGTCAGAAAGGACTTGCATCCATACAGATTCTTCCCAAGATGGGGCCTTTATTTCATAATTGTAACAAAAGAATAAAGACATGAAACAGGCACTGTTGGTGAAACAACAGCATTGAGAATACACAGAAGTGATTAAAGCCTCTGCAGATGCATTTAGAGACTGATAATCAGCTCAGAAAGCAAAGATAGTTAATGCAGAACAATGGGTAGTAAACCACTGCGGACATTAGAAATATCAAATCAGCTCACAGGGCAGCAGGCAGAGCACCATGAGCTTGTATAACTATCACCAATGTGTCTTCCAGCAAGTTGATTCAGAAACAACTTCTGAACTGTCAAACATGAAAATGGACCAAAGGGATTTGCAGAATAAAAAAGTAATAGAGGTAGCTCCCAAGTAGTAGTAGAGATGAATCATCTTTGATTGACACCATTGCCTCTAGCAAGGAATTTTAGATTCTGTTAATTTCTTTTAATGAGCTAAAGTATTTGAAAATATGCTTTGTGAAACCACGAGGGTACTGTAACTAATTCTGGGGAATAGTACACTGACTTATTTCCCACTGAAGTCAATGGAAAAAATCTGATTGATTTCAACAGGTTAGACCAACTTCATGCCTAAACCAAACAGAATCTTTCACAGATTTTCATGGATCATGAGATAAAAATATCCCAAGTGTACCTGATTGGGTCTTCGGACTTCTTTGTATGTGACAGAAGTTTTTTTGGCTTTAAAATACCAGGGCTAGACCCTTATATTTAACTTTGAACAGCTCATACTAGTTGCTGTAAATGTCCCTCTTCCCTCCCCTGCACATTGGCCAACATTTGGTGACACTGAAAATTATTTGTGGAGAAGAGCGGCATGCCCTGACAGTCTCCCACGCTCACCGAGAACACAAAGCTCCACTGAAAACTTCTTTTGTGTTTGTTCTCAGAATTTAAAAAATATTAATCAACATTATCTTCTCTAATAATAAAAAGGGCCATCATCTGGCTAAAAATAAACACTGGAAACAAAACATAAAAACTGTAAGCTTTAATTAGAAACACAGAACATTGAACATGTCTGATTCAAACCTTTGGCTTGGGTTCCTGCTTTGAAAATAGCATAGCAAATCTTGGCTAGACACTGGATTTGTTCCGGGCAGGCATCAGGAGCACACGGACTCGTCAGCGCTGCTCAGCCCCCAGCCCGGGGCAGCCCAGGAGAGCCCTTTGCCCAGGCTCCTTTCACCCACACACAGGAGGGAGAAGCTCCTTGCTTTGGTCCATCCACCACACCGAGCTTCCCACCTCCTCCATCAGCTAGAAGGGCAGCCTAGATTTGCCTAGTCTTGAGTTGGCTCTTTTAGATGCTTTTTAAGTGAGGAAAGTGGCTCTCATCCTTTCTTTAGCCAGTTTTTCGTGTGGTCAATGACAGCAAGTGAGGCAAAAAGCTGCTATGGTTAGTAGGAAGCTACTGTCCTTTTTAATCAGAATTGCAGGAATTTTGACTCTCTCAGCAGTTGTTGCAGGGCAATCTCTAAAACACTTCTGTCGTGACAGAGTTCAGGACCTCCAGTTCTAGGAGGCAAAACTTAACAAATCTTTTCCTCTAACTTTACCTTGCTGAAGATTGGACCAGTTGATATATCTTTCTAAGACAGCTGGTATTTCTATGCATGTCATTGCACTAGAGTATAAGAAGTCATAGAGAAACAATGCTTCCAAGATGGGAATTTCCTGGGGCTGGGGCTGTCTTGTGCTTCTCTGTTTGTGTAGTGCCAAACACGATGAGATACGGATCACTGCACAGAGGGGCTACTAAAGCACTACCATAGTACGAATAACTAATAATTTAAAAAATATCCTTTCCTTAGTGTATCTGTTTTTTGCTTTTTCATGGGCATCTAGTTACTTTGCAAGAGAAAGAAATGCAGGCAGTGAAATATGGCAACTTAATAAAGTTCTGTATTAGACTTTTTTCTAAGTTCTTTAGGTGTCTCAAGAATGAATTTGATTTTTTTTTCATTATGGCCTTGATGTGCCAAGCATTTTAGAGGCAGTACTCTCATGTTTAATTGCTGTTAGGACTGGAATCTAAATCACTTCTTCTTTGAAGTATCTTGCTTCTCTTATACATACATACGAGTTCAGTACATGGAATTGATAAGAGTGCACCTTTTATGTAAACTTTGCAAACACTAATCCTTTCATAATATGCCATTGAACTGGTAAAAAAGGAATAGTTATCTTCCAAAGTACTTACGAACAATTGTGTGTTATAAACTTTTATGTAGCCACATTATGGTCAACATCTGCTGACACTCAAACTATTATGTTATAAAATTCTATTTTAAATTCATTTGGACTTCTTTTCACCTTTCTGATTAACTGTTGTATCTGTCAGGTACGTTTTGTACTGCAATATGGTGGTCTAGAGAAGAAAGTTTTAAAAATAAACGTAGAATCCAGCTATTTGCTGGTGACCTAGTACAACACTGCTGAAACCTAAGGCTGCTGTAAGGCAGCGTGTGAACAAAAATCTTTTGAGATGTTGGCAGGCGGCTCTGGTAGTCTGGGTTAGCCAAGGCTGTGTGCCAGCCATGATCCCTGGACACAAAGGTCTGCTCTTCCCCCAGAGTGAGCTCAGGTTCTGTGGGTGTGCACACATACTACATACATGTGTAAGGACAAAGGACAAATCTCTCCTCCTGCTCTCTGAAATCAATGAGAAAAACTCCAGTTAATCTAAAAGGCAGTAAAAATTGTTCCGTGGTTTCAAAGAAAAATAAAATAGGAAATAATTTCCAAAACTGAGCTAAGAAATACATGAAGAGACAAAACTGAATGCATTAAGAGCACTTTGAGGACCAGACAGTCAGAAAGGAATTGGTTGTAAAGTAGAAATAAAAAATATGAATAAGGATGAATGTAGAAAATGGTATAAATCTGTAGAAATAAAAGGAGCAATAACTAAGGTGAAATATGAATTTTAAAATGGAGGACATAAAAAGTATCAAGAAAAGCTAAATAAGTAAATTAAAAGAAGATGATAAAGGAAATTTTGATGACAGGATAAGAAAACAGACCAAAATAAAGATCAGGCTAAGGAAAATACATGTGATATGTGTGTTCAAATCAGCAGAGACCAATAAACTTGATCTCAAAGTATTCAAAACTCTGGCAAAAGCAATCTGTGAAAGAACAGGGATTATTCTGAGAATTCTGAGAAACTGGAAAAGGGCAAAGGCATTGTCCATCTTATTGGCTGCTTAGCTTAAATTTACCTCCCAGAAAATATTAGGACATATTATTAAATAACCAATGCATATGACAGGACTGGTCTTTTCAGAGTTAGACCAAAGGTCTGTTGAGCTCTCTATCTTTTCCCCTGCAATGGCTGATAATGTGTACCTCAGGAAGAGAATAAAAATAGAGAGTATATATACAATAATAGTTTTCCAGCATACTTTTCCAATCTTCAGCAATCTGTGGCTCAGGTATTCCTTTGTGTTTAGTAGCCTTCAGTGGATTTGTCTCCCATTATGGTGTCTGGTTTCCTCTTGGATGCCTGTAGGCTTTTAGCATGCACACAATCCTGCAGCAAGGAGTTCCACATCTGACGTACGGGTTCTGTCAGGAACCATGTAAGATAAGGGGAAGAAAACAAACCAAAATGCCTTGCACGGATGGATAAGAAAAGAATGTCGGAAAGCCAGTCCTCTTTCCTTTGCTGACAGAACTGTTCCAGTGATTGAGGAAAAAGTAGATGAGATGATATACTGTGATTTTAGGAAGTACTGGATGTTGCCCATGTGACTTTTCCATAAGCAAAGTAAGGAAATAAACTACGCATACACAGAGCTGAAAAAATAACTATACGTTGCTTGCTAACAAAATAGGGAGGCAGTTCTGATAAGAGCCTGTAAGGCTACTGGGTCTATATGACATCTTTGTTAAGATGAATGATACTACACGTATTGGAGGATTGAATAGCACTCTTGCAAAAGTTGTTTGTGATGTGAAGGGAGAAGGAATTGCAAGTGTCAGTGGGTGTGTTGGTATCAAAAGAAAAAATGTGAAAAATAGTTTCATAAAGCTCCAATGGAAATGAAGATCTGAGTAAGGACTTCGGGACAGAATTTTCAAGATATTGCAAATAGTCTTAATTCTGTGATCAGTTTCTGATGCAGCAACCCACTTAGAAAAGAACGTGTACTTGTGTGTTAAATGGTTTTAATCCTGAAGTGGTGCATAACAGTGTAACTACACTGTTGTCAGTGGAATAAGGCCAAAATCCACGACCAGTTAAAGATCTTGCGCCTGTGTTTGTTTTGTTTTGCAAAAGAAAAAATGTAGACCATAAGAGAAAGTTTAAGAAAAGGAATTCTGTGATAAGGTTGTTGGGTGAAATATTTTAAAGAGAGTCTTGGGATATGAGAAGTTCTGAAATACAGTGGATGCAAAGCTAATGGTCAGTTTTGTGAGTGCTAAGATGTTAATTATACATGAAACAAATGAATGTGTCTGTGTAATAAAGCCAGAGCTAGCTGAACGCCAAGTGATTCCAGAAACCATTTGGGCTGAAAGTTCAGGGTGCTTGTTGGCCAGTGAGCAGCGATATGAAACCTAATTCCCTTCCCCTCCCAACATTCAAATTTATCCTGCAGGCCAGACCTACAAAGGTATTTAGGTCCTCCATTCTTTTTTAGGAACCCAAAGTTAGATGCTTAAATAGGGATTGGAAACCTGAAAGTCTTTGTATATCTTGGCTCATATATACAGCATTTTCTATAGGCTTGTGCACAAATCACAACCACGAAGGAACACCTGGGGAGGGAGAAAGGGGAACTGATCTCAGAGCATCATATGTTTTTTATTACTAGGTAACTCTTTCCATGCAGTCTATGTGTACAGAATGGTTGCCGCACTTGGAGTCTGGCTTCCAGGGAGGCCAGCTTACATCACAGGGTTAGGAATAAACAGCCAAAAGTTCAGTACTATTTAGTAAAATCCAGACCAAGCTACATGATCTTCAGGCATAGAAAATACATCTTTTGCACTGCTGTGGAGTACTTTATGAGCTGTCAGTAGATATGGCATGACTTGCATTCCAATTTCCCATGGCTGCAGTGTGTCGCCAGAAGTATCTTTGTTACTCTTGAATATGTTCTGCGTTGGTGGATGGGGTGCAGGACGAGGTTGAAATGTCAAGAAATTAATCTGAAACGATCTTCTGGATTTCTTCCACATCGTGGGATCCAGCCCATACTGCAGGTGGTGGTCCTATAAAACAGTTGTTTTTCACAAATCATTCTGCCTGTTCATTAATTTTATGAACCAGAAGGCCATTTCCCTGTAGTCTTTTTTAAGAAAAGGGTCATCCAGACCTATATGTCTGCTCTCCACAGTCTGCAAAGTGTTACACCTCTCTTGTCAACATATATGGGAAGGCACAGAGAAGTCATTGGGCCTTTTGGAGCTGCAAGCTGAAAAGGGAAACGAGATCTGTAAGAAGCATGAAGAATCTAAGCCATTTTTCATGTGAAAGTTAAGATTACTCACTTTAAATTACTGAAAGTGCAAAATGATCTCATTTTTAAAGCTTTATTAAACAAGCTAGAAAAAAAACACATTGACAATAATTGACATTGTCTACAGAGCTTACCTGTTGGGCAGACTTTGTCTCATTCATGAAACAGACACAGTTTCACAGCTCAGCATTTTCAAACAAGGTTCCCAACTGAGGGCTCCAAGCTGGGCTTGCTAAAACACAATTAGTCCCTTTTTTGTGAAAGAATTAGCGGTTCCAACATTTATTTTTGTCTGAACTCAGAGAAAAAAATGATGTTGTCCCATTTTTGTTTTCTGAGAAAATGATTTAGAGAAAAGGTGCTATCCAAGAAGGCCCACCAGAAAAATGGTTAGATCTTGGACCTAGGAGGTCTGGGTAAGTACCTTTGTCCACTGAATTACGAAACAAGTCTTTCTCACAATCTCTCCTCTGCAGCCATTAATGTTCATGTAAACAATTCAGTGTTCGTTGAAGGACAAAAATAAAAGGAGAGACATTCAATCTAGATACATCTAGGAAGTGTGAGAGCCGATTTGAGCCCTTGTTCAAAGCATTCAGACCACTCGTCCTGGATACTGCAGGGCTGTTCTTTCCCCCCCTCTTCAAATTGCACCCTGGCTCTAGGATGGTTTCAAATTCAAAACAGTATTTCTGCAGGTCACACTGCACAGAATTTGCTGCATTAGCAGATTCAGCACTCCTCCAAAGGAGTCTCTATCAGAGCACATTTCAGCTGATGCTCTCCAGCGGTGCAGACTGTGTGCGTGCTAACAGTTCCCACTGCCTGTTCTCACTGGCAGGGAGTTTGAGCAACTTTTGACCCCAAGCCTGCTGGAAGGCATGAGTTAAACGATCATTTTTGATTCCTACTTTCCCTATAAAACAAGGCTAACCAATAGCTTATAAATTCAGATAATTCAGCAGGGAGCAGATACTTGGAAAGAAGAAATGATAGATGAGATGGGATATAGAGGAGCTTATGTACAGCAGGCTAGATAAAACTGTGTATGCTCCTGAGTGCCTTTGTGTTATAAGGTCACCATTTCAGTGGAGAGAAACAGTACTGGCACTTAGACAAGACTAAGAGCATGGGGGCATGGCTGCAATCTAAAATTTGGAAGGGGTGGACAGAACATTGAGGAAGGAGAGGAATTATTTGAGGACACATGAGAAAGAACACTGTAAGCAAGCTAAGGAAATGAAGGACAATTTAAAAAAAATATTTGGCTGACTATGAGTATAAGCTGGCTATTTAAGAAGCTTGGGTTCACTTTAACTTGTGCCAGGCATAAACTGTCTCCTCTGATGCAGGGAATAAGTCTAAGATGTCACACGATGAGAGCCCAGTGTAGCTTGGAGAAGGTGGAAGACTTACGTACAACATAATTTTACTCATTTAAGACTGGACTAGAATCAGTTAGTTATTCAGACCCTCTCTGCAAGGTAGTTTTGTCCTCAGGGAAAGACAAAAAAAGCCAAAACTACCCTAAAAGAAGACTATCCCCTTTTTCCCTTCTGCCACCATCCCATCCATCCCGTTTCCTCTGCAAGTGCAAGCCTTTGTGCAGCTAGTCAGTGAAGATGATTGGGAAATGAATCAGTTTAAAAATAAACCTTCTGCTGGGTTAGTTTTAGCCTGGATTGGTTTCCTGATCTGGTTCATAATGCAGCCAACATGGCTAATGGTGTCTGTATCTCGCTTTACGGTCGTGGTCTCTGCCTTCTGTGATTTGCATTAGCCTTGCAGCTGCTGCACGTGTGCACTGTAGGACTCTCAGACCTAAGGAACACTGTGCTATGGAAAGAGAGGGCTGGGTCTTACATATGGGGAAATATCACTGTATTCAACTGGAAATATTTTACTGGAAATGTGTCTATTGCCTTCGTTCAGACTAAGCTTACACAAAATAACTCCATGACTAAAATATGCATGTCATAAAAATATATGTGCTAATTTCAGGCTTTTCTGTGATTTCATGACTACTATAAATCTGCTTATTCTCATATAGCATTGCCTTTTAACAAGGTTTATAATTCTGTTCTGAAACTATCATGAAGCATCCATTCTGTCCTGAAGGATGCCCCTTCCAATATGGGCCTTTCTAACTCTAGGAGGAGAGGTTTGAAATTAAGGAGTGTGAAGACCATTTTTACTGCATCTAAAAAAGCATATTACACTCACCTCATTACCACTCAACTCTCTACTTTTTCAGTTCTGCCGTCAGTCTAGTTGCACAGCTGCACTGCCTCAAATTTAATTGTACCCTAATCCCGCAGCTCTACCCATCTCCTCACCACCTCTAAGTCCCTGCTTAAACTCTCCCACTTTTCTCTTGACAGGTCTTAGCAAGTTCATTCTTTTTCTTTCCTTCCTTCTTTCTTTCTTTCTTTCTTTTTTCCCTTCTTTCTTTCTTTCTTTCTTTCTTTCTTTTTTCTTTCTTTGTTTCTTTTTTTCTTTCTTTCTTTCTTTCTTTTTTTTTAACATGTGACATGACCTTCTTCTTCCTGTTGCCTTGAGGCCCTTTTCCTGTTCTACCATTATCTCCTTCTCCCTGATCACAGGCACAGACATGGTTCATGTGTTCTTTTCAATTCCTTTTTTCTGCTTGCCTCCTCTTACCCTTTCTCTTAGCTCTTCATCTCCTGTGTGCCCATACCCCTCCCTTATTCCTGTCCTTAACCTCTTGGTCTCCTCTGATTTGTTGTTTTCACTGTTTCTAGTTTGTTCTGCTTGCTATACCATATGTTAAGTCTCTCACATCATAAATAAAACACTTTTGACTCCTTGCATCTCTAGCTACTGGCCCATCTGCAGTTGCTCTTTCATCTCGAAGCTTTCTGAATGTGCTGTTTACACTTTTTCTTCCTAGAGCTTTTCCAATCTGGCTTCCCTCCTCTGCCCTTAAATGAAACCATTCTTTCCACAACATCTAATGGCATCTGCTTTGCCAGATCTCAGACTCACTGCTATAACCGTAACTTCTCTTGGCCTCTCTGCTTCTGCTCTCCTTGAAATCTCTCTGGGATTCCTCAGGTCTGGCTTTCCCCAGCTGCTTCTCTAGTCATTTCTTTAACACATCCTCTGGAGGATCCTCCAGCTCTTGGTAAGGAAATTGAAGGCTTCTAACTTTGTGTAATTGTACCTACAACCAAAAATTCCCTTGTCATCTCTTTGCTGATGATTCACAGATCTACGAATGTATTTCTCTCCTGTCTCCTTTTGTCCTAAATAAACTTTTAGTCTGACACCTTTGTGAATGACTTACTAACCATTCAAACTTAGTTTAGCCAAATCACAATTTTTTCCACCACAGAACTTCTCACTATGTTCTTCTCAATAACTGTGGACTTTAGTGTGGTTGAAGACGCTAATCTGATTATGACCTAAATCCTCACATCCAAGCAATGTCTAAATTTAACAAACATAGCATCTCCAACATATAGTGCTTCCTAGCCATGCAGGTTGCTGAAATTCTTATCATAGAATCATAGAATCACAGAATTGTTTGGGCTGGAAAGGACCTTTAAAGGTCATCTAATCCACCCCCCCTGCAATGAGCAGGGACATCTTCAATTAGATCAGGTTGCTCAGAGCCCCGTCCAACCTGACCTTGAATGTTTCCAAGGATGGAACATCTACCATGTCTCTGGGCAACCTGTGCCAGTGTTCCACTACCTGCATAATAAAATTTTTTTCCTTATATCTAGTCTGAATCTACCCTCTTTTAGTTTAAAACCATTACCCCTTGTCCTATTGCTACACGACCTACTAAAAAGTCTGTCTTTTCCTCAGACTATTCTTTTTTCCTGACACTGAAATTATATAGTATCCTTTTCTCAGCCCCTATAAAGGCATTCTTGCCTTTCAGGAAACAGCAGGAAGACAATATCCCTACTTCATAGTTTGGGGTTATTTCATATATCTCTTCATGTATCTCTGCCTTGATACTCTTCTGCTGCATCCTTCTTTATTTCATCAAATAAGAGCACTGCCTGCTTTCAGAGTCAAAGCTTTTTACGCCTACTTCCATTTGCCACATAGTATAAGCTCCCACTACCCCTGTTAACTTCCCAGACAAAGATACTTGTGTTTTTGGTGGCCAAATTTGGAGGGAACTTCCTGTAAAATATCTGTAAAGCTGTCTCATTGCTTTGCTTCAAATCCCTCTCTAAACCCCCCTTTCCTTTGGGAAGGATTGTTAGGCAGTTTAAAGTGATGATACTGAAGTCTCCGGTTTTCCTCCTCCTTTTTTGTTGTATACCTTTGCTTATCCTAGACAAGGAGTGTAAATTTTCTCAGATCCTTTCACCTTTTTTATTCCATCTGTATTCACTACATTCTGATTATAACTAGAATCTCCATGAGAAACAGAAACAATAACAAAGCAGTCACCATTGCACAGTAGTTAATTTTGATGATTCTGAGACTACCTGAAGCTTTTTTTTGTGCATGTATATGTATGTGGCTGGCAATGTGAGACTAGAAAGGCAAATATTTCATAGCTTTCTACCTGAAACTTTTAAAAAGTGAGAAATTTAATGAATGATGGGATGGACATTGTCATATAGCTGTTGTCAATGTCTGGATTTTATTTTTCTAAATGGAATACCTGATGCTATATGTGTTTGTGTTTGTACGTGTGTGTATATATATGTGTGTGGGTATATATAGCTTACTGGATATTCTACTTGGCTCGTAGTGTGTGTTGAACTTTTGATGTACTCTGTGAAAGGTGGAAAAATACTTAAAGTAGTTAAAGTGGTTTTAACTGATTGGTGAGTACTTCTTAGTAAAAGGAGATAGTCTTGTATTCTGCCAAGCGGAGTTATCCTTTGTGTGGGGCAGGCATTCTGAACCGTCTTTTTTTTCACTTGGTGTGTGGTCATCCTGAAATGCTTTAGGAATGTCTCGTTTTCTTCTTGTAAAGCAGATTTGTTTTTCTTTCCTTCTTTCTTTCTTTCTTATTTTCCGTTTTGGTGGATAGTTCGTTTTCCTGGTATGGAGCTGTTGTCTTGTGGACTATAAGTTTTTAAAAGTATTATGTGTTTGAGCAGGAAAGGGACAGATCCTCAGCTGTTATAAATTGGCAAGGCTATTTTGAATATGAGGCTTATTTGAAGCTGTTTGCCATGATACTTATGTATTTCATATAAATTAAAAGCTGACGGTAGTTTATTATTTAAATTATTAAATAATATTTGGACAATAATTAATTTTTTGCAATTCCACTAATTTTCACAAATTCCCACCAGAAATTAATGTGGTTCCAGTTCCACTTATGATCAAACTATATCTTAAAGGAAGCTTTTCAGAATATGACATATATTACACTGCATGCACAAAAATGCACACAAAACTGTCTGTACCATCCTTTTGCAGATGAATATTCTTTTTCAAAGTATAGAGATCTGGTCTGAACTTGAGGGTGGGACCTTAGCTACAGAATGGTCATGCCAAATTGCCAGATTTGAATTGGCCATTTCTTGTTTCTGTTTATGATTCATTTGCCTTGCCATTACATCCAAGAGCACTGTGTTACATGTTGCACATAGACTGGGGCAAATTGGAAGGCTCTTTCTTCACATCCTACATGAATAACTATGGGGTTCATTGTTGCAAGATATAATTCACCAATGGTTTCATTTTCAAGAGCAGAAACTAAATCTGTCACTGCTGGAAAATACTGCAGTTCTGAAAATCCCATTCAAAGTGGAAGAAACACAGAAAAGGGCTATTAGGTTGATTAGAGTACTGGAGAGCCTACTCTATGGGAAGAATGAGACTGGTAAGTTTATCATAGTAAGATGGAGGCTGAGGGATGGATCTACTACCTCTCTGTCAGTGATCATTGGAAGAAGATATTTTAGGCTATTTCAACACAAGGAAAGATGAGTATAAGCCAGTTGTGACAACATTTCAGCTGGGATCTACAAGAAGGTGCTAATGATCAGAACTTTCAGATGTCAGTAGTAGGAAGCAAAAGATCACAACCCATGTCCAAGCACTATTTAGTTTCATGATGGAACCTGTTACAGTCCTGGAAAAGATGGTATGTCCAACTTGCTTCTGCAGCAGTCATGGCGATTTGCTGTTCCAAAATACCCCTTCCTATCATCCTTCCTTACAATAACTTATGACATGTGAAGCAGTAGATTCTCGATCAATATTTTTAAATAAAGATTTCAGAGTATTCATGTCCTCTTTCCTTTCTAGGTATAAGGTGGTTTTACATGGCAGTCTAATAAACCTTCTAATGTTGGAGGCTGATGGCCAGGTCAATGACCATGCAGAACAATGGTGGCAACCTCAGACATGGTTAGGAGAGTTATTACTCTCAAAATTGCATCTCTACATGAGTCTAAGAAATAAGTACAAACTGACTCTAAAAGTTAGAGGACAACTCTGTGAATGCCACTGCAAATACCACTGGCAAGAGACATGTCTCCAAGCTGTCTTCAGACTCCAGAGTAAATAAATAAAATATTTCGGAGAGAAGAGGGCTGTATATGTTGGCAGCATTGCTTGACTTTGTGTGTAAAACCAAGCACGATTCTAACTTCCACTAGGTAAAGACACCAACACAAGAAACTCATTTAAACTGGTCAAATTCTAACAAACATTTTCTGTGAAATTTTGGTGAGCTGGAGTTTGCCAGAAGTTTTTTCCAGGAATTAACAACCTCCAAAGACTGCAAACACTTTTTCTTCTGAACAGAATCTTTCTGGCCAGAATCTTTCTCCAAAACTCATAAAGCAAGAACTTGAGAAAACCTGCCTGAAAAGCAGTCTGCTTTGTAAAAATATAGTAAGAACTTGCCAATCTTTGAAGCCAGGGAGAACCTAAATAAAGGCAGTGAAGACTTTGCCCTCACTCTGCTTCCCAAATACTGTGGGAGAAAATGAAAATGTTTTAAACATAATACTGGGGACCTGACCTTTTTCTATCCCCCCTCTTCTACTTCCAACCTCCTGATTTCTCTACAGGAAAGTCATATAAAATGGCTGATCTCGGCTAATCTTGATTTAAACATACTCTTTTGGGCCTCTCTTCCTACTCCCTCTCCCCACTCTAGTCCTTGGTAATCAAATCTTGGCTTATACACATTCCAACCCACCCCCAAAAAGCAAACAAATAAAACACCCACATTCAGAATGAGATCATATTACTCAGTGATCTCAGTTCTAGTGTTACCTTACAATTTCAGCTGGTCAATTATCTCTCTGGAGCAGTTTGAAATGTTCTGTCGGCCCATTGACTCAGTAGTACGGTATTTGCTCACTTCTAGCAAGCCTAATGGACCAATGGCACTGAGCATGTATTCTTGGAAGAGATGCATTTGCCAAGATCTCTGGCGAGGATCAGCTCTGTACAAAAGTTAGAGTCAAAAGTTGGTTGTGTTTTTTTTCAACATAAGAAATAAACACTATTTTTAACTCAAAAGAGATTTTAACTTTAGACGCTGCCTGTGCACAGCCCCAATGAGGACAAAGGCCGTGAGAAATGTGATGACATTTCGTTGCATAATTTTAAATTGAATGAGATTTACATATATTTTTAATAAAAACAAAGCAAGAAGCATGCATTCTTGGAGGAGATTCATTTGCCAAAAGTTCAAAAATTTGGAGAGCACAACTACATTAAATCTGCAGTCAAAATTTTTAAGAGGCAATTATGTAAGATAAGATGATTGTTTGTGCCTATGCAGTCATTCACGTTCTCTTGACTTTGTAGGCCCTAAAGCTTTACCATCATCCCACAACACTTGACCTTTGGGATGCTTTGATCATACTTACTTTCAGAAGGCTTACCTAAGAGTGGTTAATTCTGTGGTGGATGGAATTTGCACAATGCTTATTTTTTCTTAATGGAACACATTTTTACTATTTTGCAAGCCATCCGCAAGTTATTACTTCACGTTTAGTTTTAAAATACAGTTTCAAAAATCAAACCAAGTTGATTACACATTAATCATGCAGTGAAATAAATTAAAATACAAAATAAAATAAAGTAGCTTCTCAAGGGAAATGTTTAATCAGTTTCAAGTGTTCTTAAGAGAAGTGAGAAATGATGCAGCACCTTTTACAGAAAGTGTTAAATAAGTTAACGATTTTGTAGACTGTAGCTGCATAAATAGTTATAGCTAATTTAAACCAGCTTTCAAAGTACTACAGCAAGGTAGGGTTTGGAATAGCATGGTTGAATAGAAAGAAGGTTCTCTTTTTTCTTCCTCTCTTTCCTTCTTCGCCTGCTATACCTATATTCGTATCTAACTCTGATCTATCATCAAATCATGTATGATAGAAGTCTTGACCTGTTGGTTACTAACAAGTCTTTGATATTGCTCAAGGCCACAGGAAAAACAGAGGTAAAACTTGACAATTAGAGCCACTTGACAAAAAGAGAAACAGTATGCCTTCAGTATATTTATTGCTTGTTACTGTTGTCCCTGTTCTGCCTTCAGGTTGGAACCGCAGTCTGTCCTTAGAAGAGTTTCCCAATTCAAGTCAGCACACAGCCGTACCATCCACTTCAGAATATGTCCTATATTGCGTTAACCTTAAGCTCAGGACTAAGTGCTGTCCTGATTAGGAAAGAACAAAGTTCATGAGCCAGAGTTCTGCATGTAGAGATCTTCACATCATCTGGACTCTTGGTCTTGCAATTACAATGCACTCAGGCATAACTTTGCCTTCAGCTAGTTCCATGACTTTGTTGTACCTGACAGGCACCTTAGTCTATTTGTCCGTGTGTTACTGAACCCTGTGTCCCAGTTTATAGATTCTTTTGGACAAGGATGGCCTTCTTTGTTATTAATTTGTAGTATATCAAGCATAATGTCACTTTGATCCCTCTGAAGCATATTTGTAAAATTAATAATAGTAATAACAATAGCAACAACAATAGAGATATACCTGATATGCATTCATTGCAATGGGCAGACATGGGACACTTCTTCCCTTTGTGCTAAAGTAGAGCATCATGTATTTCAATCATTTTCATCCTCAAGTATTTCTTCCATTATTAGTCTAAGAACTATTTATTTTGTCTTTTCAGTCATGTAGCAATGGCTCCCAGCTGCTACTGTGGAGCAGACAATCTACAATCTAACCAGTAGGAGGTACAACACTCAAGGACATTTCGGAATCACAAAGCTGTAAGGTCACTGCATGCCAGAGTTACATCCCTGATGGTTTAAGTTCTACACCAAAACCCACTTCAAGGATAAGAAACAAATACCAGTTCCAAAAGAAATCTGTTCAAATTCCCAGGAAGCCTGGTATCCCTTTGGCCTACCTTCACACTTCTATTCTATAGCAGATGACAAATCAAAGTTTGCTCTTGCCTTGTCTTTATAATGAACAGAGCTACATAAACTCCAGTCTTTTTTCCATATTCATTCCATTTTTAGATTTTTTCCATATTCCTTCATTTCCATGGCCAATTTCTAAAAGCTATTCCCCAAAAATTCCACTAATTTCCAATTAAAGACTGCTGAATACCAGCGACTGAAATTTGAAGACTGTATATGTATATACTAGACTTGAAAGTGTTCTATGTGTTTCGACACTATCTTGTCTATGACAGATCTATGTTGAATACCTGAGTAGTAAATACGTGTAGTAAAACATCTCTCACTTCCCTTTCTTCAGTGCATATTGTTTAAATACGTAGTTTCTATCATATAGTCCTGATGATGAAGTTCTTTCATTCAGGTGTCTTCGTGGTAAATATTTACAAAAACCCCCAAATCCTGCCAAAAACAGGACCTTGAAATTGCAGCTAAAGGTTGTTACAGGTGCCAGGAAATATATTCTAAATGAAATTAAGGATATGGCAGGCCCTCAGACGAAGTGAATTCTAAGACCATTTCACCCAATTGAACCAATGGGTTTTCCTTAAGACAACCTTGTACCAGGGATCTGAATTATCTGTGGGACTCATGAGAGTTTGATCAGCAGCTGTGCTGGGGAGCTTAGCCCCAGAACACATCAGAATGGCCACATATTTCATCGCCTTTTTGATCAAAGGAAAACATTCACTTATTTGACGTAGCTTTCCCACAATAATTGCATGCTACAGAAAAGCAAACCAAAGCATCTGATGCCTTAACTAAATAGGCACAATCAAAGGACAGAACAAACAACCCAACATGCCGTTCTACCTCAAATCCTTTTGCTTTCCTCCTTTGCTCTTTTACTCCTCCAAAAAGCCTTGGAACATAACCACTATTACATACTAAAATGATTCAAGGAAATTTTCACCAAACGAGGAATAAATTATGAAGACCCACAGTGAGAATGCCTATCTTATTTCTGTGTGGTGACACGTGCTATAGCCAAACATGCCAAACAGTTACCTTTCAGAATTGTAAACTGAAACAAAATTGATGTCTACATCTCTCTTTGACTGTCTCCCTTATCTTTGAATTTATTTGAGTTATTGCAGCTTATTCAGTCTATGGATCTCATCTGGAATTCTTGTAGAGCTGCTTTACGTAGGATTTACATATCCACATACATAGTATTCTAGGATTTAATGGCCAGTTGACCATTGTGTTACATCTCCCAAGGAGTCTCTGAAGAGTTAAGAGCTCTGGCGTTGTCTGCAGCGCAGAGGAAAGGCTAGCCATGGATTCCAGCATTGCTTTTTATTATGTTGCAGCTGTACTGCACTCAATTCTACTTGGACAAATTCCTGAACAAGAATCTATTTCCCTCACTTCACTTTTGGAATATGTACTGTTTTGGTTTTTGGCTCAGCTTTGAAGCAATGTTCTTTTTGTCAGTATTGAAGGAATGAAGGGTATATTTAAAGAATAAACTGCTGGGATGTGTTTGGTGATTTTGATTTAGGATGTAGGAATAAGGTTCTCAAGGGATGGAAAACTTGAATTCTAAAAATAATGACCATCTCAAGTTTGGTGGAGGTATTATTATTGCATTGACTCATATGGGCCTTGCTTGATTTACATCTCTATTTAGGAACAGGGCATTTGTTTACAATGCAACAATATTTATAGCAGTTACAAGCTATAAGTGCTTTCTTCCAGTGGTTATTTAAATAACATTAATAAAATTCAAATATAGTATGATATATTAGCTCTCATACCTAGAAAACACGTTAGCCAGAGTTTAGTTTACCACAGTTCTTAAACATTGATGCAAAGTCACTTGGTCACTTGTGTGATTTCTAGGTGGGTGCAAAGCCTGAATAAATTAAGTTTTGTGTATGTGTAGGTCACTTTAGTCTACCCTGAGGCTATTTTCAAAAGACAGTTATTGACTACCGTTTCCTCTTTGAGGCCTTAATAGAGCTAAGCCTTGAGATATACAAGATATGCTGTTTCTCCATAGGACATCCATAGTTTGCTTATCCCATCCAATCCCCACAGTATACTTAGGATTGTATTAACTCCACAGTCCCTGGAGTCACTCTACAGCAGGGTCAGGATTTGGATCAAAACATTTTCTTTGTAAAAATAGCAACATGGAGAGAAATCAGCAACCCAATGCAATTATAGGCTAATGTTTCCACTTTGTTCATTGCCTACAGGCATTCACACATATTTAATTGTTTGCTTCACTGCTGTGTAAAGGTAATCCATACAGCAGAACAAGATCTTTTAAAGAGGTTGGCCAAGACCTGGTCTTTATTTGTACTGTGGCTAGCAATTATGGAGTTGGAAAGTAGAAATTTTGACAGAATAGCAAAAGAAAATTGCCCCAGAAACAGAAAAATCAAAGGAAACAAAGGTCATTCTCCCATTGGGTGAAGTAGGGACCAATCTTGCCTGTAATGGGGAAGGAAGTTATTCCAGATTTTCTTTGGAATGGTCAGCTTTCAATATTAAATCATCTTTTGGTTGATGCCAGTAACTAAACAGATTAAGTCCTTAGCAGAAGGTGAGAATCTCTGCAATTGGAGAAAAGAAATCAGGCTTTTCATGAGATCCTCTACACACATCTGTGCATAAGAACAAGTAGACATTGACCAGTAACTTTCACTGGGGTGAAAGTAAGCTTTGTGCAGTCACCTAATAGTAGGTCAAGCAACAACTCCACACAGCCTGGCCCTTTGCATTGTAACGCCTGTACAAATTAACGATGTGGTCCCTACAGTGAGCCACGCAATGTCAATCCCTTACCCACATTTGTTTAAAAAGAAGTTTTTTGGTCTGCAAGCACAGTTGCACAGTTTCAGAAATCCCTTTTCTTCCCTTTCTCTTATTAAACCATTAATTTGTATTCTCTTCACTTAATTATGTTGTTGCTTTTCCAGGAAAACAGAACATTTTATCTCTCTTACTGAATCAGGAGAATAAGAATTTGTTACTGTATCCCTAATCTGACCAGGGCTGCTAAATTGGGCAATTTATGTACCTTTTTGCTCTCTTAAGCACAGTTTCTCTCCACAAACAAGACTTTTTATAGAAAAAGAGCATGAAGTAAATGGTTCATTCCACTTTCCCGCCTGATAAGATTTTGGATTGAGTACATTTAAAATATTCTTTTATTGCCCTGTAATAGATTTTAGACAAACACATTTATTTTTGTAGTGATCAAAGAGATATGGATATGTTTGTCATCTGTTACAGATCTAGAGGCAATACAAGGAAAAGAGGGCTCCCCAAGGCATTTCGCATGTAAGTGTTTCCACCCAGTTATGTATTCTCAGCTAGTTTACAGCTAAGGGACCCTGGTCTGGCAAAAGTGACATATTCATATACTCAACTTCATGACCACAAACAGTAAGATGAAATTCACAAGGCCTGCTCTCCAGGTGCCAAGCTAAGCATACATTTCAGACTCCGAAGTCCCGAAAACTTCACTGAGACTTGTCTGAGTGTCCTGACTCTTGCATCGAACCTAAAGTTCAGCAAAAGTTTTGCCACCTGTGACACACCCATGGATGACACAGACAGCAAATATTGGAATATGCATTTGGAGTATGGCATGAGAAAGCCTGAGGGAAGCTTCATCTCCTCCTGTGAAGGGGTGAAAGGACAGTGTTTATGCAGACTTGAAGAGCAAGGAGACTCTGGATTACCAGTACGTAGTCAGGAGGATGAAGTGACCTACCCAAGTGTAGGATGGCACTTTTTGAAATTCTTTTTCCTTCCTGTATGAGGATAGGGACTAAGGACTCAGTTAAGACTCTGAGTAACACTTTGATCACTTGGTCTGCTTTTGGGTAACCCTTCTACGTGCTTGTCTTTATTCAGGGTCTCTGGTAGCTCCATAGCTATAACACAAACAAAGATTGATCTTGGAGAAGTACATCTATTTGATTTACTGCTTATGTCATGATATTGGCACAAGAGCATTTTAAAAATCACAGCATACTCATTGGGTCCCAGGGCTCTAGGCACGTTTTTGAATATATTTAAAGAGATGTTCATTGCACAAGATCTAATACATGCCCCAAGCTGCTTAAGAGTTGGAAAAATTGAATATTTTGCATCTGGATAAGGAGCCAAATTCACAGTATGAGATAGTTATCATATATAAAATTTCAGAGAGACCAAAATATCTACCCACATAGTTATTTTCAGAGCATGGTTATGAAATATAAACTGTCTTCAATACTTTTTTTCTGTTGCAATGTGTGCATGTCTTTTATGAATTTCTAACCTATTTTTTCATACAGAAAAGAGGAAGTTTAAAAAAAAGGACAAGGAAGTTTCCCTTTTTGTTTATTTCAGAAAAAATGTGTCTTTAAAAGTAGATTTATGTTGGTCCCATTATTCAAAACATCTGAAAACCTTAAAGCTTTGAGAAATTCTGTATAGAAGCTGCCAATAAAATGAGTTTCATAACTAATAATATATCAGTTTTGATACCAATAAAGCTGTTGAAGATATTGCCAATCATTCATTCTCCTCCAGTTCAAGTGCTGATCCTTATAGGGATGACATCTCACTACACTGACATCTGGAACATAGCAACAAAATGCTGCTGGCTCAGAGAAACAGGAGCAACATGCAATATTCATTGCCAAATGTCACTTAGCAATGTAACGTGTACAGTGAAGGAAAACTCACATCAGCCATAGCCTACCCCTCCAAACAAACAAAAGCTCCTTGTAAGACATACTTTGAAATGAAGGCAAATGATGGCATTATGCTACCCAGGAAAATTTTCTGTTAAAAATATAAGGAAGGGAAAGTGAACAGAAAAGAAGTTCTGGTTCATTCTACCAGAGAATGGATACAAGGCACCATTAGCCTTTGTGTTGCAATGCCAGCAGCCCTCCCTTGGGAGTGGCATGTCCTGAATTATAGGTGCAGCTTCAAAAACTCTTCTGGCATGTTCTCGAACTGTTGTTTAACTTGAGTTACTTACATAATTCCAGGGTTATCCATCAGCCAAGTAAAGCTTTTTGGCTCTCCGTTTTTTGCTTAGGTGCCTAACTGCCACCATTTTCTCCTTTGAAGTGCCTAAACATTTATGTACTCTCTGCAGGCGTAAAGAGCCTTAAGTTCTGAATAGACCACTGCATCCGCATGGCAAAGTACAGTACAGCACTGTTTGGAGGAATTTCTTTAGTTTCTGAAAGTAACATAGTTGCATCAATGTGCTTCTCAGCCTAAGCAGATTCACTATTTTGATTTGGCTTTGGACCTGAAAGAGACGGAAACAAAGAGAAAAAGGTATAAAAAGCAACTTAAGTTTACCCAAGGTAGATATGCTAAACTAGCCTGATACTTTAATGCATTGTCTACCAGATTTATTTTATCCGTATCTTTTCTGTCTCATCTTAGGGTTAAGCATCTTTGCAGGAACTGTAAGGCAGGTAAGAAATTGACTTGCAGAGGGACAGCAACAGGTACATGTGAAAAGTTAAACATTAAACTAGCAAGAATTACAAATTAAGTTCTACTGACAAGTCTGGGGTTTTATTTTGTTTGTTTGGGGATTTATCTTGTTTAAAGGTGTCAGTTTCATTTCTCCATTTGGACAAATATTAGGTTTATGCTAAAAAGGAATCCCCATTATCCAAAGTAGAGGCATCACAAGTACAGCATGATATCACATTAAAGAATAAGAGGACCTTGAGGACCTGCAGAGATGGGATGAAACCAAATAACCTAAAAAAACAGTAATAATAACATCTGGTAGCAACTAGGAGCTTAGCAGTTAGAAATGTTGTTGAGAACGACCTAGCAATATTTGTCCAGTACAAGAGGACTACGTGCTGTCAATGCAAAACAGTTACTAGAAAGACAAATGTACAGTGGTGCATTGGGAATTTGCAAAAAGTTAGAGAAGTATCAAAGTCATTGTCAAAACATCTGTGAAAACCTCAGTTTGAGTGCTGTGTTCAATTCTGGAGAACTTTGTTCAAGAAAGATGAAGAGGAACAATGAAGAAATGGATTATTAGGGGTAACTGAAGGAACAGAAATACTGTTTCATAGGAGAGGTTGCTTTCTTGTGAATACAGTGGAGTGGGTAAACACAAGGGTGGGAAAAGGAACAATTTTAAAACTATCTTGGAACTAGAAAAAAAAATAATTATGCATTATGAATTTAGATTTGAAATTACAAGAGAAGTGTCTCAGCACCAGAGGAATGAAGTCCTGCAACAGCGTAATTGTGACAAAAAGCTTAATTGGTGGTAAGGTGGAGCTTGATCTCTCTCTGAAATGTGAGCTTTGATAAAGGCACACGACTTTCCTTTTGGTTATAGTAGTCATGCTCAATACTGTTGCAGTCACCTCACTTATATCACTAAACCCACTGGAGAGAGAAATTTCTTTCTCCCTGTTTCCGTAGAGATACGATGCCAGATACTCCCAACAGCAAATGATACAATAGTTTTCCTAATTAAGAAAGTTGTTAATTTTGGCAATGACAACAGAGAAATTTGTTCATTACAATTGGGCAAGCATCCATATTTCCCATTTTATGACAATTCTCAAATTATTGTTTTGTTGTTGTCAACATGAATCAGGTCAAAAAGTAGAAAGAAAAACTGGATGCTATCATGACCTTGACATCTTATTTACTGAAAACAAGGCATTGTTACTGAAGGGCTTTTCTTTGTATTAATTGGGCATTTCCTGACAAACTGAATTTCAGCAGAAGCACCAGTCAGATCTTGTCCATATCATACATAATATCAAGTGGAATTTATTAAAAATAACACTTAAATAACTCAAGACCTTAAATATAGGGACAGCATGACATAAAGCCCCTGGCCTTAAGAAATGTCTAGACTTGGGTGGAAAAGGGACCTGGTTCCATACAAACTGTTTGTGTTCAAGGTACATAGTCTTAGGCCTGTTTTAAAGCCTGGAGGAAACATCTATATAGGAAACTCACTTGTAATTTCCTCAAAGGAACAAATTCCAGTCTTTCTTAATTTTCTCAGGAACTGAAAACAGCATTTCCCACAGCACTTGCTCAAGTACAGTTAATGTGCTCAGCCTTTATGTTCCATTAAATAAATCTTTGGGATATGCAGATTGTCCTAGCTGAGTACCATTTAGTTCTGTGCTTTGGTAATATATTTTGGCCTATAACAAACATTAAACCCACTATTTCTGCCCTCCCTTACTGGTCCAAAATTTCAATTTTATTCCAGGCAGTAAGCAGAAAGACAAAAAAAAATTCTTAAGGGAATGTCCAAACTTAGTCCGAGGCAAACAAATGCCCAAGGATAAAATTTTCAGGGAACCTCAACAAACATATAAGAATGTAGGGCCTGATTTTGCACCACTAGCGAATACATTAGCACACTGATCAAACTTTCTGGTGTGAAAAAATATCCAGTTAAAGTAAACTTTTTTTTTAGAACAGTTTTAGTCTCTACGACATCAATATAACTTTTGAACTTCATCACATAGCAACTTAAACCTCAGTCCCAGAAGTCTTTGACTCCCTTTAAAATTAATTTCTGATGAGAAAGGACTTTTAGAATAATGAAAACAATGCCAAATCTGAGATAAAGAGTTACAGAGTTATTGAAAGGCTCTAGAATGGCTGATCATAACCTAAAATGGGCTTATATACGCTTATTTTTCAACTTAGTAAGAGTGTGTTGAGTGTGGTGGGCACCACAAAAAACATAGAGCATTTCCTTTGCATGCATGTTTGCTGTGTTATAAGGATCAAGAAACACTTTCAAAAAGAGTATAGGAAGGTTTTCTAGATAAATATCTATGGATGTAATTTGAAAATGATTTGGGGATGACCAAATGCTATACAGAAGACCCATGAATTTGAGCCTCTTGGCGGTACATGAGTCATTGTTTCTAAGGGCAGTCACAGTCATGAATTGAAGAATTTATTAAGACAGAAGAGCGAATCAATGCACAACATAGAGCAATAGCACTCCCACATGTTAGGACCATGGAAGAGCTCACCCTCTAGAGAAGTCTAAGGAATATCTACCTTTGCCTTTGGAAATATTTTAGGAAGAAATATGGACCTCCAGAAGAAATTTAGGTTTAATTCTTGTTCCTCTCATATTTGTTTTGTTTTCTTATCTCCAACTTTCCCTCATCCTTTCCCTGACAAGTTGCTGATGTCCCTCCCAATGGTAAGCTAATAGTTTAATTTTAAAATGTAACACGCTCCCTCCCTCCCTCCAGGTATTTTTTATATATATATATATATATATATATATATATATGGTAAGTAACTGAGTATACCACTGAGCATAGCAGTTTCTTTTTTTATGTTTTTGCTGTGTTGGAGTATTTGTTGTGAAAGGTAAGACTTAGATACAATCTGAGCTAACGGCAGGACACCTGAAAAGTCTTTGTAATCACTTTAAAGGACAGGCCATAGCTTCTGTGTTGTAGCAACACAGTGTCCTGCAGATGTTGTTGCAGACCTGTCGTAACACTAAGAGTGATCATACAAAGAACAGTGGCTCACCTGAAGGGTCTGGCACTGTAATGAAGGAAAAAAAAAAACTGTGGAAAGAGAAAGAGTAAAAGCCTGGCTCCACTGAGGGTCATGGGAAAAGCTACTGCTGACTTCCAAGGACTAAGTTTTCTCCCAACATTTTTTCTTTCTTTCTTTTTTTTTTTTTTTTAAGAATAAAGCATGATGATTTAAAAGCTTTTTACTTTGATAAATCCAGATGTTACATCAGCCTGTTTCACTGACATTGTGGTGGGTAATTGGCACAGAGCATCATAACCAGTCACTGATATCACTGACCAACCATCTTAAACTGGAAATGAGTCAGCTCCAAACAGCTCCCACGTTCTCTTCAGATATGCCTCCAAAAGATCAGGAAGGAACAGAGTATGACCAGTGGGTAAATATTTTGGTCTCTATATTTTTCTTTTTCCTATTCAAATCTTTTCTAATCCAGATTCCAGTTAATCTTGACTTTGAAAAGGCAGTAAAAAGAAAAAAGAACTTCAGAGTTTTCAGTTTCCTTCTTCAACCAATAGAACAATGAAAACATTATGTAATTTTCAGGGTTTTTTTTACTGTTCATTATGGTTCCTGTCAATAGAGCTTGCTTTATGAATTTTCTGCTTATTTTTGGATAGGTCAACATCAGGTTTGATTCCAGTCCAGGTTCTTTATTGCATTTACATGTTAAGTGGGAAAGAAGAGCAAGAAGAGAAGAGAAGAGCAACGCTCTCTAACCTCACCCTTCCATCTCCTCTCCTCTCCCTCTCCTCTCCTCTCCTCTCCTCTCCTCTCCTCTCCTCTTTCTCTTCTCCACTTTGCTTCGCTTTTTAACTTTCTTTCTTTGCTCTCCCTATTTCTTTCTCTTTCTCCTGAGCAAAGATCAGCATGTTTGACATATGCTTATAATTACTGCAATGTTTTCAGCCTATATAAATAAATCCTCAAGTTTTATCAGTGCATTAAGTTTCACTTAGTATACTATAATCAGGAAATTTAAAACTTCTACAATACTTTATGATTAAATGTTAAATGTGGGGTAAGACATCATAACAAGCCATCATCATGGAGATATAAATTACATACCCATCTTGCATTTCAGAATGTCTGTGTTGTTTGTGAAATTTTAGTTGATTGCATGCTGATTCAAATGCTTTTGTACTCAGAATGGATCATAAGCTCTTGCTTCTACATGCAAGCAGGGTATGTATCTGCCAGTCAAACCACTGGTGGAATCCACAAAATAGGGGCACTACTATGTTTCATCCAGCTTGTTTATGTTCTTGCTCAAGATATAGCTTCAGCATCACATTGCTGACAGCATCTGTGATACAACTTCACGTTTTTCTTACAGTACCTACTAAACAACATCTCTTAAAGAATTTACATGAAAGAAAAAGGCAAAATTTTAAAGAATAACAGCATTAATGTGTTTTAAGGTAGCCATCCGTAAAAGGCACTGTTTTCCTCTCATTTGCATTAGTCCAAATTTCCAGTAATAAGTGACGAGAGAATAGCTGAATTCTATCCTGGTTTATCTGCAGTGTGATCTTGCAAATCATTTTCCTGATTGGACGTTCCTAATGTCTAATGTTTTCCTTTGCTGTAAACACTTAAAAAAAGCCTTAAAATATTCTAAGCAGATATAGATAGAAACTGCCGTTCTGATACAACGGTTTGAATCTCTCTGCCTGGAAGGTTTACTGAGTTCTTGTCTCTCTGATTTTTCCCACCTTTTCAGTATTTTGGGCTTTATATTGTTTTTCTTGAATGATGCATGATATACAAAACCTGAAACTGTGGCATATATAGCATTACTGTCTGTCTTGCCCTTTAGTATATATCAGAGGGTTTCCAAAGAACGCACGTGATCTGGTACCAATGGCTGAATTGGCTTGTTGGTATATAGTAGGATAATTCAGGTTAGAAGAGACCTCAGGACCTCTAGTTCAGCCTCTGCTTAAAGAATTGTCAACACTGATTTCAGACAAGATTGCTCAGGGCTTTATCCAGTCTTGAAAATCTCCAAGAATGGATGTATCCCTTTCAGGGACAGAACTGTCATAGCCTCTACAAACACAACCTTGCGTTTTGTCTTACTGAATGTCATTCTATTCCTAAAAATGGTTAATTGCTCTGTCCAAATGCTTTATCAGTTGCCAGATAGATCCACCATACTTGCATGGTGTTTTTGACTGATTTAGATTTGTGGATCCTTCTTCTGAAAGGGAAGAAATTTAGAAAATTGACATGCATGGGTGTCTGTACAGATGTCTCCCATGAGAATATCAGAGTTTATTTCATTTAGGATGAGTATTAGGGCTCTGCCAAGCTATGCGTGCACTGTTGGTGAGAGACTAGGGTGCCTACTGTGTGAGCTGGGTACTACAGGAACTGAGTGAGGGTATGAGAAAGGGAAGGGACTTCTGGCTCTTCACATCAACAGCTGGCCACACCTGAAGGCAATGACTACTACAGTTGTTCTCAAATGGATGGTAGCTCTCTTTGCCATTAATTACTGGGGTTTGCTAAGTTATCATTTTAGTGTTTTTCACTTTTTCTGTTAAGAAATATCTGTTTCATTAATTCCTTTGTTTCAAAAGTCAGGGCTTGTGAGTGAGGAAGTCTTGCTCATTCTTGAGTGCCCAAGTGGCTAATTTAGTTTCACAAATTTCTGAGAGGGAGCTCAGCTGGGGTCTTTTAAAGCTTGTGTTGTGTTTGCTTTTGTTATATTTCCTTAGAGCCTCTTCAGATTGACTCCAGAACTTTTTACTGCACCTGGCAGAAAGTTGTACTTGCTTTCCAACCTCTATCTGGAAATTAAGGTCTTCCCAAATAAGACTGCTCCCTGACAGACTTCTGCCTTTAAGAATGTTAACAAGAGCTCTGTACCCCCTCTCACTCTACTGGCCCATGGCTGATTCTCAGGACTGCATCAGTACAATCTTGTTCACCCTCCTTCCCTTGTGCTATTTAGAACCAAAAAGATTCTGTTTTACCCATTCTTGTGCAGAACACCACATCATTAACTTAAAATGCTGACAACTGTTTTTACCAATTTGATCATATGCTCATTGGATAGTGCATATTCTCCAGCACCACCTGCATTCTAGTCTTTACTTTTAGCCCACTCTTTTCTGTTATAATATCCAGTTTCTCACCCCGTGCTATTACTAAAGCTCTTCTATTTTGTTGTCCAAACTGCTTGCATTTATTATGTGAAAGTTTCAGTTGTTTATTTTTTAAAAATTCTTCTACGTGGTTCCTGAGGCAGACTACATATTTACATAGTAATTCTCATCAATATGAATGATTTCTTTCTGCTGGAAATCTTCTGTCATCTCATAGTTTCTTACCAATTGTCACTGCCTTCTTTATGTGATTTCCCTGTACATTGAAATCAAGTGAAGAAATTACATGAGCTTGTCCTATTTATCTCCATTCACATTTTTGTTACAAGCTCCTCTAAGCAACCATGCTGTACGTCAGAAAACTATTTTCCTAGTTTCACATGATTTACCCTGCAAGGTAAGTCTTCTCTCTGTGAATGTACCCCAAAGTTCATTACTGACGCCTTTTTTTGGCCACTTCTTGAACTTTCTGAAGTTGCTAAGATCTGCCATCCTTCTCTGCAAGAAAATTAAAATTCTACTGCAGATGGCCTGAGCTTCATTTCTTTCACTACCTTGCTTGGTTTTGTGGGATTGTTCCTTGTGCCTGTCAGCCTCATAATCATGCGTCGTACCTTGGTCCTGCAGGACCCTCCCGTGTGTCCTCTAAATCTCCTCTAGCTTGTCTTCATGCAATCCTGCTCGGGTGCAGGCTGGTCCTTCCCTTCTGTCCCCTATCACCTTTGTCTCTGCTCTCTTGTAATCTCTTCTAAATTGTCTGTGTTCCCCGTTGGCTTCAGGCCCTGTCCCTTTCTCGTTTCTTCCTTTCTTCTTGTGGGGCTAGCTGCTCTATTCTTCCTATTTTCCTCTGTTTCTTGAAGAGGCCTTGAGCAGCCAGTGGGTAACAGATGTGAAGAGCATTCATGGGTGCCACATACTCACTGGTGGCCCTGACATCCTCAGCACAAGACACCCACATTGCTAATGTCTATATTGGCCTTTACAGCACAGCCAGAGGCACTCTCTTGTTTTCTTAACATGCTGGACCTAGGCCAGGACATTGCAAGAGTGAGAGTGGCACAGTTTGATATTAAAGACTGCCTCACCCATGTCTGTCATATGACGCAAAGTTGGTTTCATATGAGACAGAATTTAAATACATTTACTTGAAAAATGCAAATGTGGAATTTGCAACAAAGTTATGAAACAAAGTTATGAAAAAAGAGAGCAGTAAGATCATACTCCAGATGCTCTTTAGCTGTTCCAATTTCTAAGCTAGCTTGTGAGGTTAACTAAAGAGCCTCTGCAGCTTACCCGAGACCGAGACCAAGACCAAGAGAACCTCTTCCTCCTGGTGCAGGTGGCTATCAAAGCCATACAGAATGCCTGCTCTGGGGACCTGTTCTTTTCCACCCCAGCAACACAAGCTGACTTTTTTTCCCTCTCTTTTCTTATTTACCCAAACCGCATTTCATTTGAGAGAGTTCTGGGAAATCACAGGGTTTTTTTCAGTGGATTAAGCTATTTCTTTTTACCTTCCTCATTATGTTCTTTTCACTAACATTTCTACTTATACCACAGTTAGCACATTCAGACTTTGGGCTGCTTTTTACTGTTATATTTTTCTGAATATACAATGGTAAATACTAAAATTGAGATAGCTTAAGCACAGACTTTTATCTAACTTCAGAACTACTTATTGCCTCCAAGCACCGTTTTAAAGTAAAACATACTATAACATACAATGAAATTGGGAATAGGGCACTCAGAGTAAGACACACACCTGCGCGCAAACTTACTTCTGAAAGAAATCTCCTTCTTCCAAGTTGCCAGGTATTCAGATAAAGATCCAGGCCACTAAAATAATGTAGTTATCATAAACATATTTTTTTTTCTTTTTAAAAATCACCTTATGTTTTTTGTTTCCCTTTTGATTTTTAACCTTGTTTTATTCATGTTTTGAAAGAACATGCATCTCTGCAAAGGTGAAGCCTAGAGGTTTATTTTTAAATTACTTTTTAAAAATGTCAGGATCAGGGTTTTAGACCATCACCTTTCAAAAGAATCCCAGGACAAGCTGATATAATTACCTTATTGAGGGACTAAAATGAAAATCCTTGCTTTTTCCACATTATCAAAATGTGTGTTTCCACATTATAATGTGTGTTGCTCTTGAAAGCAACCACCAATTTTTCATGAAACGTATAGTTTTGTTCAATATTTTAATCTTTTATAACTACATAAAAAAGGCTTATTCCTATGTGAACAGAGATATTTTAAAAACATTATTTGAGTGAGATAGATGCTGTCCACAGAAGATGGATACGTTGAATTATGTCACACATAAATTGCTGGCAATAGCCATTTTAGAATAATTTGTTGACGAATGTTACCAATTTGTTTTTGAATCAGTATATAAGTATTGCACTAATACTCTTTGGAATAAGAATACGGTATTCTGGACCAGCATCCCAAACTTGTTAACTTGTTGCTGGGATCAACATATTCTTACTGCTCAGGGTTGTACTAGGAACTACTGAGATTGTGGGATTTGATGGCATCAGCCTTTCAAACTTCCACATTTCTCTTCGTGACCTTTCTGTGATTAGTCTGGGTTTGCATAAGGGGAGGCTGTGCAAGTACACAGCATTGTCAAGTCACTGTCGGCCAGTATGGCGGGAACCCTGCATTACACAAAAGCTGCTGACATTTTTGAATACGCAGAGACCATAGCATGCCTGTGTGAGATCTTACAGCTTTATCTTGAAGCCAGCTGCTGCAGTGCCAAGCAGATTTGGCTTCAGACAGAGGAGAATGAAGGAAATGAAAAAGAGTAGCTACTTGTGGATTAACTTTTCCTGGAACAGCCTTATTCAGTACAGAGCTATTTCTGGTCCCAGCAAATTAGCACTGTTCAGTAGAATGGCTTTTGTAACGATTAGCACTAAAGATGCTCATATACAATTTTTCGTGAATTAGATTTTTGGACATAGCTGAGTTATGCAGTAATCTATCCAGAAGGGTAGTTTCTGTATAAAACCCTGCAGTAGTGTCTACTGTAAGCCATCCATGGTTTTCCTCTCTCATATGTTTCTAACATCAGTGTAAACATGGATATTTATTTAGAATGCACAAATACACTCTAGCTGCTCAGTGTGCTCAGAGTGCATTTCCTTTGCAAATCTTGAAGACTGGGTCTCAGTGCTTCGTTATTGTCTCAGCTGAGTGAGAAATTTGACTACCATGTGGATGCAATGCCTTCCCGGCCTGCACAGTGTGAGCATCACCTTGGCCCATCCTGAAGGAATCCCAATATGTCAATGAGCGGGATGGGAGACTTGGGTGTGTAAGGAATAAAGGCTTGGGCTCTAGTTGGCAGACCTTCTTTATTTGAGACATAAAAGGACTCTCTGATGGGGGACAGTGAACGTTAGTCATAGTATGTGATTTTATTAAAACCACTCAAAGGGCATCGGACAAATGGAATAAAGAAGCAAATACAACAATTAGCAACAGATTTACAGAAGTTACGTAAATGGACATAAATGCCACAAAAAACAAAATCTCCAATAAGTGCAGGAAACTTTAAAGTGTTGGAAACATTTTTCTGGAAAGATGACAAATGGATGTTGCAGGCCTGGGTGTTGGTGGCCATACCACACTTCCGCAGATCATGAGATTCAGCAGTAATTTTCTCATGGTCCTGTGTTTGTGCTACTTGCTGGCACAGTGTTAACTCTCCACTGTATCACTAGTTACACCTGACAGGGCATCTTGGAGGTTTGTCTTCGGCAAGTCTGGATTATTGGTGGGAAGGGTGGTTAGAGAAGGCAGATGTTTTGGACTGGCAGCTGCTCACTGTGTCCCACAACATTCCCTTGACACATGGGCCAGTTCTGATGTACCTTGCTGTCTGACTTCCCCCAGGAGCAGGAAAGGAGCTTTGGCTACAAGTGTTCCCATTCCACTTCTGCATGCTTGCCCGAATTTCAGATAGAATCCTACTTCGCTGAGGTTTACATACTAGTCTATCTAAAATTTATTCCATTTTTGGTTTCCCTCTGTCAGCAATGCCTCAAATAAAGAAAGTAAAATAGTTCCAGTGCCATTAAAGTAGCAATAATAGTTATCATCAGGCCTTTGTTAGCTTTATCTAAGCCCAATGACAACAGGGAGACAACCTTTGGGACAGCAAGGGTGATTTTAGAGACCCACAAAGTTGGAAAATGAGACATAAGGAACCATGAAAATGTAGTCCAGCAGTTTTTCATCCAAGGTGGATGTTACAGCTGGTTTAAACAGAATCCCCCCAGTTTATCAGTGACCCATATCAGAGCATGTAATAAAATACAGGAGGAGACCAGGGATAGCATGGAACATCCTTCCTTGCAAATTTTTAAGAACAGGTTAGACAAATATCTCTGCAAAATCAACCAGGTATAAATCATCCTGCTCCAGTACTGGAGAAATGAGGTCAGTGGTCTTGGGACAGACCGTCCACCTCTACATGTTGGTAGGAAATCTAACATCTAACAATACAATGCTACAAGATTCAGAACATTTGAAATAATCACCTAAATTTGAAATTCTAAACTTCTGGTATTTTCCGTCACTAATTCTTCGTTTTCTTCAGCTCCAGAGCCTCCCAGTTTCTTACCATGAATCAAAGGAACTCCTCTAAGGCAAAATTGCTCAACTGTGACTCATTCTAATGAGATTGCACACTAATAAAACCTCCACACATTTTTAGTCTTTTCTCCTTAACCAATATTCCTTTTTTCATGCTCTCATCTCATCTACAAATTTGATACTGTTATTCTTCACTTTTTTACCATTCTCCAATTTCTCTAACCTTCCTTATAAAGAAGTCTTTCTCTGTAACAGATCTATTCAACTTTTTAGAGTTACTGCTTGTTTCAGTTGTGCTTACCCAGGATAAAAGAAAATCTAAAGGATTTGACATTTCAGTTTACTCCTTTCATTAAAAAATCCTTGTATGTTTGAAAACAATGTCAAAGATGGGAAGTTGAGTAACCATTTCAAACAATGCAGTACGGACAAGGGCTGTTTGCCAGCCCCAGTTCTTTTAAGTCTCTCCATGGACCTTAATGGGAGGTGGACTATACAATACCCTATTTGTATCAAATAACATAAAGCTACACATGTCTGAAGAAAACAGAAAAGGCTTCAGGAAGAACATTCAGATGTCTGAAAGTAAGATGTCATTATGGTGTTTTCCCTAGCAGGTCTACTTCAGTACAGCAAGAGGAAGCTTTTCAACAGGTCATTATCTTCCCAGCTGAAGTTGGTGCTTCAAAACCAGATCTGCTTTTGCTCTATAAAATGCATTTTTCCCTACCTCTCTGAATTCCTAGAGTACACCTTACTGTAAGGCAATAAGGAAACATCATTTCAATAGCCAGATTTTACCCTTTCTCCCAGTGGTGGCAAGCAAAGAGCTCCAACCTTTTTTGGGCCACGATCTTTTGCAGAGAAGCATCAGCTTACTCTGTGGTTCAAGCCACTACCAGAGCTGATCCATATGCCAGAGCTCTCATCCAAATGCTGTAAAGTCAGAGTAGCATGGTATGGAGATCAAGTTAATTTGTGCTGCTGGGATGCTGTTGCTCTGTGAAAAGTTGTGTAACTCTTATCTTCCAAAAAACAGTATTTACTGAGAATCTTTCACAGACTCCATAGCCTGTCAGAAGAGTCCTAGCATAATACAAAGTTTTTACCTTTTCAGTACTTTTGGTGCAATATAGTGGGTCAAGATGGAAATACATGACAATGTTGCATTGCTATTGCCAGTAGCTATTAGCAGATAAGTCTCTGAGTTGATCAATCCTACTAAGTTAACTTCAGAGTAAGGACAAGGAGAAAAAAATGGAAATGTCTTTACAGTGCTCTTAAACTTTACATTCAGGGTAAATTTAGTTTTGCAACACAAGCATGGGTTAGAAAATTACAAAAGTTACAAAGGGATCAAGTTGCCCATTGCCTTTCAGTCTGGTTTTTGGGTTTTTCATAGTGTGAAACCTAAGCATATTGTCTACAGGCATTAATGGAATTTCTCAGAATTTACAGCGTGCAGCAAGGCCATTTCTTTCATGACAGTGGGATATTTAATTTAACTTCCAGGTCACTCTTAGTTTACTCAAATTTAGGCATTTAGTAGGGCACAACTTCTTAACAGACTGGAGAAGAAGCAGTGTCAGTTTAAGGCTTCAGACTGAATGAGTGGGGGTCCTAATTTACTTCTGAATTGCCCCATTACTCATTATTAACAGTATTGGTTCTTTGGTGTATTATCTATTTAGCATGTGTCAGTGATGACTGTCTGGTCTGATAGATGCCCTTTCTTACTAATGCCTTCTAAATAGCAAAGACAAAAAGTAACTGTCAGTGGAGGTCAGGTTTCCTGTGTATGGCCAAGTGACGTATATAGCGATATGTGGAGATCTACAGATGAAACTGCTCTCAGTTCATGCCTCTGCTACCATGTACATCAGCAGGTGTGGAAACAGCAAGATAAACACTATAAATAGCAAAACCAAAATGTATGCAAGGGTGTAAGCCTTGAGCCTTCATAGTGTTGAAGCTTTGGCAAACTGAAAGCAAAAGGCATATAAAATGGTGCCATTCTGACATGCTTTTCCCTGTGTTTCGGTCATTACACAGCTTGCAGGAGTCAGTTCTTGTCTGTCAGTATTGTCTATACACTGAAGTGAGACTGGAAGGAGCGTTCAGTGAGATAACACTTGTTTACACTGAACCTTACACACAAAAGTAATTCAACAAGCAGCAGGACTGAAGAAGTTTGGTTTCCTATACATTTGTCTCTCATGGAGAGAGGGAAGAGAAACCCTGCAAATTTTCTGATGTCTAGTGTTTGGTGTGCTGCTATTACCATGGTTAGTGCTTTCCTTTAATGGCACCTTTATCTCAGAGAACATAGCAGACATTTGACATTTCAGAGATCTTCAACCTTCCGACTTCACCTTCCTTTGGTTGAGACTGATAAACAGGGTAAAAAATTACTGGGAAGGGTGAGGGGCTATCAGATATATATACAATGGCCTTCCTCTCCACAAACATGGTCACATGGAGGACATGATCTCACGATTCTCATACTATTAGGAAATCAGGCTAAAAATACCACACTTTTCCACATAAATGGCAAACTTTGCCCAGGACATAGCTGTCACTGAGATGAGAAGGGAGCAGAACAAATGGTAGGAACATGGCATGAAACTTCCACTGGGCTTGTTTACACCAGCAAAATGTGCCCTCCAGTTGCACCGGCATAACAGATGCTCCCTAAAAAAAATGGGTTTCAAGAAAGGGATGGAGATTTTTAATGGGAGCAAAGCATTTGGGGACTAACCATGAGTGTGGTGATGTGTCAGGCTCTGTGTCCGGCTTCATGCCTCAGGTAGAGCCAGGTACTTCCCACTCAGCTTGCAGCTGGGATTATCTGCTATGCCACCCACCCAGCTGGTGCGAGAGACCCTTCTGTGCATGACGGAGCAAAAGAGCTGACGTGGTCACATGCTGAACAGAGGTTTTGTGGCTGGCTCGCTGGAACGGGAACATCACACTCATGCCATACATCTTCTGAGAGTCAACTGGTGCTACACTTCTATGAGCCAGGGGAAAGAAGCCACCTTCACTACTCAGTTTACCAATAACCTCAGGTGGCAGCAAGACAAGAAGGGAGAAACTACAACCAGCAGAAGACTGCCTTGCCTTTCTGTGAAAGTGAGAACAAACTGAGCAGGTAGGGATTGCACATCTTTCTCAGGGCACAGATGAGCTTCCTAGAAGGCGCCTGTGTTTGGTACAGAGCAGGTTACAAAAGAAACCTGGAGAGCATCCTCTCTGAGTGCTGGCAGTTGCACAGTGACTTCACAAAGCTAAATAATATCTCAGAGAAGCAAAATTTATTCACAAAGAGAAAATACCTGCTTTTGCAAGGGAATCACAGGCAACTAAACTCAGTACAAGAGACAGGATTAATCTGCTGCAAGTTAAACCAAAGCACAGAGCCATCTGAAGTATGAAAGGGTGATTTCCTCATTAGGGTCTTACCAAGCAATGAATAGCATTACTTAATAATGAAGGCAAGAAACAAAAGCACCAGAAAGAGTTAGCCAGGAAATTTGTCTAGAAAAGTGTCAGCTGTGTGACTCCCCCATCACAGGTAACAAATACCTTATTTGTAAATATTTGTGTGAGGAATGGCACCTAATTAATCTAATGAAATCCATCCCTAATGTGCATCTGAACATAAACTCAGCCAAAATGACAGTTACAGCTCTTGGGAAAGCTGAAGAATCTGTTGTGAAGGACAGCCCTTGCAATTTGGCGACACATTTCAAATATTTAGATAGTGAAGTAGCTGACACTGAAACCATTGAAAAAATCCTGGTCATAACTTTGATCAAAATTTAAGGATGAAATAGACTTTTCACTTTAAACCAAATTAAGATTCAGATGGGCTGTCTTTTTATCTGGGTCCCAGACCCTAGCAGTTTTTGACAAGGAAGAAATTTTTGGCTATATACACTTACGCATCTTAGCGGTATAATAGGATTAGCACGGAGCTGTTGCTCCATTTTCCTCCACACAGGCACCAGCTCACTGGCAGGATCTGCCACACTTCTTCTGTGTGCTCCAGCAGTTCAGATATCATGACTGTCCTTCTAGCCACAAAGGTATCGCTCTTCTGCTTGGGAGAAACTATGAGCCATGAATGACTTTTTGCTCAGAGTATAAAGCTTTACATCACAAAAAGACAGCCTGTGGTGATGATGAGTTAATAACACTTGATGAAGACAGAACTAATGCAACCAACATGTAATAGTGACACAAAGCTGCATAGCAAGCCCCACTGTGTCTGGCTTTTGTCTACTGGAGGAGAGCACATCCTTGGGTTCCTGATGTACTTTTTATGTAGTCAAATTCTTGGCTTCAGCTTCTAAGATCCTGCATTAGCCAGCATGTTCACATGTCTCTGAATTCCTTCCCCTTTCCACTGTGTTGTATCAGCGCTCACAGCCTGACATCTCCTTAATTACGTTGCCTCACAATCACCTTATTGCTGTTATACCTTTACAAAATTATTTTGTCCTTTCCTTCTGCCATTGAGGGGGGCGAAAATGTTGGAGAGACAGCCTTGATGCTGTGCCAGCACTGCTCAGCAGTAGCCAAAACACTAGTGTGTTATCAACACCTTTCTAGCTACCAATGCAGAGCACAGCTCTATGAGGGCTGCTATGGGGAGAATTAACTCCATCTCAGCCAGACCCAATACACCTTCCTACAGACATATCAACACCAAACCACATTTAAATAATCATGGCAGACACCCCCCCCCCCCCCCCAATGTCACAACTTGCCTCTCCATGCTGCTTTTTTCTTTCTTTCTTTTTTTTTTTTTAATTTATTTTCCCGTACTCCCTTGGTGTCTGAACTCTCCGCTGCTCTGCAGATGGCTGTCTGGGTTTTGGGAAATGTGAAGGGTGTGGAGAGGCCACAGCTCTTGCTGTAAGGATTGTGGAAGTGCAATGGAAAAGATGGGCTGAGCCCTCACAGGATCAATGGAGCTACCCTGTCCCTGTCTCACTGCAGTATTCACATTGCCTAATAACTTACCACTAAGTGCCCAAGTTAGGAGGTTTCCTTGACTCCTCCTAAAATCACAAGAGACACAAAAATGCCTTTGCAACCAGTGGTTCAGCACACATCCTGCTCTGACGTCCTCTTAAGGAATCAATTTCTTTCTATTCGCTGTATGTGTGGAGGGCAGGCTGGGGAGGTCAGCCTCCTAAAGCAGGCCTGTACACTGTGGGCTTCAGGTCAGCCGATGCAAATACCTTCTTGGCAGCCTAACAATTTTGAGAGCTTATGGGGCCAGTTGTTTGCTTTGGGGCCAGCAGAGTTGGCTAGTCACACAGAGGAAGGCATATTCATCCCACCCACAACGTGTCTGAGCTCTTAAGGCCACTCTTCTGCTCTTCTGTATTGCAGTTCCTCCAGGTGCAACTGGTGCAACCTGTCCCTCTGAAACATAAACACTCTGGGCACAGGAACCTGCTTTTCTGGAATGTTGTGTAAGGTACACTGTACATAAGATATAACAAAACTATCACTAATAATAATAGCAACAGCAGCATACTGTTCACATTATTTACTAGAATATTAGATACCATGGTTATTAAAAAAAAAAGGAAGAAGGTCTATTTGCCTCTTGATAAGAACATTTAATTGAAAATGAAGAAAAGAATTGATAAGGTATGAAAAATGTAAGTGCAATAGCAACTCTTTGTGATGTGTTGGATGTCTTTGGGGATGTAAGAAGTGCGTAAACCGAGAGTTTGCTGTACTTTAAGGCAATAGGTCAGAAAAAAACATGGAACAGTATCTCTGAAATTCAGAGAAAATAGTAAAATTTTGAATTCCATGATGCTTTGATCTAAGTTAAACCTGCTTCAATAATTGTGTATCCATATCACCCAAGCCATATGGTAGGACACAAGAAATTGGGAGGAAATAAAATAATAATAAAGCTTTCATCATGCTCAACTGAAAAGTGGAAGTAGACTGAAATCTTTTTATTTTTAATTGCCTTTTGATATTTAATTTGATTATTTGATCAAAAGATTCTGGGTTGACTCTAATAGTGCCATAACTTGGCTTCAGAAGTTCTTTGTAGTGATGAGACTACTAAAAGAAAATATCACAGATAAGAGTGCATACAATATAAGAAGCTAGCTTTAGCACAGAGGTAGGAATGATTATTACAAAACAAATTTATACATGAATTTACAGTGCTTGATCTTGATTGCTTTGTTGCCATTGACTTGAAGAAATGTCTTCATTGCAAAAATTCAGTTGGACAAATGCTTCTGGTTGGGCTTTTTGTTCTGTGTCATCATGTCTTTCAGTCCCAGGGACAGAATTTTGGGTGTACTGAACTGACTGCAGTGGACTATATATAAATGTAAAATTGATGCGGCTGCAAAAGCAGGTTCTTTATTATTCAGTTGAATTCACCTGCAGGAGCAATGGGATTGAAAGAACTATTCACTGTTTAAAAAAAAAAAAAAAAGAAGAAGGAAAAAACCAGAAGTGGTATTTCTGTGAAGCACATCCACCTACAGCTGGTCAGTGTTTTACGATGGCTGCTTCCTCTTTGGAAAGTTCTGCTTTCACTTTGGTTTCCCTGGGAACGATATGTGAGAAATAGTCTCTGTTGTGCTGTCTAGAGGCTTGACTTATTCACCAAAATACCCATAGTATTCCCTTGAGACACAAATACGTTCATGTCCAGAGATAGCTGATATCCATTGGCCTAGCTCATAGAAAGGCTTAATTTAGCAAAAAACCAGCTGATCATGTTGCTCCAGCACTCAGATTGTTTTGTTTTTCTACTTGGTTTGTAATACAAAGTTATAACAGAAGGGTCCCAAAATTCTGTTTTCAAGATTAACCACTTCAGGAAGTGGGTTTTTTCCTCCCAAACCCAGAAGCCTTTTTTTAAAAAACCCTATGTTTATTTTAGTTTCTTTTGCCAAATGAAAAAAATCAACAACCCCCAAAAATCATTGCCGATAGACTAAACTTTTCTGTTCTAGCTTGAGTAAATAAGTTTGATGTAAAAATAAACAGAGAATTGCCTGTCATTGAAACCTTGCTAGACTATGTATGGAGAGTGTTACTTCTAAGGGGCTAGAGAAAACTGTTCTGTTAAAAAATACGTTAACTTCTGATGCCATTTCTCTTTCAAGCAACCATTATCCTTATAAAGCCTGACTACTATTCACGCTCATCAGGTTGGTGTAACACCACTGATTCCCAGCCCTTATTTGCACTGGTGCACAGTAGGCTCTAATCAGGCAATGCTACAAACAAAGCGAGGTCCAATTGCATCCCTGAACTTACTAGAGTTCAAAGTTCTCCAAGCAGAGGTGCCAACAGAATCACTGACATGATGAATGATGCTCGTGCTCACTAAATCTGTCACCAAAATGGAAATTCACGTGGAACAAGAGTGTGGATTTTTGTGTGAAAGGGATGTCTGATCTGAAGTGGCAGAAACTAACGCTTCTAGATATCGAGCATCCTGAGGCCCACTGAAGTCCCTAGAAGTTCTGAGTGATAAATACTTCATGCAAGGCATTGAAAAAAGATTATTGCAAAACCTATTGAAGTATAAAGACTATCATTGATTCCAGCAGGCTTCAGTGTGAATGAGTATCAGAGTATGTCTACATAGTGTTTTGCAGGCAGAATACAAGTTTCTCTGCCCAAGACTTGAGCCAGTTGGATGTATGACAGCCCTGAACTGGAAGCCATGTTACTGCATTTACAGTGCAGAGCCCAGCTAAAGCCCCTGCTGAAAGACAGAAAATACCAGTTTGTGCTCAGCACCGTGCTCCATCCAAGGATGCATAGAGTGAATGCACATATGCTCAGAGCTCAAACAGAATGATTTCACGCTTGCCTGCAAAAGACCACGTAGAAAAATGGCCTCAAAGGGGAAAAGCATCTAAACTCTGATGTGAACACTTAAATATTCACTCCCCTGGACTCAGGGAAACTGAGGAAAACAGACAGATGGGCTCTTTTCCTAACAGCATTTTTCCTAGTTTGTTTCTTTTCAGATGGAGAGACAAGAGATAGCAGGAGAGGCCTGCAGATGAAAAGAAAAAAATATTAATTGAACTAAATTCCAAAGCCACAAAATGATTGACTTTCACTGGCATGAGCTTTGCAAGCCCCAAAACAATACTTTAAAGTGTTTAATTTTTTCACATCAATTTTAATTAAGCTCTCATTAGGCTCTTGTTCCCCTAGAATTTGGTGGACAAAAGAAGCTGGCTTGCCCAGTGAGTTTCCCAAGCTTACACAGCTCTATTCCTAAGGAGATTTATCACATTTTTTTCCTCCTCTTGAAAGAACCTTACATGAACCAATTCAAATGAAAAACACATGGACTAAAAAAGACTTCATCATGCCAGATACCTTTTTATATCCAAAGCAGTGAACTTGTAGTCAGTTTGTCCTTTCATGTGTTGTTTTTTCTGGCTTTGAGACCTAAGAATGATTTTTTACTACGTGCAGTAGTAAAACAACATATTATGCAATTCTATTTTTCAGGGAGAACACTATGTAATTCATAGGCTTTGCAATGCCACATTTTCTGTTCAACAAATACATAAAGTGACTTCTCTTTCCCTTGTGGGCAGACATCTAGAAATTTATGTTCAGCAAATGGTATTCCAACTTACCTAACTTGGGGTTTTTTTGGGCTTTAACTATTTCAAAGGTGACTGCATAATGTAACAATAAGCAGCTTCCAAACTGTATTTTTATCCCTGTCATTCAAGAACTTGGCACATAAGAGGGATAATATCTTTTATCCTGAGGCTTGCAGTCAAAGAATACAGGTGAAGACACAACATACCATGACTAGCTTGCAGCCCGACAGATCTGATAAAAGAGGATGATTTTTCCATAAAATGTACATGATGGATTAGCAGCTCTGTTAAAGTAACTTGTTGGAAATGTACTCACTGGGATGATTTTGAAGATTATGTCACCTTCCAAAGAAAGCTTTCATAACTCTTTCATGTTTCTTAAAGCCAATCTCCAAAACAGGAGTTAGTTAAATTATTAAGAACACTTTTTAATTGATGCTTTCATTTTGTAGCTTGAAAGAGTCATAATTCCAGAAAACTAGCCCTCTAAGCCCCCCATGGATTTATTTGGTGCCTAGCATCTCTTCTGCATGCAAGAGTCATTAACTTGCTAGATTTGTGTTCCCGTGATGGATATTTACCAATTGATTTTCCCAAATCAAATCACACAGCTCAAAAGTTATCTCTAATGTGTAACTGGGAAAATTTCCCAAAGAATTCACTCACCTAGAACTTAGAAATGTTAGAACTTAGAAATGTGCTGACAAGGAAGATATGATTATGCTTAAGTATGTCTTCTTCTCATGCTCAGCAGTGGTGCTAAGAAAAGGCCAAGTACAGGTGAGCCTTCCCCAAGTCATGAAAATGCATCTGCAAGCCTTCTAGACAAGTTCATGGGAGAATAATCCGTTTATTGCTATACAACAATGGTATATCAGGATCAGGAAGCTCTTGAGCTGCAACTTGCTGGAGGCTGGGAGAGTATTCTCGATAGTATTGCTGTATGCTTGTCCTACTGTTATAGTCTTCCTTACACATCTAATTTTAGGTGTTGTTGAATCTTCTATTTAAGCTATGAGTGGCTTTCAAAGGGAGGCTCAAGACCCTAGAAGGAGTTGGTGTAGCCCTAACCAAACAAAGTCCAGGATTTCTGCAGGCTGGTCAGGACTGAGACGTAATGCGCAGAGGTTTTTGAGGTGTTCACAGAAAACATGTCCATGCCTTCCCCTGGAAAGAAAAATGCTACAGCAGTCCTTCCCACCAGCTCTGCATCTGGATACCCCAGTTCATCCCAGCTAGCAGCAAGGAAAGGCATCAGTGGCAGAAAGATAGACAGATAATATAGCAGGCTGGATTGTAAAGCATGTAAAGAAGAGGTCACCCATGATGAACTGTCATCCTCAGCCACCAGGCCAGCGCTCCAAACACAGCTGACCTGGGCTACTGAGAAGGCAGTGACTGTCTGAGTTAAGGTTTTGCCAGATGCCCCGGGGAGGGATGATCTATGATCTTGTATGTGTCTGCTGGGACCAGAATATCTTCCTCAAATGTGGTTCTGGAGATCTTGGTGGTGTTAAAAACCATGAAAAGGACCAGTCAGTAACAGATTAATGTAGGAGAAACAGAAGTAACACAATTCTTGTAAATTGCCAGCCATTTACTGAAAGCAGGAAGGCCGGCATACATCTCTAGTGAAAACTGCTGATACTATAGCATTGCTAAGATACAGACATGCATATGTTCTAAGGCTTTGCAGTCATCCTGGCACAGCAAATAACTGAAGGGGAAATAAAGTGTAGTGTGAAATGGTGGAAGCAGAGGAGGCCATTCTTATGTCCTGGTACTACATGCACTCTCTCATACATACAGCTCATCCCAGCTCACATCTGCACCCATTGAGAACATGCATCTATTTGACTGTGCTGAATGTTATAGGAGAAATCCACAATGATGCAGGTTAGTAGGAAGCCCACGTTATCACAAAACATATTTGGAATCTTTAGACTATAATGCTAGGGAGGCTATGCCTTCATCCTGTATGCTGTCATGCAAACCTAGTGCTTCTCTAGCCCCAGAGGTGTTGGTGGAACAAATACACTCTAGACTGGATATACTGGATCTTGTAGCAATTTGTGCCTTATAGCAGACACATGACAGAGCTATCGAGCAAGCCGGGGCAAGGCTGTGCTCAGGCACAAGTAGGAGGGAGTGCTAAGCGCACTTCACCATGTGGCACAGAAGTGAATCCCCAGCCTGTCTTGTGCCTGCTTCTTTACTTTAAATAATGCTCCTATGAAAAATGAGAAGATAAAGCGTAAGAGGACATACTGCATGAGATGGAAAAGATGCACTTCACTTTGCATTAACCTTAGTCCTTCTTGTTACTGGGAAGGACAAATCTGGCTGGCCAGAGTGCCAGCAAGAACAAGGGGTATGATGGGATTGAGTGATCTTACCAGAGGACAAAGGGGTCTTTTGCCTCTTATAGAGTCCCTCTATTCATGAAATCATCTTCTTTTACCTCTTTTCCCTAATCTTTCCAATTCAGATGGGATCTGTAACTTCTCTTGCAAGAAGACCTTCCTTTCTGAGGGTTCCCTCACACCTGTTCTCCTTGAGCAATATTGCTTTTTGGCCTCAGTTTCCAGTTGGAGCTTTGTCATCTTCCCCATGAGTATCCAGCCCCATTGACACTGGTGGCACAAATGCCAGTGGTATTTAGTAATGAGGGAAGTGTACTGACTATATGATCCAAGTGAAGTGAATGACTTAAGATATGTTGCATTAAGATGCTATAAGAGAAAGCTAGTTTAATGGTATTCTATACCATGCATACACAAGGTAGGATGGCTCCTGGCATTATACGAGACTTCAGTTAGTTTCTGCATTTTAAGCCATTTGATAAATGCAAATATTCAAGACATTATCACTCACCCTTTGTACCGCAAGCATTGTCTCCTACACTTTTGATCAGAGAGGAAACTATCTTGAGTTGAGTCGGCTTTCAGTGTTCAACTATGCCAGTACAAGCAGACTAGGAAATGACCACAAAGGCACAGAGGAATTAGTAACTCTTTACCTTCTCTCAGTGCTGTTACACTTCTTGATAGTTCTAAGAACCGAAAGTCCCATACTCTTGCTTTAAATCTTTATATTACATCCTCTCCACTGTGATGCATCCCTGTGAATTCTGGAGTACAGGCAAGCTTGGAGGATCTTTTGAAGTAAGTAATTTACTCAGTGACATTTCCATGTTTTTGTGTTGTAAAGACTCCATACTCTTTCACATGATTTGGGAAATTAATCTAACAAACCAAGGTGACTTGTGCTTGACCTCTACATCTTCTGTACACTATTTGTTTTGAACTCTGATAATTTGTAACTGGTCCAATATTTTGCATAGACGCGTGCTACAGTTCCTTTTTCCTGACTAGCTGAGCACAATTTCTTGGATCAGACTGTTGCTGTAAAGTCTCTGTGTTAATTTCAAATTCACTTTCTGGAAATATTTAGCAATATTTAATTAAAATTTACAGTGAATATCCCTTTTTGCAAGCCAGACTACAAGAAAGTTTTGTGGGTAAAACTGTGTAGAAACAGACGGAATAATTTCATTTGGCCAACCAGAAAGATTTTAATGGAAATTTAGTTGCCTACCTCTACTTCACCATAATGTGCATACTATGTTACTGTAAGATGTTCAATAAGTCAGTTAACTTTCTAAGTATACAAAACACTACATTGTGGGTTAAACACATTTTTTTTTTCTACTTTTTGTTGTTTTCTGGAACCTGATCAAAGACCGAATTTCTAATTTCATCCTAAAGAAATTGAAAGGGATAGACCATCCCTTTTTGTAACCTTTTGTTTGAGGCTCAATGGAAAAATAACGGAGATGGGAAAAGTACATTAGAGATATTATAGGACAGTTCAGGATTCCTCCCTTCAGAACCTATTTCACATTTGCCAGGGAATTCACTGCCATCTTACAAGATCTCTTACTATAAATTTGAAAACTGTTCCAAGACAACTCCCTATATAATAATGTCTGCCATGTACACCCAGGCAGAGAACGGCAGAGGTGCCCTGCTGACTGGCAGCATTAGGAAATATTAATGCTCCTCAGCAGATGCATCTTCTTCCAGTATAACCCTGTAGGCTGGGATAGGCATGATGCCAGAGTCTACCACCATCTAGGGAAGCCTGTTACTCTGCCTTTCTTGGTACAGCTTAAAGACTTGATTTTAAGCTGGTCCCTACATCTTTAGGAAGCTGGAAGAAATGGAGACAAGGACAAGAAAAGTCATTGCCTAGATTGGCAGCTTCACTGAAGGGCAGATTCCCACTGCATCTCTCAGGGTGACTGGGCTCAGCAGGTCACCTCACCAATGCCCTCAGCCTAAAATGTGCAGACAGTTTTCATAGCTGTTGTCCAGTGGCCGCACCAAGAAAGTGGCTGGAGTAATTCCAGACTGGGAAATTTCAGGGGCTGCCATGTGAAGGAGAGGGTAAACTTTTTCCCCCAACAGATATAGAAAAACTTGCAGATAAAAGAGATGGGTTTTATTTGCCCAATATACCTTGCGCAAGCTAGGTTCATTCTGAACCATCTGACCACTTCAGGTGGCTAGAGGGAATCATTTCATTGTGCAAATTCCTTGTTAAAGCTTTGCAGTTAAATTTTGTGTGTGAAATGAAAGTACATCTGTATTTAATTTTACAAGTTTGCCATACATCATAACCTCAGAAGAACCCCTCAACATCATGCAAATTAAAAGCAAGTATTCAGATGATTTGCATACATGTTTTTCTGGGTTAGACATTACATTGGAATGCATTGGCAGTGAGTGGCTGTGACTAATGTAACAGAGCTTACATTTAACATACTGCATTATACAGTTTTATGCACAGTAATGTAATAATTAGTTTGTCAAGATATCACGTTGAGCTCAAATTTAAATAGTGTTGCTCTCTGCTGGTTGGTCTTGTGAACTACACATTTGTTTAATAGGAGAACTGCCCATTAAATTGTTCTCAGAGATAAGACTTCAGGTCCCATTTCACCAGCTGCTATCCAAGCAGATGATTTTGTGAGAAGCAAGGAAGTACATGCAACAACTAATAACTTTGATCACATTCACTCTTTTCTCTGGCAGATGTTATCCAAAACCAGCCTTAGCTCTTGTTCTACAGAATTGCTACCTGGCTTCTCATTAACCCATCCTGTATTTGCACATTTGATCATTCTTCATGTTCTTTCCTATTCCCTCTTCTTCCTAGCTCTCCCACCTCATGAATAAACGTTCTGAAGAGTAATTTTGAAGGACATGTCTCTCAATCTTACAAGAAAGTAGAAGCCAGAACTGCATTTTCTGAAGAAACGGAACTAGTCACCACATTAGGCATGTTCTGATTATACCATTTCGACTGAACCTTTTGGAGGACTTTTCCTCCGGTTTCTCTACCAAAGCCTGACTGAGATCTAGAAAGCTAAAGTATAGTGCCAAGGCATTCAGCTTGTTTGCAGGTACAATCCTATGTGCTGGGTGAATTGTAAACCTTAGGCAAACATCAGATTTTTTTAGTAGCAAAGAGGGGTTTTGGTTTGCACTTGGGCGTCTAAGTTCTCTTTAATCACCAGCTAACCAAGTTCATGGCATCTTGTCTTATCTTATAAACAGGTGAGAAGGAGCCTGGAGAGAAGACAATATAATGAGACTGTGCAAACCATTCTGTAGTACAGTGCCAAGGGTGGTTATCTTTTTCTCTGACCCTCTACTATAGCCATTGCACAAGAGAACAAGTAATAAAAAATTGTCAAGAATTGTCTATGTTATTCACACTGATCATGATGTTTAAAATGGTAATCTTGTAAGTTTTGCTGATTCTGCTCCTTACTTAGACATACAAGTTCTGAGAGATATCACCTTTAAGCTTTTTACATCCTGCTTAGCTAGGGTGCGTATCATAACTGATTTTAGTATATGTAGCATTCTTTCATTGACTGTATGAAATGAATACCTGACAGTTATCATAGAAAGGTGTTAGCTAATCATAGATAAAAAAAAGTTTTCAGTGTAATTATTGGATAATGTATATAAGTAAGTGGGATTTAAAAAAACCCTTGAATTTCCAGTGAATTCTATCATTTACTTCAATTCTATATTTCAAATAGCATTCAAATTGTATGAACTATAGACTAAGTCTTTCCCCTGCTTAAGTTTCCAAGAAGAATATTAAGATCCAGATCCTTCATATCTGATCCTATTTAGGTCACTAGCAAAAGCTCCTTGCTGCGTTTACTTCATCACAGATGTGTGTTGTATGGATTTGCAGAGATCTTCAAATATCTCTTGGTCTATTTTTCCTTCCAAACAGACAGTCACTGCAAGCCTTCTGATTTTAATTTTAATTTTATGCTTCAGTTGCTGCCATAAAACAAGTTAGTCTTGGCCCTGATGGCATAGATTGTCAGGAAACATTTTATATGGAGAAACAATGTCCAATGAGTATATGATATAACTTGTGAAAAAAATTGTGCTCCTGCAGTTTTCACTCAGGCATTATTTGCACTTATGGACTTTGTTGCCAATGTTTTCCAATATGGCAAAATCAGGACTCAAGAAGAAAATATTAATGGACAATATGTACTCATAGCAGACTGAGGGTTTATTTTGGGCTTTAAAATAGGGAGACCTTGGCAAAAATTCATTATGTAATGTTATGTGACAAATCTCAAATCAGGATAGGGAGTATGCCACATAATTTTACTTTAGTACCATTGAACTGCAAATTAAGGAGAATTTTGGAAGAGAAAGGATTGTCTGGAAAAGATTGCGGGGATGTGAGATATCTAGTTTTATTCCTTTACAGCAATCAAATAGTAAGTACAGGTGATTTGTTTTAGGTAGACATAGCTAGCTCCCCTATTCCAAGTCAAAAGAATTGCAGTTAGCTATTTCGATCACTTTGACGGAGATAACTTACATTGACCATTCCACCTGGGTTCCTGACTAACTCATGTCAGAGCCACTGGTGCACCATGGCTCTTCCTGCTCACTAGCTACTGTCTAGGGGCAGCAGTTGTTCTCTGCAGTCATCATCTGCCTTCAATCTTTTATGCAACTTTATACTTTTTTAAGACAGCTGGAGCCATTTTTTTTTTCTTAAGGTCAACCCAATGTAAAAGAATGAGAGCACAGAGCAGCAACTGTATCTTTATGTCCCATACTGAAAAACCTACCACCTTATTATACAAAGATAGGCTTTGTGATTACCCCAATAGGAGTTTTTTTCTGAAAAAAAGTGTTCTTCTTGAAGTCCTTTTTATCGCTAATTAGTTTTTATCTGCATTTCAAAAAAAAAAAGTTCTATGGAAGAGACACTGCAAAATGACCATGATACACTCTCATATAAGTATGTTGAACTGGATTATAGGAAAGGAAAATGCAGAACAATAGCATTTTCTTTTTTAAACTATAACTGTATTGCCATGAGAAAACTAGTTAAAAGGAAGCTAAAAAGGAGCAGCTAGAAGAACAAATTTTTTATAGCTTGCACGGACAATGCTTAAAACCACCACATCAGAGGATCACAGTTAATGAACAGTGCTAATTAAACAGAACCATTCAATGAAAACCCAACTACAAAACGAAAAGGATCCAGCTTCGTGAAACAGCCAAATGAAAGAGTAAAGTAGCTCTAAAAAAGACACCCTCCCCAAAAGGTGGAAGTCATATTCAGTTGAGGGAAATGGAAAAGGGCATAAACTCTACCAAAGAAAGAGCAAAGAATAATAAAGGTTGCAAAAAAAAAGATTGAGGAGCAACTTGGAAAAAATTGTAGAATATTTGGAAGTTGTGAAGAGGGAATCTGCCAGAGAATTTCTCTGGTTTACAAATGATCAAGATGCAACAGGAACTCTTAAGTAAGATGAAGGCACAGGAGAAAAGTAATCTGAAATCTTGGCATTGGCTTCCATGATAGAGGAACTGCTTTGGAGAATTGCTGAGACCAGACAAGATATCGATATGCTGCTTTGAATGCTGCATATCTTGAATACAGTGTGTAGATCTGGTCATTCCATACAGTAGAACTAGAACTAATGTAAATAAAGTAGACCTAGGAAAGGTATAGAGAAAAACCAGAATAACCAGATGTTTGGAACAACTTTCACACAAAGAAAGAACAAAAAAAGGACTTTTCAGCTTGGAAAGGAAAGATCTATAAAAACATGAACACTGAAGCAATAAGCAGGAAAACTGCTGAGCCTTTCCCTCTATATAGGAGCATGGAGACACAGAAGTTTCAAAGCAATGAAAGTAAGTAGTTTTTAAAAGTACCTTCCACAGCTTAAATATTTACATTATACAACTCACTGGCAGATAATGTTGTAGAGGCAAAAAGTCCATATAAGTTCAAAAACAAACAAACAAAATTAGCAAATAAATAAACAGATTCAGAGGGCATACACTAATAAAACATGTCAGACTGGATCAAAACATCAGTTCAGGAAGTCCATGAACTTAAAGAAGCAGGGTAAGTATAGGAGGGGAAATACAGTAGCCAAAGTATGCTAGTAACTGAAGCAGTCTATAAAACCTCTTCTTTTTATATTCCTTTATCAAATCGTCCATGTCTTTATCATTAACAGCAGCAGGACTCTCAGAGATCAACACGGCTGTTCTCCCGTACATTTGTTGTTCAACATACACACGACTAAAAATGTTGATGGCTATACAGAATTTTTGGTGTTCTGGATGTTGCCAAGTTTGGACTGTTTGATAGTGAGTTATACATTGATGGTGTTCCTGTCCTTCACCCCCTCCTTTCTCCTTGTCTTCTTCTGTATTTTGCCATAAAGACAAGGATTTCATTCAGTAAGTGCCAATGATGCTTTATGTAACTCCCAGAATTTGACTTGTTCTTTGCCTTCTTCTATACTCCTTGATTTAAATGGGCATTTTGCCTTAAATTTCTGTTTCCTGCCTGAGCCAATTTGTTTCCCTGTCTAGAAAGCTTCCTCTGGTATCTAGCTGAGGTAGCTTCTAACAGTCTCTTCCAGTGGGCACATAAAGCCATCACCTATATATTACGGTCAAGATTAATAGATCTAGTACTATCTCAGCTCAGGCCTTGCACACAGGCCTGTTTCCCACTGTTAATCTACAAGCAGCTGGACCAGTTCTGCATCTGAAAAACAGGCCCTTGTACTCATAAAATAATAGATATTAACTTTTAGGTTTTTGGGGTGCTTACTGCCTAACAGACTTTGCCTTGGACTTCAGACCACTGAGACTTATATATTCGCAGGGGGAAGCAGAGACCCCTCCACCTGGTAGGGCATTTGCCAGGGTCATAGATACGAACTCATTGCTGCAGCTGACGTCTCTCTATCTATTTTAAAGAGTGCCACTGATAGTGTCTAAACACTGGCTTTTATTTTTTTATGTATTAGAACGTGTACCTTCCCTTCAGGATTAAACCTTTTCCCCCTCCTCCGCTTGCCTCCTTTTACGGGGTTTCTACCCCGGGTTTGATACGCTGCTTGACAGTCACCATTGCATTTTCTGGCCTAGAGTTGTATCTTCAGGCACTTATGACATTGGGCCATTTTGTGCTGACAACCTGATGTAAAATGAGCTCCTCCACATGGAAACAACCCTCAGGAGAGCAAGTTCTTTCCAACTGGCTTCATATTTTGTTTACTGAAGCAGTTTGATTGTCTCTGTGTTATATTCACATATCTTGTAATTTTTCAGTACTGCTTCTATTACTTTTGGTAATTTCAAAGTTTTGAGCCAGGTTAAGTTCTCCTCTGCCAACAATCATCCTTTGAATTCTCTCCTTATTAATACCATAAACCAATTTATATTATAGCATGCCCTCTAGGACATTTCCAAATGAACAACATTCAGTTAGCCTTCATTCTACCACACAGAGTTGCAGTTTCCTCTTGCCTCTCATCTTATTGCAAAATTTAACACATTCTACAGAAACACTTAGCTTTCCTGAGTGAACTTTTAAGATATTTTGCAAGTCATCTAAATTATTACTGCAGAAAACAGGGCTGGAATAAAGCTTGTCGTGGGGCACTCTTCTGCCCCAAGACAAGAGGAGTTCTACCTGATTGAGCTGTTGTTTTTCCAAGACTGTAACAAACTGAGTAGGAGGAAGCTTTATACTGCCATTGATTAAAAGCTTTTCTTTATCTGCAAATCTGGTCTGCAAGAATAGGGAGATCACAGCTTGCGTACATTGCTGCCAGCCCTTACTTGCTTCATTGCCTGTGTTCAGTCTTCCTAAAAAATAGCTGTTCTTATGATTATTACTTCCCCCACCCACACCAGTTTTCAAATGAGATCAATCGGCTATAGTCCAGAACCTCCTGCAACTGAGCTGGTGTACAAAAGCTGGCTGCTCCTTTCGCTTACCTGTAGAAAAAGGTTTGCTGCTCTGAATCTCGACCGGTTAATGGCGTTTACTGCAGAATCCCAATTCTGGTGCCTTTCAGACACAGCTCTGGGCCTGGTGCTTCAGACTGACTCTCCCTTGGCAGCTCCCCTCTCCTTTTTCTGGAAGGCGAAGTTCCCTTTAGTCATAAAGGAGGGAGATACAGCTGGGACAGAAGCTCTGACACCCTGATAGGCCAAGCACCTAACTTTTTCAAGTCATTGCCCAAGTTGGGTGCCTGTAACAGTTGCAAAAAACAGCCTTAAGGCTTTTAGTACTTCTAGTCTCTGTGCTATTGCAAGGAGACTGTATATTTGGCTGGATAATTTTTGTATCTTCTTGGGCCTTGGCTTTTTCAGCTTGCCTCTTAGTTACTCAGAGAGGCTTTACCAAGGTTTTTGTATCTGGTATCACAGATGTAACACAGAGCTCAAGGGAGATGACATATTTTGGATCCGATTTAGACTCGGCTTCTCAGGGAAACGTTTACTATTATGATTTTACTTTGTAACTTAATACCATTTTTATATTCAGCTCTGAACTCTGCAAATGTTAAGGAGCAAAGCTTTCCGACTTCCCCAAGAGGTACAGCATTAACAACATTTTATGTACAGTGGAGTTAAAGGATAAAGTAGTGAAAAGAATTTGGTAACAGAGTCCATCCTAACCTGGACTCTCTGCTGATTTAATCACTAGACAAAGCCCATCTTCTGCACTCTGTAAGTACCTTCCAATCGTCTGAAAAAACTTCAGGTCCTGGAAGTGGTGATGCTAACAAGTTATGCAAACTGCATGAGGGAGGAAGACAGGTGTACTGCAAAATCTCTGTGGTCTGGATAGATGAGACTTTGCCTTCTTAACAGTGCTGACAAAGATCTTCTATTCTGTACTGCACTACTTCTCACTGCTGCACATGGAGTGTACATGCTGGATTCAATAAGAATTAAATAAAACGTCCAGATTCTGATATAGCTGCATTAGAATTGCCCACCTTACATGCCACTTCATAGGTCTTATTTTTATTATTTATCATTATCGAAAAAAGAGAGTCCCTAAACGAGTAGTACTAGTTTTATACATCTTCATCAGTGACCTGGGGAAGGAAATGCCCAGGGAAAGTGGCAAGTTTGCAGCTGATATTAAGCTTTTTTCAGATCGTCAGATGCTCCACAGGTAGTGAAGAACCCCACAAAGATCTCACCAAACTGAGTGGGCGGGCAGCAGGAAGTGGCGGTTTTCAACCCAGCAGTGTTGAAAGCATCGGTTTAGGCATCAAAGGAACAACAGTCTAAACCATGTTTACGTGATGCTGAGCTCTGAACAGGCAGCTACAACTCTGGAGGGGGTTCTTGGAGTCATCACTGAAAATCCTCCGCAACCACCAGCTCAGTGCGTAGCGGAAGTCTGAAAAAAACCAAGGAGAACTGAGAACAAGGAAGAGTGTCATTTTTCATCACTTGCTGAGTGTGGTGTACAGTTCTGGACTCTGCTTCTCATGAAGGACATAGTGGAGTTTAAGAAGGTACAGAGAAGAGCAAATAAAATGACTAGGAGGATGAAGAAGCTGCCGTATGGAGGGAGACTCTTCAATGTGGAAAGGAGAAAGTTGAGGAGGGAACTATACTGTAGACAAAACTCGAAGGGGTCTCTGTCCAGGGACCCTGTGAGCTTGCCTGTGGCCACACGCAGGATTTTCAAACCTTTGCATTCAGTTTGTCCTGAAGCTGATTCCTTCCTTCATGGGTTTTTCTTGCTCCCTCCTAGTGCTACATCAGCCCTGCTGATCTGGGTGATGGAAGGACAAATTCTCCTGGCCCTATAGCAGTTACTGGGCAGCTCTGAAGGCTACCCTGGCAGTCAATCTTCTAAGTGTGACCCTGTCTAGGCTTTCTTCATGGGATGCTGCAGCACAAGAGATCGAAGTCCAGTCCACGCAAAGACTTGATGTATCCTCTCCTCATATATCCTGCCATCTCCACACTGTGCAATTTTACCATTATCGTTCATTGCTGTAGGAGAATGGACAGGTGTTGCATATACTGGGTTGATTCATCTTGCCTTACAAATACTGTTGTAGAGCCCCAGAGACAGTCAAGTGTCTATGCAGTGTACAACACAGCATAAAAATACACCAAAAAAGGCTAAATTTCAGAATACTTACAAAGTTACAAACTGCATGGAGAATGCCAGACAAAGAATGAGAGGTGCTGATAGACTAAAAATAAGTGTTTACCCTTTTTGACAGACAGGCAGCAGTAAAATCATCATCAGACAGAGACTGTCGACAATTACTGTTGTTCAAAATAATGACAGCGGTCTTATTTTCTGCTATTGCCTTGGCCCTCAGGTTCTAATACATTTTTCCTTGAGTATAAATTCAAATGAGTTGCCAGATGATGTCAATAGACTGTTTGATGTCTCTAGCATGTTATTTTTTTTCCCTTGTAAATAATGTGCTCTCTTTTTCCATGCCCCTTGTATAAGAACGAAGTGCAATTTGCTTAGCTTTTTCCTTGGATGGCTGATAGCAGTCAGGCACTTTGAACAATCTATGTAGGTCATTGCAAAGCTAATTAATCCTGCCTTTCAGGCTGAAAATTATTTTCAAGGAAGTATGTTCTAAAACAGCTGTCCCAAGGATTTTAAATACGTTCTAATAATATGCACATTTAGTGCATTACCAGTATTGCTAGAAATTAAAATTGTTTGAGATTCATTGACAAGACTGAAACAGTAAAGCTGAGGATGACGATTCCAGATACCTATTTCCTAAGCAAGGGAAGGGAAATCATAAAGCTAATCAGTTTCTGAATGAACAGTCTAAAAGAAAATCAGTAATACAAGAGAGCCATGGAAGATATCTAAATTGGTATTTTCTTCCAAGAGGGTGGCATTTGAACCTTAGAACATTTAGGAGGAGTTATTATGTCAACACAACAGCTTCGCCAGGCTCAACATAGGAATTTCTTCATCTGTCAAATGCTTTTCTTGGTATATTGTCATCTGACTTTAAATTTTAAAGGTCTGTGGATTCAGAAAGGTATAGAGTTTGTGTTAGGTTCTTGGTTTTATACTGGTACTGTATCACCACTTCTTAATTTCATTAAGAAAAAGAACCTTTTTTTCCTCAGAGTATTGGGCAGGGTGGCAAGAGAGAAATAAATCTGTGTGCTCCCTCACATGGTTCCTGTAAAACTCTCTCCCTCTGTCCTCCAAGCTGGCAATGGCAGCCTTGCCAAACTTCAGAGTTTACCCAGTGTTGACTGCAGCTGTCTGTTGAGCTACAAGACAGCTAATAGCCAAATTTAATGTATGCAACAGCAAAAAGCTTCTTATCCAGTAGAATCAGCTCTGCTCACTTTTTAGCAGATACATCAGGGAGAGCAGTCAAATGAGCAAGCATGGACATTTTCAACACTTTAATACATTAGACACCCATCCTAGGAACCAAGATGTCATGCAATCTGCATCCAATGCAGTATCTCCAATAGTTCTTTTGGGTTGTGTTTCTCAAACTGTGCTCCGTGCATCACTGGTAGCATTTAATATATTGGTCTGTGAAATTAGAAAGAAACCACACATGCTCCCCATACTTCCAAGCAAACAGACTTTCTTTCATTTTGTAATAAATGAACATTCAAACTTTAGCCTAATTTTTAGTTGCTTGTAAATGAAGACAATTGTGGGAACACTGTAGAGATGGTCTGTGGGTTTTTTTCCCTAAAAACATCCTTACAATCATTCAATTAAATTAAATTAAGAAACACTGGCCTACAGAGTGGATCTTTAGAATCAGGCTGTCAACAAGAATTACAACACCTGGAACTAAAAGATATATGTTTTTAGGTCAGACTGTAAGGTGTAGGTTTATAGATGAAAAATGAGTCTAAAGAGATTTTTGTATAAAAACTGAAACAGATCTTTCCCATTGTCTGACAGTGACTACACTGGCTCCCAAAGAATTGCTTGGGATTTTGTTCCAAGCTTATAGGTAAATATAATACCGATTCTGAATGCAGTCCCCCTATTTTGCATGTACCACCTCTCCTACAGCAGTATTCTGAACCCTTCCGTTCCATCCTTCTGTCTCCACAATATTGCCAAAGGGAGAAGAAGGGAGGAAAGTTTCAGGGCTATTTCAAGCATCTGGTATCACAACAGAACTCAAGGTTTGATCACATTTTCCTTGAACTTTAATTTTCACAATTTGAAGTGTTAAATGTTTGATTTGACTAGATGGTTTTAGAAAGTAAATGAATCTCCTGCTCAAAGTGTATCATGCCTGAACAGATGTCCCAGCCTTGAATGAAGAAACCACATTGCTGGCTGTTCTGCAAGAGAGTACTGGGCCCTAGCCCTTGCTCCCCCGTCTCTGATTCTGAGCCCCAAGTGCTCCTTTTCCAGGATAGACATGTCCATGTTGTAGCTTGCTCCCAGGAGCTGTGAGTGCCGGTCCACCTCCACACTCAGCTCTGATGACAGCGGTGCTCCTGATGAAGGTGGAACCACATAAAGTGGTTCCTTTAAGTTCACAGCTCTCCTCAGCCTAAATCTCTGCATGCCTGCCTACATTCCTAAAAAACTCAGATTTGTGAATCCAGGTTTCATGGTGTCATCCAACCTATGCTTACAGTTGGAGGCCTAAGCCCATGAGACAGGCAGGTTTTGAGACATGGCTGCAGAATGCTTTACCTTTTCCAGACAAGCTGTTTTATGCAGTCTGCCAGGTCACACACTGGCATTGCAGCTCTTCCATTCACTCACTGTTTTGGGTGCTTTGGAGCCCCAGATTTGAAGTGGCGCAAACCTCAGCATCATGTCTAAGTTTCTTCTTAGACCTGGGTCCAGGTGATGTAGGTGGTCTGAACATTTGATCCACAATTTATAAGAGACTTCAGTAAATGTGAGAAGTGTTAATCAAGCGTGGGGCGGGTGGGGAAGCTCTAAGAAGCATTTCAGCATTGCTAATTTGCACAGAAGGTTGAACTGGAGGGAATATGCAGAAAGAAAAGATAGATCCTGAACATACTTTGGAAACAATTTTTTACCCAAATAGAAATAAATTTGTGAAGCAGCCAAATAAGAGAGATTGCTGAGGCAGCAGTGTAGATGCCAGGTTCAGGCAGTAAACAATTGAGTGCCATCGCGATGGAAACACACTATTAAGAGAGACAATGAAAGAGTTTTAAAGAAACAAACAAACAAAGTAGTTTTGTAACGCCCAGCTCTACCTTCTAATGAGCTCTTCAATCTGCATGACCTTGGATCCAGTTTCTAATGCACTACTTTTCAAACAGATGCTAGTGGTGAGCACACCATACTCTCATAAGCAGGACAGAGAGAACATAAATCACCTATCAACCTAAAATATATATGGTCCCTGAAAAAATATGGGCTGATTGAAGGGTTACAAATCTGCCTGTTGAAATAAGTGACATCCCAGCATGGCAAGGGTCCTAACTCTTTAGATTATATTATAAATAGATCAATCTTGCTTTTTTTCTCTCCCATGAGATTGGTGAAAGGAATTTGATAAGGTACACATCTGTAAAACCATTGCAGAAAGATTTTTTGTCAACTGTAAACACATATTCACTAATCGCAATTAGAAACGTAAGACTGAAATGGACTTCCTAGTCTCAGATGCTGTTCCTGTCCTAGCCCAAACAGCCATGTCTTAAGTGCTGCCAAAAGCTAGTCTATCTACATCTAGAAACTACTTTGGGACTTTTTTCTCCTTTGTGCCTTCCTGAAAGCATTAGAACATACATATCAGTTATATGAAACCATTTTCGCTTCTAATTAAAAGTCACTTTAGGCTGTCTCAGGTTGTTATTGATTTAGAAGTTTATCGGCTTTATTGAGGAAGGCATGATTTCTGCAAAGGCCTAACAAACAGGATAAGTGGACTTTGCAATAAGGATACAGAGTTCTCAAACTGCACAAAGTAACTGCAGTCTGAGTTTGCTGTATTAATAAGAGATTACTACCAATTCGTATAGCTTTAAGGTTAATATATGGCTTATTTAATATTCCAAGGTCAGTACAGTTGGTTACATACATAGGCATATGTGCAAACACACAAACTCTTCTAACTGCACTGTAAATAATTTGATTCATGCATTGGGCTTTTTAATCATATGAACTAGTGATAATTACAGGCATTCTAAAGCGTATGCCAGCATAATTCCATTTTAATTGTAGCGAGGAAAGTCTTGGCTTTTGCAAAGGCAGTAGCAAAACTCCCATTGTCCTCCTTAAGTCAGGGTTTCCCTCACTATAATACATTATTAGCAACATCCTGTTAATTGTTTACTATCTATTGAGTGGGACTGTTTTGTTTAGTAGGACACACAACAAGGTGCTTGGGTGAGACTCCTTCAGTGCTTTCACTGTGTTCCAGGAGCACAGACCTGGAAAGTATCGGTCAGATAGCACATTGTGTGATTGAGCTCGTAGTCTGGGAATGGCACAGAGTTTATTGAGTAGGTGAGGAAGAGAATTACAAATGTGCTGAAAAAAAAAAGGAGATTGTGGTGGAGGTAGCAGCCAGGCAATTTCTGTGACTGGCTACTTCTATTTTTCCCTTCCTTCCCTACCTACTGAGAAGCTGGACCATATCTCAGTATAGACCATCTCTTCTCTCCTTCAAAGTGTTGTAAAACATTTGTAGGTCATGGAAATAGTTGTAGTTATATATTTAATGTCCTTTTAACTTAAAGTGATACTATTAACGGATAGAAGGAATGAAAAACCACAAATCATGACCAGGCACTCCATGAGCAATTCTAGTATCCCCATTGCAGTGAATAATTTCAGCAACTGAATTGTTTGCAGAAATATTACTTTTTAAGTAGATATTAGAGAATGTCCATGGAAAATGAGTCAGGAGAGTCATTATCTTGACCACAGAACCCCCTTACAGAATTACTTTCAGCTTTCTGAGAATAGAAAAAGGCCATGTGACCTAGTCACCCTACACGAATTACTAGAGAAACTGGATTTTAAATACTTATATCACACACTGAACTGCTAGTGAGCAATCTATAAAACAAAACAGGTCTGGGAATGTTTGCAGGCACAAACTCACACTCAACCCACACTCTTCATTCTCTCCATCTCTTTCATTCCTTTATTGCATTATATTAAATGGCAAAATAAAATGACAACTAAAAGGCAAAATAATTTTCCTGGCCTAAGAAATTACATTGGTTTCATTAGACTTGTTAAGGTTTATATCAAAATTCAGCATTTTGCTATTAGTGTAATATAGAAAGGGTTACATGGATTAGAAAGGCTAACATAAAATCTCCAAAAGATTAAAATATTAACTACTTGACAAAGGCATACATAATTAAGCTGGCACGTCCTTACTACAAATGCATGTTTGAAAGTTTAGATCTGGAAAGGTTTTAAAGGATTACTTTTATTAAAATGTCTCAGGTTGCTAGAAATAGACCTCATGGTAGACAAACAGTAAACAAGGTCGCATACTTCCTACCTGTTGAATAAAGAAAAGCATGCCAAACTTCTTTGCCAAAAATCCCCTTTTGTGCCTTTGTTCTAAATAAACACAAGGCAGCTCATTTCCAGGGCCTCTCTGCTTCCTGCGCCTCCCCAGCTTAAGATTCCATTTCTAGAAGCAACAGATAATTGGGGATCTTTTGAAATCAAGTACTTGAGTTTTCTATTTTTAGCCACATTAATAATGATGAACTGAAATTCTTTCCAGAATTTCACCTCTTCAGCTTAGGAACAGGTCTTCAAAATTAGTAATAACTCCTTGGTTTGTGTTTTATGTTAATGGCTGAAGTGCCTGAACAGCCTTGGGAAAGGAACAGCTTGCTAGTCTAATTGAAGCTGGCAATATTTCCACGTCTTATTTCAGCTGGTAGGTTCTGTAGCAACCAAGGTCATGTAAGAAAATTTCAGCATATGGTAACAGCTGTGTCTGTGATTGCAATATTTTCTGCAGATGGTTTATTCATCATTAGATAACAGTCATGATTATTAAGGCACTAATTGGACTTTCAAACAGTTCATCTTAGATGGTGGAGGAATTACAAGAGAAAAGTTTAGTGTAGCTTAGGGGATCTCTATATTCAGCTCCTTGCCAACTCTCAAGTTTTTCTTTAATGTAAGAAAATATTTCCTTTCTTTATTTGCCTTTTTTTCAAACCATTTCATCTCCTGCTAGAGCTGCCATCTCCCTCTTTCAGATCTTCTAAATACTGATGTCATCTTTCTGCCATGTATAGTGCTACCAACAAAAATCTGTTTTTTTTATTATACCATTTAAATGCCTGCTGTACAGTTCAGCATATCAGAGTGAGCTTATCCTTACTCAGGACAGCCTTGCACATGTTCATACAAGGTCAAGGAAACCAGATATAGCAAGTTTTTGAGTCAGGGTACATAGAGAACCAAGCATTGTTCTTTACCTTTAATCATCCACAGGACTCTGTCTACTGCTCCAAATCACGGCACTAAATATGTTCCTGTCCCAAGAAACTAGAACCCCCCCCCCCCAAAGTTATGAGACCGATACAGATTGTGAGGATCCCAGGGTTATTACTACTGTTTACTACACTACTGTAATATGCCTCACTCTGAGGGGTGTGCTACAATGGTATGAAAGGTCAGGCACAGAGGTAACACAGAATTGTTCTTCCAATCATGTAAACATAAGTCCTCGCTGGAAGGTGGCAAACCAAACTAGCTAGTTAGCTAGTTTAAACTGATTGTCAGCGTTTTGTCAAGTCAGGGCCATGTGACTTTTCCATTGATTTTAGAAAGAATATTTGGAGACTGAAGTACTACACAGGAGTGTAGGTGACAGAATCCATCTCTTAGAGGATATGTCTTGGAAGCTAATGCGAAATTTTTTCTATGTTCCCTTAGGAACTTGGAGAATTTTGTCTACTAACAGCAACAACAATAGTAGGATCAGGCTGTTAGGGGTTTCCGTAAAGATTTAGAGTACTCAGTAACACCTTACATTTGACAATCCATCAGTATTTAAATATACAATCTTGAAGTCTTTCAGCCCATGATAGCTCCTGGACGTGGGGTATTAGCTACAAAAAGTCATGTACAACTCTTCAGCAATTAAAAAAAAAAATGCACAATTTAGTCTTGCTGGATTTCTACATTACAATCGGCTCTTTTACTTCCTTTCTCTGGAAATACATATTCTTTTGTTTCAGCTCAGCCACAAAAAAGGCTAGACTAAAAGAATACTGATGTCTTACATAATAGAAATTTTTTCACTATCTGATCTTTATTCTTTCTAGGCTGGTTTTGCAAGTTATTTAAGGACACCTTAAAGTTACAGTACTCTAGGGCATTAACACAGTGGCCACAGCTCCAATATTATGCTTGGGATATCTGTGTAATCTTAGCAAACAATACAGGCCATGGCTACTGTACCACTTTTGAATATGTTATGATCCGCATATTATGTTTTATCCAATCATATACATAAGGTTTTTCTCTGATAATACTACTGAATGGTGATTGTGCTATGCTGAGTTTAAAAGAGATCCACTGCGGGAAGATGATATTCCATCCTCCAATTCCCTTTTAATGACAGTAAAACATTGCCGGGCTTTAATCTTCTTGAGTCTCTCTCCTCAGATATGGAAAAGCATGGGAGACATGCTAGTGAATGGAATAAAATTGTATTAAGAATAACTGTCTGAGAGGAGAGACAGGAGAAGAAGAAATTAATAGTGGCTGGCAGGTGAAAAGCATGAGATCTGTACCTGGAGAGCAAGTAAAGAACAAAAAGGGACAGGGACTTATATATAATGAAACAATAGGTTTAGGCTGGAACATAACCCTTATTCACTCATTGGAGGACATCAGTATAGCCTGGCTAATGTGGATGGACTCCCATCATAGCTGAGGAGAGCAATTACCCTCAGGAGCTCCACTGGTGAAGGTAATAGCAGTTCTTAACCTAAACTACAGTTGTAAGAAGTCAGGTCTGCAGTAGAGCAGGTCTGAACACGAAGACATCACTATACAACAGCACTACATACATCTGACAGGCTGTATTTCCTCTCCTTATTAAATGAGTGGAGAAAAATGCACTAAAACGACCAATTGAAAGGCAGGTAAGGGTCTACAAGAGAGCTTCAAAGAGCTCTGAACTCCACCTGAAGGGACACCTTGCTGCAGGCTGGTGAAGAGGTGGCACTTCTCAGTATTGCACTGTTCAGATGTGGTACTGTTGAACTCAATGTCAAAGACAAGTCCAATTAGTTATTCATACAAGAACTATGAAAGAAAAGAGGACTAGAGCAGTTTACTTAGGAGATGCCCATGCATGTCAGAAAGACTTTCTGGAAACCTCATCTTTTTATACTGAAAAGCATACACCGCCTCGCCAAATGTTCTTTCAAACCTACCTCTATAGATTTTATGAATTAACATCACTTGCCATTTGAACCATTTTTTAGAAAAAATAAATGAAGATATGAAAGGAAATTATTAGAACAAGGGCTAAAATTAAGAACTGAGGGTTGTACTCCACAGTTACCTTAAGCAGATTATTGAAACCGTGTTTCTTAATTTACTGATCTTCTACAATGAGGATAATCTTTATCCACAGGGTTTTGTGAATGGAATTTGTGAAGTGCTTTGAGGGCTTCTCCATGAAAGCCTATAATCTTGAATTGCAAAGCTTTATTAAAAGGTATTAGTGTGTCTAAGAAGCAGGTAAAGCAAACATAAAAGCTGCTAAGTTATGACTTAGAATGTTTATGCTCACTCATTAGTATACTGAAGCAGTAATTATAATGAGCTAGTGTACATGGATGGCTATAAGACTTCCAGAAAGTCATAACCAGCACTAACACTCAACAACATAGAACTTTCTGTTTTTTTAACACATACATTAGTAAATATGCTAAAATACAATGCACTTTACAGTGTACACTGAATATCTTTTCTGATGTTTAATATCCCATTTCCATTATTCTTCTAGTACAGTATCATCATACTTAGCACTGTCAGACTTTAAATGATCTTGAAAGACAGAAAAACCTAAGTATCTTAAAGGAAACTGGTGTGAAGAATCCATGTTATTTACTTTATAACATTTTAAACTTACAGAATAAGGTACTACCAGTGTAATAGCTTATTATTTCATGTTCCTATTTTACAATATAGGTCATTATCATTGAGGATTCTTTGTATACTATGCATACCAGTTGTGTGTTAGCTAGGTTGCTGAAAAGCCAAACTGATCTGTGCTTTGCACAACTCCCTTCTTTGATCTTAATATAAACATATATTGTGACAAGTAAAAAAACTATAGTGTCCCTTTAACTGGATATCTAACCTTTTTGTGAAGAATTAAAAGGATACCAAATAAATTGCAACACTAGGAACATTGTTTCAGAGAATACTTGCTTCATTTGCAAAAAAGAAAAGAGATTCCTGTGTGTTCAGCTGGCTTCACCTTCCAACTTCTGAATACTTATGACTTTTTCTGTCAGCTTAAAGCTTTGTCTACAGCCTGCTACCTTGTGAAAGTACTTGTATCAAGTATGACTCTACCAATAAATCTGAGATACCCCTGTCTTCTCAGAAGTTCAAGTCACCATGTGCCTACCCTGCCATATGCATGTAAGCCAGTTTCTGACGCCTTGTAACCATGTCAGTTGTTGGTAAGCCTGAGAAAAGAAGCCCTTCCAGAGGGCAGGATATATTCACATGGATTCAGTATCTTACTAACTTAGTTACCCAGTAGCAAGTGTGAACCAACTTCTACCTCTCTGGTTGTGAAAGAGGATGAAAGGCTTGCCTGTTCTGGGTATACATGCTCTACTTCTACAGGTCTCATCTCTGGATAAGGCCAGGGACATTTTGTGAATTTTAGGGGGGAACAGAATTGATGCAGAAAAATGTTTGATCCTATCTTCAAGAAGGGCAAGAAGGAGGTCCCAGGAAACTACAGGTTGGTCAGCCTCACCTCAATCCCTGGGAAGGTGATGGAGCAGCTAATTCTGAAAACCATTTCCAGGCACATGAATGAAAAGAAAATCATCAGGAGTAGTCAGCATGGATTCGCGAAGGGAAAGTCATGCTTGACCAACTTGATAAACTCCTAGGATGAAATGACTGGCCTGGTAGACGAGGGGAAAGCAGTAGATATTGTCTGTCTGGACTTCAGTAAGGCCTTTGACACTGTCTTCCATAAGATTCTCATAGAGAAGCTGTTGATATATGGGCTGGATGAGCAGATGGTGAGGAGGATTGAAAACTAGGTGAACAGCTGAGCCTGGAGGGTGGTGATCCATGGCACAAAGTCTAGTTGGAGGCCAGTAACTAGCGGTGTACCCCAGGGGTCAATGCTGGCTCTGATCCTGTTTTACATCTTTGTTAATGATTTCGATAATGGGGCAGAGTATACCCTCAGCAAGTTGGGAGGACACAAAACTGGGAGTGGCTGATACACCAGAGGGTTGTGCTGCTGTCCAAAGGGACCTCGACAGGCTGGAGAAATAGGCTGATGGGAACTGCATGAAGTTCAACAAGGGGAACTGCAAAGTCTCGCACCTGGGGAAGAACAACCTCACACACCAATACGTGCTGGGGGCTACCCATGTGGAAAGCAGCTTTGCAGAAAAGGACCCGGGGATCCTGGTGAACACCAAGTTGAACATGAGTCAGCAATGTGCCCTTGCTGCAAAGAAGGCTAACGATATCCCAAGCTGCATTAGGCAAAGCATTGCCAGTGGGTTGAGAGGGGTGACCCTTCCCCTCTCTTCAGCACTGGTGTGGCCACACCTGGAGTACTGTGTCCAGTTCTGGGCTCTTCAGTACAAAAGAGATACGGACATACTGGAGAGAGTCCAACAAAGGGCCACAAAGATGATTAAAGATTTAGAGCATCTCTGTTACGAGGAAAGACTGAGAGAGCTGGGACTGTTAAGCCTGGAGAAGAGAAGGCTTGGGGAGGATCCTATCAATGTATATAAATACCTGAAGGGAGGGTGCAAAGAAGACAGAACCAGGCTCTTTTCAGTGGTGCCCAGTGACAGGATATGAAGCAGTGGACACAAGCTGAAGCACAGGAGGTTTCTCATGAACATCAGGAAACAATTTTTTTACTGTGAGGATCACTGAGCACTGATACAGGTTGCCCAGGGAAGTTACGGATTCTCCCACCTTGGAGGTATTAAAAATCTGCCTGGACATGGTCCTGGGCAACTGGGTTTAGATGGCCCTGCTTGAGCAGGTGGGTTGAACCAGGTGTCCTCCAGAGGTTCCTTCCAACCTCAGCCATTCTGTGATATGTGATTTTAACATAGATATCCTGGCACAGACAAGAATTTGCCAACAAGTTTTTGAAGAGCTCTAGAGATGGTGTCTGAAGCTCTAAATGTTTGTTGTTGTTGGATATAATCAACAGTGTAGCTAAGAACTCTTCCAAATCATTACATGCTCAAGCTAAGAACTGACCTAAACTGCAGCTGGGAGAAGGAAGGAAAGAAACTTCACAAACAATGAATTCCCCCCATGTTAACGAGGGACACACAGGTTTACCAAAGCTCAGCTGAGTATTTTGGTGACTTCCTTCAATAGCCTCTTCTACTGCTATTAAATGAGATTTTAAATGAACAAGGAATAGAAATCCCTCATAATACTAATTCTAAAATTAGAAACAAGGCTTAAGAGTATGTTTCCACATCTAGTACACAGCCAGAGTCTCTCATTATAGCAATCACAAAACATTTGAAGAGAGATTCATTTAGGCCAGTGTTGAGCTGGTGGAAGGGGAGTGCAGGACTTAGCAAATGCTTGCTATTCCTGCTGTTAAAATTAGAAGTCATTGGCATATTTTCTGGCCATAGACCAGTTTGTGTCTTTGTTAGGTATCCAAGAGTCTAAAGTTGTACTGATATAAAAGCAGTAAGAGTGAGAGAAGAATCCAAACTTAAAAGGAGAGATGGACCAAAGACACACTATTGAAATAATTATCAAAACTTCTCAGAGCATGTCTTTTGAGCTTAGTTTTGGAAAAGAGGCAGGTAAAACAATTTTCTCTCCAAGTGAGCTGAAATTTCAGCTAAGGTAGATGATTCTGTGAGAACAGTTGATGTTGCCTCAAAATATTGATGAATAAATATTTTATTTACCCAAACTAGTCTATTTTTCACTCCTCCCATGCCCCCCTTCAATCTGGTCTACCATACTTAATTCCAATAAAGTGCTATATTTTTTCCCTCTTGACCAATGCCTCCGTAAGGGCTGCAGCTCTGTTTCCCTTTCTGCCATATTAATCAAGTGCTTTGCTACACAAGATTATCTCTGCTGAAGTGCAGTTGAGGCCTACTGTCCAGGCTTCTCCTTGTCTATGTTCTTCTTCAAGCTAGAGGATTTTTTCCATTGGCAATATCCTGATTTACTTGTGAGCCATGAGGCACAACATGGGAATCATGTGGCTGGTGCATGGCTGGTGCATGGCTGGAGATCTGTCCTGGGGAATCTGGGCACTGGGTCCCAGACCTTCGAGCCAACAAGTCATTTGCAAAACACAGTTTAGTGTTTAAATGAATCTAAATGAGCAAGACGCTAAAGAAAATAAAAATGAACATTTCCAAATTATTTTTTTCATCTCAGGTTTTCCAGTAAATTCTGAAACAATTTCCCATGGAGCAGGACGTCCTACTCTTGCACAGTTCCAATTTGGATACATGTGTCCATGGAAAAATAAATGAAAATAATACAGTTTTGGGGGTGCCTTTTCCCTGCTTCAGTTCTAGAGCATGCACAGCTAGCAAAGGAGTGTGTCAGTAGATGGGAACACGATGAAACGGCCTCTTGGTCAGCTCACGCTGACATACGAGATGGTCTATTCACTGAGCCGCAGGACACATCAGGTCTATGGCAATGCTCAGCTGTCTTTGCATTTCTGGTGCTACTTGTGGCTCAGTCTGCAGCCCCAAATGGGCGCACAAAATAGAAAGCCTCTATTGTAGAGTAGGAGCTCTGAGCCCATCCACCTACCTTTGCTGCAGCTATTCCCTTTGAATGAAAAGTTTTTTGAGGTAACAAGTAGTAGTGCAAGGGAAAGTAGGAGCAAGCTATACCCCAAGACAAAAAGGAAAAGTCTGTGCGCCAGGCTTGTATTTCCTGTGGTTTCTCAACAGGAGGGGAAAATAATCTCCCACAGACCACCCCAAATCATCAAACCAGTATGAACTGTACTTGCTATGCCAAGAACCAGGCATCAAAGCTCAAGTGCTTACATATTCTATTAAGTGGTTTAATATTAGAGCAGGGAGACCAGGAAAACTGCAACCTTTTGGTTCCCTGAGGTCTCCTAAAGAAGGCCATGAGGGACAAAACACTGTATTTTTTCTGTTCTTCTCTACAATATTAAACCACTTAATAGAATATGTAAGCTCTTGAGCTTTGATGCCTGGTTCTTGGCATGCCAGAGGCTTTGTTACATGTTTTTACAGTAATTGAAAGAAATATCCATCTGTAGCAATTTCATTTTTTAGCAAGCTGAACAGATTCTTGGGAGGTAGGAGCTGCAAACATATGAAACGGAATAAAATAGTTTCTATCATCAAGCTGAATTCTTTTAGCTCTGCTTTTGAGGAAACAATCACAGAGTAGTGCTGTAGAGGAGTTCTGGAATCAGAGCTGGCATATTTGCAGTCTTGGTTCAAATAATGCTGCATGCAGCCAACCCTGGGAATGCTTACAAACCTACCACACCATGTTAGAAGATAAGGCTGGGGTTATGCCACCAGACTCTGGGGGTAAGACAGCAGCTCTTATTATCCAGCTCAGACTTGTTTCCTGAGTCACAACTATCTGTTAACAAAATCTCATCCACCTTGTAGAGATCTTCCCCCTTTCTTACTCTTCACTCTGTTATGGTTTGTTTATATGCTTTGGGGACAGCGATTTGTCTCCTCCTCTGTTTCCGTACAGGGTGTCACAATGGGACCCTGCTCTTGGTTGAGTAGTACAGGTAATGCTGTGTTACAATTAAGCAGCAATATTCAGAGAACAGCTATTCAGAAATCAGTTAAACATGGAAAAATGGGAAATGCTACAAGCAGAGGAGACCTGGTGTCTTGGAGGAGTAGAATAAAAGTAAAATGGAAGCAAGAAAGAACCTACAGAAATTTGTAAAGCCAGAACCTTGTAGATATTTGGCAAGGTGCTGAACAGGGAAAATTTCTTTGAATAGTGGAGAATCAAGTTTCCACAGTGAGATTTGTTATGGCCTTTGAGAGCTCAGAATTTTTACAGCTTCAGCAGATGGACTTCGCCCAGGTAATATGTTATTTTTTTGGAACGTAAGATGTGTGGTTAGCAGCACCCCCACCAACATTTTTCATTTCTGAAGCTGGCACTGTTGTGGGGATTGGCAACCAATTGCCTACGATGCGTGCTCACAGCACTGTGACATCCTGACGCAGAAAATCTCACCACTCTGGAGTGCTCCACGAACACTAGCTCCAATCTAAAGGCACAAAACTCCAAAAAACTAGGGTTCATGTACCATCTTACCTTTCTGCTGAAAAGCAGCAGGGATTTATTTGCTGCTGTTTGCCCTACGCTATTCTCATCTGAAATGTGTAGCTGCAGAGAATAATTACAGTGAGAGTTCTCTTTTTCTGCAAGATATTAGAGCGAGCTCAGTTGTGCATTGAGCTGGGCCCTCCAGGTAGCTGAGCACCTCAGGGCAAAGAGAGGTGCTGTGAGGCCACTCTGTTTGTGAAATACATGAGACTTTAATTCACATTATGAACATCAAAAGCCTTTGACTTTACAGTTGCCTCCAGAGAGCAGAACCAGAGCATCTTTGATAGGCAGGGATGATTCCAGCAATGAAATGTCAATTCAGAGCATGTTGTTCTGCACAGCTCCTTGTGCTTTATTTTTTATTGCTATATTGAAATCATAGAATCATAGAATCATAGAATGGTTTGGGCTGGAGGGGACCTTAAAGATCATCTAGTTCCAACCCCCCCTGCCACGGGCAAGGACACCTTCCACTAGACCAGGTTGCCCAAAGCGCCATCCAACCTGGCCTTGGACACTTCCAGGGATGGGGCATCCACAGCTTCCCTGGGCAACCTGTTCCAGTGCCTCACCACCCTCACAGTGAAGAAAACACTGGCACATTCCATGGAGCTGACATCCAGCCTGCAGTAGTCAATGCCACCACAGAAATCATGCCTTTGCTTATTCTTGCACTGCAAAGGAGAACCATGCCCACAACAACCAGAGCTTTAAGACAGGTGTATCTAGACTTTTTCCCTATAGTCTGCACCCCCACAAAACAAACAAACAACAAAGAAAAAAACCCTTTAATCTGAAAAAGCTAGTTTTTTTAACATCCCACCTTTAGACATAGAGAAATCTAGTTACTCCACAGCAGAATAAAGGCATTTATAAACCAAGCTGCCTTTGCTCACTGTCTCTTTATGGGAACAACTTTTTTTTCCAGGCTTAGTTTCCATGAACTCAAAAATCTGCACAGCCCATTCTGCCTTCTTGGCAGTCTGTTTGCAGGGCAAGTTCCTGGCTACTTGCTGCAACTATCCCTGCCTGCTGCCTTGCCTTGCCCTCTTCTCCCAAAGTCTCTGCCCCTGCTCTGCCTCCAGGGAAGGCACAACCTCTCCACAACCACGTGAAGGTCCTGCGTGAGACAGTGCCTCTCCTCACAGGACACAACACAAATGGAAAACAAGCAAATTAATCACTTCACGTCACAGGTGGCTTATAGCAAAGTGTCAGCACCGACTAAAAAAGATTTGAGAATAGCTGTAAGTGTTATGGCAAAAAGAAAAAAAAAGAATGTAATCTTTGATAAAAATGTTGGAGGTCAGTAAACTGCAGCTAAAAATGGAGATAGCTATGAGATAAACACCAGCTGTTTTTTAAATCCTCCTGAAGCAGCGTACGAGGTGAATTTCAGGTATTTAAGAGGATATATGCAATGTTCTTGGAAGACACACTGCCATAAAGGAATATTAGAGGAAGGAGGAATATATGGTTGTTGCCGACCAGGGTAAGTCATTATTAATGTTTGCAATGGACGCCCAGATAGCAGGCACCAGAATAGTGCAATGGCTTGGCCTTAAAAAGCCTCTAGACACCAACCTCTTTCACGTAGCAAGATGTAAAAGGTCCAGTTTCTGTGTTTCACATTAGTAGGGGGGGAGTGAATAGAGAAAGCTGACAGCTGCCAGATGGCACAAATAGCTCCACATTACCAAGTACATTCCTAGTCTAAGTTTATGACAGAAGATTTGCAGTTTTGCAAGAGCTCAGCCTTCAGAAGTTACACCTAGAATTTCTTATTGTACAAATTGGGGTGACTGAACAAGGTTTCCTGGCTTCCTCTGGAATACTGCTTATCTTTGGGGTTTCTGGCCATCAGCTTCAGTCCCTCGCTTCAGTGAATTCTGAATGCCACATTATTACTCTTCAGTCCCTTCTCACAGCTCCTGCATTCCTTCTCACAGCACCTCTTCAGAAAGTGTTGCTTAGGATTTAACTTGGCTGCTGTTTCTCCACCTATCCTTTACTGACTGGCATGAATTCCTGAAATCACCTAGGGCAGCCCCGGCAAGAAGGATGCTGGTTTGCAGATGCTGTGGAAGAGAATTGGGTAGGGTCACAGGAAAGGACACAGGTTGTTGGTTTTTTTTAATCTTGCTATCAGTTTAGGGGCTTTCCACCCTTAGACAGATTCAAGAGACAAACAGGAATATTTAAACTGGTACCTTGACAACTTACATTGAGCTAGTCTTAAATAAAGGACAAGAGCCAAGGCTGAAGACTTCAGTGACCAGCTATGAGTGAAGGTCCACTAGCATAGAAGGGAAAGGTAGCTTATCTGCGTGCATCTTCCTTTCTGGGGGTTTCTGCATGTAATTCTACTCACCTGACCAGCTAGAGGACGAAATTGTATTGCTGTAAGCTAGACTTTTTCCTGGGGAACATGACAGAAGTAAATAGACCCTATATACTGGTTGGTAGTAAGATGGAACCAGAAAACTCTTCCTCATATATAGAATCAATATGAATACTCTCCTGAAGTAAAGTCTGTAGTCTGGAGACTTGTACAAGACCCTCTTTTTGCTCTGGCTAAGTTTGTCCTGCTTGTTCACCAGGTAGGTACCAATGGGAAAAGAGTCTCAGCTCTGAGTTGGTTTTGAAGTTTCAACAACACAAACAGGAAAATCTGTTCTGTGTCATCAGTATTAGGCACTGAATTTCTGTGTCTGCAGTATTTGCCAAAAGAGTTCTTACCCGAGCTTTGTTGTTATTCTGATGTTCGGTAAATGTCAGTGAAATCAGATAACTGCCCCTTCTCTAAATAATGTCTGTCTTCTCCCTCTGTCCAGGGGACGAACATATTGCCAGGGAGTTTTAAATAGAATGAGAGATGGGGAGTGCTGAAACAGCCACGTGTACTTCAAATTCTTCTTATAAGAGCGGTTGTCATTAGCATAGATTATTTTTGTTCATTGCATATGTACACTTTCTAAATACAATTCCCAGTATGCTATTGCCCCTTTCTCAAAAAAACACCAGGCACTCAAGCCCAAAGTTATAGCAAAAGAAAATTTTCAGCTCTTTAGAAAGCAAAATAAATCATTCTGTGGGAACACAGCCAATCTGAGACTTATTGCAAATGAAATAAAGGACACAACAATCACTTCCTTTGGATCAGTGACCCTTATTTGCAGGTAGACTCAGTGTAACTGGTATGTGTGCAGATATACACACAGATGATGCTACTATTTATAGAAGGGTGCACAGTCCATTAGAAACTATCTTGTAAAAGACCAGACTTTAAAACCTCTGAAGATGCTTTTAGGAAGCTTCCAGATGCTTGGATAGTCAGCCAAATCTCTGGTCCACAAGAGCAGGATAGAGATCTAAAAAAATCAGATTGTGTTTTTAATTTTCTTCTGCAATATGTCTTGCACTTGGCACCAAAATAAAACATAATAACCCAAGAAAACCAAAATCAGTCTGAGTTCAAAGGAGAGGTTCAGTTCAGTTCCTGAATGTCCAAACTGGCATCCTCTCCCTACAGGTGGTAAATGTAACTTGTGTCTCTCATGACATTTTCTATAACACCAGCACAAAGGCTTGCAAGACTAGGTCCAAAAAGAATGAGGGTAGTTGATATTGCACGCTCATCTGAACGAATGAGCTATCATTACTGACTCTCCTCTCTTTTCAACATTGTTAAAAACTTCACCTGCTAGTAAAAGAAAATTATTTTTGTGTACAATTTTAAAGATTTATTCTAGAAGAAAGCAAACACTAACATAGGGCTTGATCCTATATAAGGAACCAAAATGAATGAGTGTACTAAAGAAGGGTGCAGAACTGAGTTGTGCCTGTGCAGCGTTCATGTGAACACCCAGACATGAAGCAGTATTTCTACCGTACTTGCATCCATTTACTATTCAGTACCATGACATATTTTCATACAGATGCTGTATCTGAGTTCACCTTCCCTTTTCTTCCCCCAGGGACCTTCTGCAAAGCTGTTAAGCAATAGAGAGTCCTTTTTATTCAGGAGTGCTCTGTTCCACCAACGTTTGCTGGTTCCACACAGTGAGAAACACACTTTCCTCCCAGCTTGCACAATTTAAGTCTTATCACGTAGGTAAAGGCAGTCTACTGGCAGTCAAAACAGACATGTCTTACTTTGCATTTTTCATGATACCAGTACCTGTGAACAGATTTCTTCACAGATTTTCAGATTTAATTACTACTGGCTTAGCTTACTTTAAGTGATAAAGTTGTGAAAAAAAGAGAAGAGGGCAACGGAATGTGATTGTAAGAACGAACTGAGTTGTTTTGCCGGCCTTTCGCTGGTTCTCCCTTAGATTCAGTAGGGCCGTTTTTAGAACAGGATTTTCAAGGAAGCCCAGTGACTCAGGAGCCCTAGATCAGACGGTCTGGGTAAACCCACAGTACCTGGTGCAGCGGGGGAATGCTGGTGCTGACTGCATGGGCTCTGGAAGGAGAGTTAGCACAGGTCGGTCAGTGCATTGCTGCCCTGACCTAAAAACCTAGCTAGGGAATGAGTTCATAGCCTCAGGGGCAGCGCTGGGCTGACACAGCTACCCTGCTCTCCCCATCCAGCTGAATGCCCGCTCCACGCTCTCCTGAGCATGCAGGCTAACACTCAGCCCGGCACTGCATGGTGGATTTTATTTTTTTTTACTGTACCCTGAGTCTACGGAGCTTCAGCACTACGTAGGATTTAACACATACAGCAAGGCACTAGAACAAAGGGCCATGCCCAGAAAAGTAATGAACACATGCTGTCATAACATGACAGTTAAAGTAACCTCCCTGCCCCTGCGAAACCTTCTGTTTCTTCAGCCTCCTCAGCACATATGTTTTACCAGCTCAAACTCACTCCTGCACTGGTAAATACGTATCATCAACTACCCTTTGACTATTTTATGCTAACAGAGTCTATATCCCTGCTGGAAAACATAACGCCATTTCGTTTGGTTTAGTAAGTTTAAAGAGGGTTTACTCAACACTGGTTGTTGCGCAGTGTATTTTACCATCTGACCACAGGCACAAAACTAGTACACAAAGGGGAAAAACAGGAATTACACTTCTGGAATTTCTTTTCAAAACTTCGCTCTTAAACAAATGCCCTTCAACAGTTCAAGAAGCAATGAGTAAAGAAGCAGCTTTAAGGTAGTAGACAAACAGTGATCAAGATATTGATTTTTTTCCACAGAGGACAATTAGTAGTTCCCTCAGAACTACCATATTCTTCACAGAACAAACAAAGTCCACAGAAAAGGAGTGTCCCAAGGCTGAGGACCTAGAAGTTTAGCGGCCTGATGGCAGAAATTAGAGCCAGAACTCAGGACCCTGGCAAGACATTACTTCTTTAATTTTGAGGAAAATAAAAATACTTACCTGTCACAGAAGTGCAAAAAGAATGAGGTGACTTTTGTTAATTGAAGCACTTATTCTAAAAGTATTTCAGTGTTACTGATTAAAAAAGGAACTCAGACCAGAATTCAGAATGAAAGTCAAAACCAGTGCACGCTAATGTGTGGTTTACATAAGTCAATTACATGCTTAGACTGGAAGTGTTTCTATTTGGTACAAATAAAACAATATTTACACGTGTGTTTTTCATAGGAAAAAAGAGTTCAAAACCTAAACCTGTCCTACCATCCAGCCTTTGCAGTGACTTTGGTGATAAATCCTTCAAAAATACTTGCACCCAAGAAGAACCTTCAGCCCTCCTCCACCACTGTCAAGTCTCAATGACTTAGTTGTCCTGGAGAGGATCCAAAATGATAAAATACAGCAAGGCTAACCTTTCAGTAACGCTGTTTCAAAGAAAAGTTGGTACTTTTTTTTTTCTCTAAATCAGTTCAGTTACACTTTTCAGCATGAACAAAAGAGTGTAATTCACAGCTCCTTTTTTGTTCCCTCATGAAAAAATGCTATCTTACAAGTAGAAATTGATTCTGCAGAGTGCACTTGTTGAAAAAACCCTGACCATTTGGATAGAATGAAAATTGCTGGAGCCTTGCTCCAGCCGAACCTTTCGAGCCGCCCTGGCAGTTGTGTGCCAAGGCAGAACAAGGGATGCACGCTGCTTTGTTGAAGTACTAAACTTACATATCCCAGCAATCATATGATATTCTCACTGAACTTTGAGAAGAATGTAGTTGTGTCAAATGAGAATGCAACCCTAAGGTCCTCTGTGGCTCCAGTTTCACTTTTAATTTCAGAATAGGAGCTTTATCCTGAAATCTTTATACACACACACACAGAAATTGAATCAAACTGGAAGTGTATTTTCTTCCCACTTGCTCTTTGCATGAGCAAGGATCTCAGACAGGCTTTGAATAAACTTTATGAAGCTTTTCAGTCTAACAGTCTTAAAATGCCCATCTCTGCCACTGGAAGGAATTTAGAGTAAGGATCTCAGGTCTATCACACTCAAGGCACAGAGACTTACATGCTCCTGCAGGATAACAGACCATCACAGCCAGCTGCATCCTGTAATCATGTGCAACTGTCAGCTCACAGCAAATGCAAGGCATCTTGAGTTCACTGAAACTGAGAGACAAAACAACTCAAATTACTTTTTTATTTGCTCCAGGATGGGCAGCTTCACACAGTCTGTAACCAGGGCCAGTTAAGTCACAATAACTTGTTATCTGTGAGAGAATATATTTCAGCCAGAAGCTCTAAGACTTTGGGAGGGTTGATCTCTGACCTGCAGGAGGTGTACTTCTACTTTTTAAAGCCTTGACATTTATCTGGGTTGGTTGTTTCCAATAAACCTGGTGTTTGCTCCCCTCACCCTTGTTGTTTTAACTATTGCATTAATAAGTAGAAATTCATGACAGCATGATAAAACTCATGTTCAAAGGACATGAAGTTTGTACGAGCAGCCCTCAGAATAGTACTGTTATGCTTCAACACGACTGTCAGGTTCTTATTTTTAAATAACAAGTAGAAGAGACAATCTCTTCTCATCCTTGGAAACCAAACTGTTTTTTTGCTGAGACTTAGAACAGCATTAGCTTGAGCCAGATATTGAGCATTGGAAACCTGAACGTGGTTGATTTGCATTAGGCATTGCTACTGCAGCCCCAGCACAGGCTCCTAGAAAGAGGATTGTCAGACAAGTTTCAGTACAGGCAGGCTTACTTACAGTATAATTGTAATCCAGGCATTACAAATAATAGTGAATAAGGCTTGCTGGATGATTGGGCAGAAATACTGTGGTGTGTTGTGGGTGGGGGTCTTTTTATTGTGTTTTTTTTTTTTTTTGGGGGGGGGGGGGTGCACTTATTATACTGAATATATGTTCTTAATGGCTTCAGAGCTCAAAACCCAGAGTTCCCCCTTATCCCATGGCTGAAATTATCCTTCCCCAAAGATGAAGACAGATATGCACACAGTAATCACTACCAGAGCTTTCACAAATACCTGTGTAAGGAGCAGTTATCACCACTCTGTTTGCAGTTTCTATATACCACATGACAAGTGCACCATCTAGTCACAGCATTGCTCACTGCCACAGCCATGGCCTGCTAAAGCACCCTGCAAACATTCAAGCACACACTGTCCATATTCAAACTACTCCTTTTTTTTTTTTTCAAAATTTGGCAATTTGGAGGCAGCAAGAGACAGGTATTATACACAATCAGTTGGATTCACTGGAGCTTTATGGCAAATGTAGTTCTGTAGGAGAAACACGAATATTTGTTGGGCAGAGCTTTGTGGGCAGCCTTAGCTGGAACTTTTCCAATGGAAACTAACTCGTTTGCAAACTCAGCACTGCCCACAAGAGACAGAACATATGTAAGTGTTTATTACGTTAATACATCTGAAGACCTATTTAGACTGATAGTTTAATGCTCCAACATTTGTACCACAGGCTTTAATAAAATTTTGTCTCCTCTACATCAAGTTCTTCCAAAGACTGGAGGGAAAAATGAACAACAAGGAATCCTTTTAAGCTACAATTGTTTTTCTGAAAGAATTACTTCATGGTCCTACCCAATGGAACAACACTATTTTTGCCTAGCTATAGGCATCATCAGGCTACACACAGCCCATCAACACCTCAAGCATTTAGGTTAGTCTTTGCTGAATAAACATGAGCTTCCATCAATCCCATTTCAGCCTCCTCACTTTCTACCTCTCTTTAAATTGTGAGAGGAATGGTAGATACTCGTCAATAACAGGATGGCCAATTCTGCATCATCTTGTAGTGGTCACACATACCCTGCTGCCTGTAAACAATTGGTTAGAGTATCACAAATCTAACCAGCACATCTTGGGGGGAGCAGAAGAAAGAAAAAAGCCTAAATTCCCTGCTGCTTCTAGCTATGCCACCTACTTAGATTTCCTTGCCTGCCTTAAGCTAGTCGCGCCTGCTAGACTGACAAGGACTTTGAGGTTCATTGTTTCCAGGTTAACTGGGTGGCCTTCATTCCTCTTCTGTCTTGGGGCTCTGTGGAGACCATCCCACCACACTGTTTTACTTCACATCCTCAAAGCAAATACTTGGACTCACCATTCCATTGTCTCTTTAAACTAGGCTATTTCTCCTTTTTCTTCTCTTTTTTTGTGTGCCTCCGCAAAGTAGGACACTTGAAGCCCTTTGCTAAAGTTGTTAATGGATTATGGCTACGTTGATTTGGGCATGATCTTCTATTCCTAAGTGCTCTACCACCACTCTATTTTTATGCTTTTATTCGTGCTTAATACACATTGGCATGTAGTTAGTTTCAAAGACAGATGGATGGATTTGAGACACTAACATGTATTAGTGTAAAACAAGCCCTTTTACCCCCAATGTCATACTTCTGCAAATGGTATCAGTGGACATGATGACCCTGGATCTACCTACTTAGGAACTGGAGGGAGCTACTCAAAAGCCATTTGCATGTCACATTTAATTCTGTAACTTGACCTAACCATCTCTAACCTTTCTTGTTAGCTTCTCTGGAGAAGAAAGGCTTGAGGCTGGAGGACAGCCTGAATTTTTTGCACCCTTTTTCTCTTATCAGTACTTTTTTTTGGTGAAGATCATGACCGTAGGATAGAAAAATGAAAATCTACAGGCAAGATCAATGCAGAATTTGGTTAGTAATGAGCAAAGTATCAAAAGGACTGATATGCAGAAGGAAGACGACACCCCTAGGTAATGGCAGCAGTCTCATTGGAAGTATTGGAAAACTTCAGCTTTCTGGAGGGGAGAACAGGACCGGGCCTGCAGGCAGCTGTGGAGAGCAAACCTGGTAAAGCTGCAGCTTCTCCCTCTTAGCTCCCTCAACCTCACATGTGCTCTATAAAGCACAAACTAAGATCTCCCGTGATGAGCTCATCTGTTAGCAGTATAACAGCCCTGCAGTTGTCTAAAGAAAAACTCCACATCAGACTTGGTCCCTTTATGGTTCTCTCCCACCACTAAGCCCACACGCGATTTTGTATGCTTTCATCTCTGGCTTCCAGGCAGTCTTTGTTATCCCTCAGCAAGGAGGCATCACTAACTCTTTCTCGGGCTCAAAACTACAGGCACTGCTGCAACACTCCCTGAAAACAGGCTGCCTCTCGTATCTCTCAGCAATGCAGGCTCTCAGCCATCAGATCAGTCAGATCTCCTTAGTCCTCCAAGTTCCATTATTTAGGAAGAAAACCAGGCACAGGTGAGCATTGAGGCTTGAATCCCTTAAAAGCTTGTGCTTGCCCCATGATAAGATGCAGGACTCTTGAAATACTTCCAGTAATTTAAACACTGGAAGGTAGAATGGAATAACTCCAGTGAACTCCACATTTATTTAGCCTGTCGAAATATTAACTATACCTCACTGGAAACGTTGTAGATGCACAACTCCCAGCAAGTTGTGAGATGCCTGACACTGCTCTGGAAAACTGAGTGCAGTTCTGGCCTTGAATTTGGTACAACAAAAGATTTTCTAAAATTAAAACATGTATTTATTTTCCCCCTTCCAATTTGGACACCTTTGAAAGTCAGAGGCAGGCAAATCAAAATTTCACTACATGGTGTGGGAAACATGGGAATGAATATGAGATTACTGACAAAGCTGCAGTACATGCCCTTTTGGATTGAAAAAAAATACACATATAAAAAGGGAGAGGCTAGGCGTATACTAGTGTACCAAAACCTTTCCATTTACCTGAATTTGTCTAAAATATTTTCTTGGTTATCCTCTCATTATTCTTCATTTCCTCTCAGTGACTGCTCATTTAAGGTATCTTCATTCATATAGTTTTGTTTATAAAGTGCATACTGTCTGTGTTTGGTGTATCAAAAGCCAAGTACAAGTCAGAAGAATGGATAGATTTTGCATGCCACAGATAGCGCACAAAAAATCCAGCATTGCTTATGCAGATGTGCAAATGTTCATCTGTGATGGCAGAAGATCCAAACCAGGTGTTCTTATTGCAGTAAACTTTCAGAAGTATCATTAGCCCAATGGGTCTGTGGATGTCAGGTCTTTACTCTCCCATTGAATTCCAAAGGAGAGCAGTAATTCTGTTGGGGAAACACTGCTGGCTTTCACCGCTGAGGCAGATGTTGTTTTGGTTTTGCTGCAGCTCACCAGGTCATGAGCAGTAGTTACCTACAGGCGAAGAACCTCGGGCATGTTCTCGTTCTCCCTTTTTTCCCTTTTCCCATAACCAGTCACTGGGGATGGGTCACAAACTTCCTGATGTAAAGTGCGAAGGGGACAGTTTGAAGAGATTCAAACGGTTCTGTGTTCAAATGCTGCCATCAAGTGGCTATACATAGTAGAAGGCTGCAATTAATAGCAAGGCTATCGTTTCGAGAGAGGAAAGTGGATGGAGAGAAGAATAAACCACAATTTTTCTTCCAAGTTTCGTGTGGCAAAACATTATAAAAACATTTTTGGTCTAATAAAAACTTCTAGTTAAACCTGGCTTGGTTCTTCTTTGTATTGATATTTTAGCGTCTTTAAAGTTGCTCAGACTTGCCTTTGAGAGACCATGAACATATGGATGCAGCTCTGTGCCTGCAAAATTTGTCTGGATTGCTAAGGATAAGGACTAGACTCTGCATTGTGTTCCCATGAACTTGTCTGAGACCCTGACTCACATATGAGCTTCAGCAAAGGTCCTCCATCTTGAGGACTTACAGGGAAATGAGATGGAAGAAAAAGTCTCTTTTTGCTCTTTAGAGCTAATGACCAAAATTAATTAATTCAATGGTTTTCTTCAAATCCCAGAGCAACAGTCCAGTTTGTATTTGAGACTGAAATACTCCCCTTTATATAAAGTCTTGCTCCCCCTCTTGCAAAGTTTTAAAAGAACCATATCCTCATTTCCTTCAAGAAATTTAGGAAGAAACTTCAAAATATTATTTGATGTTATAAGAGAAAAATCTAATACACAGTACATTTTCTGGGTTGATCTCATTTAATGGCCACAGAGATGCAGCAAAGCTGGCCCGTCTTTGTGGGCCTCAAGTGCTGGCTCCAATATGGGTTGAGCAACCACAAAAGTCTTCTCTCAAGACTCTTCTTTCACCTAAGCCAGGCAGAACTGGATATTTTCCTAGGCTGCGTGACATCCAGGAATGCAAGATTTGTCCATGGCTCATTCACAAGAAATGCATAGTAAATGAGATGTGTTTTGGAAAATCAACAGTGCATGCATAGTACGTGTGCAATAATTTAGTGTGCTCTGGATGCATATGCACATAGTTCTGCCAGGAAAGTCCTGGATTAAAAAAAAAGAGTCCTATATTTGTAGCAAATTGTTTTGCCCTTAAGGCTGTGATGGTAAATCAATTTTGCCAAGGCACAGGCAAATTTGAGAACTTGGAGAGGGAAGGACGTATTTATGAAAAGTATTGTACTCAAGCAGTGCAATCTGGACCATCGGTCTTCCGTGATGGTTTGTATATATTCTCGCAGCCAGGTCCTTAACACTGCTTCACCCTCAAAAGGTGAAGGTCTGTTTTAAGCAGGAATACTATGGTCCACCTGGACCTAAATATTGCTTTGAAAACAGAACTCAGGTTATCAACCCAGAAGAATCCTTATTAATCAAAAGCAATGCATACATTATTGGTTTATGGACAGATATCAAGAATGGCAGTAAAAAGAAGAGCCATGCACGTATTCTCTGTTCAGACGTCCTTGTCCAGAATTTGGTGATTACTACTTCATATGTTCTACTTTTACAGCAGCCAGACCTCTCCCCCACCATGGCCATGAAAAAAAACCCAAACAAAAAAATCCCAGAAAAACATCCACACCATGTCTCTAAAAAAATTATCTTTGTGGAACATCTATGGGTCTTTTTTTGTTAACGTAGCAGAAACAGAGGCTAAGATGACTCAAAGGGAGACTGTTAAAATAAAAATACCTTTTAATGTATTCTCCCATAGCTTGGGGAGAAGAGGGAGCTACTGTCCTTAACAAACTGTCCTAGTGTCTCAACCCATCCCTCAGCCTAGTTGTCCTTCCCTCAGCCTAGTTGTCCCTGTTTATTTATTTTTTTACAGGCAGTAAGGCAGAGGTGGGGTTTGAGGCTCAGAGACATCATTGCTTGACTAAGGGAGAGCATTCAGAAATCAAAAATCTGAGAAATGGCAACATAGGTTGGTACCCCTGGCAATGGGTAATATAGATATGTTGTTCTCTGTCCATTAATAAAAAAATACATAGAATAAACATAAAACTGAAGTGCTCTTTGTCTCCTCTTTGCCTTTATGTCAGTGTTTCTGCACAATGTTTGTTTTAAACTTCTTGCTTTGGAGACCTGTTGCAGGCTATTGATTCAAACACTGCAGCTTTCTTAATCTTAAATCTTTCTTATCATCCCAGTTCTCTGTCACATGGTGATGAGGCTTCAGAGCTATTGACTATGCTAACAGCACAGAAATGAGAAACTCCCACATATATGTTTAATTCTCTTCTGGAACAGAGAAGCTAAAGACAGCTATTATTTTTTCCAGGCTTTCATGTTTAAGATAACACTTTTCCCCCTTGGAGAGTACAGCAGGACAATAGCAGCCTTCTACACTTCTGACACCACCAACGATAGGAAGGATACTAGGAGCTGAAATCTGTGGGTTTCTCCATGCTGAGCTAATGACCTTCTCTTCAGAGACGCTCTCCTCTCTACATATGAAGAAATACACTGTGATAGAGGAACTGCCAACTAGGTCACCATGGCCAAAAATCATGTGGCAGTTTATAAATATGAATTATCATCACCTGGATTTTGTATTTTAAACACAAGCTTTGTCCCTCAGAGCCTTGCTCTGGCCTGGAGCAGAGCAAGCTCTGAAGGCTGAGGGAGCCTCTGCTCAAAGGGAGGGGGAAGGTGAACAGCTGAGCCTGGAATCTAATCACCGATTCCTAGGGAATATCTACTGTTGCAATGGGTTTTGAATCAAAGCTGCGAGCTAACCAATGGAGTTATTCACTGTTTCTGATTATCTCTAAATTGAGTCTAACATATTCTGATCACAGAATAGATCACATTAAAATATACAATACTGAATTACATGTTTAAACCTGTGGCTCATGTTTCCTGGCTTCAAATTCAACGCTGCTTACCTGGTTTTACCTTCATCTGGATTTCTAAGTTAGTCATCTCCACTAAGACCGGTTGAAAACTTGCTGGGTTTGTTGAATATTTGTCTTCTCAACAAGAGTTTTGAGAGGGAGCATCTGCTTCCTTTGAAATTTTCATCCTGTTATCTAGAAGTCAGTACTTTCCACAGTAGTATCTCAACATCACTTTTCCTGTTAGCTCTAACATTTGCAGTACATTGTAACACTATGATATGTGTGAATATTATCAGCAATACAGCAAACTTGCTATATACTCACAGCAATTAAGAGAGATGTCAACAGAAAAAATCCTGGCATAATGACCTGTATGTGCTTTAAGGCTTTTGCTTTTTTTTTTTTTTTTAATTTGAGCAGCTGTTAATGGATTTGCAAATAGCATAGTTATCGGACTGCTTAGAAGAAACTGCTAAATGCTCCTATCTGGGGTGGCTGGGGAAGTAAATTGTTACTTAACAGCAGCTAAAGACACCTTTAGACACTGCAGTTCAAAGTGATTTGGTTTTGTTGTTTGTTTGTTAAAGGGAGCAGCCAGCATCAGGCTGCCCTGTAGGGAAAGCTGGGAGACCCGGGAGGGTCATGCCCCAGGGTGGGACATGCCCGCACCAGCAGCACAATCTCACAGAAGCTGGTAACAGGGGTCCATCAACAGTCCCAGACACAGCAAGTGACGAACCAGGTCCAAGGACGTTAAGACCTGTTAATGCCCTCAAGGCCCTAATGATTTTGTGGCTTTCATGAGCCTTTGCCCGTTTGCCAGTGCTGCTTTTGATTCTTGAAATCTTGGCCTCTCCTTGAAATATAACTGAGAAAAAGCAGAAATGAAGAATTAAGAGCAGCTGTCCTCTTTCAGGTGACAAGTTATCTTTTCATTTCTCCCCATGACACAGGTGTGAAGGATACTTCTCTCAGCAGAGTTCTTTGAGGAATATTTATAGAGAAGTCAGAATCAGATCCTTTACATCTCTACTAGGTCTCCAAACAGAAAGTATGACCAAAGACATTGAACACCTTTTTAACATTTTAGGATAGATAAATAGAACAGGGGCACTTGCTGCAGACTTTGCTGTAGCATAACACTTACAAATGAATAAATAAACCAGTATAGCCCTTAACTGCTGTTTATTTAAAAAAAAAACCATTACTGAGTAATTTACAGGTGCCGTGTTTGCCAAATAAACTATTCACAAGACAAGAAAGCTGCAATACAGTTCCAGTGGTAAATTCCTTTTTATTTTACAAAAAATAGCTGCCTTGAAAAGAAATGAAATTAACATTCCTTGCGCTTTAATGTTGTTTTTTTTTAACCTTTTGTTTTGGGGAACGAAAAATCCTTAACAATACAGATACATTATATTTCTTCATTATCACTCAGCACAAGCTACAGCAAATGTACCCACAAATATTGAGGCAAATCACAGGCAATAAATTCAATCTATTTTACATATTGCTATGAAAAGTTGCAAGCTGCTGCTTGGCTTTCAAGGGCCTAGATGGCAGTGTAGTTCTTAGTGTAATTAGTCAATTTGATCTTCTCTGGGAAGATAATATTAACTGAGAGGTTTTCCCCATTGTTAGATTTCAGAAAAAAGTTCTTTTTCTTGCGTAGGAGATGACTATATTTGGCATTAGCAAGCCACATTTCACATTTTGAAAAAAACACAATCCCAGTTGTACCCAAGACAACAAGACATGTAAGCAAGCCCAGTACAACAAAACATATCACCTGGCTTCTACTGAGCAAGGGATCTGCGTTTTGGATTGTTTCTTTCATTGTTATTTTCAGGATTTCTTGTTGTTGATGCACTGATCTGTGATGAGCTTTCGAGGGTGGCTTATAATTCTGCATATGCTTTGCCTCCATATTCACTCCAGAAAGACTTGTGTTTTTGCTGGGAAGTTTGCACGTCACACCCACAAATTCTGGTTTACAGATGCATTCGAATCCTCCTTGGGGATGTTCACTGCATGTCCCTCCATTCTCACATGGGCCACTTGCACAGAATATGACACGGCTGCTGCAGAGCTTTCCCGTATAGCCATGGGGACAAAAACAGCTGAAACCCCCACCACTATCTGTACATGTTCCTCCATTTTCACACGGGTTGGATTCACAGTCATCTCTATCTATTTCGCAGAAGTTGCCAGCAAAACCAGAAGGGCACAGACAGGAAGCATGGGGTGCAAAACCATTGTCATCAATGCACGTTCCTCCATTCTGGCAGGGGGAGCTAGAATAGATAACAAACACATAGAATTGAATTAAAGTCCAACGAAAGAAGCTATTAGGAAACATTTTATATAATAAAAGGAGCTGGTTTTCTTTAGAAGAGCAAATTCCAAATGCAAACCCACTGAAGTCAATGAAGTTGAATCAAGAATGAGTTTGTTCAACACCTTTGTCAATACAGATTATAAATCTTCTGCCAACCCTTTGGGCAGGATTAGTACACCAGTGTATAAATTCAACCTGAAGAGCTGTGAAGGGATTTTAAATTACTTCAAACATTTATTCAAATTAAGCTTCCCAGTGTTTTCATATGCTTAGAGCTATTTAGCTGAGCAACTATTTAGACAAGACTGAACAAAGACACTAGCAGCATGGCTTTCTTTTCCACCTGATTATTCACAAGATAATCTATGTATTGTACTGGCAAAGCAAAACACTCTGCCATAGCAGCTAGACGTAAAGCTGATTGTTTTTATTCTGCATCTCCAGTGCTCCATGACACAAAAAATTTAGAAGCAAACACATACTTTCCTGCAAACTGCTGTTCAGCCAAAAATTTTGATAAATATAATTATAATAAAAAATATAAATGGGATAATTTCAGCCTTGGCAAAGGCAGCTGTAATGTGAGGACAAGACCATAGGAAACCAAGTATTTCTGCAAACACTTTAAGAACTTCATAATTAATAACCTGGTACTGTTTTAAGTGATGTAAATTCAAAGCTTACAACAAGCCTCTCTGACAACAACAGTTTTCCTAATACTTATAAATCTTTGAAGACATACAGCATATACCAGTACATAGTTGAAAAGTCCAAGCTGTTATTTAAGTGTTACATTTCCAGGTGAAAGTCCCAGGGGTAATGAACATCATAGCTTCATGAATGCTGACATTTCACATATGCAGCGGTCAGTAGCAATCGGCATTATGGTTTTCCATGGTGGGACACAGAGATTTAAGATATCTGTTGTTGTCTGAGTGAGATGACTGTGAAAGAGATATAAGCTCCTGACGACAAATGGTCCCTGACCACCGGTCGGGTTAAGGTTGAGCTTCTCAAATACCCAGCCATTGCTCTGGAAGTAGCTGTGATAGAGACTAGCCCAAACACCTCTGGCTTTACTGGGGACTGAAACACTTGGTGGCCACCCATCAGGAGAGCCTGAATACTGTGGTAGAGATATCATCTGGCTGTTTTTTCCTGCTTCCACATAAACTGCTCTGTCCTCTTGCATTGCCATTCACTGTAGACGGTGGCTGGAAAAAAGGCTACTGAAAGAACAAACTGCAAGTCTGGAAGCAGTATTAGGAAAGCAAAAGGTGTGGTTGTCCCTGGACTTTGACATAGCAGTTGTTGGTGACAACTTGAGGTGATCATGCAAACAAGGAATTTTGCCACAATCACTAGTCACCATGTCTGCTTTAAACAAAATATGGAAGCTGTAGTTGTAAAGTCCTTGAGCAAATGAGTGGTTATGGCCTATCTTGGAGAGTCTAGCACCCTTGCTTTACAGGTCCCATGGAAATCTGACAAGCTGTTTTGGATATGGCAATGTGTAGAAATTTGAACCCTCATGGGTAGGTTAAATTACAATACTTTCTAGGGAAAAAGGAAGAAATGGCTGGAAAATGTAAGTGTAAAATTTTTTCTGAACCTTTCAGAAGTGTAAACAATTTAAATTAAAAAAAAGTTAAAGGGAAATATGCAGAATTTTGAAAATTTTCTTTATTTATTACTGAGTTGCATTTGCCTAATTTTAGTCTATTTAAATAAATAAAGTATTAATATTACTCTCCTTGAATAGAATCTGTTACTTTGCATTTTTGGCATTTAACGCATGTTCAGCAAGGTGTGGTACATGAAGGGCTAGCTGTGGAAACATGAACATACCACTTCTTTGCTTTCCAAATACTCTGCTTTCATTTTAGAAAGTACCACTCGCTGCTCTGCTTTAGAGCAAAACTTCAAACCATCACACAGATGTCACTAATGCAGATGTATCTGCCTGATTTTGTAAACAGACTAAGAACAAACACTTTGATTTGTGAATTGGTTTGGTTTTATCTGTGAATATTAACTAACGAGCCAGCAGCAGTGCTTAGTAATATCAACATTGTTAACATTAGCACTCAGGTAGAGCGGAAGTGAGATGTGAATTAGATGACATCATATGATGAGGTCTCTTTCCAGGATGTGAGGTGCACTCTCTGGTGGACTGTGAAGTATTAGCAGACATGGAGCGCTTAGGCTGAGAACAGTTGTCTTTTTGAACTAAAAGCAGATTTGCAGAGCCTGCAGCTCATTTTCCTGAAAAAAGACACAGCTTCCTAGAGAAAAAGAATTGCTGTTTCAAGTATGCTGTTTCCTTAAGAAAAATTGTTCATGATTTCCAGACTAGCTCATGAGCATTCAGTTCAAACACAGAGTACCGTCACAAAAATGTAGTTTCAGCAATTTAAAACCATGAGGATTTTAATCAAGTACATGGAACTAATCTGTGTTATTTTGTTGATGCCGTACCTCACCTGTTCTTTCGGACAATTAATATATGTCCATGTTGAATTAGAGAAATATTTGTTCTACAGATGAAATGTAGAGAAAGCAAGCTATTCACATCCCCTATGTTAGGCAAGTAGCTTGGATGTGATACAAGGCACTTGCGAGGAACTTAAATTTCCTCATTGTCAATGAAAAGAAATAGGCCAATCAGAGCAGTTACCTTAGAGGCTGAAAGTAAACCCAGACAGAACTGTGTGACTATCCCCCAATTAAAAGCAATGGCAAAAAAATTCCACTGACATAAAGTTGTAAGAATGGCAATCCTTGCCAGAGACAGTAAGAGGCGTTAATTTTCCTTAAACAAGAGTGTACAAGTCCTCAGGAAGATTTAGTCATAAGGTAGATCTAAATATTCATACTTACCTATTGCTGAGGAAAAAGAGAACCAGAGGGTACCAATATAGAGCTAGAGAGAAAGAAGGCAACCTCCAAAAAGAAGACTGTATTTTAAGGTGATAGTTTTATCAACTTTGTATACACCAGAAAGGCATTCTATATGCTTATGGGATCAGATCCTTGATGAGCTAGAAGACAGCAGAGACTTCTAGATTTCAACAAAAACACCAGTTCACGTTTTCTTTACCTTTGAAAGGTCATCCTTTTTTGAGGCAGTTCTACCAGTGATACTGCTGGAAGTTTTTCAGTCTGTACCCATTGCCTCTTGCCCTTTCACTGGTCACCTCTAAGAAAAGTCTGACTCCATCTTTGCTTCTCCCCATCAGGTATTTATACCTATGGATAAGTTTCCCCAGAGCCTGCTCTTCTCCAGGCTAAATAATCCAGCTCTCAGCCTCTCCTTATAGGAGAGAGATTCCCATCCCTTAATCATCTTCATTGGACTCACTCCAGTATGTCCATGTCCTTTTCGTACTGGGGAGCCCAGAACTGGACCCAGCACTCCAGATGTGTCTTACCAGGACTAAGCAGAGGGCAAGGATCACCTCCTTCAACCTGCTGGAAATGCTGTTCGTAATGTCCCACTTCTCTTAGAGAATGAAGAGCAGTGGCCTCCCACACCCTCTTCTGGTGGGAGTGAGATTATCTGCTTCAGTAAACTATGGACATACCATTCCGTGTCAGTTAAGAAAAATGACAGGCTGCTGGACTAGATGTTTTCGTGCAGACAGCTGGTGCGTTGGCTACTGTTCTTATTACTATATATGGTTTGTATATACAGTTATCTCTCAGTAGAGGTGAGGTTACTTCAAGTTTGTTTACAAAAATCATGGGAAGGCATAAATTCACCACAATAAAATGTGCAAATTATCACTTTTAGTACTGAAATCATGCACACAAACTCATGCTGATAATCTGTAAATCTTTACTATATGAACAGATCAGATTTGTAAAGTTTGACAAAATATCAGCAACTAGCAGAAGCATCACATATTTTAGCACAGAGATACTTCCACTTAGCAAAGAATTCTGAATAATAGTCAGTAGGAGTGTGGATCTTAAATTCATGTCAGAAATCAATATTTACCCATTAATAATGCAGGGTCCTTTTTTGAGATGGCAGTTTTTTCCTGTAAATCCCTGGGCACACAGACAAATATATCCTCCATCACCAGTCTCTATGCACGTTGAGTTATTGGTGCAGGGCTTTGCAGAACATGGATGAATATCTGTTTAAAAAAAAAAACAGGGCTCAATTAATCTAATGAGAAAGAGCCAGTAAGTAGTATATAATACTTCAAATAAAATATAGCTTTAACAGTCCTTCACCCTGCAGTCTATAAATTCTGATTTATTCCTCCCTCTGTTAAAATGGAGGTCAGATTGTTCAACTATTGCAAGCACTTTCAGCTTGTTTCTCTCTTCCAAGCTCCCACTTGTAAAATACGTTTGAATTGTTTCAGTCTATAAATAAGTAATATTATCAATAAAATATTAGTATGGGGGAAAGAACTTCTACATAGTCTAGTCATTCTTTCACAACCTTGGCTTCTCCATGAGCAGAATTCTGATAAAGCAATCAGGAACTGGGAATTCTCCCTGCTCCCTGCCCAGAGCCTGTCATTATGTGCTTATGAACAAACATTTCATAATAACAGAGATCAGCAAGTTACAAAAAAATCTCTTAAAATTTCATCTTTTGCTTGGGCTGCATCCAACTCTTACATAACTGTAATGTAGTTCAGAAGAGAGAGCTGTATGACGTCTGGACCCAAAGTCACACATCTCATTTTCTTTACAATTTCCCTGCTGAGCCACTTCCCACTCAAATGATTACTGAATTTTTAAAATAATTAAAAATAAATAAACAAACAAGTGCATATTTTAGCCAGCTAATGGAGCAGCTGCAGAGAAGTGCTGACTAGAAGATGCCTTGCACACACATGGGCGCACATACACTTTCTAAGAAGATGAAAAGGGATTTCAGGGCATTTATATTTTACTTTCCACAACATAACATGAAATTTAGATGATATCATGAGGTACTGCAGAATTTTAACCATAGCAAAATATTTCAACAGCCTTAGTTTTCGAATACAGTCTTCCCTGGATAAGAGGCTCTATTTTCTAATGCATTAGCCTGTTCTCATTGCAAGACAACCACTTTGCATGCACTTTGAGTGTAAGCTCCATTTTTCACAAGGACCAAAATAGCTTTGAATGCTTTTTTTTTTTTTTTTTTTTTGGAGCACAGTTGTTTGCCATCTATTTTCACAGGCTTTAAAGGCAGCTAATAAAGCATGAACTCTGATGCAAGAGCAAGGAAACTCTCTGAAATACATATATGGATAGGTATGTATATATGTACACATATATATACATACATTACTGTCAGTAATTTATGTCAGGGATTTAATTTTAAAACATAACTTAAAAGCTTGTTGGAACATGTCCTTTTAAAACATAATACATAAATAGCCTCAAATAGCCCATTTTCTCTATTTTTCTCTAGGCTACCTCTCAAAAGGCCAACAACCAAGTGATTTACTTGCTTCAAGTGATAACTGAGTCTGAGATGAGAATTCAAAAATCAGGACAGTACATTTACACATGTATTATGAATGGCCATGATCACACTACCAGTAAATTAATATTTGTGTAAGACTAAGTTGTCATGCTGCAGTACATGAAGCAATCACTGAGTGTTTTTACGAGGAGAGCACACTCGGTAGTAGTTTACGACACAGCAGAATTTCTAGACCCCGTCTCACGCATGCCTAGCACGGGCATTAGAAGCTCCACCCATACTCTCTTTGATGACAACTTACCACCACGTGCCCTTGGCAAAGCAGTCAAGTGACATGCAGCACAGTATACTCCAAGCTTACACCACATGTTGGCTTTTTAGCCAAACTGAGGCTAAGATTCAAGCGAGAGGTCAGGGACCCACTAACATGACTATGCAGGCACAGCCAGAGATGACAAGATGAAAGAGATGACTGATCTGATTTAGCAAGGTGGGTCATATACTCCAACTGGGCTGTCATTTTTTCCTGGAAAAAAATTGACAAAATTGGCTTTCCCTTTGTTATGTTCAGTGTTTGATGTGGTTCCTGTACTGCGTAGTGTATGTCAGCTGCAGAGCGAAACTGCTGTGCAGCCTCGTTCCAGGTGTTCATATCCCTGAGTTCAAGGCTGTGTTTCCACAGGATGAGAAGATGCCATGGCATTCAGTTAGGCAGGCTGGTGCACTCCGTTGCAAAGAGGTTAACCGACAGTGTTAACACTAATACCAACTCACGGATTTTTTTCTTAAAGTTCCATGCAATACGTGACTGCAATAATAGTCATAAATGACAACACTGATCCTGCCCTACATGTTTACAGTGGATCAAGCCCAACCTATAATCTGCATGCCTCTAAATTACTGGGAAGGTCATTCTTGACCTGAACTGAGAACCAGGCTGCCCATAGTAAAACCAACAGCTACACAGTCAGAGGCATTAGCAAACCACTTGATGATCTAAAACTACTCCAGAAAGGAACTTCCATGATCCAAGACAAGGCGACTGTACACTAACTTTTCTAGAAAGTAGAAGAAGAGATATCACCACCAGTCCAACTAATTTTTTTTCCTCCCATGCTTAGCAAGCAAATAAGCTGCTGAGGCTATATCTATATTTTACAAATATTTCAGGTGTTTGCAGTAGTGGCCAAATAAACTTCAGACCCTTCCACAGTTTTCCATTCTGGGTTTTGCCATCCTTGTGAGTTGGCATTTGCTCACAGCTGGCAACATTAAAACAGTAGCTATGCCAGAAATTCCCTGGCAAATATTAAACTTTCTACAGCAGCAAAAAGGAAGAATTTCAAGAGAATGCCAGAACTGCATTACTCACGACACTTCATCAATCTCCACAGAAACAATACAAACGTAGCTTTCCAACATGCCTTATCTCATTACACAACTAAAGCTAAAAATGGTCTCCAGTAGCTAAAAAAAAAGGCACTTAATGTCATATGCATGTGAAAAATAAAACAACTGTGGCCTGCTCTCATCATACAGAAAAATTCAGTATTAAAAGAGAGAGGCGGGGAGTCTGGTACTTTATGGTAAGAAATTGGTGGGTTTGTATTTCCATATTTAAAAAACAGTTATGTGTATACACCAGTGATCCACCAAAGAGCAGGAGCCTTCAAAATCCTTCCTGTTTCCTAACCTGATCAAGTTTCAGTCAGTGGTACCTGTCAGTGAGTTATAGCAGTCTGTAATGACTTTATACAGCCAGGAAACTGACACCATCTTTTTGGCAGAGGATGATGAGATCAGTGGCTGAGCAATTAACCCACTTGAGCTTTCAGTGCTTTATTGGCTCAGGATGACAATTTGTAGCAACCTTCCAATAGCAAGAAAAGGAGGACCCTTCTCTTGATCCCTTGTGGCAAAACAATGCATTTAGAGTAGATAAATCCACTGAGATGAAAGACTGTCAACATAACATGTCCCTGCAGATGAAAAGATGGTTATTTCTTTTTGGCTGAATATTCTTGCAGCTTTTCATGGGGATCTAGATTCAAATTGGCAAAAAAGACTCTGAGACGACTCTGCGTGTTGAGAGAAATAATAGTTTCTAAACTTGAGCAAGGGACACCTTTTTTGTATTATATAACTATCTTAATGAATATGTATTAAAATAATATTTTTCCATAAAGATATGGGTACAATTTCCAAAGCATTGTTTTGCATCCTAAGTACCAGTTGCAAGAGGGAAACATTGCAAGTCTCCGAACTGCAAAGATATATTAGAACTTAGAAATTCAGCTAGGCACTTACAGTTTTTAAAAGCATGCCCAGCTTGAAAACCTTAATATTAATTTACAGGAATCTTTAGATGTGCAGATGGTACCTTTAAAAATCTGGTCCTTTGGAGTCATTGACAAGCAATAGAACTGAGCCTCCTAAGGTGGCAGTGGGGGGTTGTTCTGTCTAGCTTTAGAAATCTATGATTGTAGATCACAGACAACAGAGGGACCCATTCCTCCTCACCGATTGTAATGAGAATCTAGGTGGCTGTCTCAGGTACAAACACATCTGTGAGAGGTGTCCAGAACAACATCTCTGAGAGCTTACAGTCACATCTGCACCACTGCTACTGCAGCTCCTGCAAACGTACCAGGACTAGCTTTGAACTAAGAAGCCTGCCTATGCTTATGTGTGCAGCTGGTGAGTACGGGCTGCAAAACCTGATGAGAAGCTAAGTAAGTGCCTGAGCACCTTGCACCGAGGTCCATGTCACTGCAAGTATGTGAACTACCTGAAATCTTCTGAGTCTTTTAGTCGTCTTGAAAATTTTATCCAGTTCCAACTGTGTCATCATTAATTACTATTTTGGGTATGCACTGGCAGAACACATGCATGCTCTATAAATTATAAGCTGTATAACAACAGAAGTCTGAAAGACATGAAAAGAGAATGAGGCCCTGGACACCCGTCCTCTTCCAGCTGCAGCTCCGTGGGCGGAACAGGCGCATGGTCCTGGATGCTCATGTGGTTTCGGCCCCCTCAGATCTCTGGCTGAACATTTGCCTGTGTCAGCCAAAATAAACCAGCTTAGCAAAGGCCAATTCTTCAGCTTGCTTATGCTAAGCTGGCTCATTCTGACTGGCAAGGGGTGAGATCATGCACACAAGAGCTGTGCTTACCCCTCAGACCTGAGAGGGAAGTGGCAGCCTGTTCAGGCAGACCTTTTTCTCAGTTACACTAATGCTACTCCGCTGAATCATCACTGGGTTAAGTAAAGGAAGAAATAGGCACAATGTTTTCCTTTTCAAGAAATATTAAGAAAGTAGCATATATACATATATATATAGAGAGAATGTGTGTTAGGTAAATATTTCAAATTATTTAATATATACAAGATCACTTGTATTTTTATAGGAAGGTCTTATATAACTACAAGGGAGCAGTTATTTGTTGGCCTTGTCCACGATAATCAATGTTTAAAATAGAACGATGAATTTACGCTTTGCTCACACAGTTAAAGATACTGCATGCCTCTGCCTAAATTAGTATAAAAGTTCCAGGTTTACGGGCCGCTGCCCAGAATCCCCTTATTATCTGGCGCTAACATTCAATCTTTTCGAATTAGTTATCCAGAAGGACTTTTGCATGTCTCCAGCACCAGAGGGGGCTGTTTCACTTGCTCAAGGACCGGAAAGGATGTACAAACCTATGTCACAGAGGCTGCCAACCCAGCCCTCCTCACAGACGCACTGCCAGGGCTTGGCACAGCTGCCGTGCAAACACCCAGGGAAAGGAACACACTGATTACAAAGAGCACCCTGCCAACCAGGTTGACACCTGAAAGAGATAAAAGACAAGATAGAGGCATAGTTTATTTTTAATAAACATAATTACGCGGATGTTCCCCTTTTTGAGGCACAATAAATAAACTTTCAGATACAAAATTGGACTGTGCAGCACACTTCAACAAAAAGATACCGTCAATGCTTCTGGTTTATCCTTTATCCCTGGAAAGGATCTCATCAGCCATGGATATACAAAGGCACAAAGCAGTTTGTGTGAAGAAAACCATTTCATTCAGTGAGAAAAAAAATAAAGAAATGCTAATCAATGTAAAGACTTTTCTTACTGGAAAAAGGGGACTAAAAAGGCACCTAGATGTTTGTGCTCTATGATTCCAGTTCCTGTATCCTAATAGAGTGCTGTTTCATTACAGTTCCATATTTTCAGAGGGCAAATCATTTCAGCTTCTGTCTATTTTACCAGGGCTATGAATTATTGAAGCTGTTATTCCTGTGCTAATAGCCCTGTCTGACAGATCTTTTTACCTGCATTCACTGGGAAATTCACAAAATCCATTCTCTGGGTGGCAGCCACTTTTACAGTTCACGCCTGGAAGAAGAGATTTATGATATCAAACCAGAAAAAACAGCACTCAGAAAAAAAAATCGTATCGTGTCCTATACACATTGCTGATGTTTTCAAAGAACCCAGACTGTGTAATGTTCTGGTTTTTTTCTTCAAACAGATTTTTTGCAACATAAAATTTTAAGTGAAGTTGATCTGGAGCATGTTACAGTGTTCCTATAGGATAAGTGAAATGACACAAAGAATTAACTGCCAAAGAATACAAATTCACTTTAGCATATGCAAAGTGTATGCAATATCACTATATGCTACTTTAAAAGGGAAATTGCAGAACAGATCCACGTATGTCATTTCACACCGTGCCACTCCAAATGCATCGTTTCAGAACTACTTGAAACACAAACGTACCTTTAGTCAGAAAAGAAATTCCATTTAAAACAAGTTACAGTAAAAGTGTTGAATTCATTTCAACTCTACGTCGGATGACACCCCCCCCCCCATTTTAATTCAGTCACGCACGAACAAGGTAAGTTAAGGAGAAGAGGTCTCAGTCACTTTTTTTTTGTTCGTTTCAAGTATTTGCATCAAGCAGCGCTCCTCTGGAATACCACCATTAGCCCCTGACACCCAACGCAAACGGCACAGAAAGGCGCTCAGTGGGATGCAGAGGAAAAGCATCCTGAAGACCACCAGCATCTTCGGCCGGAGCGAGCGCTGGGGCAGGCTCAGCCCTCGGGGGACTGCCGGAGGGCTCCCGCCGCCTCTTTCCGCCCAGCCCCGGCAAACTCCCCAAACTTTCCCAACTCGCGTCCACCCGCCCCCCCGGCCCCAGCCCCCCCCTCACCGCGCCGCTTCCCGCGGCAAACGCCGGGCCGTCCGCTGCTCGCCACCATCCCGCCGCCCTCCTCCGTTACCTGGGGCTGCGGGGAGGACGAGGGGCAGCAGGCAGCAGCAGCCGAGGAGCCCGGCGGCGCGCAGCCCCATGGCCGGGGCCGCGCCGCTCCGCGGGGAGCTCGGCGGAGGGCGCGCAGCCGGGAAGGCGGCACCCCCCGCCCGCAGAGCCGCGGGGCTCCGGCGCCGCGGGGAGGGGGGAAGGAGGGCCGGGAGGGAGGGAGGGAAGGGGAGGAGGGCTGCCCGCCTCCTCCCGGCCCCCGCGCCCTCCGCCCGCAGGCAGGCAGGGGACCTGCCCGGGGGGACGAGGCAGCCCCCCGCCGAACGCTGCCGCTCCGAGCCCGCTGTCCTGCGCGGGGGCGGAGAGGGGAGCCGGGCACCCTGCGCGCCTCGGCTGGCGCCGTCGCGGTCGCGGGCGAGGGGAGGCGATCTTGAAGGGCGCGGGAGGAGGGAGGGCTGGTGGGGGTGTGTTAAGCACGCCTCTTATCTCGTTAAAACTTACTCCGGCTGTCCACCAAGAGCTAATCTGGGGCCGGTCTTCAGAAATCTGAAGACTTCTCTCCTTAGTCGTTCGCATCAGAGCGCCAACTTTTCCGGGGAAGACCCCAGCCAAAGCAAGGAAGGTCAAATATTTTATGTTTCCGAGGCTAAAGGGTTAACCGCCCCCCCCCCGCCCCAGACCAACACCAGAACACCCCAAACGCTACCTTGAGCAGTCTGTTACACACGGAACAGATCAAGAAGAAACATTACTTCCACCCCAAGGCAATTTAAATTCTGCATTTTATTTTGTGACTGTTCCTTCCTTTTTTCTACCTTTTTATTCTTCCTTTGAGCTGTCCCTTATGGAAATAGACTGGCTATTTCTTATTCTTTGTATTCTTTCTTGTTCTTTCCTTGCTTCTTTTAAAGAAGTTGTGCCTGGTTTTTAGGATTCCCGAGGGACCTGTTTTCTGCTTGCTGATGTAGTGCTTTCTTCCACCAGACCTCATTTACCAATTTGTCTGCATTTATGTGAAGCAACTAGAGATCCCTATAATATGGTAAGAAAACTATACAACCATCTGCTTTTCCTCTAGAATTACAATGGGCTAATTCAACATTACCTGCCTGAAAATATACACACCGGCAAGCACACATTAGCTTCACATAGCCCATTTACTGGTACTTGAAGACAATGATGTCACTTAGGTTGAAAAAAGTTTGCTTCTACTAGTGCCGGCTTTTAGTTTTAACCAAGAATGGGGGAAGTGAAGGACAGAAAAAGGAAAAGCAGAGAATGAAGGCTGGATTGAAAGAGACCACTTAGGAGTAAGGTGTGAGAGGCAGACGCTGCTTCTTCAAAGCTCTCCAAAAGTTGTGGTATCTGAAATAAGCTGTGCCTATCTGATTCTATAGGCACAGATTGCTTACACGCCTTTTCTGCTTCTTTTGCTTTCCTTTTACCACTGAAACACTACTTACCGTCTTGAAAAGGTTACTTTGCCGTCACAGCTTTTGCTGTAGCTCACCAGACCAAGCCTTGCTGGGGTATCGTGAATGACACTAGAGAAGTGAAAATGTGGAGCGGTAATGATGACTGCTTAATCCTTTACTCTGCCCTTCTGTGATCCCGTGCTTTTCTGGGGTAAATATCAGCAATTCTTCGTTACTCTGTTCACTTTGCTGTTATTCTGACTTTCTTGGTTATTTGTTTACACTTACGTTGTCATAGGACCAAGGTTGCTTATTCCTCCCTTATGACCTAACTTCTCTGCTTGGTGATGTAGAAGCCTTGTTATGTTAGACCTTTGTTTGCATTTTTTTGACCAAGAGGTAACCTGGGTAGTTAAAAAGCTTATAAATGTTCTGTGATTTCAGTGATATTCCTATAGTAGCTTGACCAGCTGGTCAAAGGAAGGCTTTAAGCTTTCTGCCTTTCTCCTTGTATTCTTTTTTCTTCAGAATTTAAGAGTAGAGAGTTTGTAGAATTCATAGGTTTTATCTGTACACTCATCACTGTCAAATTATCTGCTCTAATTTGCATTGTAAATATACACTCTGACATATGATGGCACGTTTCTTCTATTTTCTGAGTTAACTACTGAATATCAGCTGCATTATCCAAAACTGACATCTTATGAAAAAATCATTAGGAAAATCTTGTTCTCACAATCCTATATATGATATGTTCTAATCACCATTGCAAACTTCAATTTTCGTACTCTCTTTTTCTTGCTTGTTTTTCAGGCTTTTTAAATTTTTTTGCAGAGATACACTGTTAGGCAAAAATAACCTATTTTTTAGAACAACTCTACTTTTTAATCTTCTGTGTCTCAGGGGTGCCTCTTGGATTGCTGAAATTAGAACAAATCTCCATTTTCCCATCTCCTGTACTTACTTCAAGAGTCATCTAAACAAACCCTGCTAATTTTATTTCCAAGAGGTCAGAATCCTTTTTGTTAGAGTGGAGTCTATCCAACATAACCAGAATCTGTTGGAACAGAATCTGCCCAGATACTAATCCAAAAATAATTTCAAAACAGAAACCCCAGCGTTCTGTAAATCCAGACTAATTCTCTTCTCTCGCCTCCTTCCACCTGAACAAACCAAACTGCAAATCATTTTTACTTACCTTGTTTGCTGCCAAAACCACTCTGATCCAAATCTCCATAGTCTTCACAATAGTCCTTGAAAATTACGGTAAATATGTTCTGGCAGATCTCAGTGATTTCTACTGAGAATAGTCTTAATTTTTTTAATTTGGGTTTGTCCCGTCCCCGTTCCCCCCCCACCCCCCACCCCAAGGTCTTTGCATTAGAAATTCGAAAGTAAAAAACCTCCTGTAATGGTTGTCTGTGTACGGAGATCACCCAAGGTGTTAACGATTGTACCAATTTCTTCACCTAAAAATACTTGAGTGGTAAGTACAGACTGAGGAGTGCTGGTCTACTGAGCTCCCAACAGTCTACCATTCTTGGGAAGCAGTTTCATGGAAACCTTGGGACCCTGGGAGATTTACTTTGGAACTTGTTACAGGAATCAGGGGCATCAGGTCATCAAAGACACTGACTGCAACAACTGAATCCAGAAAAAAGTCTTCATGGATCCTCGTCCAGAAACTGAGATATTGTTATTTCATTTGTTCCAAGAAAATGGCACACAGCAATCCTGCATTCTTAGGCAGGAATAATGAACATGTTCGAAGACTGAGCTACTGGAAAAAACAGACTGAGATTGAGAATTTAAGCTTGGTAAGAACTTCCTTTTGTACATTGAATGTAGAAACAGAGTGCTTCAACCTTCTGGACAGCAGCGTGCAAGCAACTTTGCAAAGTCTGGAAATCCAGAAGCAGCAAGGAATCGTTGAAGTTCTGTCCTGGCTGGGAGTATTCGTACTCTCAAGTGCCTATTTGCCTGCTAATATAACACCTTTTGACTGCAGAGAAGTTCAATCAAATTTTTATTTCATTGTTGCAAGAATCTGGAGATGAAGAATCTGCATAAGTGACAAGAAACACAAAGCAAGTCATCAATATAACAGCTCCTACAGGTCCCCACAAACTGCTAGTAGCTAAAAATCTGAGGCTAACAGCAGAGTCACATAGAAACCATGTGTGAAAGCCCGCATGAGAGGAAGAAATAACTGTGATTAATTTGGGCTATCCTTAGACATATTACAAAGAGAAATAAAAAAGTACCAATTACAGGGCAGTGCCATCTCCCTTCCAAAGCAGCAATACTTTGCGAATGAGAGTATCTGAAACTCTAACATTATCAGTGGAGAGGTTTATCCTTTATCCCTGGAAAGGATCTCATCAGCCATGGATGTACAAAGGCACAAAGTTTTAGGATCTGTTAACTGGGTTTACAAGTTTGTACTCTGTACTGTACTCTCTGAGTAGCATTGTCCATTAGAGAAAAGCTCATCAGATGCAGCTGGAGCCTTAAGGAACTATTTTACGCTTTTTATGTTAGGCTGTCCCATCCTCATGTGTGACTGGACAAGATGGGCTGAGCCAGCCTACAAGCTTGTTGGGGTTGAGGAGAGCATCCTCGCTCTTCTTTTCTCCCAACCTCCACGCCGCGTCCCAGCTGCACAGTTGCATTTCTCCCCCCATGCCAGCTGTAATTGTGTTACCTCTGGCTCTTCAGTGAGCTGATTCAGTATACTGTGCTGGCAGATGACTGACAAGAAAAAACATGAAATTATTTCTCCTGTCATCGTACCCACTTCAATAACACATTTCTGCCTTCACAAAAGGCAACAGGTGAGTGGGGAGACAGGCTTCTCGTCCGGCACCTTCTGTATCAGGGCACATAAACCAGAAAGTTTTTCTGCACAGAACAGATTTCACTACACACAGAAATAGCAGCTATCAACAGTTAGCTAAAGATTGCCAAAATATTTTTTTTATCACAGTAGTTTTTTCCCATTGGAACAGTAGCCCGAGTGTATAGAGCTAAAATATACAGCAGTAATTTACAGGAGTTAAAGCCAAACCCATTCCCTTGCCTAGCACTGAAAATCCTCATAACCTCCCTCTCTAACTATTGACAAAGCACTAGCTCAGTGCTATCTATCACCCAATTACTATAGCACAGAGAATTCTGCCAGCTGTTTTAGAAAATACATTACATGGAATCTTGGCTGCTCTGAAGACTGAGGCAAAACTTCTATCACTAGGGCAGCTTTCCACTGACTGTAGCAGTCTTGATCAAAAAATGAATGCAAATTTAACCTTTCTCAATGTTATGAAAGTCAGAGATTTTGCCATTTCTGAGATCATAGCCCAGCCCTTCTTTGATTTTGTAAACAAAAAGCCCTAAACATAGAAATTTGAAATATTCAGTAAGATTCTACATTCAGAGTTATTCCACTGATAGATGCGTGCACCTAGCAATTAAAATACAGGGTCGAGGAACTACTACATAAAAAGCAAATCAAGACAACAACAAACCCCCTTACTCTTCTAGTAGATTTTTTTTCCATCTTGCTATTCACAGCACAAAAGATGAGAAACTGGAGGAGAAATACATGTAGTATAAGCATAAAGTAAAATAAAATATATTCAGGAAATATGATTCTGTCACTAATGCAAACAAAAATGAGATCTTATTTGAAGATGTTAGAAAAAGAATACATATGTATTTAAAGAAATCTAAGCAAAGACATTTTTCAAAGAGCTGGAAAGGTATCACTATCATTTTATGTAGTGCTGGGCTGTCTGTACTTGAAGTATAGAGAAATGAAGACACGTTCATTGAAAGACAGTGTGAGAATTGTGGAAGGACTTCTTTATTCTAAAGAGCGAGAAATGCTAAAAGATATATCCATCATAATGTGTGAACACAGGAAAGACAGAAGTGCAAAAATTTGTAGTGGGCAGAAGTAATGGCTAGAACTTTAGTTGGAAGAAAGATTAATTTAGTCTGGATATATAGACATTTTCTTTAACACTGAGGTTGATCAGAGAGTATGACAGTTTGCCGCCAGAGTAGAGGTAAAATAATTAGATGTCTTTAAGGAAAGGTTAAGTACACTTAAGGGAAGACTAATATAAAACCATCATTGCTTGAAGCAGGTGTTTGGATTAGATTATCCAAGATGTCCCTTTCAAAGCCATCATTTATGGTCCTGCAATACCTTTTGGTCAGGAAAACTTTCCTTTGCAAACTGATGTTAAAAAAGCCTGTATCCTAGGAATTTTTAAAAGGTGCTTGACAGTCTGACAGATGTTAATATTAGCTAGGAAGTTTGTGTCATAATATGTCCAACATATCCAACACGCTTTACCTACTTGGAGATGAAGATAATTTTCAGTTTGTAATTCACACCACCCTGTAATGTTTTATTTTCCTGCAGTGTGAAAGATTTGGTGCAGTGAATATGCACCTGGATTCTTAATAGTCAGCCAGTAAACAGGATATTTTTGTTACTGTGTTAGTGATATTACATTTTAAAATACATTTTTAAGTACTTTCCTGAGGCTAGTAAAGTAATTTTACTTCCTGTATAAAACATAACTAGATCTGAGACTTCATTTCAGGACAGGGGCTGCCTGTGTGTACACAGGAGAGAAAGCAAGAGAGGGAGAAACAGTCTCTCTATTAAGGCACTAGGTTCTTATGGTTTTCTGAATTGACAGAATAAATTATTCTGTCTTCTGGCTGAAAGGGTTATTTATAAAGAAAAATGGGCAGTTTGCTGTGAGACAGACATAGATCAAAATGAACAGCTTAGTTTTAACCACATGGAGTTTGAAATGATAGTGAGCCATCGAAGATTACATGTCTGAGAGAGGGGAAATTCAGCATTGAACCACTGTTCAGGTTTTTTGGAAAATTGTCCACTTATGGATAATCCAGAAAGAGAAAGCATTGTCATATATTTCTGAGTGTGTGTAGAATCTACTTATATATAATCTTTATAATATATATCTCTATATATGATATCTAAATATGGATAGTGAACACGAAAACAAACAGATACAGGGGAAGTACATAACAGAAAAAATAAATGCATGAAGAAATCTTTTTAAAAAATATCATTTATCAGTACAAAATAGAGGTACTCTGACAACTTACAAAACTTTACACTCTGGAACCTCTAGCATCTTCTGATACTAACAGTTTCAACCTGAACTCTGACACTTAGAGGTGCCTGCTGTTTTTAAAGCTTTGAACTGGCCATGATAGAGGCTTTAGGTGCTTGCAATAGCCCAGGGAGAAGTTGGTGTTTGGCAAAAAATAAGTCAAAAACAATCACCACACCTTTCTAGACTCATTACTACTGTCAGAACTCTAGCTGGTATTCAATCTTTGATTTTGTCTTAATGTCAGCTGGATTTTTTTGCTAACTACAGAAGTAAGCTGTTCTTTTCACTCTTAGTGCTTTCTCTGGTTTTGTGCCATTTTAAAGGAAAGATGCTGCGTTTACTTCCGTTGTATACAACTCCTAACAGTTCCATTATTGTTATTTATACACACTGACATATGGGTATTTATTGTCTGCTGTTTCCTGTTGCATGCAAAAAGTTTCTGGTGTTTTTACTTTGTCTTCTGACAAAGAAACCAGAACTTTCCTCTACTCACTTTGTGTTGTTTAGTTGTTTGTTTGTCGTTTATTTTTTCCAATATATATGTTTATTTGCTTGAATTCCTGTTTTTTATATACCTCTACTAATATTAGAAATCAGGTTAGCTTAACTCTGTTGTATTCCCAATTCACAGTTTCTTTTTTGGTTCCCCCCTCTTGCATTATAAATACTGCTATGCTGTACGATTCTTTCCTTTTCCATACTGTTTCTAATTAGTTTCTCTGCTGCTATTTTTTTAATGTGGTGTCTTATCGTTATGGTTTTCATTGCTTTTTTAAATGATAATGTTAAACTATAAAATGGAACCTAAACTAAGTTCTATTTGCATTATTATGTTTACCTTGCATTTTGTCTAGGTCTATTTAATCTTTATTTTGTTACAGGATATTATATAGCCATCAGTCGAAAATTATCAGTTTTGATGAATTTTCTACTGTCCTCTCTCAACGCATTTTTACCTCCTGGGTAAGAGACACATGAAGAAACTGCCTCAAGGGTATTGTTCCACTTGTAAATGTGAAGATAATATTTTATAACAATTGGTGCCATGAAAATAATTATTTGAGAAATAAAAAGAACCCAAACCCGAAGGAACTTCTGATGGGAATAATAAAGCAGAGCATGCCAGAAGCAGTCCTGTTTGCCATAGCCAGAAGCACTTTTCATCAGTCTAGCACCAAGAACAAGAAAAATGGAGATTGGCAAAATATCAACCCTTTATACACATGTAATACTGAGAAAGGAATTTTCACAAAGATATACAACCTGTTAGCCCTTGGTTTAGTTTATGTCTCAGTTCTGCATTTCCCAGGAAATCTTTTTTCTTTCTAGCCTTATCTTGAAATGAAAGAATTTACAAGTGAAGGACAAATGTTCAATAATGGTACCACAATAATATATTTAAAATTGTTAATACTGGTAAATACTTGCAGTCAGGAAGCCTGAATTCTCACATAACAAAAGGCACAACTTTTTGTCCTGTAATTCCTGTGTCAGTCCTAAAATATTCTATAACTTTGGAAAGACAATTTTCAGTGAAAGATTTCCAATGAAACAAAATTAACTACTTCAATAAGTTGATCGAGTACTTAATACATATTAATGTAGAATGCTCAGTGATAGGAATGATTCTATAAAGCACAGTTTGAGATTAAAACTAGAAATTAATTAAGCAGGTATGTCGTTGTTGTTGTGCCTGAAACACCTCCATTCCTTAGTGGTGAAAATTAAGTAGGTGGCTGAGGCAAGACCAAATTAGCTGTGACTTGTTCTTCCCCGAATCAGATCTAACTGCTAAGCTTTTTGCAAACCAAATAAAGACAAATAACTTGACATGCAAGAATGAGTTTTTTCACTCACTGCAGAGCATGCTGAGATCCTGCTTTTGCACTAGTTTGTTGTTGGCTGTGTTTCACAAAGAGAAAAGCCGAGGCATAGAGAAGGAAAATAACTAGTTCAAACTCACACTTGTGGCAAAGTCAGGTACGCATGGTCAGGTGTGCTGCATCCCTGTTTCTTCTTCTTACTATATTGCCACCTTTGGAGTGAACCACAGACTTGGAAAGAGGAAGAAAGAAATTAGAGAGGAAAAAAAGAAAAGGAGCTATTCAGTATAGGTCATGTTAAAAACTGGAACTGAATACAGAGTTCCCTTGCATTCTGAATTTCCAATCCTGATGGCTATTGGCAAGGGAAATACTGGTTCTTTGTGTCAGAAGTGAGCACATTTTCAGTTTGCCAAACTAGTATGAACTATGGATCTTCTGCTGGAAGGTTTATGTGCTTAGGTTCTTGAAATAGTCATTTTTTTATGTTTGTCTTTTACCACCTTTTTCACTGCTACCCTGAATTATGCTAGCTAAAAATTGTTCACACTTGCAGGTCTTCTATAAACTAATTAAACATTTCATCTACATATTGTTTGTCAATGTTGAACACATGCACAAATATGATATTTCTCTTCCAAGTGCAATACCCCTTAGGCATTTTGTTAAAAAGTGTGATTTTCCCGCTATTCCCTTCCCATCTTCAAAGAGAAATGTGTCATAAATCTTTTGAGTTGTGCTCTCTTGCATAATGCAGCAACATTGAATAACTCAGCTTTCTGATTTAGTAATGTTCACCATTACTATCATATAGATTTTGATCTATTCTCCCCCTTTTTTTATACCTTACAAAATTAATTTTTTAGATGGTGCTACACAGTGGACATAACAGGGTTTTGGGAACTGGAAACAGAACAAAGAATCTATCATATATTACATGATCACTGGCTTGCGTTCTGCTTACTATACGTAAAAGCCTCTAGTGACAAGAAGCAGAATAAAAAGCTATCCCTTTAACTGCAGCTCTGGTAAGCAGTGGCAACCAGGTCTGATGCAAAAGATACAACGATGCTCTCAATTATGTTTGCATAAATGCAGGAAACTACTGATTTTTTGCTGATACGACTACTGTATTTTATTATTATTTCATCTGCTTGTGTCTGTGTCTTATTTATATAGCCGTGTCTTATTTTAAATTTATAAAAACCTTAGGTCAAGGACTGCCTTTTTACATTGCATTTCTAAAATACCAGTCCCTGTGATGGGCTCCCAGTCATTTTGATAATACCAAGATGATTTAATATTTGTGTTGCATGAAACGTCTCGCAACTGCTATCAGGACTGTAATCTGACTGGACAGGGCACTGTATAAATAGATAGAAAGGTACAGTTTTACTCAGAAAGAATGTGAAAGAACACAAAAATGAAAGCAGAACAACAGACTAGGATACAACCACACCCAAATAACATGACCACGATGATCTAGAAAAGAGTGCACTATCCCCATGGCTCTGAAGGATGGGGTTTTCTTATTTTTTCAACATTTGTTTGTGTCTGTTGGGGAAAGTATGAGTATGTACAAAACCCGTGCAATGTTATATTATTATATTATTTTTGAGGCTGAAAAGTCAAGCCCTTAGCAGATAGGAAATGCAACAATTAAGATCTTTATGCAAACTTAATTTGGCTTTTTGTGATTATGCTTTCTAATTCCATCTGCAATCTCATCATTTTATGCTGTGTTTTTTCATGGTACATCTACCTGATTGAGTACTCGCCTTTTAAACAGCTTTTCAGTATTTTTTTTTACTCATGTGGCTCCTGTGCCTTATCCCCTGCACTTTTTAAAACCTGTTCTAAAGACAGAGTTATTGAACTTTCTCTGAGACTCTTCATGCTGTTTGCACTAACATCCAACAGCTACACAAATAGAAATGAACATATTTTCAGAATGTCTCTGTAACACAAGGCAGTACTCGTACATCCATGTTATATCTGGAGGACTGAGGAACAACAGAAATTAAAATAAACAGTTCTTGTTTGTTCTGAGTTGCCAATGGAAGACGGTTTTTTTTCAGTGCATTTAGCACATTAGACTTTCAAAGCACAGCTCTCAAAGACATGAAAGGCAATGGTGAAAGTGCAATACCTTATCAATTCAGGCTCAAGTGAGAGACTCAGATAATGAGTAGAACGTAATTGCCACACATGAATAGTTTGGCTTTAGTGACTTGCCTAACATGGTAGACAACATCATGGAGAGAGGCAGGGTAGAAGATAATGCTGCAGAAGCTTTAATGCAGAGATCAGACTTTCTCCTCCCGCTTCCCTCTGTACACACCTTCTGACCTGTGGGCCTGCGGACCTTTCACAGCACAGCCATAGCTCATTTTCACAACAGGCTGTTCCATAAAACTGAGCCCTGATTCCTGTCACAATAAAAGTGTGTGACCTTTAAGTAAACTTTCCACCCTAATAAAGTCATACAAGCGGGCTGAGAAAAGATTGTACAGAGAAGTGCATTTCCAATGCTTTGCGAGCCTTGTGTTGTTTTAAAAGCAGTGTGCAGGTAATATTCTGCTTTTTTTTTTGATGGTTTGTTTGTTTTTAAATCAGAAACAGGAGCAGAATATCCCATAATGTGGCATCATCCTGGTGTCTTCCTGTTTTTGCCTGTGTTGGCAACATCTAAAGGTACTGCACAGAACTCTGCAGTTTGAGCTGGTGAAGTAACTGCTGGCCATGGCAAGTTGTCCTTCTTAGTAGGGCAGTGAGACCCTTTGCTGAGGAGTTTTACACGTATTTGCTGACAGAAGATGAATAGTGAAACCTATGAATTTTTAATTCTGTTCCAGGCATAGCTCCTGCTGTTTCTCTGATCGATCGATCTCTTTTGCCCCATGTTTCCTGCATTTCCTCATTAGAGTATTTTATAGCTCTTGGTCCTATCTCAGTCTCTGTTACCCTTTGTTGGATTTCTCACACCAGTCCTCCTTTGCAATCAGTCCCACTATCTCCTTTCCTAGTCCTCATGCAATCTGTCCTGCTCCTTCTTTTCCTCCCACTTCACCACTGCTCTCTGGGAAGCTGAGACTTAATTTACTGCATCTCCTCTCACTCCCCATGGCTGCCTCCTGTGCTTCCCTGTTCTCACTGAAGTGGTTCTTCATCTGCAAAGCTGCACCCAGTACATTTTCATTACAGGCTTCATCCCCACAATCTGCTTGCCTGTCCAGTCCCAGTTCTTCCCCAGTATCTGGGTCTATTATAAAATCCAGAACCCTTCTTGTCTCTTCTCATTTGCTCACACATTAGATCTGGTCTCTGAAAACAGCTAATCAATGGCTTTAAGTCTTCTTATTCCCACAGGAAAGATGGGGAAGTGTGCTGGTTTTGGCTGGGGTAGAGTTAACTTTCTTCATAGCAGCTAGTACTGGGCTATGTTTTGGATTTGTGCTGGAAACACTGTTGATAATTCAGGGATGTTTTAGTTATTGCTGAGCAGTGCTTACACAGAGTCAAGGCCTTTTCTGCTTCTCACCCCACCCCACCAGAGAGCAGGCTGGGGGTGCACAAGGAGTTGGGAGGGGACACAGCTGGGACAGCTGACCCCAACTGACCAAAGGGATATTCCAGATGATATGGCATCATGCTCAGCATATAAAGCTGGGGAAGAAGTAGGAAGGGGAGAACGTTTGGAGTGATGGCGTTTGTCTTCCCAAGTCACCGTTACACGTGATGGAGCCCTGCTTTCCTGGAGAAGGCTGAACACCTGCTGCTGATGGGAAGTAGCAAATGAATTCCTTGTTTTGCTTTGCTTGCTTGTGTGGCTTTTGCTTTACCTATTAACCTGTCTTTATTTCAGCCCACAAGTTTTCTCACTTACCCTCCTGTCTCTTCCCCATCCCGCTGTGAGGGAGGTGAGTGAGCAGCTGCGCGGTGCTTAGTTGCCAGCTGGGGTTAAACCACAACAGGAAGGGCTTTTTATCAGGGGCTGTAGTGACAGGGGTAGTGGTTGTAAACTAAAAGAAGGTAGATTTAGATCAGATATTAGGAAAAAACTCTTTACTGTGAGGGTGGTGAGGCACTGGAACAGGTTGCCCAGGGAAGCTGTGGATGCCCCATCCCTGGAAGTGTTCAAGGCCAGGTTGGATGGGGCTTTGAGCAACCTGGTCTAGTGGAAGGTGTCCTTGCCCATGGCAGGGGGGTTGGAACTAGATGATCTTTACGTCCCTTCCAACTCAAACCATTCTATGATTCTATGATTCTGCTCATCATCTTAAACTCACCTTCTTCTCTAGTAGCCTTGGTCTTCCTCTTGATCCAGCTCCCATCTCAAGAGTCTGCTTACCTTTTTCAGACTACTGTCTCATCCTCCCTTTGGGGGACACTGCATTTCAGTCTCTGGCCTGCAGCATGCACAGCATGAACAAAACGCGTTGGGGTCTTATCTGGTAAACACTAAGAATTCTCTGCCGAGATGTGTAAATGACAATTTTTCAGGGGCTTATATCTTACTTGGAAAAGAGCAGATATTCATAAGGAAAACAGGAAGCATGCCCTGAAGGAAACTGCAGCAAGTCGTGATAAACTGCATATCCCTGCTCTGTATCATGGGGATAGGGTAAAGTGTGGGAAATTTGTCTAAATTTTTTTTTTAAGATTACCATAATTTTGGCCCAGCTCTGTGTCAACCCTATCCTGAGTCTTGGCAATGTTTTAGGAACTTTGGCTGACAATAATTACATAAACTTAAGGAAAATACCTTCTTCATGCAGATGTCTGGCGTACACAATTCCAGCTGGAGTAGCTATAAAATTGATTAAGTTCTCATCTGTCTGAAAACAAGGCCTCATGACAGAAAGTGTCTTGCAATGTAAAGGATAGGTGATGCTGAAGCAGTCCTACCAGAAACTATGGAAAGTGGCAGGGTGGGTGGGACCACAGGAGTAGAAGATGAAGTGTCAGCAGAGGATTATTACAGAATACACAAAAGCATGGGAAGGAGGAAAGGAGGAAAGAATGGGAATAAAAAAAACCATGACAAAGGAGAACAGGACTGGAACAGTAGAAAAGCACAGGACAGAAGAAGTCAGAAGAAATCAGTGCTCAGCAGACAGAGCTTCACACTCCTCAGAGGACTCCCTCATCCACTTGTCTCACTACATCACCTCATTTTCCAGTTACTCCACCACCAGCACGTGGCTCAGCCATTCCCACTTTATTGTCTTTGCTTTAGTAGTGTGTTTCCCTCTACTATCCAATGATTTCTTGTAGAAGAGATCATCATCACTGGTTCCTGGCAGCTGCTTTCACTCCAAAGCCCTTGTCTTCACCCTCTGAGTTCATAGAGCTAAGCATCTGCTTGTCCCTGAGCTCCCCGAGAGGTACCGTGCCCAAGGGCGGTTTGGGAAGGGAACTTGGCTCAGTCTCGCAGAAGCTCAAAGACACATTCACGCTCGTGCTGTGATTTCTCTTATACACTATGCAACAATGAAACCGAGCAGGAGTGGGATGACCCATTTGTTTGGTTGCCATGACAATGTGTTACCCAGTGCAGAATGCTGCTCTGAGCAGCCTTGCTGCTTGGCTGCTGTGGGCTGACGATACTCTAAAAAAATAATATAAAAGAGTCATCCATTGTCATTGCACTGCACCTCACTGACCTCTGTGAGATGAGAGGTGCAGCTCATCTGAAGTAACAGAGGTCTGCTGCTAAGAATACAGCATTTCTTTGAAAATAAGGTTGGGGTTTTTTTTGTTTGTTTTTGGTTTTTTTTAAGAGGGATTAGATGAACGAGGTGGGAATTTATTTATCTGAAATTCCAAGAGGGGTCGTTTAGTTTCTAATGGTAGCATAAAGCTGCAAATAAAATACATATGGAAACCAATAGTGGCTTATAGACGTTGGGGCAGAACTGTATTCACATTGCAGCAGAAAGAAAAACATTTTCTCTGGAGTGGAAGCTGCTGACATCTGTAAGTGGGTATGCATAAGAAACATGTAAAAATATGCCTGAGGTCTGATTAGAACAGTGGATAAAGACTATTCTGTATCTGACACAGATGAGGGTAGGCAGCGCTTGCTCTTTCTACCGTGAGCAACTACCTCTGCTGGTGCAGAAAGGAAATATACTTCACCACTAGCTTATTATCCCCCAGAGATAACTTGGCTTTATTTCTTTAAAGAAATATTGGCTTCTCAAACACAGATTACCCAAGATATATGCCTTGAAGGCCTTTACTGGGTCTTTGAGGCATTTTCCATATTCCCCACTTAATGTTGCAGCTTGCTACGAGACAAAGATGACTTTTATCTTTAATTTTGTGCTTTGCTATAGAAGTGTTTATGATACTATTATTATTACTATTATTATTATTATTAATGATGAGAATAATAATTTGTATTGCTGTAGAACTTAGGAATTCAAATCAAGAGTCTTGCTGTAACGTACCAGACTCTGTATCTACTTGCCTGTTTTTATTTAAACTTCCATACTCATTCTTTTCAAAATGCATGTCACTGAGCAATGAGTATATAGTGTGTCCCCCTAGATCAGATGTAATTTCTTTCTATTCTTCAGGAGATTTGGGGACATATATCTGTTCCTGTCACAGGAAGGGATGTGCTTTGCAAAGCTCTATACCCTTGACAAGAGCAGCTCTTAGCAACCGGGGCAATCTCTCTTGTAACACTCTTGGAGTGGATCTCCCCTCCATCTGTGTATTTGCTGTTAACTGAACAAGTTTGGTTCTCTTTGGAATTTCCACTTAAATTGGCTCAAAAACAATGTCAAAGCAGAGTGTTGCGTACACATTCATGTAAGAGATGAAACAATGAAGACTTGCACTCAGGTTTCTCCCTAGTCTACATCACCATTTTTGCTCACCAGTTTTGACTTGCTCTTCAGGAATGCAGAGCTGCTCACCCTGCTCCTGAAGGAATTTTCCATTTTGAATATCATGGTAAATGGGAAAGATGTAAAAGGGCTTTACCAAACATAGATGCTATCAGAAAAAAAGTGGATAACTTTCTTTAATATGATAATTGATTTTCTAGAAAACTGAAAGGGGAGTGAAACCATCTACCTGGACTTCAGCAAAGCAGTGTCACATGGGAATTTAGTTAGGTGGAAAAGTTGGGAAATAAAGTGCAGGAACTGTAATCTGGGTAGGAAGTTGGTTAGAGGGGAGATTGCAGTAGGAAAAGTAGAAAGGGAAAGTATTTGGCTGGATGGAGGGAGATTACTGGAGTTCTTGGGTATTTTGCCAGATTGACCTTGTTTAATATCTTCAGTAATGATCTTGGCACAAAAAATAGAAATGTGCTGAGGAAGCCCCTCATGTTGCAAATGGTCAAGATGTCATAAAATAAGATCTCCATAAAAGAAAATAAGACATGAGGAAGTGAACAGATTAATAGAAGGTGAAATGAGACGGAGTTCAATTAAATGGCATGCAAATTTGTTCCTTTGAGGACTCAGATTTTAAAGGTCAGGAGCTCATCCATGGGATATGACTGAGGAGAAGGACCAGACCACAGAGTAACAGTGGATCTGTAACTGATTACTGTTGCCAGTGAAACACAGTTGCTCAGAAAAACAATCCATGAATGGGCAATGCAAGGTCTTGTTAATGTGCAGTGTCCCCGCAACCCCAACCACTCAGTTGCATACAGTCACCCAGAGAGGCAATCGAGCCGTGAGAGGTGCAGAGGGAAAGGAATGGCAAGACCTGGGGAGTAACCAATACGACCAGAAGAGACTGTTGAGCTCAGCCTCGGCTGAGAACAGCTGCTGTCTATAAATATATCACTGAGGGTAGAAAAGAGTTGTCTGTGCAGAGGACAAAGCTAGCACAAAACCAGACTGGTTTAAACTGGATGTTAATGAAATTTGACTGGAAATTTGAAGAATGTTTATAACACAGTATTGAATAGGCTTTTAGAAGGAGTACCAAGGGCAAATAAAACACACTTGCTGTGAATGGGGTTCTTGATATATTTAGGAAGAGATCTTGTGGTGCAATTGGTGAAGGTGCTGGGACTCAGTGACCCAGAATCTATCTTCCAGGTCTGTCTTTCTACACTTCTTTTTCCTAGTACTGCCATCTAAATTTAGCCTCTAGGTGTTCTCCACACATCCCTATGGTAGCAGCTTCCAAGTATTTAGAAGCAGAAAATCTCTCTTATGCTTTCATTTTTAAGGCTGTTGGAGAAAACAATTAATTAATGTGTTTATGTCTGCATGTATAGGATGAGTGAGGGTGGCTTGTGTATACATAAATAAACGACTGAAGGAAAACTAAACCATTTAAAATGAATGCTACATTTGGACATGAAAGTTTTGAGGCTCATGCTTAATTTTGTTTCCAAGAACTGCTTCAAAAATGTCATCTCATTTGAGCTCACACATTCATAAGTCTCCACATCTTAACAGTTTTGTAGGACAGCCATCATGAGAGGTCACTGCAGAATAGAGATGAGCCACGTGATTTTCAGGCTTTATCTCACAAAAGGTTTGCCCCTTTGGAAGATTAGAGCTACTGGCTTCGAGGTGGATGCAGTCTGGAACTTGTCCCCTGTTAATAATGTACTCTAATTCAGGTCTTCAGTATTTGCTTGTTTCATGCAGTAAGCTTTTAGTGTCCCAGATGTGAAGTAGTTTTGGTGTATTCTTTTAAAGCAGTGAGACCTTAAGGCTTTCTAAATGCTGCATGGATACCAAGAACAAACTGGACAGCAGAGTCTAATTTCCCGTGCGGTTTCTTCAAAAGAAAGTCCAGGCTCACACACAGAGAACTTAGTAACAGATGTTCTGTCTTGAGATTTACGCTGGTGGGTGGAAGAATCAATGACAAGAAGCATACAGTATCTGAAAAAGAACAGGTACTCAAGAGCATCAAATAAATATTTACTTGAGAATTTGAAAACAAAAGCTAATGATTAACTAAGCATAAACTGTTTTGCCAGAGTCATTCTGGAAGCATTCTCTATTACCTGGGAACTGCTGAAGTTAAACACATTCCTGAAGCACCTTAGAAACATTTCTTTTTCATTCTGATCTGTGCAGATGGTGGGCTGCTGATGAGTCCTGCATGGGAGAAGTGAGAAATCAAATTAGACCCTTTAATAGGATGAAGAGGAAGAACAGCATTGTGAAGGGACCTTAAGTTGGTCAGTGCTCCAAGAAGGCTTTGCATGGACCTTCTCCTGTAGTGATTGCTCAAAGACTGAAATGAGTTAAAACTCAAATAAACTAGGTTTTAATGGAACATGGACTAAAACAGTAGCTTTAAAATAGAGGAACCTGGAAAAGACTGGGTGGGAAAGAATATAAATAGGTAGATATATACTCCCTTTATATGTTTAGAAACAAAGGAAACAGCAACAAGGACATTGAAGCGCAACTAGCAAAAGTAATCAAAACTACTGATAAGTATTTATTAATACTCATCAGAAGCAAAAGGCCTGCCAAAAAATTTGTAGGGTCTACTGATGATCAGGATATGGAAGACATGATCAGAGAACACAGCAGTTCCAGAGGTGGTAGAGACTTTTGCTGCATCAGCGTTCGTTGCAGAAGAAATGAGGGATATTCCTATTGGAAAATTGTTCTCTATGGGGGACTCATCAGAAGTGATGCTGAAGGGATGCTGGAACTGACTGAAAAAATGAACAGTCACATATCACCAGGACCAGAGCATATTCACTTATGAGATCCAAAGGCAGGCAAGGATGAAATAGCTGAATTACTAATCATGGTGTATACCCTCTTACTTAAATTGCGTCTATACCTGAAGGCTCAGGGGTGACATCAAGATGTCTATTTTAAAAAAAAGTTTCAGAGCAGTTATGGGGATTCAACAGAACTATGAAGCCTAATAGAGCAAATTAGTAGAAACTATAATAAAGAATGGAATTAATGGACATGTGGTACTGTTGTGGTTTAACCCCAGCCAGCAACTAAGCACCACGCAGCCGCTCAGTCACTCCCCCCAACCCAGTTGCATGGGGGAGAAAATCGGGAAAAGAAGTAAAACTCGTGGGTTGAGATAAGAATGGTTTAATAGAACAGAAAAGAAGAAACTAATAATGATAATGATAACACTAATAAAATGACAACAGCAATAATGAAAGGATTGGAATGTACAAATGATGCGCAGTGCAATTGCTCACCACCCGCCGACCGGCATCCAGTTAGTCCCTGAGCGGCGATTCCCCGCCTTCCCTCCCCCCAGTTCCTATACTAGATGTGACGTCCCATGGTATGGAATACCCCGTTGGTCAGCTTGGGTCAGGTGCCCTGGCTGTGTCCTGTGCCAACTTCTCGTGCCCCTCCAGCTTTCTTGCTGGCTGGGTATGAGAAGCTGAAAAATCCTTGACTTTAGTCTAAACACTACTGAGCAACAACTGAAAACATCAGTGTTATCAACATTCTTCACATACTGAGCTCAAAACATAGCTCTATACCAGCTACTAGGAAGACAATTAACTCTATCCCAGCTGAAACCAGGACAGGTACATTGATTGAACTGGCAAGAGTCAACTTGGGTTGAAGAACTCCTGTTGAAGAAGTCAGGATGGATTTTTGTAAAGGGAAGCCCTTCGCTGCAAATCTTTTACAGTTCTTTCCAGAAGTCAATAAAAACATGGATAAGGATGACGTGATTGATAAATCCTTTGATTTTCAGAATGCTTTTGATACAGTCTTTCATTTTTACTGCACCTTTGCACCTGTGATGTAGGAGGCTCACCGATAGAGATGAGATATGGAGCAAAATGAACCTTTGGCTCAACATGGTTATGCTAACGTCTTTCTGTTACAGCCAAGATGACTTCTGCCCACTTTATTCTTGCAAGTACATTGTTGCTCGTAGGATTGTTTTCAGACAATACAGAATAATTCTGAGTTGCAATAAACACCAAGCATTCCCTTCTGGCCCTGCGATATTTTATCCCAATCATCTCAGAGTCCCAGATTTCTACTCTCTGTTCCTCTAAATAGTTTCTCAGTCTATGCATGAGCTGTGGGCTCCCTGCTCTGAGCTGAAACTCTCTCAACTCTCTTGTGCCACAGAAACTCCACTTCTATGAGCAAACTTATCCCCTGGGAAACAGGAATCTCCTCCTGCTTTCTAGAGGGGTACACCTTGCTCAGTTAGTCCCATCAAGGAACATAACGTGAAAAATGAATAAGCAGCCAAACAGAGCTTGTCCATCACAGCTATGGACAAAAGTGAACATTCCTGCTGGCAAGCAGCCTGATTAGCAGGAAAGCTCTGGAAACACCTGCTGCCAACTCACAAATGGAAGTATCCTTAGTGGCCTCAAAGCCACACAGGCTGTTGAGATATCAACTGCCACACAACATCCTGGCATAACAGATGTTGTGTTAGAGAAAACAGGTGAAGAGACAATGTGATTTGTTCAGGGAGACAAGAGAGGGACACTATGCCACACTGATCAACAACTGAAGAAGGTCCTTTAATAATCACGATCAATTAAAGAGCTCGTTAGTCTTTTCTAACTTACATTCAAGGCCAGGTTGCTTGAGAATTTGGCAGCTACAGCCGGGCTCCCTCTGTGGAGCAGATCTTGGGAGGGCAAAGAATCCAGCTCTTTATGTCCTCAGAGGGAACCTACCAGATTTTACATCCCATCTAGATGCCTTTCTGACGGCTGAGAAGTAACTGAGTTTGATGACGAGCTGGATTAATATGTATTGCATTCATTTTTCAGCATTGCAATTTTTGTCATCTCTACTTCAGATGTTTGCAGCTATTCTCTTGCCATCCACTAAGTATCATTGCATCATTAAAGCACACTAATTTTCAACATTCATGCCTTCAATTCACACTAGCTTCATCAGAGCCTTCAACGTATTAGGTACTGTAGGGCGCAAACTTGTTTGTTCTCTTGCTTCTCTGGGGTGGACAATACAAGTGCCTTTCATTGTTTTGCAACACTTATTTTACAGTTTTAATTTTACCTATAAATTGATGATCTTAGTTAGATGTTTCCAGGTGTTTTAATCCTAAAAATGATTGAAGACCCAATCCAGCACTGAGCTTAAAATAAAAACAGCTACGCTGGATGAGCCTTGAGATTCATAGTATCTCTTAGTATAAGAAACAGGGTAAGCACTACCATGTGGTGACACATCCCCTTCTCATCTTCCAGCAGTGTGTAGCTTAGGGATTTCATAAGTGATATAGCTGTGCAGTACAGAATATGGGGGGAGAGACCATAAACCAGAGATGCAGTTCTCCAGATCTCCCCAGATGCCAGAGAAGCATGTTTCTCCTGTTTCACTTGCTGGTGGCTGTGTGAAGGTCAGAGATGTGGCTTTAAGATATATGAGAGATAAAAATGGCTAAAAAACTGGATGATGTAGGTTGGTGGAGGAAAAGATAACTATCTGCTCATCGTTGTGCTGGAGATATTTTGGCCAGAGCTGAAAATCAAGCTATATATGTTTATAAATGTGTGCTATGACATTTAGGTTTTTGGTTTTTTTTAATATGCTATTTATGAGAAAAAAATTCTCTACTTTCTCTTCTTTTTTATCTTAAAGAGACAAAGAAAGTATAGGTCTTAAGCTAGTGTAAATGATTTCCTTCAAATCTGATGGCAATTAGCTAATTTATACAACATGAGGATTGGGCTCATGTTCTTTGGAATCAGGTGATCGACAGTTCCACAGGAATGTATCAACTAGAAACATAGGAAAACCTTAACCTTCAAAAAAAAAAAAAAAAAAAAGGAATTTGAGATATCTACAGGAAAAATTGGAGGAAATGGAGTTTGGTGAATGCAAAGGTATGATTCATTAAAATCTTGGAGAAAGTTTAGGAAAAGTAAACAGTCAATCCTGATTACAGCATAAGAATACACCAAAAATGTTATTATCATCCTTCTGTCCTAATGCAAGACACACTAAGAAATCAGAGTGGGATATGTTCTGATAAGCATAATTAAAAGGATAAATATGTAAGCCTTATAAAAAGAAATATGTGAAAGATATGATTGCTCACTATACTGGGAAGTGATACGTTAGGAGAAAAGTTTATATGTATCTTATAGAAGGTCTGCAGAAACACTGAACAACCTCCTGGCCTTACTTTCACAGAACATCAGAGAGGCAGCTCTCTCTAATGCAGCATCCAAGTGCCTTTTCGCAGCATATTACACAGTATGGCTAGTATGGCTAGTATCTGTAATATTGGGTTTTGCCTTCTCTGATGGCAAGGACAACTCATGTCATACATCTGAGTTTTTCAAGTTATTTACCAGCTATACTTTTATTTTAGAGAAGGCAAGGGCATAGACATGTGTCTGGGATTTCTAGCGGAAGGGAACGAAATTTGTAAATTAGTTCCTGGATGAGTCCAATCTACATACAGTTACTGCCCCATGGAAAAGACATGTCTTCACCTGTTGTTAGGATAGGTTTCCTTGAAAGAACTCAGAAAAAATAATTCACATGTACACTAGCAGTTCCTGAGTTGATATTCTTCAAGGGGCACATGGGGTTCCTGAAATACAAGTGACTCAAAATTTTATCTTACTCCAAAAATAAAAACAACTTTTACTAAAAGATATGTTTTGGTGGTTATATCATCAGGCTTATGATTTCACACTGGGCACATTTCTTTACTAGTTACCAAGGAGAGATTCTGGTACAAATAAAAATTTCAATTCAAATAGAAAACTGAATTTTAAGTAGAAAATTAACTTTCTTTTATTACTGGGAGAATTTGTGTGTACTGGAGCCAAAACCTAGGTATTTTCATTGGCTGCCTCTAAGAAGAAAAAAAATCCCTTTGTATTTCTATGCACACAAACCCGTCAGTTAAAGGCAAAAGGCGAATAAAGATCATTTTGCTTAATTTATACATCCTTATGTACTTGGTTAGCAGCTGTGAAATATCATTTGCTTTTAGTGGAAAGCCACAGGTATTGAACTGATTGGTACAGTGTCTTTATGAGAAATTGCTGCAAGTTGGGGAACACTTTCTATTTCACAGCAGGTCTGTCCTTTAATTTGAGTAACTAACACGCACTGTGGCTGGAGGAAGAAATAGTGAACCTTTGATTTCAGCCAGCTTTCCCGAGGTACACACAGATGAGCATACAGATAAAGTGGACAAAGCAAGGGAAAAGCGGTAACTGCAATGTGCTGCAGGCTGGTTTCTGGCTGGCAACAAGCTCTGCCTTAGCTCTGCTGAAGCAGAAAGCAAGCAAAGGACAACGTCGCACCAGATGTCTGCTGTTCCTGTTAGTGAGGAGAGCGAGGGACCAGCTTGGCTACAGCATCACCGCTGCCAAAACTCAGTTAGGCACCATTTTATCACCTCAGGGTCTGTATGGTAGCCCTATCCTTTTCAGCCCTGGCCTTCCCCAAGCATCACCCAAAGGTGGATCTTCAAAGGCTCAAGAGAGCAACTGGACCTCTGCTGTGAGGACTATGCAGCCAGACAGGAGAAAGAGGAAAGGAAGATCAGTGCTGCTTTGGGGATACCTCCCTGAAGAGGTTGGATGGGTAGGGGTGGATTTTCTATATGTGACAATGTGCTTTGTTAAGAGGAGGAGGGCTGTTCCCTTGTGACAGCAGCTCCTGGGAGGGCACTGACACCCCTAGTATGCATTTCTCATTTAGTGCCCTCGCTTGCTCTGTTCCTCTCATTCCCATGCATGACTAAAGCCTGCCTGAGAGACGTCTTACCAAAATGACTGTGACAGTCATTTGTCTGGGCTGGAAATGGGAGAAACCAGCAAACCTCACATCCATGGGGGTGATGGAGGAAGGGAGAGATTCAAAGAGTAGTGCTGTCTTTTTTTTTTGCTTCCCAGTGATTCTCTTGCACCTATGGAGAATTTCAAAAGACTGATTTAAGGCAACTGGAGGCTTCTTCTTAGGCACCTGATCTGGTAATGCATGCCTGTAGTCTGTGCTGAATGAAGTAAATGCCACTACTGAGGATGGAAAAAACCTGAATTGTCTTCTGCAAAGCAACTCCAGAAATGAAGAGTAGAAAAATAAATAGCTAATGGCATATTCTTCTCAAAAAAAAAAAAAAAAAAAAAAAAAGGAGGGAAAAGGAGGGATCTCCTGCAACACTAAAAGCTTGGATGATGCAGAAGCTTAATTTTTGGTCCTGTCTTTTAATAAATACACAATACTGTTGAGGATATTGGCTCTCTTTCCTGAGGAAATCCAACATGCTCTTAACAATTCCTGTACATTGCCAGGCAGACATCAAAACTACATGGCCAAAAATGTAATATCCTTCTTTCTATACACGTAGATGGGACAAATAAGTAACCCTTTGAAACCAGATCTTTTAAAGATGGCTGAAATTTTCGAATGAAGTGCGTTTGGTGGAAAAAAAATGGATTTGTACTAAGCAAAAATGTCTGCTCTCAGAAACTTTCCATTTTCATTATAAACCTGAGAATGGCCCCAAACTACAGAAAATTCTGGCCAAGTTTTGAAATTGTTTTTAGCTTTCATGTTTGTTTATTTTTACAGAAGAGCTAAATGGTCTGCAGTAACTCTTCTGTCTTTAACTAACACTACAAAAATTTTAAGACACTTCTTATAAAGTGATAAAATAATTTCAGTCATTCTAGAGAAATCAATGATTTTGATTCAGCATGAGAACAGATAATTTGTGGCATCCAAGTGCGAGATGTTATCATTATCTCACATCTGCAACAAACAACAGTTTAGGAAGAGTATGACAAAATTATAACCCCTTACTATAAACATTCATTCTTATCCTTCTTACCATGTGCACATGCTCCACGTGGAATTCCCTGGTGTTTTAAAATGCAATGTGCTTGGCCTACTGCTGGGATAATAGCTTTAGTTACATTTCCTATTATGATTTATTCAACCCTATTCTCTAAAACAATTATACAAATTGTAGAGTAAAAAAAACCTTCAAGGCAGTATAAAGTAACATTATAGGTTTCATTAAATCTCACTGAAATGGGTGGACTGTTATAACCACAAGACCTTGAGGTACATTCAAAATCACGTTCTGATCCTGCTACAAAAAAAAGTTTCCTCCACCATAAATTTAGGCCTATTACGGCAGACAGTGCACCATGTGGTAGCATGTAAAGATACACTGAGCCAGGTTTAACAAGCTAACTACCACAGTAGGAAGAGTTGCTCCATGCCAATGCACTATGGCACCAAAGCTGGTTGGTCTGTCATGAAGAGTTGTAAGGATTTTTGCTGTCAATTGGCTTGAGGACATCCATGCAGGAGCACCAGCGAAGGGCTGAGCAACTAAGCCAGAGAGAAGGCTGCTACAAGACCTAGGTTTTAGTCTAAGCCATTCTTTTGAGATTGGCCAAGTGTAGAACACTAAAAATGCCACTTTTGGGGCTGAGTGCTGACTGAAAGAGGTGTCATAAAGTTAGTAAAGGCAAATATTTCTGTTAAGTCCTCCTGGGTGTAGAAACATCACTTTTCACATGCTTGCTAAAGTAATGCAGGGGCATCAAAGAAACAACTGACTCCATCACCATTCTGTTTCTAAAAAATATCCTTCAATTATTTAACTTTGACCTACCTAGTTAGGATAAAGGAATAAAGGTAAATGTAAAGGTAAGAATTATGAACAAGGTTTACTGTATTTTTCATTATAAAAGTTAGCAAATGTCTTTTTTAAGTATTGATTAATTTGTCAAATGAATCAGACAAAAGAAATTAACACTACATCAGGACACAAAAGTCATACACCTTCGTACTAGATCTTTTTGATGTTCCTAAACTAGAAAACTTTGTAAATACATTTGATAGTTAACAACTGAAATATTAATTGCACACATCCTTAGTGGGGGATACAGAGGATGGCAAAATTAAATTACTAACTTATGCTTAACAATTTATTTGCTTTGCAGAAAAACAGATGTGTTGAAATTGGGTCCACCCAGGGAGTTAACGGACTTCCTATTATATCTCTTTATATAAAAAGTCCTGTGTTTAAAGCAGGCATAGGATTTTCAATGTATGCAACTTATTTCAGGATTTCCTGTTGCCCTCTCCTATGACCTGGAGCTACTTTGAGCTATACAAGGACTGAAGGAGGAAAAGAGTCCTCGTGGGGACAACTAATGGCAGGAAGGGAGGGAATAGAAGTACCTGATGGACACATTTCATTCCTCCTTTAGCCTATGACCTAGCATACAGTTAAGCAAAGAAAGAACATCCGTAATTTTTCAGCTGGGTTATGAAAAAAGAGAAACCAGTGCTGTAGTTTGTATAAGGCCTGGCTGACCTTGAACATTCACACAAAGCTTCCCCAGAGTCAACTCCTACAACCTGAATAGATAAAGACCAGGCATCTGTAAGACAGATGTGACAACATAATGTTTTAGTTGTAGTTCAGGACCATGTTACAGCTGCTGCAGAAATCCACTGCTACAAGTATCTCCTTCCTTCTCTCTCCTGTTAGCCTGGGGTGGAGACAGGATTTGAGAGTCCAATATGACCCTGGAGATACCACACCTGGGTTGCGGTGGGCCAAAGGAGCAGTGGGAAGTGATGCAGAAGAACGCAAGGGGAGCACTAGGGGTTTACTGGGTTTGATGCTCACTTGCTTAACTGTATTTTTAACAGCAGGTTTGCCATGGTAGTAAAGAACGGTAAAATAACTAGAAGGGACCTCATGTTCACATCACTTCAGATCTCTTATTTAGTCTCAAACTCCTGACATAATTTTTAAATCTTTGGCAGTCACTGTCTTTGACGCTGCTTGTGGGTTAGGTTTCTCAGTAGACATACTATAGTTCTGGCAGATATCACAGCCTGTGGAACTCCTTCCTAGCACATTCCTCATCAGCTTAATTAACACTGGATCTATATTACACATTGACAAATCCTATTACTTTATGGTGTACTACTACACTCTGTGCTACTGTGAGCACTTTACATCAGTCCTGTTCAGTGCCTTTGGACTGAATGCTGTTTAGGTGGGTTAAATCTTCTTTCCCATTCCCTTTTCCCCTTCTCATTACCAATCTCCTTTGCTTTCATATTTCCCCCTTCCCCCAAACCTCTTCAGGTCGTCTTCTCAGATCCCACGGCAGTTTCCCCATTTTTCAGTTATCACCTGCACCAAAATTTCATTTTCTAGTTAGTTTCTGGCAAGGCACTTGGACATTTATGTACTGGAGTGTCTCACTGATGGTGGGTTGTGTCTCTAGTTGTAGCTGCCAAGCCAGCCATGGGCAGCTCCTGCACACCATGCAGAGGCACTTGACCTGACAGCCATGGTCTGGAAGGCCTTTTACCAACTACCCTTCTTGATGGTTGCATCTGCCATCTGTGTCTCACACCTATCCCAGCCAGAGGTACAGAAAGAAACACATCAATGTGCCTGAAACTATGTGCAGGAAACATATATTCCTTTTAAAATAAGAGGCTCACTGGAGTAGAATCACAGAGGTAATAGGAATGGTTTATTTCATGTCTCTTTCTGATTAACCTTTTTCTTCTAAGGATATTTCTTACTTCAGGCTTAGAGAATGACAGATTCATTTGCATGGTGGTGTAAGTGATAATAAATTAGCTGTTTAAATCCCTGCTTCCTAGTCTGCTGAGAAAATAAGAGACAAGCTCATTAGCATTTTATGCAGCCTCTGGATAGAAACAATATATCCAGAGTCAACAAACAGCTCTTAGATTTCAAGATTGAACTATTTAGCTGCCTAAAAATCAACTAGTTTCCTTAAGGCTTGCTAGAAAAAAAAATGTGCTATGGTCAGGGATTCCCTTGAGTTCAGATCACCGTAATAGAGCCATTCGCATGGCTGTAAGTAATTCTTTTTATGCACTTGCAAATGGCCTGAGGTCTGGCCATGATGGAGTTAAGCGTGGCTGCTAACATACTTAGGGTTCAAGAGTCTACAGTCTGGCTATAGAGAAATCCTGGAGCAGCTATTTAGGACTTTGTCCTGTTGTGGGTTTTTTTTTGGTTAGTTGTTTGTTGGTCTTGGTTTGGTGGGTTGGTTTTTTTTTGTACAACTCATAGTTATAAACATCATTCTGTTTAATAATAGCAATTCTTGCTCCAGGCCCGATTGGGTCCTCAGCAGTTTCCTGGAGTTGTGATTTTCCTATTATTGTCCTATGAAGAAGAGTGGGAGTCCATAAATGGACTATGTTGCAACGACTCCTGATCACTACAACCTCTCTTTCATGCTAGCTGCTCCAGCTCCTACCTTGCTTCTCTGCAAGTGGTTCAACATTCCTCTGACTTTCTCATATTCATTGATTGGAGAGGGTTTCTAGAAGTACTTTAAAAATATCCAGAAGGAACTGCATTCTCCAGCCCTGGCTCTGGTAACTATTTAGCCTTGTATTTTTGTCACTTTGAATCACATGACTCTTACTTGATTATTTTTTCTGACCCTTGGCACCAAATTTGAGCATCTGGTCTTCTTTTGAGAAGTTCTTTGAAGCTGCACTTCACTTATATTTCTACTTTCATGTCTGTCTACTCCCCTTCCTTTTATTTCCTTCTGCCAACCATTCCCTCCTTCTCTGCCTGCGCACTTGTCTTTGCTTTTCTTTTGATGTTTTACTTACCCATGAGGATTCTCTTTCCTGAGTTCCAGCTGGGTTTTTTGTCTTCACACAGATCCCTTGCTGAAACACAGCTCCACATTGTCCTTTAAACAATCTTCCTGCAAATAAATTATTTAGATACACACACACGTGCACACATCTTGTAAAATAATTGCTGAATCCAAAAGTAGCTGATTCTATTTCTGACTTAATTTTGCTTTTGCAAAACCATAAGGCCCTACTGGCAGAAAAATCTGTTGTCCTCTGAAGAAGGTAACGTATGTATGTAACAAATTTTTTTTTTCCATGCGACCAATACATAATTTTTCCTGTGAAATGTGAAAAGCTTTATTTGTGAATGGGAGCAGGTGCAATGGATCCCCCACAGAGCTATAAATATAAATTGGAAAGATTATCTTAATACCTATCAAAGAGCCAATCTGCTTTAGCCAACTCAGAGTACACTGGCAGTTAAAATAATCTACTAAGCATTTTGTGTATAAACTACCGACTGATCTGAATATTCCTTAATGTAACTGATTAGACCACACTCAAAACTTCTGTCCAAACACTTGGGTACATCTCTGTAACAGAGATTAGATATTCTTTCATCACCATTGACCAGATATATGCTACATTTATTTTAGATTATTAGTTCAATGCCCCAAAAGTATAAAAGTCTTATCTTCATGAAAGAAGAGTATGTACATTTGTTTTCTAGCAGTCTGCCCTAAGCAGAACACAAAACGTTTCTTATAGTCTACAGAGAAAAGAACTTATAATAACTCTGCAATTCACAGCAAAAGACCTTACAAACATATCTCCAAACATCCATAAAACAAACACTCTGCAACTGTTTTCTGGAGAAAAAGCAAGAGAAGCCAGCAGTTCTGATTCTAGAATGTACTTCAGAATTGCAAAACTTACTTTGCCTGAACACCATGTGATCAAAACATTTGCACTACGTAAACACATGTAAATCACTAATCCTGCATCTAATTCATTATAAAATCACAATGATCAATAAAATCTATAGTCTCATTCTGACTTGACAGACTAATGGCTGATAAAGATACAGGCAGGATCGCAGGAAGACATCTAGTCTACTACCCCACAGCAAGCTAGGAACAGGAAAACATAATCCACTCCTCAAAGATGCTTTTTCAATCTGCCCTTAAAAAGTTGTAACTATGGGGAGCCCATGTTCTCTCAAGGTAAGCTATTTCAGTGGTTAATTATCACCACCGTTAGAGAGTTTTCCTTAATGTCTATCCTAAATCTCCTTTGATCTAATTTAGCCTCATTACTTCTTGTCCTGTTCACTATAGATACAAGGAACAGATAATTCTCGTTCTCTTTGCAGCAATCTATTCCATGTATAAGTTTTTCCATTGTAAGGTCATATTTTCTAAGCCTCTCTATCTTTTGGTTACAGGCAATGATTTGCCTGAGCATTTATACACTTCAAACAGGTTTGGATAAGACCTTCTGCAAATTTGGAAACCAAGAGATAAAATCTTTCATGCAAGGTTTAATCCAAGCTGGCTGCACAGTAAATGTTAGGAGCACCTCGTGATTCTTCACATAAATCTTGCCTAGAACAGGAATAAAACCTTATCAATATCATGCTTATAAACAATTTCTTCCTGGATGAACAGAAATCAGATTCCATGATTATAAAAAATAATACAACTTTGGTAGTCTGACCTCAGTCTCTGCCAGTCTCCTAGTAATTAAAATCGTAATAAACTGGTAATTAAAGCTTTCGTTACTAAACAATTAGTACTTGGGTGTGGCTGAAAGTGGTTCATGAGGGAACATTGAGCCCTCTGGCCAAGAAAGGAGAAGCAGGAGGCAGGGAGTGGTTGTAGCTGCAAATTTCACCCTTTAGCAGGTTCAAGCAATGAAACTGAGCCTGCTGTCCTGCTGATGGCCACTGCTTGCCACTGCCCACCTCCATCCACCCTCTCCCCGTTCCCTGGTGGATAAAACTGGTGACTTGTAGGCTTGCGAAGCTGCAGTGGAGCAAGATTCTTTTCTGTCAGACATCAGCAAAAGAAATATAGTGGATTATTGTCATGGCAAGGAAGAGACTCGCTGGAGACAGGTTCAGACCACAGCATGAAGTGAGGAGGTACGTGGAAGCTCACAATTCCTAAATAGTGCTGCTCATATGATTACCTGGTAGTGACAGCTGACCAAAGGACCAGTGCCTGAGAACCAAGGCATTCCCATTCCAACAAAACCTTCTCACACAAATACAGTGATATTTCCTACCTGTCTTAAATAGAAAAGGGATACCACTATTACTCTTGTTAGTAGTTCATTCACACTACAATGAGAAGAAAGTTTAATCACCTGAAAAGAACTAATCTCAGTTTCCCACAGTGCTCAGAAAAGACCCATTTTTTCCTCACAATTTGCCAGCACGTAATGCTACAGAACATTACAGAATTTACTTCAGGTAAAAATGTTGTGGAACATGACCAAAGAAATTCCAGTGACACATCCACTGATGTGCACTGAGATGCACTGAGAGCAAAAAATGTGATAATGTAAAATGGCCTTGCAGTTGGGATGATCAGCCCTGGGCTAAGCTGTGCCCAAACCCTGTGTTAGCCTTTTGACTGCACTTTGCAAGTAAAGTCATACCCCAACAGGCTGGATACCTCAGCAGGCTAATAGCAGATCTAGATAAATGCTAAATGGCTACCAGTCCAGGTTAAAGTCTTGTATACGATTTAGTAAAAGTTTAGCTGATGCTTAAGCCTTCTCTGGAGAGAATGCACGACTTTTCACACAAAGCAGTGGGAGCGTGGGACTGCTCTATATACAGCAGAAAAGGCAGAGTCAAAGGCAAGAAGGATGAGACAGGCACATTTGTCAGTAAAGGAGTGTTCATTAAGGAAACAATTCTGCTCTGTAACGCCCACAATAATTACAAAGATGAAAAGGTTAAACTGTTGGTATGCTGAGATATATCGATGAATACTTTCTTTGTCTTTGAAAGAGGAGCTGTTTTGTGTTCTCTGTTTATTCACAGCCTACCCCAATGAGACCTTCCTCAGACTTGGGCTGCTGTCCCCAGGAGAGCACAAAAAGTGTTGGGAATGCTGGTCATATGGAAACAACTTAGTTTGTTAAACCCACTAGTCACACACTTGTAAATAAACTGTAAATAGAAAGTATATGTGTAAACATAGTAGCCACATGGTCAACCATTTTCAAAACCAGTCACTTAGACTGAGGTTAATGTTAACAATGTTCATAGGAATTCATAAGCACATCCAAAAAGCAAACTGTCCCTATTGTGGAAAACAGGGCACCTCATTGAACAAACATGATTAAACAGTAAGGTATGCAATGAATAACACTAAAAGCGACAGATTGTAACAAAATATGACCATTAAATTAAAAGTAGGAATTGCTCATGTTTCACTGAATCATCCATTTTAATACTGCTGAGCAAATAACATGCATCACTTATTACTCATATTAAGAAAATCGTAAGAAGGCATAGAAGTGTTTTGTCCAAAACTTATTAAAGTCAAGGGAGTGTTTATCAATGTGTGTCTGGAACTGAGGCTGGAATATAAATTCATCACATAAAGTTAGTGGTCAAATTAAAATTGTTAGGAAGCTGGAGTTTAAAAAACTATTTGGAAGCTGATATAATTTTTTCAACTTTAGCTTATGATTTCCAGAAGTTTTAAACGTGTGTGGATATTAGAGATGGACTGAATGAAAATTTATTTCAGGTGAAATTTAACAATCTTTAACATAAAAATCCAGAGAAGTTTTTATGAAGTTTCTATTCTTTTGTTTAAGCAACAGAAATAGCAACTAAGCATTACCAGAAAGGAACCTGACATGCACCAAATATATTTCAGTCTTCCAGTCAAGCACACATTAAGATTACATGTGTTGTAATCACATTAATCATACTCATAAGTATAACCTAATTACATCTTCATCCTTAGATTACCAGTGGCTGTGTCCTTTCTGACACTAGGGCTACTGTCCTGTCATCTCAAACAAATTCCTAATTCCTCTTATCTGTAAAAGATTGTCATTTAAAGCTCTCTCACTGCTTAGCTGTTCAGGAGAAGAATTTAACCTGTTCTTTACCACATCTTGGCTAGTTGTAACCTCACAACACTTGTCATGGCAAGATGGGAAATCAGCATTTTCAAGACCAGAATAATATTTTTTAGTCAGAGATCTTTCTTTTTTTGGTGTTTCATTACTTCAAAGCTGCTTTGGTTACAAAGAGAGGAACCAAAGTGAATCATGAACAGATCCTAAAGGACCAAATACAGCTCCAAATACAGCTCTGCTGTGCTTAAAAGTCTGTTGGTCAGGACAACGTTTAGAGATGAGCTTCGAGTTTATGGATACCATTTCTCCATTCTCTCTATCAAGATGCTTGATTGAGTCTTCAGTTACTAGTCATCCTGTTTTACATCTGTGAAATGTGAAGAAAGACTCAGACAATGCTTGTGGTAACTAGAAACAGTTCACTTGGAGTATAGCTCAGTCAAACAAGGACAACTTCTAAGCTTGCATGTTTAAGACATTATGTGAATAGTATGCACTGTTATATACAATTAATTCAGCTTACATCCCAGCATTAGTATTTGGTTGAAGTAAACAACTCAGTAATGATAGAGTGATTATTATGTATTCTTTGAAAAGCTATTTATATTCTTCACCATACTGTTTGTTCAAAAGCAAGAGTGTATATTAAAGTGCTCTGCCATCCATAAGATATATAACAGAAATCAGCCTGACTCAAATGCCCAAATTAAAACACTGTCAGTCTTTGGGGATTTCAAGATGTAGATCTACCTGCTGAAGCTGGGATCCCCTGTTAAGACATAGGTGGCTTTGTGGGAGGAGGGAAGGAATCACAGAATCAAACGAGAATAAACTGTTAGCTAAACACAACCTGGGCTCCTGTCACTTGCCAAATTCACTGAGAGGAAGGAGAAACACAAGATACCTCCTTTCTTGCATGCTTTATCACAGGGGTAGGTCAAGTAGACCACACATGAAAGTAAAGCCCTGAGCATGTCATGAAACTGTATCAGTTCTCAAAAGAGCAGTGAAGTAAGCCTTTTTGCTCTTGGCCAAACATCTGGGCAATTAAATTCTGAAAGTTCTGCAGTTTCAGTTGCATTTGAAGCAGAAGATGCTTTCAGGAGTCATCTTGTTGATTAGAAGTAGCAGATTTTTAAAAATGACAGAATGATAAAAAATTCCCCCAGATGAAAATCAAACCATAAAACTAGATTATCAAGGTAAAACTAAATATAACTAGGTTGTCAGGGTGACCTTTTCTGAGCTAATGATAGTCAGACTAACTCTCCCAGCATTACTTCAATGTTTGATAGTTTTTGAAAAATTCTCTTTTCTCCCATTAGCTATTGATTCTGCAAAGATGAAAATAAAGCAAACATCTGGACACTTCAAAAACAAAGGCAGCTCACCTGCAGAATATTCTTCTAGGCTCCTGTACAAAAATACTTACTTGTCTGTTAAGTCCCACCGTCTAGGAATATCTGTCCTACTAAATGTTCTGGCTCTACTAGCATTAGCCTTCATATTCAAGATTTGTTTATTATCTTAAAGAAATGAGAAATATCTTTATGAAGTGACTCTCTGTTTGGGCTTGCATTCCTAAATCACTTAGACATCAGAAAAGCTACTTTTTACCCATTTTCAAGGGGTAATTTGAGTGGCTTAAACAGGACTAGAAAAGTATATGAGTTATAGTAAAAAAAAAAAAAAAAAAAAAAAAAAAAAAAAAGGTTGATTTCTGCTGGGTAAGGTATCCTACAGAAATAAGAGATGATAATATTCATTTCCACTTTTTTCCTTATATTAGACTGTCATCTCTCTGGGACAAGGTTCATCATAACATATGTGTCAACTACAATGGTGACCTGAAACTTGACTGGGCAGCTCTAGCGGATCCCTTTCAGACAAGACTCTGGAGACACAGAAAGCATGGCCTGCAGCTACAATCTATCATCATTCTACAGAGGTGTTCAAAGAAAAAGATCCACACCCAGTTGCCTAGTTGCAACTAAGCTTTTGATATTGCCCTGATTGCAAAATTCAATAAAAGAACAGCATTTAAAAATGGATTCTTATATCTCAGAGCACAGATAATTTTGATCCTGGAGAAGGTCTATTTATGGACATTAAATTATTAACTAGCACATTTTCATAAGTTTGATACACTACCTCACTTTCTTCCACCTATGGCTTGTATCAACAACATCCAAGTCCTCAAGGTGCCAATCTGAATCATCATGTCCCTACCTGCCTGATTTGCATGTACAACCAGATGATTAACAGTGCATTTGGCTTGCTGTCCTACTTGAGTTTTGTTTGCAAAATGCTCGGATAAACTTTGAATGCAGAAATTATGTTTGCAACAGAGAATCCTGCCTTTTGCAATGTATTGGTCTTTACTCTACAGGTTTTGGAATGAACTTAATTTTCTATGCGGGAACAAACAGACCAGAAAAAACAATGATGTTGTCTCTCACATGGATGGTAATACAGGTGACTAACAGTTTCTAAAGATAATATTTCTGTCATGGAGTTCTTCCTGAGCACAGAAGTGTGAGGCATTGAAAGTTATAAACTTGCCTAAAGCAATAAATATTTTGCAAAAAATCCCTCATTACCTATGCTTCTCTCAGGCTTACCTCAGTATATGCACTGTGGTTTCTGGATAGAGACTGCTTTTTGATTATGAGGCTAGCTGTACCATTATGAGATACGAGAAGCAAAGAAGACAATTTTATATGCAAAAATAAGAAAATAATCAGTTTCACCTAAAGGTGAATAAAAGTCTACTTTCTAGCTTGTGCTGTTTTGCCATGCAGGAAAAGACTTTTTTCCCTGCCACTGATAAATTATTTTCACTAACACCCAGCAAAGAATGAACAGATAAAAACACAACATGTGCATAAGAAAAAAATTCCTACTCCACATGCCATCCTGAAAGAAATCCTCTTTGTGAGAGTGGGAGGCAAGAATTGATTTCAATAGATCTGCATTTACGAAAATCTACTAGCCTAATACCTCAGGTGTGGTATCACTCCAGCTCACACAGGTGGATGGTGGATTTTCCGTCAGCTAGTTTATGACTCCACATTTTTGTGAGTTTTGTGGCCAATATGCAATTAGACACTGTTATCCTCATAGGTCACCTACCACCAAACCCCAAGAGCTCAGACAACTGCATGAATTCATCATCTTGATTGTTAAGGGATCCTGTGATAACCATAATTAGCTCTCAAATGGAGACCACATAGTATGGAGGAATGGAGTGTCTATCATTCAGCTTATCTGAAGGAAAAGTACACCTTCCAGTATCGCTCAGCCCCTATGAGCTGCACATTCTGGAGTAAAGTCCCTTTCTTACTCTTTTTTAAGATGACTGCCAAAAGGTCTTTAGATTTCTTGATATTTTTTTTCAGCTCCTTCTTTTTCTGTGGAACCCATTCCAAACGAACGAGTCATGAGAGAGCAAATCACACTTACCTTTTGGGAGTCAGGCTGCTGAGCTGCCACAAGATAGGAAACATGTTCCCTTCACAGAATTAACAAGGTTATTCTGAGAGCTGGAATTAATCATCCAGGCTCTGCACATAGTAGAGGCGGGTAGCTGAATCCCTCCAAAGTATAGAACACTTCCCTAAAAAAAGGGCAGACATGGCCTCTAGGTCCTCCACCTCTCCAAAGAATGCAAACCTTGAGTTTTTGCTTGCTATGACAATACCATGGGCAGTAACTGATACATGGAAGCATCTACTACCCCTCCTCCCATCTGTACCTCTGTGCCCCTCAGAGGCATGGACTCGGGGCACCAGAACGCTTTTCCTGTTGGAAGAGGAATTCTGCTAATGTCCTAAATTACTTAGTGACGTCTATGATTTTCAAGAACATCATGCTGGAAATGAAATGTTAATTTTTTTTTTTTCCATTTAAAATTGCTGTAGTTGCACTTCTGGGATTTTTTTTTCCTGAAGTTTTTTTATTTCACTTCTGAATTGAAACAAAAACTTACTGGAGCCGTGGATTTTCCTGCCAAGTGGCATTCTGCACTGATCTGTACTTACCCCCTGCCCTGTCCAAAGTGTTTCATTGGCATGATCTCTTCTAGAGACTGATTTTTAATTTTGAGGTTAGCTGTACCATTATGAGATGCTAGCAGCAAAGGAAACAAGCCTTGAAATGTCTCAATACATTAGTAGTTTGGAAGATAGACACAAAAAAACAGCAAACCCTGAGGCACTCACAGTAGACCCACAGTTTCCTATGCTCTGTAGGATGTTGATCAGTATCTACCTTCTCCACAGCAAGGCAAGGAAGAAGCAGTTAAAAGAATATATGACTTTCTAAAAGAATTTGAAACTCTAAGCTTGACCTTTATATAGGCCAATATTTAGGTTATATGAGGACAGATTTTATACATGTCCCAATTTAAAGCTGTACAATGGAGAGAATAGCTTTAGAACATGGCCCAAATTTCCTTAATTCCTCATGTGCCCAGTTTTTCTTCCTCAGGCAAAAAAAACCCCAAAATAACACCACTGCCCCTTTCTGGGAAAATTATGGATGTGATTTTTTTTAGGAAATAATTTTGGTTCCAATAATAAGAACCATATGTCTCAAAAAGGTTTGTTTGGTTTCAGACATACTCTGTAACAGTGAACATTGTTACAGAAAAGCCTATAAATTATATGCTGCTGTGGGAGATTTAAAAATGCCGGGCAAAATTCTCTGCTGCTATAAATGGGTGCAGTTTCACCCCATTGCCCTGGCAGAAAATCTAGCCTACTCTATTTCTGATGTCATCAAATAAAAAGACAAGCCACTTAAAGAAAAATCAGGCTGACTTTTAAGCCACTGCCTGTCATCTGCAATAAATACTGCACTGTAGGCTTTGTAATTACCATACTTTTTCTTGTTTTGTTGTCCATACAGGGCTATACTACCCAGACAAGATGGGAACAGGGGTAATTGACTTTAAGTCTAAATTGTAGCAAGCAGAGGATTTGATTTTGTACTGGAGCTTTGGCGGGTTTATGAGGTTATAACAGGAAAAATCATGGGTTAGTGTAAGAAACACAGCAGAAGAGGTATTATGGCACATTACTGTTAATTTCAGTGGTCTTGGAGTAATGTCCCAGAGATGCATTAACCTGTTGAAGTCAATGAGACTCCATTCAGAAGAGATCTTCTAGATCTCTTACAGATATGCATCCACGCTTACTCATAACACTCTGTCCTGAAGAAAGGAATAATGCAAACACAAACATGGTGTTATCAGAGTCAGTCCAAAGAGAGGAAATGTCCTATATTGATTATCTACCCTATTCATGATGCTACCAATTATTATTTAGAATTGGACCAATTATTATTATTGCATTTTGCTAACTCAGACTAAGAATGTAACACATTTCAGCCACTGCAAGACATATTACTGTTCTCAAAAGTGGGAGTGTGGTACCATTCTTCTCATATGGTTGTATCTACCTTGACGGGAATTTAGGTACAGCTAGAAATATCATAATGTTTACTTCACAAAAGGGAGCGCAAGTCTGATCTTAAGTTGGCTAACTTTTATCAATACCACAATATTTGCACACAAATCTCCCACTCTTGGGAAGTTTACAGCTTCAAAAGTTCTCAGTATGATTTCTGAATGTGTTAACTTGACTGAGAAAACAGCTTATTGAGAACCCATATCTGTTTATTGCTGCCAGCTCAAGACAAGGAACCCTCAAGAGAGGCTACAATGCAAATAATCTTTGAGTGACAGTGATCCCAGTTTCCCTTACTATACCAGGTCTGCTCTGTAGAATATAGCAAAAGGGATTTTTCCTTTCTGGGCTGTTGGCTGGATCTTCAGAATACGAAGCTCTAAAGAAACACTACTTGACTGACAAGGATAAAGGACTCTATTAACTTTTCCTTTCCTCCCTTAGACCTCCATAAATACCAGCTAGAGCAGCACACACACAAGTTCTTCCCCATGAGGACTGGCTGAAGAGATCAGCAACCCAGGAAGAAGCAGTTTAATTCCAGCTGGTCAGCAAAGCTGGAAAGCTTCTGGGCACTAACACGGATGCCAGATAGTGAAAAAGGCTAGGGAGAGTGTCTGTGTTCGGAAAAACACAAACATTTGGTGCCTGGCCCTGAAAAGGGTCATTCAGCTGTAACAAACCATTGATATTCAGCACTCTCGTAATGCCAGCTGGCTCAAGGCAGAACTGCCAAGGAGAAGTAGGCTTCCACTCCAACTCTATGAGAGTCTGCAGTCTGCCATCCATCAGGGAAGGGAACAAAGCATGGGCAAGACTGTGAGCCAGCCCTTGGCTGGAAGGGAAAGCTGGTGACAGCCAGCCCGCCCTGCGGCAGCACTGTGCTCATGAGGGCAGTAAGCTTTCATTTGGCTTCTCTGATTAAAACACAGCATTGTCCCTCTGCATCAGCTCCTGGTTCATCAGTCATCTCAATTTCAATGATAATTTGGCATCATCTCTCAGCCAGGAATAATGAAACTGATTCCCACTTTCAGAAACAATTTGATCTCATTGTCAAAACAATTGAATAAATTCTTCTCCAGCTTCGCCATAAATCCAGTGTCCTGAACTGAAACTGTACTCAACAAATCATGCCTATCTCTGTGTAATGAATCTTTCTTTATAGAAGCAGAAGCTGGAAGATAAGCAAGAATAAGAACTGCAAAGTATATTCAGCAACCTTTTCTCAGCAGTGAATCCTACCCCAGCCCCTGCTCCTGCTAACCTCAGTTTGGTTTAGACTACAATATGCCTCCCTCCTCCCAGCTCAGATTAAAAATCAAAAAGGTGAAGAAAAGAATCATATTGTGTTTAGTCCCCAACTATTTTCATATTTTCTGAAAAATCCTTATCCTGGATTGGAGCAAAAAGACGAATTATCCACTGTGGAAGCACAGAAAAACAATTCACTCCAGTTGTTGTCATAGCATCAGTAAGTGTTGTCAAGGCTCTTTGAATCCTCCTGCTAGAGAAAATACTTTGAATCACAGTATCAGCATTGATTTTCCTTAATTATATCTGGATGTGTTTGTTATTATTTTTATGGCAATACAAACTGATGCTGTACCCGTTCCTGCTCCTGCAAGAGAAGTTTACACATTTTTCTGGCTCTTAGACATCTGTATCGCATGAAGAATTTAAGTCCTTCTGTCTTTCCCTTTTTTGTTCTCCTTCCCCTTTCCTGTTTCTGTTATTCCTGTTATTATTACCAGTACTATTATTAAATAAGTCTGAGGCCGGACTTCAGCTGAAAGAGCCAGTGTATATGCTGGAGTTAGCAGCTCCACTTTATACCAGAGAGCAATGTGCTGTGCTGCACAGAACTGGCTTAGCCTAGTTTATGCCTTGGGAGATTTGATTGCTCCAAATACTCATGAGGTGTAGCCACCATTTGAGACTGAACTAGGTATCACGGGAAGTTGTTTTAATAAATTTTAATGTTTTAATGAGCACATAGCCCACATTCCTCTGTAGACAAAGATTTACCATTTCCTTTAATGAAAGAACATTTAGGCAACACATTAAATCCAGATCAATTTAATCAGCTGTATGATGCCAGGTGACTGAAGAAAACAAATATGAAGGAAACACTGTAGTTTTAAAAGCAGTGAGAAAAATTAACTGACAATGTAATGACACCTATCACAATGGGTTCACACTGAGGACTAGGGCTCATGAGCATTTGCTTTAAGATAGTGAGAAGTTTAAACACCTGGGTGCTTTCTGTACTGTCCTTATGACCATGCATTAAGTCTAAATTCTTTGTTTGTCCTATTCACTGAACCAGTCCTTGGCAAAAACCAAAATTCCATACATTTTCAGTTTTCAGTAATTCACTAGTGGAGTAAATGTCAAAGGACAATTATGTAGCTGCAGTGAATTGTTACTTGTAGTTGGCAGGATTGTAAGGGTCAAGAGTGATTAAGTTTGTAAGCTGAATTTTGTAATAGAAAGAAGAGACATGTAGTGAAGATTCAGGGTGCTGGAGGACGGAGGGGGGAACTGGAGCGTTGGTGATTTCAACAGCTGTTGTTGGCACTGTAGAACACAAAACCTACAGCAGTATTTTACACTGCAGACTTTACAAAGGCATCCAGTTGGATAGGTTTGGACTTTTGTTGGGTCACAGATTTGGACTGCATGTGTTTGGGTGGGGGAAAGCTCCACACTGAAAGCATGCCTTCCAACCCCATATTGTAAGGATGGCCATGATTTGCTTCTATGCAGAGACATCACTGAGAGTAACCTTTTTCTTGTTTTGTTTTTGGTTTTGAGTATTCTGTGCATCTACGTAGACGTGAACATTTGGATCAGCAGTGGTTGTTTGAAGTGAATTGCTTGCTTACTTCACTCCACTTACTGTGCTCTGGGTCTCAGAGCATGAGAGCGGTGTTCCTTCTGAACAAAACCAAGTCAGAAGATGTGCTCCAGCTGCCCCTGTAGTACACCTCAGCCATCAGTGGGAGTTTGGGTTGCTGAAGTGGAATAGGATTAGCTTGAAGTAAACCCCTCAAATGTGTACAGATGTGGAAATCTGGTCCCCAACTGTTTCTTTCTAAAGATCTGCTTTGTCAGACAAAACCACTTGTGAATGTACATAGATCCTCACAGATCTTTTTCTGGGATAACTTTCAACTTTTAACCACTATTCCCTTCCTTCCATATATGCTGGTCTTCATAACTGTGGCACTCCAGCTAGTCTATGGAAGATGATGGCACAAGGACAGTGGAAACAGGGACTAATTGAGGTGTCTAAAGTTCTTTAGCCTTTCCTTGAAAAACTGTGCTTTTGTGAACAAGGATCCAGTTTTATGACGTTCAGTTACATGATAGTGGCTTAGTTTTACTGTCAAAAACATTGTCAATCTTTAAATGAAAGAGCCCATAAAGCAAGACCATGTAAGATTAAAAAACCTAGAATCAGAGGGCTGATTTGGGAATAGTCAGTAACTCAAAGTCTCGAGAGAGAAATGCTGACATGAAAAGGTATAAGGACCTATGGAGAAAAGAAAAGAAAGAAAAAAAAAAGCTGATTTTGAAAATAGCAGCTCAGCAAAAATAAGGATCAACCTGTTCCAAGTAACAAAGTTCTCCCCCAATGTCTCCTTAAAGTTTACGTGTCCATTGAAGACTTGTCTGTAGCACCTGTAGGGACAAGATGGGGGTAAGCCTGTGAATGGTTGACCTAGTAGCATGTGAGTCCCAGCAGTTTACTATGTCTGTTAAACAATAAATATTTGTTGCGTACTCACAAGCTGTGTAAAATCCTGCTTTCAAGATGCAAAATTAAAGTAACTCGGAGAGCTGAGGGTTACATTTCCTATGATCTGAAACTGCTTTTAGGCCACCTCAAATCCAGAGTAATATCTGTTTCCTTTCTTGACAGTTTGCCCCAGGGAGCCAATTAAACTTTTGAGAATGAGAGCTACGTTCAAATTCTGCCTTATGCATCACAGACTTGTTAGCCAAGCTGTGTTTTTAATTTTTTTTCCATGCTGATGCATGAGTTGGAAAAAATCCACCTGGGTGTCTAATCCCAGGTTGAGTTTGCAAAATGAAAATAAAAATGTTTTTTCCATGTAAACTGTACAAATTAGGTTTGCAGTTGTCATGTAACTATGATCATGGAAATGTTTAAAGATGGGTTTTGCATTCATTATTTTCTAGTTATAAGAATTGGTTCTCTCTCACTATATTTCTTTCAGGGACTGAGGTAGGTTTGTAGACGTATCAAAGCCCACAGCATTCTTTCCACCAGTGTCAGAAGCTGCTGGAGTGTGTCCAAAACCAAAGAATTGATGCTTGTACTCAATCTGATATAGAGCGAGACCTGGTTAATTTATACTCTAACATTTTCTTCAGTACTTCAGCTATCTTAACTTGATGCAAACTCTACATACAAGGAAGCCAATGCAGGTTATGTTAGAATAAATCAGATATGGTAGAGTGCTTTTTAGCTTCATGTGGGAAATTAAAGGTTTTCCTTTAATTCCTGTGGTAATTTGCCAAGTAAGCTGTTTACTACAAGGTGGCCATTTGACAGAGTAAGCTTAACAGTGCCAGAAAAAACAAAACCAAAACCCACGGAAGGTTGACAACTCCCTCTTCCTTTCCAGCAGTCTCATTTCTACCTTCATAAATGTTTTTCTCCTGGCACTTTTATAGAAAATTTCATAAAGTACCAGTTCCTCACAAGATACTTCTGTAAATCCAGGGCGGGTGTAATTCCTTCCTGAAGCATTTGAAGTGGGAGAGACCCTCAAGGCTCCTCCATCACTCAGCATGAGCATCGTGGAGAGCACGAAAATCTGCTCTCCCATGGAGGGAAGTCAGCCGTCTCAGTGGAATGGTGCTGTCTGACTCCAGCACTACACAGGCTTGGGGTCCACAGGCCAAGAGAAGATGTTTCCACACTGCTTTGGGAGAGCAAGAGAGGGCAAGGATCTGAAGTATTCACCCTGCTGGCCTGAAACATATGGGGAATCTATCAGGAAGTTAATGCAGCATAAATATCATATGGTCAGGGCTCATCTATTGTCATCTTTTAATGGCAGACAGCAAAGCAAGCAGCACAGATGGCTGCATTTATGGCCACATTCCGTTCAAATACAAACCCCATTTCCTGACACTTTTTGAGTGTTACAGATAAAGGAAGTGATTTACGTTTCCCACTGTCGCATACAGCCCTCAAATATGACAATGTAGTCACTTTGCATCATGTTTAACAAGGCGTAAGCAGCACATGGTCTTCAGCACCAGTACCAAAATGGGTCTCGTTACACTTCCGCAGTAAAGGGTTTGAATTTCAATGGATTTAAGCAGAGTATAACGTGCAACAGGACTCAGTAGTCCACACCATTTTCTCTAGTGGGCAAGCTTGCTGCACTACAACTAGACTCTATTTGAAAGTTCAAAGCCAACCTTCATCCTGATGTACATTAATGCACTCCACTGTCAATGAAGTGTTGAAAATGAATTTTGACTGTTTGGTATATTTATTATGAGGGATGGGAACAGAGGAGTTTCACTGGCTATTTGGCAGTATCACTTATGTAGCTCCAGGAATTTGGTATTTCTGCCTATTTACTAAGTTAGAACTGCATCATCCCACATTGCCTTATTCTGAGTTTTTTTCCCATCAGATCTGAAGTCCTACACAACCCCATACAAGGAGAAAACTGAATAAGAAGCTTATGTGATTAATAAGTAACTAAAGGTAGGAAATATAATTAATGTCAATCAACATGAATTCATAGCATCCAGAACCTGTCAAATCTGATACTTTTTTTGCGAGTACAAATATAGTTGGTGAATGCAATGGTGTCAATGTAACAGTGTATGGGCAAGATAGCATTCAGTGCTCTGAGTAAGAAAGGAGAAGAAAAGAAACTGGAGTGCCCATGAAATGGATTTAGAAGGGGCAAGATGGCTGGCATGGAAAATTAATTCCGAAAGGGAAGTCATCATAAAACATCTCCAAGTGGTCTCCTATCCTTTCTTTAATTAAATCATGGAAACTGAAGACACTCTGCATCAAATTTAAGTTATTTTAAGCTGTCTTCTCTTCCTCAGTGCAGTACCATGGATTAGACAGTCTGCCACAAATATTATACTCCTGACAAAATGTTATGCAAAGTAACAGGTTGGCAAATCACCAATGGTGCAGTGATATTAGAACAAAATGAGACTGCCTGCCACTTGCCAGGACATTCTGTGAGACCACTCAACAAATTCTCTGGCATCCCTGCTGCACTGGCACTTTTCAGCTGTGGACACAGTTTATAGCACTGATGCGTGCTATTAGTAGATCTCTCTTCAGACCCTGCTGCCCCCAAATTACTGTCACTTTTGGCTATTATTGATTCATCTTTCTTTGTGCCAGCATTCAGTACCTGAACACTGGAATATTATTTTGTTATTTTTTTTTCAGGAGAAACATCAGTGGCAAATTTCCCACTCAGTCACTATGATGATTATCAATTGCACACTCCTTTATCTTTGTTACACCAATTTATCTTCTTTCTAGTCTTGGTCTCTAATTTTCACACCCACCTCTGGTGCTTACATTTGCAAGAGTTCCTAAAGGAGTTTGCTGTTATTTTATGATTCGAAAAGGAATATATTGAGCAAAAACTTCTGTTTACAAGTGAAAATCAGCTGTTTGCACCTTACATATCTGCTAGACTGCAGATGCAGATTCTTTAAAGCAAGTTACAGCCAGGGATCCTTCTCTTGAGATTAATGAGAATTTTTTTTTACTGAGAAGATGGATTAGCCCTAAAACATCCATATGAATAGTTGAGTTCTGCATTATTTTCCTCACAGTCTTTCCAGTAACAAAAAAAGATGACAGAAGGATATAGCTAGGCAGGTGTGAATTGTGCAAATAGTGGATTTGTCTTGAAATAGCCATATTGGCAAATCAGAAAAATAAAACAAAAAAAATTACATTGCATTAAAGAAGATTTTTAGATGAAAGAAAAAGTGAGGGGTTTGAGTCAGCTACTTGAGAGCAGAATTCAGAATTTAACCTTTAAAAAAAAAAATCTGTATTAATCCTTTTTTTTTTTTATTTTTGTAACAGAAATATTGATTAATAGCAGATTTGGGGAACGAAACTGACCAGTTCCACAAACAATGTCTGTGCTAGAAAATTTTCAGATCAATTTTACTTGGAAATTGTAGTGAAAGAAATTCAAGGAAACTAGCTTGTGCTGCATATAACAGTGAAAATTTTTCATGTAACCTTATTTTGTACCAGAATTAATCAAGTGATTCATTTGCCTTGGGAAACTACATTTTAAAAATGCAAAACCAGATATTCCTCTAGATCTTGAGAAGAACCTGTAAAGAAATGTATAGTCTACGGAAAGAGTTTGCGAGCAGTAAAATCCAGAACATGCATTTTGGTCATTTATGTACAGCTCTTAGTGAGATGGAGGTGATGCAAAATGCTAGAACTTTATATCTGAAAAGTCTAAAAGGGATTGTTCTAACTCCACCAAATACAAATAAAATAGTATTACTGGCATCTAATCCACACAGAGAAGCATAGTGCCAGATCATTAGCATTTCATTTAGTGAAAGTACTGTCTAAATCTGCAGACCCTCTGGAGAAATCCATCTGTTCTCATGAATCAGGGCATCCGTTTTGGCAACTAGCTATTAACAAGAATGTTGCAGTCTGGATAGAAAATCCCCAAGCCATTTCTTTATGAATGTGATACGTGGTACCTTGTTTCATCTTTAGCAGATTTTTTTTTTAATCGTTTCTCTTCTTTCTTGCCCCCCTGCCCTACCAAATCCACGCCTGCAAGTGCTTTACTGAATCAGTACCTAATCTATCTTCATCATAGTGAAAGCATACAGATTCCATCTGGGTGATGAGAAGATGGATGTTTAAGCATCCTTCATCAGATGCATCAGCCTTGAATAACTGATCTCTGCCTTCATCATGCATGAACGCGCTCATGCTTTTCCTGGCATGGGGCTAAAATGTAGTCTCTGCAGCTATGCTGAGGGGGAGAATTTGTAAGATTTCTAAAGCATTCCTTAAAGTCCAGTGGCTATAATGCCACAGAATGTTATTTTCTTCTGCATTTTATTGAGACAAACTGAGTCTGACACACTAAGACAGCAACAGCTGGAAATAAATAACCTTTTTTTTTTTTTTTTGAGGGGGGTTGTTATTCAAAATGTCTTGAGATTAACTGGATATAACTTTAAAGAAACAAGTAATTCATTGTGTGATCTGTACATCATGACGCACATGAACAAGTTTCCACCCACCTGTCTTCAGGTTCTGTGAGGAGAAGAAATTTTTTGCTGGTAAGAAAAACTCATACTTTTATTTTATTAAATTAAAAATTATCATTATTACAGGTGAAAATAAAAGCAATCACACCCCCTTTCCATCTTCCCAGCAATAAAACCAAGAGAAAAGAAAAAAAAAGATCTGGGAAACATAGTCTCTCTCTGCTTTCATAAGAAATGTAAATTACTCATGGAGTAAAAAGAGCTGATGCATTAAATTGAATTATCAAACTGTTTCCTCTACATCCAATTATTCTTTTCTGATTTGTTACCCCAGTGAAAAGAGTATTCTTATTAGTAGAACCAACTTGACTCCGAAGTAAAGCACGGTTTAGTGACCTGCATACGTGCTTGGGAATGGGGAACTCGAGTTCTAATTCTGGTGCTGAAACTTATAACTTTGGTGGCCCCAGGCAATGTGTTCTGGCCTCAGATCAACACTTTATCCCTATTCAGCAAAGCGTTTAAGTATAAGTGTAAGCACATAAAACTCTTCGGGATTTAAGCAACTGGTTAACAACTTTGCTGCACTGGAAGGTATTTGTTGTTTATTATTGAACCTTTGAGTAATAAAGGAGACATAGAAGCAATTAGATCTTTGAGATGCTAGCTGAAGCCTGTGTTAGTTTTTGTAATGGGCATAAGAGTATTTGACATACCAAAAATAAGCATAGGACTTTGGACACAGAAATACAGTTGTTTAATATAAAAGAGAAAGAAATGATCCCAGAAGATGAGAGCTCTAAAATCTGTCATTTGTCTTGCCCTTGCTGAGCCAGAGAGATTACAAATATGATAATGACTACTGAAGAATTTACTTTATTAATGCTCACCTGATATTAATGAAAGTGTTAAACTTATATCAAGAAGTTTCTGATGTAGAGAAATGTGGTATTTCTTAGAATAACTTTAATAGCTTTCATGTGACTTTTTAAAGGACAAAACTCATTAAAAGCCAAGTCTATCTTTGTCTAACAGTCAACACAAGTAGCTTGATCTTTAAAAGTGATGAGCAGTAACAGCTACTGAAGTCAGTTGAAGCTGTTATTATTCTGCGCTGTGCTAACTCAGACCCTATATTTGTCTTTGCTTCCCTGTCTATAGAGATGATAATACCTGTTCACTTATCTGAGATGACTGACATCAAAACCAACGATCTGAGACTGAACAGTGAGATGCCAGTGTACATTAAAAGCCTGCCAGTTCAGTATACTGAAAAAATATATAGTGTTTGCTTTTTTAAAAAAAATCTAATTATTAACATTTTACATTTTAATGGGAACCATCACAGTAGGAACTGAAATAACTTCTGAATATATTTGATTTGAGGCAAAAGAATCACAGCAGCGTAACTTTCTTTAACAAAAGAGACTTTTCATGAAAAATAGTTTTGCCCAATAAGTCATTACAGAATTCTAGTTGTGAAAATAAACAGGTGTTTAAGACATCATAAAAAGGGACTTAACATCTGGAAAATGCATACTCAATTTACAGGCTAAATATAAACTAAGGCTCTCATTTTCCACATGTATTTGATTATGTCCACAAAATCAGTCAGAAATTCAAAGGCTGGCAGAAAGACCGAAGTAAGGAGTGAAAAATTAAATGGTCCTTCACCATTTGACTGAGGAGAGTGTATGGGTGGTTCTTAGGACTAGCTCTATTCCTCACAAGTGATGGAAAAGTCACAACCTGACTGTGAAAATTCAATACTTTGACCAGCAATGATACTCTTAATGACTGTTTAACAGAGAAAGGGTTAGGTAGTAGGATATACTAATGGCTATTGTAAGACAAGAAAAATATCTTTTCCAGATGATTCATAGAGACAAATTTGGAGATGAAGCATGGTTAGAGGTTGTGGGGGATGATACAAGGGAATTTAGCCTTGACAAAGGCACTGTTTCTGGCCTTTTCTGTGCTGTACTAGCCCACACAGAAGTTATGTTGTGTGCTTTTCCCTGGATGGGGGCTTCTTCCCCAATAGAACAGGACAGGAAAAAGAGTATGGTGTAAAGAGGTTTGGGATCCTAATGAACAGAAACACTGTGAAAATGCCACTTGATTACTTTGGAAAAAGTTAAGGAATTCCTTTAGACCCCTATGGAAGACAAAAATATGCTGTGCCACAGGACACATGAACTAGCAGCAGTCAGCGAGGAAGCCACTGTTGTCACTCTTCTATCTATATAAAGGCCTTACAACATCCTTGATTAGAGCAGGATAACATAATAAAAGACAAAACTTTACTGATCAGCTGGCAATCTTTTTTCTGAGACTAATGTAACCATTTGCAGTCTCTACCTGAAAGCTCGGGGTGGGCGGAGGAATAAAAATTTCATCAATATACAATATACTCCTTTATGGACCTATTAAATGTTGATGAGAATGTATCAAATTTTTCTGTATTCCTATATCTTTCCTTTAGGCAGACTGGTTGGAAACATCAAAGAAAAGATGTTAAAGATAACAGAGATCTGTTGAGAGAAAATGGCCAGTTATTACTATGGTTCTTAAATATCAAAGATCGTCATTGAATATACAGCTATTAAGATATATTCAGCCTGCACACTGATAATTTCAGACTGGTTTTGATGATTGCAAAAACAGGTTGGTTGTTGAAGCAGAGATATTTTCATGCCAAACATATGCTTGAAAGTAACTTTCAGTGATGTCTAGATTGAGTTACATGCTAAAACTGATAATGAAATTGTAAGGGAAACAATTCGTCACAGTTATACAATGTTCAAATTAAACAGGTAATTCTCTTTGGTGAAGTTAGTGAAAGTGCTATTGACTTCTCTGGGCCCAGGTTTAATTTAATGAGGCTTTAGATCAGCTTTAGCCCTGTACTGGGTGCATCTAAACTTTTAATCTCTAGTGGTCTGCAAAACCTTAGTTAAGAAGTGGTGAGAGGGCCTTCATGCGATGACCCCTTAACTGGATCTTTCATAAAGTTTTCCTGAAGCTTCTGGACATTTGTTTATAACATAAAATGCTATAAAGTTCATTTATAGCAATTGCTTAGTCTTGAAAATCCATAAAGCCAGACAGGAAAACATAAGGGAGTTTCATTTTCAATACCCTTGATAGTCATTCAACTTTCTCTTGTAACATTACTTCCTTCTAGAGGAAGAAATATTTTGTTGTTGTTGTTTAGGTTTTTTTTTCCCCTCCCAAATTTCATTGACCTGTAACAGTGTTGGCAGCTTTCTGAGTTGCTGTCATGATGCCTATAGCTGTATAGGGCCAAGCTGCAAGGTGCAGCCTCATCATGTATTCTGTCACTGTTATGGATCACTTTCCTCTGAGTTTAGGGCTGCATATTCAATCACAAACTTCTGCATATATGATTATCATTCATAAAAACACAAGCCAATAGAAATATTTCTAAACACCCAAGACAATGATGTGCAAAGTAATTGATTTATTCATATTCAGTAGAGACTAAAGCTTATTAATCAATTTTACCTTCTTATAGAAGTGAACTGAATAAAAGTGGCACATACATTAATAATAAATTTTTGAATTATGCAGTTTCTCTAGTGAAATTTAGTTACTCTGAGTAGAAGAGAAGTTAACATAACAAAAACATTGTTTTCAACCATGATAATACCAACAGAACTAAGAAACTTCTAACATTCCATAATTTATATCAATCTGTGAGGGTCTGCTTCACGGGAACTAGGCATTTAGAACAAGTGAAGATGTAACCCAAGGGGTTTGCCTGGCATGCGTTTCTTGTAAAAGGCACTTATTTTCATAACGTTCTGTAACATGCTAATTCTGTTCAACTGCAGGCTTCTGAAGTCATGTGCATCCTTTTGTATCTTTATATTTAGCATGCTTTAAGCATGTTTTAAGGTTCAAGCAAGGAATGTCCTGGTGTCAGCGTGGCTGTTGCTGCACAAAAGAAGGCAGTTGAAAACAAAAGCCTAAAGAAGCAGAGACAACAACTGTTTGATGGCGATGGAGACATCAATAGAAGTAGCTCATCTAAAATTAGAGCCAGATGCCTCACTAAGCCCTAAATAACACTGTTCATTTTATGCAGTCTTTGTTTACCACATTTTGTCTCTGCATGAATCATAAGAATGCACCTCTGGTTCAAACTAAATGGTACCCAAAGCTAAGAGAGCACACCCTTATTTTCTTTCTCAGCTTCCATTTAGGTCCAAGTGTGATAGAGAAGTGCATTTATTTAAATGAATGAATTTAAAAGTAGTATAGCTCAGAGTGCCCTTTCTTTTTCCTACCTGTCTATCCACCCTGTTTACTCACCATTCTTAAGGAGAATTGGACACCTCAAGCTTTAAAATGCAACAAAATTCCGTCACACTCTGGTGATATCTATTGTATTCCGTAATTGGAGCTGGTTTATGAGCTCTCCAACATTGCATTTGAAGTGATAACAACAATCCCACTTCCTCTTCTTTGTGTGGAAGCCAATATTTGACGCACATAGCTGGAAGGTAGATCTGTACTATTTAAATAAAAATTATCCTGATTAGGAATGTTTTGACTCAGATTCCCTGCCCCATTCCTCCTTCCCACATTGGCCAATACTATTGTTTTGAAACTGAAACTCTTAATGAGAAAGTGTTTGTTTTAGTGAAACTATCATGAGGAAACTCAAACAGATCCTGAAGGCCACACAGACCCACTGTCTCATCACAGAAAATCCAGTTGCCATGGGATTGTATCTCAGAGTAGATTACAATGATTTTTTTTCTCTAAATTTATTTTGGTGGAAAATCCACTATGCCCAAGAGGTTGACACTGTAGTCTGATGCCTCTTACTCAGACTCAATTCTTTGCTCAATATGAGGAAGGGGAAATACTTGAACTTGGGTCATTAGCGTCTTAGAAAGCACTTCAGCCACCTCCATTGAATTGGAAGATGCTAGGAACTCCTCTCTGTTCTAGACGGCAAAGGAAATTATAACATTACAAATACATGTTTTTAGATTTGAGCCTGAAAAATGAAAAGGAATTGGACAAGAATCTGAAGATGGAAATGCAGTGAAAGGGAGCACAAAACAGTAGATTTCACAGTTCTGAACTCCAAAAAAGAGCAAATTCACACAATAAGGGTAATGAGCTCCCAAAATAGGCTTCGAGAGACTCTGGTGACTGTTGGTAGGGTCTCTGGAAAAAAAAAATCTAAGGGAAAAAAGGAAATCAGAAGAATTGGCAGTTGCTGACAAATTAGAAAATGGAAAAAATGTATCAACAGGATGAAATTAAATAAAATGATAGTTAGCAAAGGAAACTCTGCTCTTGTAATAGTGAGTATAAACTGGAGAATATAACCTGGGTGGAGTAGTATAGGCGGAAGGATCTGGGGTGACTGAGTTATATTAGGTGACAAACTGAACACAATTTAATGCTGAACCACTGGCCCCCTACTGCAAAAGAGACAACTCATTCTGAGATGCATCAGTATGACCATTTCAGATAAAGTATAAATTGTCTGAGGGTAGGTGCTGTTGGGAAACACTGACCTGGAAGTCTGAATCACATGCTACGATTTACTGAAACAGCTGACAAACTGGAGAGAATCCAGTGGAAAGAAACAAGAGGCCTGAGGAGTTCATAAATCCTGGACACTGAGGAAAGGATAAAAAGTGTTAAAAGGCAGTTACAGAGGTTTAGGTGTTTGTTCATCATTTGTTTGCAGCAGATTATATGTGATGAAAAATATAAGCAGTATTAAGCACTGGCAGAGCTGCAACATTTCTGGAGGCTTGATGAACAGATTAGATGAAAATATGCTAAGAGTGTCTCAGTTATATTTTATCCCAACACAAAGTTGAGAGCAGAGGGAACAACACCTGGAACTCCCCTCCAGCCTCACTTTTCCATATGTCTGTGCCTTCATGCTTCCCTGGTTGTCTGCTGAGGAGGTGGCAGTTTGATGGTGAGCAGAAGTGTTATCATATAAGGAGTTAACAAACCAGACTGAAGAAGAGGAAGGAAAAGCGTCAAAGTCATTCTTCACAGTTATGCTCATCACTTTTTAAAACAAGGATATGTGCTATTTTTAGCAAAGTTCCTGGAAACACAACATGCTGAATATTCATTATCCACAATAAAAGCTACAAGATGGTGAGCAATATTGTTCAAGTTTTTTTTCTCTTTCACAAAATGGGTGAAGCTTAAAGCTGTATATCAAGTACTTGGATTTGTTTGTACAGTATTTTGCAATTAGAGGTGGCCAGACAACTTCCAGCAAAAGATAACTCTCTCAAAAAAAAAACCAAAACCCTTGTTAGTCATTAAAAGTATGTTTTTGTTCAAGATCTAACAGGTCCCACGGCTGGCTGGTTTCCTGATGACTTGCCTGCCACCTCAGCTGCCAAATTGGGAAGACCTGGTCAAAGACTCCATCGGGGCATCAAAGTTTCTTAACTTTCAGGAGGCAGGTAAGCCCAAACTAAAGGGCAATCAGGCACTGAATTTCCCTGTGAAATGGACTTAATTTCCCTTGTGCTGCTGAAAACTTTTGCCATCACTTTCAAGGGAAATTAAAAATTTCTATATGAAGTCAAGTCACTGGAAACTTTGAAGTGTTCCATACAGAAATTGATTTGTTTCTGGTCATATATGGGCTTGAACAACAGACACTACAGAACAGGGACAGAAGGAAAATAATAAAATAGTTTCTTCAGGAATCAGCACTCATACTGTGCAAAGCACGAGGAAGTGGTCCTCCTGTGAGGGGTGAGAAAAAAAAATATCTGAGTACACAAATAATATTGTACATGCACAGGGACCAAGCTGAGTTTCTGAGGCCATCTAACATTTCCTAGGAAGGGAAGCTTCCCAAGTGCTCTCCTAGTTAATGGTCTTTTAAAATAGATTTTGTGCATATAAAACAGATTTGAGTTCACGGCTGCACATCTCATGACTCAGTGTGGCAAACAGCCAGATGAAGATCACAGTCTTACTGACAGCCTCATTCTTCTCAGTCCTATTTCAGAACTCATGGCTACCTGAAATAGATTGCTTTGCATTAAAAAGTCTGCTATGTAGCACTGCATACCTTTGAAAACCTGCATGATTTGTAGAATTGTAAGTAAAAGGTAGAATGGACTATCAGATGACCCAACTCATCTTCCTCTGTAGTCATGACATGATGGTGTCAGTTCAGATTAGTGTTGTGCGCCAAATGGCTTTGATTATTTTATCTGCAAAACCTCAAAGGTCTCATTGCCAGTAAGATTTCTATTACACATGAAATCTCACTAGTGAATACTATAGGTTTCATGGGAGTTCAATAGGAGCAAGAGTCATCAGTGTGTTTTTAGAGATACCCAATCTGTGAAGACGTCTATGCTGTGAACCTTCAATAGCTTGACCAAAGCTGCATATGTGTGTCAATTACTTCATGCATATTTTTCCTTCAGGTCTACTAAAGCTTTGAGTGCTTTTTGCTGATGTGTTCAAAGAATAAGCAATGGGCTGTGTTTTGAGGAAGAATGAACAATCCTTCAGACTGGCCAATTAGTATTTCACCTCACTCCTCCATGGGTTATGTCTATACCAGAAAATTCAGGCATTCCCAGGAATATCCACTTGTCCTGGTTTCAGCTGGGATAGAGTTAATTGTCTTCCTAGTAGCTGGTACAGTGCTGTGTTTTGAGTTCAGTATGAGAAGAATGTTGATAACACTGATGTTTTCAGTTGTTGCTCAGTAGTGTTTAGACTAAAGTCAAGGATTTTTCAGCTTCTCATGCCCAGCCAGCGAGAAAGCTGGAGGGGCACGAGAAGTTGGCACAGGACACAGCCAGGGCACCTGACCCAAGCTGACCAACGGGGTATTCCATACCATGGGACGTCACATCTAGTATAGGAACTGGGGGGAGGGGAGGCGGGGAATCGCCGCTCGGGGACTAGCTGGGTGTCAGTCGGCAGGTGGTGAACAATTGCACTGCGCATCATTTGTACATTCCAATCCTTTCATTATTGCTGTTGTCATTTTATTAGTGTTATCATTATCATTATTAGTTTCTTCTGTTCTATTAAACCATTCTTATCTCAACCCACGGGTTTTGCTTGTTTTCCCGATTTTCTCCCCCATCCCACTAGGTTGGGGGAGTGAGTGAGCAGCTGCGTGGTGTTTAGTTGCTGGCTGGGGTTAAACCACAACACCGCTATACACCACAGACCTTTCCAATGGGCAGTTTGCATGCAGCTGCTCCTTTTTGGAGGGACACGTTAATTTACTAGCTCACATGAAAGCCATTCTATGAAAGTTGGCTTAAGTACTTGGGAATGCTCATAGCACACTTTACCTCTATGGGTACATCCCTGGGGAACAAAACAATCAAAGGGTCAAACTGTCCAGCAGGCACCAACCAAAGTAATTTATCTTTCACTTTTGCAAAGACCACTTTTCTTCCATTTGTTTATGTGTTGTTTTCAGCTAAAGTACAGAAGAATCCCCCAGATCTACTCAGCTAGAAGTAATCAAATTATGTACAATGAAAGAGCCAGAAACTGCAAATAAATTCTGTTCTAGAAATACCTCATATGTGGTAACTGAAAAAAAAAACAAAACAACAGAAGAAAATGAAAGACAGGTTTTAGGTACTCCACAAATAAGGTGAGCTAAGATTAGTCATCTGTATTTCTTCCTAGCTGTGTTACAGATTTTCTTGTACCTCAGGGAAGTCTTTCAACGTTCTTGGTTTTGTATTTTCCATATGAGCACACTGATTCAGATGTCACTTAGAAGCAGCTTTGGAGCTTGAAACCATTCATGTTTTTAAATTACTTTGTCTTCTTTAGGTGGTAACAGCCATAAGGATGCAAAATATTATTTCAAAGTCAGAAATGGCTTTTGAGTTCTGCTCAACCATGTCTCGATATGCAAAAAGACAAGAAATTAATGACAGGCAAATGCACTTGGCACTTCATGTGGCAAAATAGTAATTACTATTTCATTAGAAAAAGGAGTAAGGCAAAAGATAAAGTAAAAATGTATAACATCAATTTCCATGCCTGTATTTATATTGCCAGGATGATTTCAAATAACAATAGTATCCTAAGTAAAGGTAAGTAGGAAGATATGTAATGTAAGTTAGAGTCAGGCAGAAACACAGAAGGTATATAGCTTGAAAACAGCTATCTTTTTTTCCCCGTGAAAAACTCCTGATTCCATTTGTAAATATCTATAATAAGTCACATAAAGCAGAGGTTTCTTAACATGTATAATCCAAGAGAAGGACAGCAGTCAGGGAAAGACATGGTTCCTTTTGTCTTCCTGAAGGCTCCTGTCTTTTGAGCCATTATTCATCCAAGTCCCTAACAGCTGTACACACTATATTTTAAACTCATTGTCTCTAAGAATTTCATAGAGCAAGAAAAGCATCTGTCCCCTGTCAAAAGTTCAGATAAATAAACTGTGAGGTGTAAAGCAGAGATTTGCATCCTCATTCTTTGGTATGTAAAAATCCATAGATCATCTCTAATGAACAGAGCTCTTAGCCTGCAATTGTTTTGCATAGATTTGGGTTATTTTGTTGACTGGCTTGGAGTCAAAAGGCACATGTAGTTATAAACTATTAAATTCACAAAATGAGTCATCCCACACAAGGAAGAAGCTGAGTCTTATGAGATAATTTGGCACAGAAATACAGATGAGTCCAATTTGTAGAAAACCTACAGATCCATGTAACGCTGAACTCTACCTGCATAGACAGGAACTAGAATATTTGACAAGGCAAAGTTTCCTAACTTGACTGTCCAAGCAATCCGATATAAGCTGGCATAACAACTCCAACAAATAGTTTGTTATGACTGTGTAACCACTTACATGCTCACTTCTCCCACAGACAGTACTGTTCCAGCAGGGTCAGGCCCATGCCATGCAGGTTTACAAACCACAAAGCTGAATCCTTCTTTCTGTCCAGGCAAACTGTAGACTTCAGGTGCTGCAATTCTCATACATATAAGAAGAAATTATGTCTTCTCTCATCAAAGCTGCTGTGACCATCTTTGGAGCTGGGGTCTCTTTGCAATGCATTCAGGACATTTGGCATATTTCTTCAGACAAATGTAATGCTTATTGTAGAAGTAATTAACACAATACAGTTGAAACAAAGATTGAACTAATCAGGGAAGGAAAGAACTAGTGAGCTTTTCTTTGATGGCCAGGTAACTTAGCTTTCACCTATCTCCCTTTAAGCAAGAATGGGGCATCACATTCATCTTTCCAACTTTATCAGCAGCTGGCAAACCTTAGGCACCCAATGGGGTATATGCTTTTTGCTAGGTTTCTGTTGGGGGGCTCTTGACAAAGTGTATGTTTTGTACCAAGGAGCCTCAGTACTTAACAGATTTAGCACCTACTACTTATTCTCTCTCCTTAAAGTTATTTCATATGGCTATGCCTTTGGCAAGCGAGGAGGAGGTGTTTCACCCACATGGGGCCATTCTTTGTTCTTTCCATGGAAATGAGAGGAAAGGATTTGCAAGAAACACCTTCACCAGCCTCATGTGCTTCTGAGGCCACTCACAGTTTCTAGTAGTAAGACCTGCATTATGGGAACAGAATTTAGTCCACTACGTCCTTAAGGAGAAATTATATATGCTTCAGCTAGAATAAAACTGTCTGGGTTGTACAGAAATATTCAGACCAAGCAGGGGCACTCACTCAAGAACGCTACTTCATGTACAGAATTATTAAGATGATCTCTATTAGCCAGAAAATTAAAACCTATTACTGAAATACTTGTGAAATGTTTATGAAGAATTTGAGGGAAAGACATTAATAAGTACTTTGAGAATTATTAAAGGGTCATTTCATTTTTACAAGTACACAGGAAACGTCTGAATTGTAAAGTATTTCTTTATACACAGTTCATTTATTTTGAGCAGCTCTGAGGCTCTTAATGTTATTTTACTGTTGATGTAGATGACTGGTACTGCAGGCTCCTTTCCTTCCTATACTGAAAGGAGCAGCTGAGCTCAGCATACTCTACTTTCTGTGGATGGTCATACTAGCAATTTGTGCAGGCAGGTCATAAGCTTATTAGAACATCATACTGCAATGTTTATGGATGAGGTACTATTCATTAAAGTCTGTTGGATTCTTGTGCAAAAATCAAGGAACTCAGAAGGTTTTATCTCTGATACAGCACTGAAAAGAAGGGAGGGAGAGGTGGGTGATGAAGAACTCAGGAATCATAATGGGGTAAGGAGTTCAGATGGGAAAGTCAACGTATTACAGCACTCTTCCTATAGCCTCCTTTTCAACCTGGCACAGTTGTACCCCATTATCTAGTATATGTCTGCCTTTAAAGAAAAAAAAAATCCAGTATTTGGTATTGTCAATATGTGAAAATCCAAAGCTTAAATGTGTCTAATTGAGGGTGCCCATGGGAAAGATGTTGAGGTAGGGGTAGCAGTTCCAAGGAGAGGGATCTGCAGAAGGCTGACCTTGTGAGGAGAGGAGCTCTGAGTGGGAGGAAAAAACTGGGATGAACTTTGGGTTACAGCTGGTTCTAGGGCAGGAAGAAGACGACTGTGACTGCATGGAGGAAGGGGCTTGCGGAGGGGTTGAGATGAGCCAGAGGCTCCTTAGACCAACGGAGCTGGGAACTGGGGGCAGATCAGATCTCAGTTTGAGGGATGGGTCATATACCTCATACACAATATAGCCGAGCTCCCATCTTACCCTAGTCACCCAGTATCAGCATGCATGCATTAACCCCAGCCTCCTGTTGCATGTTCTTCACATTTTGAAACTTAGCAAGCCCACAGCTCATTCATGGATTTTGTTATGGTAAAGGCACAATGACACTCCCCCATTTAAATGACATTATGGTATTGTTACTTTTGCACTTGCTTGGTAAGAGACTAGTCTAACAAAGCCATGAAGGGTATCCTTTTAAATGTTTTGAATGAAAACACACCTCATTCTTGAAAAAAGGACCATCAAAGTTTGAAAGTAGACACAAATCTGTAGCACTGGAATCAAGCCTTTTTTTTTTTAATTTTTTTTTTTTTTTTTTGAATCTTACAAAAATAGATACTGACTGAGAAACTTGCATCTGGAGCTGATTTCTTCAATTGTTTTTCTTTTTAAGTGTTCAGTTTTTAGTTTGGTCCCAGCTGTTGAATTACACATATTCTAAATAACAGAATTACATTGAAGCTGCCTGACTAGGGTGGTGGAGACTGGGGCAGGGAAGAAAAGGTTAAAATGAATATTAGAGGATGAGGGTAACTAATTAAAAAAAAAATCATCTAACAAATATGCATAAATAAAATAACCAGAGGGGAGAAAATAAAACCATGGAAGCCACAAAATATGGAAAAAAAAAAAATATCCTATTATTCACAGCTCCTTTAGGAATCCTGAATATTAATTGAATCACAATAGTAATAAACTGTAAGTTTGCAAATACTTGTTTCTTGACTCTGCCAACAGAAATTTAGCGACATGAATCCACCATCTTGCAGAGATCTCCAGAGATAAAAAGACTATAGATGTGCATAAAGTGGCCTAGATTAATATGATGACACTTCAAAAGCACAAGTTGGAATATTCCCCATTTCATCTTGAGTTGTGAATAATTCATCATTTTAAAACATGGTTTTTTTAAAACTTAGTTGCAGACTTAGATGCATAATTATTGAATTTCCTTTGATCCAGGTTGTTTGTTTAATCGGTTACCTATCATTAGGAAGTATGCTTTGTAATAATTGTAATTTGAGTTTTCTTATAGAATAGAAAAGGGGAAAAAAGGAAAGACTTGAATACAATACTAAAGCATCCAAAGCCATTTTTACAAATCTTTTCAACAGTTCTGAGTGTAAAGGCTTTGTGTTTCCCACATAAGATGAGGGATAACTAGGGTTTAGGTCCTGATGATTCAGTTCAGTGTGGCATTCTAACTTCAATTATATCTTTGATTACAGCTGCCTAACTTTGATTACAAGTTTATATAGAACTATAGAAGCTACTGGCACTATAGAAAATGTACACGTATGTTTCATGAAGTTCCAGTATCTATTTTTGTACAGTATAACTCAACAGTTTAGCTTGTTGTAACTCTGAATTATACTAAACATGTACCCTTATCTCCATACAGAGAATATTTTAAGACATTATTTAAGCCAATGAAACCTGGTAAATGATCCTTCTTTTGTGTTATTATCCTGCACTGTTCCTGTCAGGCATACAGTAGAAGATGGCTTATAGCCCAGACAAACTATTTATAGTAAAAGTGGCTTTAAGTAGACTTAATTACAAACTAAGATTTATTAATTCTCCCAAACAGATCGGTTTCACAACTTAGACAAATACGGCTCACTGTCTTTAGCTATGAGGCAAGACTGAGACTTGAAGACATTTCCTACTACTGAGCACAAAACAAAGCTATCTTTGAAATCTTTCCAGTGCTCAACAGGAGCACAGCAATAGCAGCTCCACGCAACAGGGAGCGGCATTCACAGCTGTGCTTTCCAAGCTGTCTGCCGGCCTTAGGAAAGATGGTTATAATCTTATATCCTCCTGTATCCCAGCCAGCTAATGTGCAAGAGATGGTAGCCCAGGAGCCCTACTTATTTGCATGCATACATAGAGGCCATAATTAGGCCTGGAGAGCAGCAAAGTCAAAATAAGTCAAAGGAAACTATACTTATAGCATATTAAGCATACCTCAAATGAAGGCTAACCCGTCTTTGGCCCCACCAGCTTTTAAAAGTTCCCCACCTAAAATCAGTTGAAAAAGATGCATTTGCAGACACTTGAGTCCAGAAAAGCTGTTCTACCTTTGCTCAGTCAGACCTGTAATGTGCTTAGGGGAGCATTAATTACCTAAGAATGTGTGAAACAATGTTCTTGATGCTGGGCTGGCTGAAAGACATGAAGCCAGCCTGAAGAATGCATCTGCAGTGATCTCATCTTTTGGCAAACACATTTCCATTTCCTTTCAAATATGCAATCTATTACTCCCCAACCCATAAAACCTCATGGTTCAAACACGGCTATGTTAATGGAGACATTTCTCTTATGCTTTAGAAAGACTAGGAACATATGTGAAATCCTGCCCCTGTTGAAATCTGGTCAGTTTTGACAGTTTGTAACAGAACTGAGATTTCATCTGAGGCCCCAGTGCAGAGCACTTTGAAGTCCGTGAAAAGATTGTATAGACTTAATGTGTTTGGGGTTAGACGTATAATACTACAAGATTTGTTCTTGTAGTAGCAATGTGTGATCCTCAACAGACTGAATAAGCCTGGAACAAGTTTTTACTAGAGAATGTAAGCATGGTTATCCTTCCCAATCTTTGCATGGGACAGAGGGTAATAACAGGGTAAGTGGTCAGTGAAACACCCTTCCATATCCTCCAAAATGGAAACCAGCATCTATGTCTCCTCTTTACAACAGCATACCTGGATTTTCCTTCCATTGCCATGTGTAACAGCTTTTTGAACCCAACTAAGCTACTGGCACCCACAGCATCCTGCAGACATGCAGTGGGAGTTGTGTGGAAAAAATACTTCCCTTCTTTTCAACTTGATATTTCAGCATTTTATTTGCTATTCTCTTGTTACTGTGTTCTGAGAAACAGCAAATAATATTCCTCACCCATCTCCTACATGACATTCACTGTATCATATCTAGAATATCTGCCTTCTGTCATATCTTTTCAGGCAAAGGGTCCAAATCCAATTAGTCTTGCCTTACACAGAAGGTTCTCATCACTCCTGCTGTCATTCTTTATTGCTTTTCATTTCCTCTGCAACCTGAAAGGGAGCAACTGCAAAGTTGCATGTATTGTTCAAGATACAGGTGCACTGTGAATTTCAATAGTGGTATAACCATGTTTCCTGCTTACTTCCTTACTCCTTTCCTAGTACTTCCTACTACCCTATTTTGCTTTTTTGACCACAGTTGAGTACTACGGTGACATTTCCAGAGCACTAGCTGAAATAACTCCCAGATTCCTTCCTATAACAGTGAGAGCTAATTTAGAGATATTTGGCATGTATGTATATTTAGGGTTGTTTTTTCCTGAAAGCTCAACTGGCTTTTATCAACACTGAATTTCCTCTGTTATTTTATGGTCCAGTCACTTACTAGTGTAAGAAGCCTCTTTCACAGCTGAACTGCCTTATGACTATGCTGAATAATTTTCTCTCATCAGCAAGTTTTGCCACCTCTCTTTTCATCTTTTTTCCAGGACACCAACAGATGTGCAGAACAGCACGGATCCTCTCACAGATCCCTGTGGGCTGTCATTGATACCTTCCCTCCACTGCAGATTTGTTCTAGCCCTTTGTTTCTTACCCATTAACCAGTTATTAAGCCAGGAAAGGACCTTCTCTTTTATCCCATGGTAAGTATTGGTTTTTAAAAGACCATTCAATGAGAAACATTGGTCAAAAGCTTTTCAAAGGCCTAAATATGGACATAGAAATTGAATATATAAATATATATCAACTGAGTTTTAGTAACATACTCCATCAAACTAACAGATTTGCACCACAAGGCTGCTTTTACAACAGCTATATTAGCTGTTCCTCTATATGCCTAACAATGCATCTAAAAGATTTAACATTTGTTCTAGGGTGGGGTTTTGTTTTTTTTTTGTTGTTGTTGGTTTGGGGTTTTTTTTTTTGTGGTTTTGGGGGAGGGGGTGGTGGTGGTGTTTTGGTTTTGTTTGGGTTTTATATTTTGTTTTTTTTTTCCCCCCAAACACTAATTTGCCTGGTATGGAAGTCAGATTTACTGGTGGATAGTATTTTGTATGTCATCTGAATTTTTTTTTTTTTTAAAGTGGTGTCACTTTTGCCCCTTACTATTCCTTTGCATTGAGACTGTCTAAAGCACTATGTTATACAGCACACTCAGACAACTCAGCAGCTTCACCTCTGAACTCTGCTGGTACTCTATGGCAAACATCACATTGTCTTGGTGATCCTGTTTTATTTACACTTTCACAAAGTTCCTAGGTTTTATGTATTATTTTATTTCTAATGAAGATTCAATAACATTATGTTTTGGTAATTCCTTTTTTACAAAAGCCAGCACATTTTTTTATTTTCAAATTTAAAGATGCTTGAAAAACTGGGGACCATCTTTTAACTTTTTGCATTCCTACAGACTTTGCTCGTCTTGTCCTTAGAGAAGGTCACAAACCAGATGCTACCACAAGAAGGTGTGGGAGGTCCATTCAGACCCATTCACTGCATGGCAGGTGATGTAGGACTCTGCAACGTCGCAGCAAAGTGATCAGCAGAACAAAGTGGGCTCAACCCAGCAGTCAGCAAACAGACACTTTGAGCCGAACTGCAGAGATCATGGATGCAAGACAAAAAAAGGTAAAACATCCAGAAAAGGGGATTGTAAGGATTGTCCACAAAGAAAAGGCAGCACTGTGCAGAGTGACAGAATATTGGCATTTTTCTTAGGAAGAGCTGGACATCTGACTGGAGCAGATTTAAAAATCTTTTTTCTGCTGAAGGAAAACCTGTGGCAGGCAAGTGGAGACAGACAGGCCACTGGCAGCCAGAGATCACCAACTCAGAGAGCCACAGTATAACATCAGTTGGAAGGGGTCTCTGGCAGCCATCCGATCCAGCCCTTGCTCAAAGCAGAGCCACCTTCAGGGTTAAATCAGGTTGCTCATGGCTGCATCCAGGTGCGTTTGAATCTCTCCAAGGATGGAGTTTCTACAGCCTCCGGGCTCCCCTTCCAGAGTTGGGCCACCTGACTGATATTTCCCCACCTTTTCCCCAATACTAAACAGTGTTTCCCTTCTTGCCTAAAGCCTCCAGTGAGGCAGCAGAGATTTCCACCCAGCCACTGCTGTGCTGGAGGCAGACGACATGCCTGTGCAAAGGGGCAGGGAGCAGCTGGGAAGGGGCAAGCCCGAGTTCGCCTCTCTGTGCTATGGAGGCACCCATCACCCCTCGCACCAGCGGTGCGGCTGGCGATAACTCGCAGAGTTTGACTGAGAGGAAAAGCATGATTACTCCAGCTCTGGCCAAGCAAGGCACCTCCGCACACCCAGCACTCCCACTAGTGGCACAGTTCATCTGTGGGTGGGTACCCACTTACTGAGGCCGCTCCTTACTGTTAAACAACCTCACGCTGCCTTCCTCCCTCCCCACCTCCCGGGAATTTTGGCTTAAAACCTCCTCCAGAGGTTTGGCTTAAATTCCTGACTATTAAAGATGACATTATCCAAACAGATGCAAACTGGATAAACCTCAACCGGTTCATACAGAAGCTGCTGAGACCTTCAGGCAAAATTCATGCTCCTGGCACCCGATTCTGTTACGTAAAATGAAAATATTCCAAAATAGTACAGGAACGCCTCCTCAGGCCAACCTGCTTGTGTTGCTAGCTCCCCTTACAGCCAGTCACTCCCTAACCCTGGCTGCCCCGCTGGAGGCCACAGCCATTCATTTCCCCGTACCCCAAAAGGCTCCAGCAGCCAGGAGCCATAAGAGAATCCTATCAGATTCAGAGATGATATTTTGCTGACCCAATTCAGTATCAAAGGTAAGGGAGGTATTGCATATTCCTGAGCTAATATGTGATTTAGGCATTATTATTTACTGCTAGGCCAGTATTATCTTTCAGTTTGCAGGATTTTACTGGTAAACAAAGGCATCTCTTTTTAGATGTCTTATAGGATTTAAAAAAAAAAAAAGTACAGATTTATTATTTACCAAATTTACTAAGCATTTAAAGAAACATCACACCAAGGTCTGCTTTCAAATACATAGCAATAGAGCAAAGGAGGAAGAAAGTATAAAAAGACCAGGGAAAAAAAAAACCTAAGGCAGACTATATACATAAGAATTCAATTGAGTCAGTGAAAATTTCTTGTTTGGAGTCAGTCCCTGTATAACATAGGCTGCACAGAGTGAGCAGTCTGCATGAATTCAAGGCTTCGGTCTAAATATTATTTTGTCAGTTAAGGAAAAAAAAAAACCAGACTGACAAAGTATTCAAGAAAACTATGCAGCCTCTGATATATTCTGGAAAAATTGATCAAGTAGGGTAAGGAAGAAATTAAAATCATATTAAGAAAATAAGTTTGTGCTGTTTAGAAAGAAGCTTTACCATTAAGAGAGCTTCAGCTCTGGAAATCAGGCTTTGGGACCAAAGATCCCAAGGAGAACATTCAAAATCCTGCTTGGAAGGCGTGTTCGTTATGCTTACTAGTTTTTGTAAGGATCAGTTTAAAAAGTAACAGATGTTGTTCACCTGATTACAACTGGACATAAGCTAGAAAAACAGTCTTGGGTAAATCTCAGTGCTTCTCAAGTCAACCTCCAGCCACCTCTGTTCAGTTTTAGGGTTTTTTTTCTGCCCAGCTTTGAACATGCTGTTCAATATCCAAATGCATAAAAATGTGCTCTCTACTAATGCATGAGATACACTTTATTACCAAGCATGTATGCAAAACATCTTAAAATAATGAGCAGATTTAATGCACTGTAACTTGTATATAAGATCAAGAGACATGCACAGCAGTTGTTACAGGAGAGAGCTTCTAAAATAAGGCAAAAATATAAATTACAAAGCAAGGATAACAGAAACTAATCTCAGTAGTACAGCAGCCAAAGACAGATAAACAAGAACAGCCATCACAGTGTGATATACAAGATGTTCATTACTCATGACTGAGCAATAACAGATAACTTTGCATATTTATTAATTCTTGTATTACAATGCTGGCAATAAAGTGTGGTCTTTGTCATGAAATGGTAGATATAAAAAATGGGGTAGAATAAATTAGTTTAGGCTCTGTACATTTCTAGAAACTGTGTAGCACCAATAAATAAATTAGTGCTTGAGGGACATAAATTTATTTTCATGCACAATTCTCTGTTGTGTTCATGTCACATTAATTCTTCATTTGGACAAGTGGGTAGCTGGAGCTCTGAGGGAAACACATCACCCCAAACGTCATGTACACTAGGGTGTACACTGATGAGCAGAAAAAGTTTAAGTGAATGTTTATTTACTTCCCACATCCCCTGAAACCAAATTATAGCCCAAAGTATTTCCAGGATATGGAGGTTGGGATGACATACCCGTGTGGGTCTCTGAAAACTAATCACACCCTTCTAATATGTCCCTCTGGCCCCATCTCCTAGTGACAAGCCACTTCCCCATAACATTTAAGCACAGACACAGATCAGATGAAATACAGACCTCTTAAGCATCAGCATCAGGGACTGGTGCACATAAGCAGCCATGCTTTTTGGCGTTTAACTCAACCCTTGGATCATGATTGTGTCCTCCTCTGCATGCCCACATGACTGACTTTCTTAGGAAATTTGTAGCTCTTCCTCTTTTCCAAATGCTCCTTCCATCCTCCTCTGAACACCTTTGGTCAACAGATGTTACTTTGCCCCTTCAGTTTTCATTTATTTTATAACTTCATCTGGGGCTAGACCAACAGATTACGCATTCCAAGTTTCCTCCAATATAGAACTTTTCCACCATTCCTTTGACAATCTTCACCTAAAAATCTGCACCTCTGAAGACAACTGAAGTGGACCTATTTGACATGACATCAAAATGGTTGCCACCTATGAGCTGATGGGGCTCTATTCTCCATCCAAGCTTAGCAGATAAAGACAATAAATCCATGAGGTTTGACAATGTGACTAGCCAGTACACATCCCTACATACTCTACACAAGAAACATGGACTTATACTGATATAAGACATGCTGAAGAGAAGATGCATTAAAAAAAAAAAAGACATTCATATCAAGAGTAGGCAGGATCACAGATTCAAATCCAAGTCATATACAAATACTCCAAATGCATGATACATACATTTTCAGAATACATTTTTGACTTAAATGGTATGCAAGATCTCATGGTTTGAGGGAGGAGGTTGGATCAGGTGACCTTTACAGGTTCCTCACAATCTAAATTATTCTATGATTTCAATAAATTTTCTTTATTTGTGCCAAACATCAGCCTCATGAACCCTTTTGAAATTTGGGCTCCTTCTGATGTAAAGCAGTGAAACAAAGTGTTCCTGCTTCAGTTCTGGTCCAGGATTATATACATCTTCATAACCCCTGGATCCAGATCTAGGGAAATTAATCCAAAAGCTTTTCCTTTCAACCTTTGGAGGTGAAATACTTTTCATCAGGAAGCCTAGCCTTGCTACACCTCAACTTGCAGCAGTATGAGTGGTTGAAACTGAATGATTGAGCAAACCTACCAAGTAAGCTATATCTGATTAATGGGAAGTCTCCCTTTTACCTCTTATCCCTTCTCTGAAGCTACCAACTTATAGATAAAGATCTAAAAGTAGGAACTTATTCCATAAAGCATTATGACTTATGACTCTTCCGGACTCTTTGGCTGAAGAAAGACCAAGTCACCTACTTGGCTTAAAAAAAACCCAAAACCAAAAAAACAACAACAAACAAAACAACCCCCCCCAAACCCAAACACACCAGACCGCCCCCATCCCACAGAAAACCACACCACCAGAAAACCAACCCAATCCAAACCCCACTATGTTTGCGTGGATGGTGTCATGGTGCCCATGCAGGAAGCTACTTGTCAAACAACCAGCCATGTCAAAGATTTTGTCATACCAGCTTTGTACAAGCACATTAGTATGGCTCAGCTCATATGCTGATTGTACAGCCCATGCATTCACAGCACACTAACCATTCTCAGGCCAAGAGGGGATGTTTATAACCCTTCCTCTTGGCCACAGGTTGAAAAGTCTGTAATTAGCCCGCAAATCGATTAAAATTCTGATAGGGGGAAAGCCAAAGGTCAAAGCAGAATATCATATTCTGTGAACCACAGTAGTTTAATATATCCAAGCTAAAGTGAGACACATTCTTGCTAAAATTATACTGACAATCCCAGCCAAGGTACTCTGCCAACCCTGGCCCCCATCCCTTGACATACGAACAAATCTAGTCTAGCGTTTGATGCAAATTCCCATCAGGACCTTTTTCTGTCCAGATGAACACACTCACAGAGACAAGAATGGTGGTACTTACAGCAGCAGAAATGAGACTGAGACTTCAGTTTATGGATTAAAGTGGGTGCAGGGAGGAAATCTGAAGAGACCCTCAGGCTGAAAGCTAGGAGAGTTGCTGAACCTGGTTCTGACACAAATAACCTCTGTGGTCTTGGACAAGCTGCTGAAGCACTCTTCTTCCACTTTGGTTTTCTCATTGCGTTCCTCAGTCAAGAGACTACAGGGCGGTGGAGACATCTGTTAAGTGCCCATGAAATTTCACAGTTTTATCACAAACAGACAGCCTGCAGGGAGCTCTGCCTTCCCTTCCCTGTGAGATGAGGTCAAGTCAGACTGACCTATGCAAGTTTTTAATTCTAAAGGGTTCAGAATAAACGCTTCATGTTATGCTACAAGAGAAGGAGAGAAAAACTTTTGCAATTGTGAAGATCAATGCTTCCCCTTTTCCACAAAGAAAAAAGGATCCTGCTCCACACGCAAGTTAGTTTCAACCCTGTGACCCATCAAGTTGTTTGGGGGTCTGGTGTGTCACCAATCATGTGCTGTAAAATGCTATTTATTGGACGTATATATATTTATATGTAATCCATCTATTTAGAGCCATATTCTATCCTCACAACAGGCACTTCAGGGACAGCAGCCTGTTCTTGGATGAGCAGCAGTTCAGCACGGCTCCATTCCAGCCTGGAATGGGACTGAAGACCCTCACTGGTGTCCAAGAAAGGTCAACAAAAACATACAGTACCAGGAGCTTGCTTTCGGCAGCTGCTTTATCCAAGACCCCAAGCAATCATTGAACCCTATTTTTGAGTGATTGAAACTTTCAGCCTAAATACTCTGCAATAGAAATACAGTACATAGAGAAGATCAAGAGAAAGACAACAGCTGCTGCTTCTGCTACTCTGAGCCTGGAAAAACAGCTAGCATAAACCAATGCTTTGTGAATTATTTTTTTTTTTTAAATTTGTTTATTTCTTCTAAGTCCATTACCACTTCGATTTTTCTCCAGACTTTGTCTTAACACACAAAACCCCCTTCACCTCCTTTCTGACTATTGTCAGCTGAAGAACTCCTAAACACAGCTGGCTGTGGGTGGCAGCAGGAGGCTGAATTGGCAGAAAATTTCTGGCTGAATACAGTTATCAGCAAAGGCAACTTTCTGAGGCTACTGATGGCTGTTTGTTTCACATTTCCAGGGCAAATTTCCTTCTCCATTTTGAACCCAAAAGAACAGTGTAATTCAGCAATAGTTAAATGAGCTACAGATTATATTTGCCTCTTACCTATGTGACCACAAAGGGCTCGAGTCTGTTAACATCAGTCACTTGAACAATATCTAGGCTAATAAAGTCTCAGTAAATTCTTACTCTAATTATAGCTGTTTCCAAATAGCAACCACTCAAGAAGCAATATTTTCTCCATATGAAATTCTTTATGTAGTAGCTCTAACCTTTATTCCCCCCACTATTGATGGACCTTCTCAACTACTGTCTTGCTGTTTTTAAGATTAATAGTTATTCTATGTTGTCAGTAAAACCTGTGCGTGGCATCTGGCAGCGACATATTCTTAAGTTTCGTATGTGACCATCTCATGGTTGCTCTTCCAGGAGCTATTTCAGGGTTCATCAAAGCTCAAACTCCCTAATGAGTCAGCCAATTCTTCGCATGAATGGGGTAGATATTTCAGTTGCCTGGCTTGCTTTTAAAGAAAAAAGGTGTGTAAGTGTTGTTGAGTGATACTATTTTTCCTTAAACAACTTTGAAATGAGAACGCAACTCTCCCAAACTAATTTTATAGGCAATTAGTGCATGAACATGTATGTATTTTCCAAGCATATGTAGTATTTAGAACTACATAAACAGTGCTCAGCACTGTGTACGTTCTTGTATAGGTAGTTACATATTAGAGCTTACTGTACCTGTATGCTTTTCTCTTACTATTAAATACCATGAAATATTGTACCTGAGGAAATATAATATGGAATAAAATGTTTGATCTGTTATTTAGTTTAAAAAAATTAATTTCCTGCTGGAATGGTTTATTTAGTCCTTATTAAATGTCTTAAGAGGTAAAGAGAAAGACACATCCCTGCATATCTGTTTACGTTTGCACACACCGACTGAGGTAATGCCACATAGGAAGAAATAATTAGATGTTTCATTTTTAAAACCAATGTTTATAAAGGTTTGTGTGTATATGTTATGTCCATAACTAGAAAAAATCATGTCTATTCTGATTAGCCCTTTATATTACTGAAAATGCACATAGGATCCTATTGGTACTTTTCACAATACCAGTGCACGGCCTTTATCCAGCAACATGCATCTCCTGCAATGTAAAGGGAATTTGGAAAGACTTTTCACAGTGAAAAAATAAGGTGACAAAGCACAGCAGACTATATATAATTTCTTCTTGTGGAAGTAATGCAACTCAAGTGAAACTGCTGACCAAGAGGTCTGAAAGAACCTGTCAGAGAGAACATACCTTACAAAAATGGATTAAAAACCATAACATTCCTTGATAATTTTTGATCAGTTTTGGGGTTTTTGTTGTGATAAGAGGAAGAACTTGCCAAAATAAAACCACTTTTTAAACCAAACTTTGCCTTTCTTCCTGTCCTTCCCATAGAAGGGCTCCCTAACAACAACAACAACAAACCCCAACAAAAATCAACCACAAATCCCCAAAAGCACCAGCAGCAACCCCTGCTCCCCACCTGCTATCAGGACCAAGAAAATTTTGGGAAATTTGTCCAAGATGGTCTTTTAGGACACTTGGGACCACTCGGCTGCAAATATTTGTGCAAGGACTATCTTTGCGGCCACAACTGCCTGGGGCAGCCTGTGCCCAGCGGTGACGGATCACATCACTGGATGCCCTCACTGGGTGCAACCAGACCCACAGCACAGCGCCCAAGCAGCAGCTTCTGCTTGGAAGCATAGGCGAAGACAGCATGGACTTTGTTCATTGCAGTGAATAAAGAACATTTGGATATTGCTTGTTCTGCTTCCCACCTGACCGCCATCCAGGCACCCTGCTTCAGAGCTACCCCACGCTCTTCAGCGGGTCTGGCCCAAAGGGGACCCAGAGATCCTGGAAGAGCTGGTGCAATGGTCACAGAAGTCAGAAGAAATTTTGCTATCCATTGCAAGAAAATGGATCAGAGCTTTAGCTCTGTGGTAAAACTGGAAATAAACCCACCATCTCTTCATTACAATAGCAGTGCTACTAACTTTTACCTCCTACTCCCCAGTGCTGGGAAGAATAAAATTATCACAGTGGGTAAATGCTAAGTACATTGTGTCAGGTAGGGCAAAAACCAAAAAATGTTATTTGAAGCAGTAAACATGCATAGACAGAGTGCTTGCTGAGCCCAGATGCCTAGACTCAGATTAAAATGAAGGACTTTGACACATCATTGCCAGTAAACAGCATGTTTGTTTTACCCTGGTGGTAACCCATCCAGCTTCTGGAATTCAACACTGAACAGGATGAACCTGACCCATTTCTGAATCTGTACTGACAGCTGTGCTGAGATACTGGAGCTGACTGTGTATCTGCATTAAACTTTTCCAATCTGCAAAAAAAATTCTTTTAATACTCTTCTATGCTAAAAGAAAAGACTTTATTTTCCCATAATTTGTTTCATTAGCATAAGGTGAGAGTGTTTCCATAGAAACACCAGGGATATATAATTTCTAAATAATGATTTCTCCATAAAGAACCCAAAAAATAATTTTCAGATTACAATGCAAAAATCTCCAAACACCGTTCACTTACTAATTTTACAGAGAAAACATATGTAAAGACTTTGAACTTTAAATTGTAGCTGTAAATTGTTAAAGATAAATTGGGTAGTTTAATATTTCAATCATAGAAAAGAAAACCATGGGAAAATACCAGAAACTAAAGACAAAGTTACCTTAAGTATAATTTCACTGTATTCAGTGATCAAATTCATATGTCTGTAAAGTATGACAGGTCAGTATATCATCTGTATATATTCAGATCACTCTAAGGAGTTCCCTTTGTTTTCCATTTTGACTATAAAATGTTTTATGCCTAAATCTTATTTCTGTAGTCTCAATATTAAGATGAATAAATGCAATAAAATTAAAGTTTTCTGCTTGTTCATCGTCTGTTCACTTGGACAGCACCGCCAGTAAAGTGCTAACAAATACTAACTTGGGTAGGATGATTATTAAGAATCAAATCTCCCAGCTGGGCTTTAAAATGAATTGGAAGAACATCACCCACAGGAGGGACAAATTATAAAAAGACAAGGATTTCTCTGAATCCCACTCTCAAAGGAACCAAAAAAGGCAGGATGAGCAGAGAAAAGGAGGAAGAAGTGCTCAGGAAGATGATATATATTCCCAGGCTAGACAGTAAAGAAATCTCAAAGAACTTTAGGGCTGGAGAAGAAGGAGATTTAAAGCTGGAGAGGAGGTAGGAATTTTCTATTTCATTCACATGTGGCATCTTTCTTGTGTTATTTAGGTATAAAACGTAAGAGTTAGAAATCCTTTTATGGTGTCTTGAAATTTTTTTCTTCATATATGTCATTTCCCTCAGGGAGAAAATTATTTCTATGATTTGGATGTTTGATGTCACACTTGGTGAGAAAAAAAAAACAAACCTATATTCTTCTTTATGTGTACGGTTAAGTGAAGCAAAAGGAACATCCCACAACACAGATGAGGCCAGTGAACTCAAATGCTGGGACCAGTCAGTGGGAGTTGGAGCTAATAAAGTCACAAGCTGAATGAAACATCAGGCAGATCCCAAAAACAAGCACAGTGTCTGACAGTGTCTCTGACCAGACACCTACATGATAGTTTTGAGACAAATTGCTCTTACCTTTCTCAAAAAAAAATCTGGTTTAAACACCATGCATCCAACGGGCAGATTTTTTACATGATTTCTGTAAATTAACATGAATATACATTAAAAAAAAAAAAAAAAAAAAAAGAAAAAAGGAAAAACTGACTGCAATCAACTCTTCCAGGTGGAAACAGAGTCCCAAAACACAAAATCTTAGCTGAAAGCACAGACTAAGGTACAGTGTACTGTACCAATAATTTCCCAATGAGGGAGAAAGAACACTTACAACATGAGGATGACCAGGTGGTTTATGAAAGTTATCCAAAGTTACTTTGAAGTGCTACATGACTGTCTATTCAGAAGGTATGCACAAGGGACTAGGAGCTAAGGCCACAGCCTGCCACAGTCCTGATGGACTTGAGCAGTTACTGTTACAAGGAATCACTGTTAGCAGAAGCTTGCTTTGAGCATGAATAAAAATAAGGGTCCTACTTACATATGCTAAAAGGCTTCCTTGCACAGTTGCTTGAAGCAGCACAGCAGCTGTGCCTGTTAGAAAAGAGCACAAAGTGGGTCCAACACATGGCTGCTGGGTCTGCAAAACCCACCAGGCATCCCAGTCTGTCAAGTACTCAGTATGTGCAACTTTACTGTGTATCCCACCATCACACACCAACCTGGCCCACTGAAAAGAGAGCAACCAGCTGCAATAGCAAAGAAAAATTTCCCCTGGACATAGCAGGTGCGGTATTTGGGCTCAAGCCCTTTCTGTCATGTTCTCTCCTTAAAAAAAATATATATGAAAAATGGAAAACATGTGGAAAAGCTTTGTTTTCTTAAACATTGAAAAAGTCTTTATTTCCAGTCCAATGACTCTTTCATGAACTACATTCATCATGAGCTTCCTTGGTTTAATGGCCTGGTTTGTACGTCATCCCACATCCCTAATAAACACTGTGAAAATTGAACTGTCTGGGTTAAAGCTATATGTACCCAGCAAGTCAAATTTGAGAACAAAACCATTCAAAAAGTATAATTAAATCCACTAGGACTTATTCTATGAAACATCAGCCTGTCATCTAATAGTTCACAAATTATTAATAAAGTATGTGATCCTAAAATGAGAGAGGTACAACCTACCATATAATTCATTATTTTTTAAAAACTGAAGGTTTAAATTCTTACAGATATAACTAAATAACAGCTTTTATTAAGATATGTTTAAAGTCAGGTGGTGACAGGTCAGGTCAGGAAGTTACAGCATGTGTTCTCCCACAACACTTTCCACCATGCCCTCTGTTTAAATCCACATTAATCTCCAGTTTTGGGAGAAATGAGTTCAGTACCCAGCCCAGGCTCCATAAAAAGGAACAAAGTTATCTGCTAGTGTCAGGTGTATGTATCACTCCCCCCTACCAACTGGCTTTCACTGTGCCATGCCGTCAGAGCTCTCATCCCGACTAAAGCTAACTGACATTGGCTTTTCAACCAAAGTAGCAGGGGCATTGCCATTTGGTTCAAGAGGAGCGATTTCCCTCATCCTTGTCATTCTGCACTTCTTAGAGGATGGAGCCAACTGCACAGTGACAGCAAACTTGGGGGTCCATGGAATCAACTAGCTGTTATAGTATCTCAGATGACAATGTCTTTATTATAAAGCCTCTACCTTAGATCAATGTGTCCTACTTTAGCACTTGCGTAGCAGTGGAAGACCAGTATGACTCCGTAACTGTAGGACCTTTGGCATAAAAAAGTTTTTCACTAATTTTATTTCTAGGAGAGCATAGCTGTCATTCCAGACTACTTAACTGTAATTATTTTTACTATAGAAATAGCAAGTTCTGCAGGCAACAGATTTTACCACTACCTCTGAATGTGCAAGTTTTAATTATACATTGAAGCTTATTAAATCAACATCTTACATATAATAAAATGGCTAAGCACAAAATATTGATTACCTGTCCTTCAAGGCCTTATTAAATTGTTTCCACAAAGTTTGGAACATTTTATAAGCCATTGCTTTTTTTGAGGGGGTGGGGGCTGGGAGAGAGAGCAGACATTTTTTATTTTTTCTTTGGAAAAGCAGTTGTCTAACACAGTAAGTTATGATTAAATATATGCAGCTGGAATGTTTACTGCATGTCTGCACCTGCATGTTGAGTAATAAGACCCAAGAGATTTGGTAAACGCACAAAAATCACAAAGACAAAGGAGGACGGTGGATTGGAGAACAGCCTGCAGAAAAGCGTCGGACACTACAGGCTTCTTAGAGGGGGTCCAGAACCATGTGGGCATTCAGTTGCATAGTAACAACTTAAACATGAGCATTCTTTATTTACACCAGTCTGTACTCATACCTCCCATAATATTTAAACATGAAGTAAAAAAAAAAAATATATTTTTGTGTTTCTTGTTAGCAGGAAGTCTTCCAAAGATGGTTACTGAAAATGCATATTATTACCCTCAGGCACCATAACATCCATCTTAATCTCTCAAGAGAGCTCTTGGGAGGGCTGTTTTATGATTATATAAGATGGTTTTGAATATCTTCACAAGATAACAAACAGTTTCAGCTTTCCCCACTGCTTTCATTACTAAGTCCTCAAAAATTAGTGCATCTCCTGTTGACATGGTTTTGAATAAAACCCGAGTATTTCCTGAATGATAGGTCAGACTAGCAAGAGAATATATATAGTCAGATAATTATATTGTTTCACGGTATATTTCTTATGGAAGTTGTATAAAATGTATTAGAATATCACAACAAGTATAAGGACAATCAGATGGTGGAAAAAAAATTTAAAAATACCACAACAAACTGCACAACAGTACATTTTGTCTTATGATCAGCCCTTAGTAAACCACTTCACTATGTGTAGTTAGTAACCAGATGGAGGAGCCAAGAGTCCGTTCTCATAACCGGCACAGAAAAAAACCCCAACATTTCTACAGCTATGGGAACAAAATAAGAGCACTAAGTAATCTGAATGTATTGTCCTTTTCTGTGCTTTGATATTCAAGACCAAATTAATATTCTGGTCAGATCCTGAGAGTCTAAGTCACTCTGCAGCAAGGCACTGAGCAATTCCTGATAAAACTCTTAAAAGTGATTATTGAAAATGGCTATTTTGGACAATTATTCCCAAGAAAGCTGTGTTTTACAGTGAGGATGACCAAATTCTCAGCTCAATTCAAAGGCAAAACACATAAATATATTGCACTAAAATCAGTACTATGTAAACATTTAGCAGCTTACATCAGACACTCAAAACCTAAGAGTTGGCTAAGATCTGTTGAAGATCACCTGAAAAATCCATTTTTGGCTGTTTAAATACATGCTTGATGACAAAGCCTTACTCAGGCATCTTACACAAAAATTATTTTGCAAACACCTGTCATTCAGCGAATAAGAGGGGCATTACTTAATTAACAAGCTTTGACTTTGTACAACTTCTGTTGTACAAAATGTGCCATAAATAAACCCCAAGGCCACACAATTCAAACTGTTCTTGACAGAGCTATTTCACCCCTTGCAGGTGTTTAAGCTCTGCCTACTGTTATGAACTCCCCCATTTGAGGGAAGCTTCCATGGTCACATTACTGCAACTCTCCTGGCAGCCCTGAAGCCACCTTTCCTGACCACACACAACGGGTTGTGTGGGTGCTCCTTAGAGCACACTCCGACTTGTGAGTTTTCCCCACCCCAAATGCCATGGGAAGCCCCCAGAGCCCTTACAACACAGACAACCTGCACATCCAGCTGGGGTACGGAGGGCATCCCCTGCTTCTCAAAGACCTGGTGTTAGCCAACATTTTTTCTACAAAGCAGCACCTCCTTCCCACATGCCTCCTCATGACTCCACGTCCCAGCCACTTTCTTTTACGTGTACACTCTACTTAAAATATGGAGCCAAAGCATCCAGACAAATGTGCTGGCAGACTACAGCTTTGAGCAAAGTTGGAGTGGGATGGAAGCCTACTTGCTCCTCTCTGTATGGGCAGGCTACACAAGAAAATTCAGTTTCAGAAAGGGCATCCAGAATCACCACATCTTTATGAAGACTGCTTACAGCTGGGCTATGCTCTTACTGGTGAGTTGTGCCAACACCAAATAAAAACTCAAGGAGGTCCCAGTCAGGCTAAAGGTACCCATTCTTATTTGAAAGGAAAAGCACTCCTGAAGCTCCAGAAAAACCTCAGCCCAGCAAGTGATCCCACTGACTCCCGTGGTCATGCACTATAGCATCTTTTGACAGAAGAGAAAAGGAAAGAAACTTCATAATCTATCAGGCAGAAAAAATGTCACAAGAGCACCATAGCATTGAAAAGCCCAGTGTACTTATAAAGCTAGGGCAGGTCTTGAGAGCAGCCAGAATTATGCTGAAAGTAAAGCTAGGATTGCTTCCTGGTGGCAAGAAGATACCTTCTGCCAGGGTGGACCTTATCACTGCGCTAGTGTTGTGACTCCAGCTGGCCCTTCACCTGGCTTTCGACTGACAGGTCAATACCTGCAAGCTTTTGGCCACCACTTCTTTGGGATTCAGAAAAATCTTCATTTAGCAGCTGGACACTGTTCTCTGAGTGGCAGCCAGGTTGCCCTTCCCAGGCTGGATAGTGCCCTTACTTCTTGTACTCAGCAACAAGCAGCAACTTCCCTGTCATGGGGTGAAGAACTCTCTGCAGTGCTGGTCAGTGCAGGCTGGCTTTTAGGGTTTACTCCTTGCTAAAAGCCTCTGTATTGAGGCCAATATGACTGTGCTTGACATAAGAAAGTATTTCACACTTGACAACAGTTTGAAGTACTTCTGTAATTCAGCACACGCATTTGACCAACAATAACAACTGACAGCTGTCGTCCTGCTCTGCCAGATAGAGATGAGGACCATGCTTTGCTAACAGAAGATACTTTCCTTCAGGACAGACCATGTAAGCTTTGGCTTCCCTTACAAGCATTGGTGCTGAGGGCCTAAAAACAGGCAGAGCTGTAGGTTCTGCCAAGTTGGACCTCTTTTTATGCGGACAATCCAAACCCATTGCTGATCTCTTTTCTCTGAGTCCATTCTTGGGCTCACCTTTCTGCCTCAGCAGCTCTAGCATTACCCCAGCAGCTGATTTAGCCTCTTTCTACCTTTATACCTCAAGCTTTGGAATACCTTAGGAGGCAGCTACACTCCTCTGCCACAGTCAACTCTTCCCATTAACCACCATCTCCATTTCTCTGGATTCCTCTTACACGCAAAAATTTTAGTGCAAACGGATAACATCTAACAAAGCCATAAGGAACTGAAAACTGCATCTTACCGTTAGAAGTGGCCAATGTTTGTGAGAAGCACCACACAAAGCTATTCCTCTCCCTATGAGCAAGTGAGTACATCAGGAAGGGAGGAGACTTCTGAGAGACTGCTTAAGATAACTTTTTCAAGGTGAATTGCTGGGGCTCCATTACAGCTGTTGACTGAATTGTGACACCTGGGGCTCATTGACAATTCCTCTTCCCACCCCCCCCAAGAAATTGCTCTCAGAAAGTGTGATTTTGCTGCAATTGAAGTAATCCCTAGGAAAGACTTTCTTTCAAACTGTCAACTAATTTTTTTTCATTATGATTCTCCAGTCCTGAAGCAGTATCATCAGCTTTTTCACATAAAATGAAATTTACTTCCACAGTTTGCTATCTTAAGTATATACACATATACATATAAATACATACGTAAACACATATGATTTACATTACTTTCTTCTTCTCTCCACACTGAGAACAAGAAAGAAGTCAGGGAATACAAAAAAATTATGATTTGAAGTAGTGCCAAAATTTGGCTGAAATTATGCTCAGGTAGTAGGTAGACTTTTTGCCTGGGACGCTGAATTCCCCCAGACATATTACTGTAATCAAAACTACACAAAAATATGCATTATATTTGTACAACAGATTTGGACACTTTCCTTAAGAAGAGAACTATACACAAGTATGGACAGATGGAAAGAAGCCACCCTTCACCTATGCTTTTATCTGTCCATCTGCCCGTATTGGCCTCCGTCAGTGCCCAGAGGTAGGAGTGGGTGTAAGCAGGTCCTTTCCACCCTCTCTCAAGCATCCCAGCAGACCTCTTCCCCCAGTGCCACCAGCTAACAGAGGATCCTAACGCCTTCTTCGTCTCCTTCTCCTCCCTGCTCACAGACCTCCTGTCAGTCTCAAGACCATCAGCTGTCATTATGCCCCAGTATTTAGCTAAGCCTAAAATAGAACCATATTATGTAATAAATAGGGAAGAAACAAAAATACAGAAAATAATTATGGGTCAGATCCATAGAGAAATATAAGCTTTGGATCAGGACCCTATAATTATTTTTGACCTTGCACATCTGCAAAAACCTAGCAGTGATTAATTCTTCCTGGGTGAATTTTTGAACTTCTTTTGAACAAATGGGTCATTATTACCTTAATTATCATGGCCAGGTAGAACACCTATTTCCAAATTGCTCTTGAGCTAATATCCTTTGTTCCAATTAGGTCTATTAGCATTATAATTTCCACACCCTGGGAACTTTTTGCTATTTTCAAAGGTCTTTTTCCCCAGATTCAAGGTTAAATCAATCATCACAGGTGTTGTTCCAATATAGATTCTTTCAACAGAATGGGCCAAACTGCAAAATCTTACCTTATAGTTGATTTCAGTGGGGTTGTGGTAGGTGCTTGTGGTAGTGAAACTCTGCAATTGCTTCAGGAGGATTATGGCTATGCAGTTAGAGTAAGTACGGAGCTAACCCCCTTGTGCTGCACATACCCACAAACAAATGCAAAGCCAATACACAGACTTCTAATACCGATGACTGACCTTAGCTTTAGTATAACATGAGGTTCCTGAAATCACTTGAATCAGGCTAGAGATGGAGTACTTCAACCCAGATTTGGAATATCCTCCAAAACAGATGGAGAATTCAGACTTCATGGTTTGGTCGGGCTTTCTGTTGAAACAGAAGTCCAGACCTTACCCTGAACATTGTTCCTCTACCTTCTTTTGCTCACCCAACGCTGTGTTTGTACATGAGGTTTTTTGTACAAACTGGAAAATATTTTGCTTAAGTAGAAAAGATATTAGAAAGAAGGAACAATTTGCTTGCCTGTACAAAGAATAATTTCACAAAAGTGCCATTACAGGGCCCTGACTGAAATTACTCTCAGCTTACACAATTGTAAATGAGAAGGTGATTTTATCAGCTGTGAAAACTGTGCACAGAGGATGCATAGACAGACGCATCTCAACTTTAAATGTGTGATCCTTCCACTAGCAGTTGGGGACTGGGTAAACAACAACCAGGAGTTCTGCTACCATCTTTTTTGGTCTGATGCCTCTAGAAATAATTAGCAAGCCCTCATAAATGATGTTTATAATATATAAGTGCTGACAAACCCTGAAGTATACAGTAAGTCTCTTTAAAAAAAATGAAAATACATAATGAATGATGATCACCTACAATATGAATTATAGATTCTGTGCAAGTTAGCCTGATTCACGATTATGCAGTGCTTAAGGGTCTGCTGCTACATTTACATTTTTATCATGAGCCTTTTTGGTTTGTATCATCTTGAAATATAGATTAAAACTCCACAGCCAGATGATTAATTAAGTCTAAAAAAACCCTGCATGCCTGATCTCCATATACTGAAGATGAATGTCGTGCAGTTTTTACCCCAGATGAATATCCAGCTCTGAATTTCAGTAAGACCCTAAGACTTTAGGACTGAAGCTTTTATTTACACAAAAAGTAGACTTCCTGGAACACCAGTTCTGTAATCTATTTTTGCTGGATGAGAGAACAAATGCAATCGGATTTTGATACGAAGTCATGTGGTTCACAAATTCTTTAGATGCAATCTTTCATCTGGAGAAAAGCACCAAATTGTGGATTGCTTAGTGGAAAACTCAATGGAGGACAGGAGACTTAGACACAAAAATTAGCCAATCTCTCCCCAAAGTGTGTGGTACTAAAAAGTCCCACATGGGAATTCAAAGAAATTGACTGCACATATCAGTATCTGGGCTGTCTGACTGCAAAAGCTGATAAGAACAGCCATACTGCCTAGCGCAGGAATAGTTTTTTAAACTCTTTTGGAGAACTGAGTAATGTGGCTGAATAGTGAAGCAGTGATATGTGTTTTCCAACACCTTGTTTGTGCAGAGAAAATCTGTCTTCCAATAAATTATTCAAAACATAACTGCTAACCTATTTAAGTTTGAAAATATGTGTACTGTAATCAGGAATCATGTTTCTTAGCTGTTTGAACAGCTACACGCCAACTCTAGCATTCTCTAAAGTGCCTGCACAAAACACTACATGAAGATAACTATGTCCAGTGAACCATTCTGAGCAGTAAATCTTTCACAGTTCTGGGGCAGTGTGTCAAAGAAATCTAGATGTTCCCTAAATATAGAAAAGCCTATTTAAGTATAACTTGCAGAAAATGTGTAAAAATACTTCCAACTTCTGCAAGTCTTTCCAATATAACTTTAAGCATGACAGCTGCCCCATTCATGTCAAAGGGTTAATGAAATTTCTTCAATAATGTGTCAAGGTTAAAGATTTTCTCTAAACAAATACAACTTCAGTGGAACTATTTAGATAGTCTGCTTTTCTACATGGGAGATTAAATAAGCTGTAGCATTTTGCAATTTTAATTTACGGTGCATTTTCCAGCATCTTCCCATTAGTTTCATTTTTAGGAGAATCAAACATTAATATACAAATCATGTGATCAGCAATTTTATGTAATGTGCTGTTTTACCCTTGGCCATTGCCAAGGAAATAGTACTAAACTTAGAAGCAACTGCAGTGCTCCAGTATTTGAACCAGAAGCAATTACAGTATTAGTAATCAGTGTTAAAGCACAATAATATGCTTAGTTAAGGCAATCCCTAAACCACCTTACTGATTTTGTATATTATAGAAATTCGATGTAAAGTTGCCAGATATAACTCATTGGGATTTCCCCTTTCAATGAGGATTTTTTTTTGTTTTGGTTTTGACATTTTCAAAAGGATATTAATTATGTGGTAAAGGCTGCTATTAATGCATTTCCAGCATCACACTAAGAAAAGATATATCAGATTTTTATCACTATATTTGAAAACTGTTCAAAACTTGTGATTTTCCATTTTAATATTTTCAGATCTTGCAAGAATGTGTGTACCTGCTTAATCCCACATTCTGTATTTACATCCACAGAACTTTTCAGTTAAATACACAACTGAGTTTTTCCAGGCACAGGACTTCAATAATGTGTTTTGGACCTTCAGTAATGTGTTTTGGACTATATCTTGCATTTGCTTAGATAAGTATTTGAGTGACTGATAGGTATTCCAAGTTACAGACACATTAAGAAGGTCAATATCTAAATAAAAACTTAAAATACTAATTTATAACTAACATATAAAAATACTAATTTATAACTTTCCTGCAATAAAGAGGTAATTGACAGAATATAAAGACAGACATCCTGGCCTGCTTGAACTAAATGGGGTGCCTGTTTCTGAATCCACCTGCCAAGATTTCACCAGTACTACGCAGGTGTCTGCAAAATCTCTCTCTCTGTGTAACACGAAGTACTTTAATACTACCACTGTTGCAGAATCAAGTGCATGAAATTTAAGAACACCTATGCAACCCTGAGGAATTATGATGCAGTCTTAAATTTCATGCTTATGCTATTTTTTTTCAGAACAATGACTTGTAACCATATGACTATAATGTAGTTCTACCAATCTAATATAAAAATACTGTGTCTCTAGAGCCCTCCCTCCCATGTGGCAGATGTGGGAACTTACGTGATGCATGAGACAGGGGATTCCAGGCAGAGTAAGGGTCATTTCAAGGTTAAGGGATTTGAATACTGCCTTGGAGTATCTGCCTCTACTACATCATGTGGTGGAATATATGTCATTTACACTGATAGTCTCAAAAGTGGTCACTAGCCGTGTGTCTCTGTTTATGGATATTTAACACACATATTTATAGGAAAGCTGGCTACTCCTCACTGCTTCTGGAATCGATGGGAACTGTGCTTTCACCACATCAACAGGTTCATTTTCTGGAAATCCAGGTTGTAGTCGTTCACAAATAAATGGCAAATCTTGATTTCACAGTCAATAAAAATAAATAATTAAGGCTTGTGATGTGCTCAGATACTACAATAATGGGTATGATTTGAAAAAGAAAGAAAAATAAATCCATAAGGAAGCAATTGTGTTGCCAGAGAGTTTGAACACCATGCAGCAAATGAACACAAGCTGCTCACTGAATGGGGCAAGCACAGCCCCTCCACCCCCTGGTCTGCCTGTCCTGGGGCAGGGATAAGGTGGTCAGTGGGCAGAGGCACCTGGCTCTCAGAGAAACTCTGTTCCCACACTGAACAACAGAGAAATAAATAAAATATTGAGCAGTTGCTCCTGAACTGAGCACTCTCCATTAATGCTCGCTAATTCCAGCCGACACTACTGCCTCTGGAGTTTTGTGTAGGCAGAGAAAGTGCCGAAACAAAGATGCTCAAGAAACTTTCAAGCTGGAGTTTCTAACAAGAGCATGTGCGCATTTTCCATCTTCAGCAAAGTCATTCCAAGTTCCTCTTTTCAGTGTCACTCCCTGGCTTTTAAAAGCCAGAACCCCAGATGCCATCATCTAGGATTGTACTGACACTGGCGTGATTCAACAGAAAGGTCTGAACCTTTGGCTCTGCTAAGGAGAGTGCACTCATTTTAGCTAACGGAATAATGGATAGCAATCTTAGGTTGTCATTCTCAGTCTGAATCGGCGCTAGAGAGGAATGGACACTTTACTAGCTTTTTTCACAGATATTTGTGACAGCAGAGAAATGATGATTCCCACTTCATTTCCATGCACTTGATTGAAGCGTGCTCTCTTAAAAGCCTCAATTTTCCCTGCCGATTTCCTGTTCTCCCCTCTCCTCTCCAAACCGTCTTTTTCGCAGCCTTGTATCTTAGCTATCTCATGGTCCTCATTTCATGCTCCTCTCCACTCAGTCCCGATCTTTGCTCAGCAAACCCCAGTTCAAATCATATACAGATTACATCTGAACTGTGGTTTTTCGAAGTCCTATAAGGAAACCCAATTTGGATAGAATTTCAGAAGAACAAGCGTAAAACAAACACTATTATACCAAATTTCAGGTAGTTTGCAGAGAAGTAGTAACTTTTTTTTTCTCCACAGGAACCAAACTTCATATTTTGCTTAGCCTTACAATTAGTTTTACCTGAATTTTTTCCAAGCCTTTTAAACCATCCAGAATCATTGAAACGTCATTTAGAATTATCAGTCCAAACAGCTGAATGCCAGCAAAGTGTGAGGCAAGTGAAAAAATGTTCTTACTACAGAGAATAATTAGCACAGCTTCTTGAAATTTGCCACCAATTTCTGTGTTAACAGCAAATGCAAAAAAACATCGAGACAAAAATAAATACTTATGTGAATGTATTTACCCATGTAGAAAGTTCTGGAGCTGTCTTAGTAAATTTTTGTAAAATTTGCTTGGGCCAAATTTATTTCCATTCAGCCACACAGGGCCAACTCCTATAAATTTCAGGGCTTTGGACAGTTTACAGGAAAAAACCCCCCGATGTTGGTCAGGCCAATGGCACTTGTGCCATTTTCATCAAAGGTTAGAAATCATGAGATGCAATACACTCAATAGGTTATATAAGTAAATTCTAAGTTATTTCTGTAATTATAGAGCTATCAATTATAAGATCCAGAAAGATGCTCTCCATGCCTCCTTCCTAACCCTACCTAATCTCTGTTTGATTTTGATTAAACCTATCTTATTTCTCTCTCTGTCTGTCTTTTTTTTTTCCCTCTTGTTATCACACAACTGCTTTGTAGGTTGTAAACTTTCCTGGACAGAAATCATATTTTATTGCTTTGTGCAGTACTTATGCATCTTTCAGGTGAGTCTGTTCATGTTCTGCTGTAAATCTGCACTTCAACTTAACAAAGGTTATAATTAGACAAATAATAATAGAAAGACAGATTGCAGATCCCTTACTCACAGTGCTGAGCTATTTATTACTCATGTGAGCTGCTCCATGAAATCAGTCACCAACTGCATGACTCGTATGACAAAATGAGCAGTTAGGACTCCAATCTGGTCCATTACCATGATGTAATGTTGCACATTTGTGTAAATTGTTCTAATTCAGAGGTCTTTTCAGTGTAAATGTCTCCTTGGATACACTCTGTTGCAGTAATAGATTAACTTCCAAACTGCAACGCCCCAGCAGGAGGCAGGGCAGCAGCTAGTATGGCGGGATGTATACAGTAGCTAATTAATACTTAGGTTTTTCTAAGTTTAATGGATCCAGGTCATCAACATCCAAATATTTGAGTGTAAGCCACAGCCTTTGCAAGGGATCTGCAAACGTGTGACAAATAGCAATATCGCTATTCTAAGTCTTCCCAAATTACACATGGTATATCTTCAAGTTATACAGACATCCTTTTCCAAGCCGTGTTGCCACGTTCCTGGGAGAGAAGCTGGCATGCTGGAGGGAAACATGTAGGCTGGTTTAGGACATGAGTTGAACAACAATAGCTTAGACTATCCATATAAATATTGTCACTTAGTCATACAGACAGATATGAACACTTTCTCTCTCCTACCCTGTTTGAGCCTCTGCTGACTCTGGTGCTTCTACCTCCACGGCGGGACCCCTTCCTGTCCTGCTCCGAGACACCTGTGGCCAGGCTGCCAGCTATGGCCATCATTCTCACAGCCCTTTTTGCTGTGTTTTTTTCCTGGCCGTAAATACTCTTCTTCAAATGTTGCTGATGGATCAATATTTTTACAAGTTTGAAAACTGCAAGAACGTATTTGAAAAGCAATTTATTTTCAAACAGGAAATTAGCAGAGCTAATTAATCCAACAGGATGAATTAATCAATTGGTATTAAAAGGGATGCTTTTCACGTTAGAAACTGGTCATCAGTCCTTTTATTTTACTTTATTTTTCATAATTGGTTGCTTGAAAATAAATGTTTTGTCTGTCACAGGCTTTTTTGGTAAGAAGCAGTGAGTCAGAGTATGGAGGGATTTTTCAAGAGGAGCTTAATCTGCTGGATGGCTTCTTGGGCAGTGATTCATCCTTGCCCACACAGTGCAGAACAAGAGCATCTCATCATTTTGGACTTTCATTTTGTACTACAGCTAACAGGTTTCCAAATCTGCTTTACACTTTCTTATAAAGGTGACTATTCTCACAGAAATTGCACCGTTGTGCTTTCAATACAGTGCAAATGCCCATGTGTGTCTGAAACAGTGAAGAACAGCCAGGGAAGAGGAATCAGTGTGTAAATGGTGAATTTTCTTTTCATTTTTAGGCACTGAAATATTTTTTTTTTCCTGAAGTCAGTCACTAAAATGGGATCCTTTTTTGGTTCTTTGGGATTTTCTCTGTTCCCCTTTCTTTTTCACCTACACTAGAGAGTACAATCAGCTAAATGACTTTCATAGTATTTTCCCTAAACCATCCCCCTTTTCCTCATTTTGATAGCTTTGAACCTTATCCAACATTAATTTTTTGAAATGTACAGAGCACAGAATCAAATAAATTAAAGGTATCCCTCAATGTACTGAATATTTCAAGTGTTGCTGATGATTTGGGAAGTGAGAGTGCAGAAGAAAAAGCACACTCCCCCAAATCCCAACTCTTAATATCAGATGTTTGAGAAAACTGAGGACCAAAGGGAGAATAAGAAAAATGGAAGGAAAAATACCCTAAAGCTGAAAAGGCATGAACTGGCAAATTTGATGATTTAGGATTTCAAAATGAAAAAAAATATTGAAACAGATCTCTAAGTATTTGATTCCTGCTCACAGAGCTTGCTTCCAACACATCTCACAGATAATTAAATTGATTTTACAGTGAGCTAATAGTGATTTGACAGTGCCCTGACGTGAAAAAAGGGCAGTACCTGTTATTCCTATTGCCTGCCTTGTGTTGGCTTGGAGTACTCTTGCAGCTGGGAGGACAATCGAATCACTTTGTTTATGCAGGTGACAACTGAGTCACTATGACAATTTGTAGTTACACTGGCATAAGACAGCAATGAAATTTCTGGTGAGATTTGGAAATCAGATGGAAGACATGGTGACACAGAGAATAAAAGTGCACGCTAAATGGGGCAATGCAAAGGGATACCATGGAAAAGACTCCATTGATTCCCAATGAAGTGTCAGAGTGATGGAGAATGAGACAGCTCCAATTTAGAAACTCAGAAGATTGCCAAATGTCTGGGAACACATCTAGAAGAAAGAACAGAGGATAGTTATCTCATACAAGAAAATTAAATATAAGACAACATCAGCTACATTTTCAGAAGTAACATTACCAGTAATTTATAAAATGGGCACCCTGGAAGACCAAAAAATGCAACTCAGCAGATTTTCAAAAGGCAATCAAATATCTGAACACACACACACACACATACATCTAACAGACTGGTGACAATTTAAAATCTCATTCTTTGCTGCCTGTTAGACAACCCAGAATTTGTTAACTAAACTTCTGTTTGATTTCATTTCCCAAAGGACATAACTTTACAGAAATGCTATCTTATTTGTCAAAAGTTATAATTCTCTACATGCAGAAAGGCCCACGTAACAAAGTAATCACCCCAATCTGGCCAGCTTTAGACTGTGACAGGTTTTGCACTAACACTGGTTAACTTTCAGTTAAAGACAAACTTGGTCTCCCAAGCCACTTTTCAAAAGCAGAATAATTTCAGAAAAATACACATGTTGAATGCATTGTCCAAATGACCACTTGAGCTGCAGGAGGACCTCGATCAGGCTTTACAAACCATGGATTGGAGAGAGAATCTAGTCCATGATCTCCATCTCCATTCAGATGTTAGTACAATATGCAGTTTAGGAAGCAAAATTAGATTATGCTCTGGAAGTGGAGATGGAACCACTTCCCACCAGAGACCAGAATGGAAAGCACCCAGTGTATGTGGGGACATAGAACTGTGTGGCAAAAATGCCAATTTCTTTACTTCTTTTTTTTTCAAGTCACCTACAACTTCCTTTTGTTGAATAAAAGACAAAGAACAAAAAACTATAGGGATTTATTTTAAAAGACATTTCTGAGAACATTGAGAATTTTATTTAAAAAGCCTTGTGACACAATTTTCTAAGAGTGGTCAAATATATTCTATATTGATCTGTTCTTCATGGCTTATTTGAAAATTAATTAAATGTAAAATGAACTGTGATGGCAAGAAATGCACAAGCTGTTGGTTGGCTATCTTGGGCAGAATAATTCATACCCAGCACTTTGTTCTTCTACAGAAGAATGTCCTTCCAAAGTAATGTGGAGGCAAACCACCACTGTCATGTAGGAAAACCTTATTGTCTTTGCTCTATGTGCATCTGTGCCACCAGTTTCCAGCATTGTCAAATCTACCATTCATAAATGCTAATCTCATTTTCAATAACATAAAAGAGCAGAACATCAGCAGACAGTTTCCTCTGACCATGCAATTTCATTTTGCAAGTTTATGGAGGAACCTTTTAGTTTCCTGAAAAAAAAAATGCCCTTTTCTTCCCAAGGATTGGGACAATCTCAAATATGACATGCCTATAGAAGTGTTATAGTATTTTCTTGCTGTGCATGGTTAGCAGTGCAATTCTTTCCACTGAACACAATACTGGTATGCTGCACTCAGCAGTGTCAGTTTTATAAGGCTAAAATACACCTTACAGATTTCTAAAGCTTAGTTGCCAGTAGTTGCTGTTTCCATATTCCTTGTGGCCAACAACATTTAGTCAGAACATATATAGTTAAACTAATATGCTCTGTAGTGTGTATACATTATTAAACACTTCTTTTATATTTAACAAAAAATTTTTGTTGTATTTTTAAATACCCTGATCTTTCCTTTGATTTTTTTTTCATATCAGATACGAGAATGAGCAGGGACTACGCAACAAATCCCTTTGCCCTCAGAACAATATAATAAAGAATTCTATTGGCTAGTATAAAAAAGCTGGATAAATGAACAATGTAGTTGGATTTGCTGAAAAACAGGGATGGGATATATGACTGGAAATCTGTGTAATCAGCCAGAACACATACATGCAGGCTACATTGCACGTGCACAGCGAGTACACTATGGACAGGTAATTAATGATCTGCAGCACAGAGGCCTGCAATGCAGAATAAAAGGAGGCAGAGGCTACTGGTGCTCTGTTGCAGTGATTGGCAAAGAAACAAAGAGCTAAGATTCGGGGTGAAAAATGTCCTGTTCTTGAGCTTTCTCAAGCAGGCATACAGAAGGTAGTGAAAGGAGGACAAAAACCCAATCCCCTTTCCTTTTCAGCTTTACATAAAAGATGGCAATCACATCAGCAGAGAACACTTGCAGCTGATTCAGCTCATTCATCAGCCGTTGTTTGGGCTTAGACCCAACTCTCATTGAAGTCAAGGGGAGTATTTCCTTTGCCTTCTGTGCTGAAAGGGATTGAGTCTTTCAAAGTCCTCTGGGAAAGCAAAGACCTCTCCTTTAGCAAACGTTGAAAATGCTCTTTTCTCAAGCAGCAGAAATGCTAAAGCAATTGCACGTCAGACATCTCAGTGTGGTCTGGCAGAACGGCTATTACCTTCCCACAGCACGCTGCACCTGGAGAGAAGCCACAGTTAACTGGGAAATGCTTATCCTTCCCAAACATACAGCACCATCTATTATACTTTGTATAAAATGAAGCAATTCTCTGTTGTCTATCTGCACGAGAGCAGTGAGGCAGAGCTCTCTGGTGGCTCCCATGAGCAGAAAATGAGGTAGTACTTTTTAAAAAAAAAAAAAAATCAGTACTCTTTATTTATGGCAATTATTTGCAAAGCTCTGTTTCTTTGAATAAATCCAAAAGAAGCAGTTTCTCTTGCACAATATTCCTTCCACACGACTCAAAATAGTATTTGTTTTTCCTTTGGAGCCCACTAAAAGTTGCTTGCTATCATGGAGTACTCACAAGACCCCTTTCACTGCTCATTTCAGCTGCTCTCTGACTTTACACAGGCAATAGCTTTTCTCAGCCACCTTACTTGCTACTGAAATGCATGAGGGGGTTCCTACTTTCCCCACCAATTCCAGTCCACACAGCAACAATAGAAAAAGCAGGTAAGACTTCCATAGGTGTGGAGATCCCTGATTTTTTTTTTCTGCAAAGTTAACAACCTGTATGTGGAATTAGTTCTTCTCACTGACAAAAAAAATTACTTTTTCTGAAACAAGGCTTCTATTTTTTTCCTCTCCATGCAGGAATACTAAAGCTCTTACAGGGCATTTGTGAACATATCTGTTCCTGTTCAAGGGCTTTCACGTGCACCAGTGTATCATCTAGGTATAATCAACATGCCAACAGAGACCTGCAGAAAGTACCCTTTCCATTAACCTTTTAAATGTGACAGTCACATTGTGCAAATTGAAATCCATCATTTTAGATTGCTGCAGGATTATTTCTAACTGAGACAAAATTATCTTCTCTCTACTCTTTGGCTCCGCTTCCTTCTGACAACGTGCCCTTTAAGATCCCCTCTAGAAACCAGTTACATTTACAACTATCTTGACCTTATTCATTCCTCTCATTTTCTGTAGTTTACACCACTGGTGCTGTTATTTTTCATGGCTCACACTTAGGTCATCTCCAGTCTCATATATGATTTAAGGAGCTTTTTCTCCATGGCCTTTCCCTCTCCACTCCCGCTAACAGGGGAGATGGCTTTGAAGGGGTGGGTTCCTCATGCTGTTAACTTTTGGTACACCAGCACGATGCAAACGTCATTGCAGATAGGTTGACAAGATTTTTTTCTATTTTCTGTGCCATTTCTAATCTGAAGAGGTCCAGGGAAGAGAGAATGGTTTATCTCAGATAATGTACTATCTCTGAAAGAAAATATTTCATTGGGTTTACATGATTCAATTCAATAGCATGATTTTACTGACTGGCAGGGAAGACAACCCCAAAGGTGAGTTTGTCACTGCTATCTCAGGTGGTCAAGACAATAATGCTGTAGAATCTAACTCAGTGATTGAATTAGAAATGATACAGAACTGACTGATGTTTGATAAGAACCAAAACAACATGGTTTGGAGCCTGCCATCATTGTGTTTTGGCTAGCTAAGAGCCAAAGGGGAATGGGGGAAAGTGGCTACGTAAGCTGGCAGAGGATGTCTGAAGACTGGTACGTTGCTGAGAACTTCAGGATGAAAGCGGCCAATGAGTTGTTTTATACATTCTTGCCTTGACCTGAGTGTGTAGATATGGATGTACTGATGGAAGTCAAGGACATTCAAATGTCTGTGGAAGTGGCTGAAGAAACTGAGACTTGCAATTGCATGTCAGTCCTGAAGTACACAAAGATGGAGGGCTTGGGGAAATGCATGACTTTCCTGGGTGGCACTACTCAGGTCAGAATAGGGATTGGGAATGGCAGAAAGGATTAGCAAAATAAACACAAGTTCTCCAGAAACAAGATACCACAGAAATCCTGACCGCATCAGAACTTGTAAAAACAAGCTACAACCTAGCCACTAAAATGAGTCACAGCTCTACTTCCACACACAAGTAGCACCTTTGCTGCAGCGGGCTATGGAGTCTTTTCCCACACTGAATCTTCCTGATGAGCTCTGGCAGAACAGAATGACTCAGAGGACAAGGGAAAAGCTGCTCCCATAGCAGGAGAAGGCCTCTGGCAAGCTGAAGAACTGCTTTCCAGTTGATAGAATGCACTACCGAGTTTCTACAAAGGCTGGCTGAGTCTGGTGTGCCAGTCAGATGGCTGGTTGTCTCCAGAGGAGATCCAAATACATGGTGAAGCCTTTCAACAAGAATTAATTTTTATAAGCAGCCCTCATGATAAGTTCATGATCCTCATCCAAAGAAATGTGATTTTTTTTTCAGAAGAAAGACAATTTTACCTTGAGGACATGACCTGGGATGGGGAGAACAGCTAATGACCCCCATGCAACCCCCCTTTCCCCAAATGAGGTTGATCCAGAGGAACTGGCTACACCAAACCAGCGGTGAGGTCTTGCCGCTTGTGGAATAACTGCTGTTTCCAAACCACTGTCACTGGTCAGGTAAGCAGGGCAAAAATCCTCACAGCCTTCCCAGAGTACACAATAACTGAATCCTTTCAGGGCTGAAAAGAAGCCTGAAGTACTGCTTCTGAATTTCTTCCCGTTCACATTAAGAACCAGGGCTAATGCTTTGTGGTTTGGAGGGCATGGAAAGCCTGAGGGTGGTGATAGCTTGTGACAGCAACAGCTTAGGTTCTTCGGAAAAAAAACCCCAATAAAAATTCTCTGCCCCAAAGGAATTGTTACGTTGTTATACTTCGAAATGGGTAGTGATTAACTCTGAAACTTGTTTGATGTTACTTGAGTGAGAGCGGTGTTGTTTTGGGATGGTAATGTGTAAAAATCCTTTAACTCAAATGCTATCTGTATAGCTGCTTAGCTGAAATTCACCAGTTGTATTTGTTATGCTATTTTATTTGGGATGTGTTGTTCAGAGTGTCATTATTTTAATCTCTTTCAGGATATTAATTCGTACAGTGGTACAGTGAGTGGAGTAATTCCTGTTGAAACTGGTGGGTGGGTACTACTACTTTTGAGGTTGGCAAAGATATGAAACAGTTAACAATTAACAGTGAATTATCCATAGAATCTGAATGCTGTCATGATAACACTGTTGTGCTGAACACTCATATCACAACCTGTCACCATTAACACCGAAAATACACATTCAGAAGAAGGATGAAGGACTACACTGAATTTTGTTTTACTAAGGGGTATGTGCAAGAAATTAAATAAGAAACACCCAAAGAGAGACGAAAAGCAAGTTGTCAAGGGAACATCAAGGAACATGGTCCTTAGAAAAGCCTTGTGATAATGGTGGGGCAGGTGAGGGACACTTTCCTGTTTGAAACCACCTCTGTTTAGGAAAAAGGTGTACATAAACTAACTGAATTGAACTGCAGATGGCCAGCAAACTACATATGGATTCACTATAACTGCAAGCAAGTTAATTTCTCTAGGATGGATAAATAATCCCAGTTGCTAGTGACACAAAGCATAGATTCATGTGATACTAGTTGCACTACACGGTCCCTATGTATAAATAACCAAAACCATCACAATCTTGGTGTGGATGATTCGACGTTACTCGTTAGATTAACAGGTGAGGTCTCAAGAAGCAAATATGGAGAGAGAAACTCAAGTCGTTTTCATATCCTCATTATTCACAAGAGTGCATGTCCTGCAATGACAGGCACTGCCTCCCAGCATCCAGGGTGTACACCTGAAAAGACTCAACTTAGCAAATGGTCTCAGCTGAATGAAATATTTAAGATCAACATTAAACATGTTCCTTAAACATTTTACTAAGTGTGGATAGGCTTAATATGGTGCTAGGTATTTTTCTGAATCCAGCCAAGGTGGGTGACTCCTCTTTTGTGTCTATGAGTCAACTTGATCCCAGGGGCTCTGTGTATTTCAGCTTTCTCTGAATGCAATGGAGAAAGGGGCTCCTCATCTGCTAACAATTTCCAAGAGAGCAATTAAAAAATCAGATCTTACACTATAATACTTATTCTTTTTCATACTGCAGCAGAATTAATTTACTGGATGTGAAAAATTGAACTGCCACCCCAGGTAACGTTTTCAGTCTCTGATCCTGTTCCACATTCATGACTTAGCCCTGTGCAGAGAGCAAAATTCTTGTTTCAAGGAGGGCCTGAAGATTTCTGAAATCTGTTTTGAGATAGAAATGAAAGTCCACCATTCCAAAATTCTCCACAAAAGATATGACTGAACGCATTTTGAGTTGATCAGAAATGTTTCAATGAAGTTGCTTTTTTAATTTTACTTTTAACATTGTAAAATCACAACTTACAAAGCAACAATATTGAGCAAAGTAAAACAAAACAGAAACATTTTAACATTTTTTTCTTACACTCTTCAAATACCTTTTTTGATTTACATGAACTAAACCCTGAGATTATTTCTTTTTCAAAAATAATATCTCATCAAGTATGATAGACTAAGCAGATTTGGATAGAAACACTTACTAGCTGGCTCTGTTTCTGTGGATAATCACAGAAACATATGACAGGATTAAAAATAAGGATATTAAATACCTTCAAATCTGTAACAATAGAATAAATGCCAGAACAGTCTTTCATTTAATCTAATAATATCAAATCTACCACATTTGTATTTTAAGTCAGACAGCAGGAGCTATTTTAAAGAACTTTTAGCAACTGTGCTCCTATGTAGTGGGTGACCCTTTGTTTTGCAGGCATCACTCAGTTGTCATAAGTGACAGAGATGTTCACATGCAATGAGATCACTGGCATGGCAAGTTTCCAAGCGTTGTTCTCACCAGGTGAGGGCAGTCATATTCCTTAATGAAAAGCAAGCAGCTGTCACCTTGGGAGAAAACCAGATTGGCCGCCCACACGTATAGCCAGAGGGATCCTGCTTGGCCTGAGCTTTGTGTATACCAGAGGAAAAGAAAAATCTGACACAAGGAAAGGGAAGAGAATATTTCACGAGTGTAATTTATTTGTGGTTTTTGTCTCGCATAGCCTGTCCTATTTGAACATCAATTGCTATCATTTTGGCGGAAGCGGGGGCACTGGGATAATATACATATTTATGTGCAAAAGAGACGTGGAAATGCAGTCATCTTTGTCCCGATGCACTGAAAGACTGTAACATCTGCATATCAATAGCCACAAATTTGATGCAGTTCTCAGTAGTGTCATTTCAGAGAAACTCAAAACGGGGGGGGGGGGGGGGGGGGGGAGGGGCGAGTTTTCAAGTCTTTTTTCCTATGGCGCTGGCTTGCTTTTCTCCTATTTGCAATCAAGGGGCCAAATTCAGCAGAACAGATGAGGATGGTGCAGGGCATACCCACCTGGGCCAGAAAACCTTACTGTGCTCTGAATGAGGGATAAGAAACTCACCTCTGCCTCTGCTGAAGGAGAGAACAATTTCACTTGTCATGGTACCTCCATGGGAATTTAAAGATAGCTGCTGCAGCTTCTCTGGAGGCAGCACTGAGCCCTTCTTGGTCCCTGGGGAATGGGAGGAATGAGATCAACGAGTGCTATAGCTGCTTGCTGCAAAATGTGTGTGCTGACCCTTGAGATCTCCTCAGCTCTACGACCCCTGCAATTGCTTGGGCTCCTGAAGAAAATGGGTCCCTAATGAATATCCCTGTCCTCAACTTCATCAGAACGAATTTGGCATTAATTTTGAAAGAAACTCAGCATTAAGAGTTATACACCCTGCACTTTTCTAAAAATCAGCTATTGGTAACTGTTGGAGACATGGCCTGGAAGAGTGCCGGGCGGTCAATGGTAGCTCTTTCTTCAGGTTTCTTCAGCAAACCCGCAAAAGGAAAGTGTACCAGGAAACTGGCATCGGGCTGACAAAGGCATTGTGGGCTTGCACGATATAGTAAAACAGCTGCTTCCAGTGCTGCTGGTAAAATGCCTACTATGAATGCACAGGAAAGAAAACAAGTACCACAGGTGCTGCAATGCTCAAAAGCATTAAAAATATTCTTATTGGGTGGGAAATAGCTCAACAGAACTGACAGTTTTTGTCATCACTCTTACACTTCCCTTGTAGGAATACCTTTAAAAATCTACTGGGCCAAAAATTAAGCTTTTACAAAAGTATCAGGCCCATTTACTCAGTCAGATGTTCAAAGGATTTCCCCCCCTCTATTTCCTTCAGTCCTCAAATTACAGGAAATCATCTGATACAAGCCCAGTGTATGCATGAGAATGAGAGAAATTCATCCTGCAATAGAGAAGATGTTACTGTTAGTAATTTATTATAGAATTAATAACTATTTATCATTGCAAGTAACTATGTTTCACCTATTAGGGTAAGTTTAGAATTCAATACACCTTCCACAGAATAGTGATTACTCGTGTTGATAAAACAAACAACAAAACAGTTGGAAAAGGGAGTTCCCAGACAAGTCAACAACATAATCCTTTCACATCTTTGCGTTTCAGTCGAAAATAAAGAACTACATAAATCCCTTTTGAAAGCTGAACCAACCAAATGGCATATGAACTGCTTTTAAATGGGGGGGGGGGGGAGTTAAGAGCAATTGTTTTGAGTCAGTTTGCTTCTCAGTGGGATAACTGAAAAGGCATCTCCTCTTCCTGTGTACGTGTCTGTATTCCTCAGGATATTCCATAGTACAGTCATATGTGATTCTTGTTTGTGTGGTTTTGTTTTTTCAAAGTCTTATAATAAGCAGATTTCTATGAAGTAGCTTTTTCTTACTGACACTGTATTCATAATGACATCTATGAGCCACAGGCATGATGCACCTATATCAAGGGTAAGCAAACATTATCCTCAGTGTATTTCATTTCCAGCTCCTTTAAATAGGATTGTGTGATGACATTTTAACAGTTCAGATAAATCAGATACTTTTTTTTTTAACTTCCCCTTTATTTGACAACAAACACATTGCAGACATATTGATTTTCAAAGTTCTGCATTGCATGGCAGCTGCACATTACAAATCTTATTGAGCAGTAACATCTAAAAATACTCTACATTTAAGAGACAATTTTTCTTATAAAGAATGCATTCTCTTTTGCTTCATTTTAGTACTGAATAAGGGAATTCTGGTGAAACTTTTGCTATATTTGAGCTTTAAAAAAAATGGGATCCACAGACCCAACTATTGTATTCCCATTTCCACATGCTCTAAATTGTTATGAAAGCTGTTACAGGTTTAAATTTTATCTAAACTGTTTGCCACATCTCTAAGAGTGCAGAGGGAACTTACCCATTTGTATTCATTTCCAAGCAGATCATAGCGAAGACAGATAGACATACCTTGTTATCTTGCACAAAGACTCCTTGTTTTCTCTTGTTGATCTAGGGGTAAAACGTCTTTGACCAAAATACCCGTCTTCCCCTTCCATATGAGACAATACCGTATGGTCTGTGTTGTAACAGGTAGATGTGTTTACAAGAATAGGCAAGGGTCTTTTCTGGACAGCAGAACCTGAGCTCCAGCTGCCAGAAATGTTACATCTCAGGGAGGAATTTAAGGGAGATGTGACCTGCTATTGGTACTTACTCTCATCATCGTGACATAGCACACCATCTACAGCCTTACATTCAACTTTACAGCAACCAAATGTTACAGAAAGAGGACTCAGTTTAGGTAAGGAATTAGCGACGTGAACAAACCACTTCCGAGCAGTAAAACTCTTGGTAACTTGCAAGTGTCCGTAGCGATAAAGAGTAAGGAAGCAACTTCAGTTTTTACAGTACAGTTTTTAACAGAAAGGCTTTATAGACTTTTCCATAAGATGTTGGAACATCTCTAATATGCACTGTTGAACTTCTTTTTGAAATAATTTGTACACATTAGAAACAGTGCTATTGTAGCAGACATTTTGAAAGATCATCTTCTATAGAACAGTGGAGGGTATGAGTAACCTTATCTTTTCCTGCGGAGGCTGTCTCAATTGCTACAATTGCAATTGCTATAATTTCAATTGCAATTGCACATCAGGAGGTACTGTGACTCAGAGGCATTCCTTACTGCCCAACTCCTATTCTCCTTTCTTGCACCTGAAGTGTTAGCAGTAAGTCAGGACAGTTTGGCTGCTAGGTTCATTATATGGACTTGGAAGGAAGAGAGGGGAATGGATGTAAGAGCTAACTTGCTGCTATTAGAGGTCTGAAACCCATCAATGCTTTGCTTTTCTTCTCCAGGAAGGAAAAGGAGATGCACAGATCCTGCTGCAGACACAAGTATAGAGTGGGAAGACTGAAGAAGACGACTTCTTTGCTATTGCTACTTCGCTTTAGTACAAGCTCCATGATATGACCAAGCCTTTAGTTATGATCATGTCTTCCGAGTAGCGGATGTGAGCAGAACCTCAGCAACTCCAGTTAACGCAGTCCCCTTCCCTCAGGCTGAGAAAACTATTTTTCCATGTTCTTACTCTGTGCTTCAGGGAGATTCTGCAATTTCACTGGCTGGAGCCAAAGTCCTACCACACGGCTGAGAAGCTTTCAGCACCTTGTTACTCATTCTGGAGAAACAGGCTGGATTTGCTGATGGTTTCATCATGTCATAGCAAATATTTCACTACCACTTTTTCTGTCCCTTTCTGCCTGGTCACCTTCAGGCCTCATTTGACTAGACCAAGGTACTAGTTTTTGCAGTGCCAGCTGCAATATAACTTCACTGCTACATGTAATGTTGTAATGAAATGCATATCTTTTTGCCCAACATAGCCTAATATGCCCATAGAAACCAAGTTAGAACCCCACTTTCTGTGAGCTCCTGCAGCATTAATCTTCTCTCTCCCTCTCTGACTGGATTTTCTTCAGATGTCTTCAGGTATCTAAAATTCAATTAAATGGCCAGGGAAATGCAAAGACTTGGTGAAGAGGGGTGGGAGCTGTGGTTTCCAAGCAGGACTGGAAGGCATTTGGCAATCTTTACCAGAGCATAACTATACCTTTTCTACCGCAAGTTCGCACTTCAGTTGCCTCTACAGTTAAGTCACAAAAAGTCATTACATCCATCATCAGACTAGTTGCTGAGTACACACAGGTGTGATGTTTGTTACTTGTGGAGTTAAGCAGGTGTACAGGGGAGTCCTACTCAGCGTCTGGAAGGAGAAAGTATCATCCAGCATTTTCTCTCAGTAAGATCTGAGCAACTCATGCACCAGTTGTTTATATAATCCCTGCACTTTCTCACTTCATCTCCATACTTAGCCACAACACCTCCAAATTATGGCTTCACTGCAGTAATGCATTTCATCACAGAAGGAATTCCAGTCTTGATGCTAAAAAGCAGGAACTCTCTTTGACCACACCTGCAAACAGAGCAGAGGATTTCTGGAAATGGCATTTTCTGCATCCTGAGAGTTTGTCATCAATCCAAAACCCAGGAACCGGGATATGCACTTTAGCAGAGACGTAAATGGTTTTCAGTCATTTCACTTTTCTTCTGCCATGTATAATATACTGATGGCATCTCACTCATCATTGGAGAGCAGCATGGGAGAATAGAGTACATAACACACAGGTAAGCTTCCTTCCTTTCTGTTTTGACCATAAAGGTTGAAATTCAAATGAGAACAGGAGAGCGGCTCCCAAAGAGCTGTTTCAACACAAAGCCACGGAGAAGTGACATGCACTTTGCGTGTTCACGCCTGGGGACAGACACCAGGCTGGAAAGTAGAAACTGTGAACCCTCCCCAAGGACAGACTTTTCAGTGACCTTTCAAAAGCAACATGTTGTTTTTCAGAAATGTTCTTATATCCACATTTTGTTCACTTCAGTACTTCCAGACTGAATTCAACACAGTGGCCAAGCAGAGTAAAGCTGCAAAAACAACAGACTGCTCTTTTAAATCCCCACAGGGCTGCTGTTTGCCTCCAAACCAGCCTGCAAGGAAGGTCTATGTGCATTATTGAGTGCTTAGGGTTTTTTCTAAGAACACACTCATATTGGTAATAGCAAGATATATTCCCCTGTATAGTTTCCTATCAACAGTTTGATTCTGTCAGAAATCTTCCGGCTTGCAAAAGTCCTCAATAACAACTTTGACAAAAGCCGGCATTTCTGACAGCCAGTCTGTCTCCCTCAGTTCTCCCACACACCTGTATACATCTATATATACACACGGAGCAGGAGGGAGAGAAAATAAAATATCTCCTAGAATTGCTTGTCCACATCTCTTTGCCACTGGACAAATAGCTTTTTCCCACACAGTCTTTTACATATTACCTCCTTCTCGTCAAGCTTACAGAACAATTCTGGAGAAAAATGAAATATTGAAGGGCTAATCCTTTATTTAAAAAGCCACCAGATATAATGGTTGGCTCTGACAATTTATTACTGATTCTGGGAAGATTGGGAAAATAAATGTTTCATATCTCTGCAAGTGACAGATGAAAGGAGTAAAATACTCATCAGCTCTGGAGAGGTGCAACTTTTTACTTTCTGAAAGAAAATTCAAAAAGTATCAGAAATTCAAGTATTTCCTTGCTTAAAGATCACCACTGATACTTTTCCAGGAGAACTTTTATCTATTCTTTCTGTGTTACACCCACAACGAAGCATTAAGATCCTAGATTAGCTGCTAAGCGAAAAGGTCAGCATAATTACAGGTTTGTAGTCTCAGGTCAAGAGACAGTCTTCTAAAGACATATAACACCTCATTTTTTTTCTCTGCTTGCCCAAGTTCTCAAAAGTTTTTTAGGCCTTGAACTACTCCTTAGCCTGCTTTCCAGAACAGCTGGCTAAGTGATGGCAGCTTTTCTGTATATATATTTCTACCACTTTATCAGATATTTTCCCTCATTGCATCCACTCTTCCCCTCTCTCCCCTCTCCTTTTTTCAAAAAAACCTAGTAGTCATGCTTAGAGAAACAAATAATAAAACACTGTACTTTTCATTTGGAGGACAATGTTCTAGCTGAACCAGTGAAAAGGCATAAAAGACCCCCAAAGGAGTAAATTACACTCCTGAAAGACAGTATGAACTGCCTCTGCTGTATCTGAGACCAGACATGTAGCCATACTCTTCACATTAGAATGAGGCTAAGAGAAATAATTACCTGGTAGGTGGTATCTGGAGAAATTATTGCTGAGTGCCTGCTTTGTAAAGCTGTTCCACACTTCCTTGCTGCAGATGGGCATCTGAAGAATGGTTGAGAAAAGCCATAATTTCAGTGTCAATCAATTGCCCTGTGTCCTGGTTTTGGCTGGAATAAAGTTAATTTTCTTCTTAGTAGCTGGTATAGTGCTGTGTTTTGGATTTAGGATGAGAATAATGTTGATAACACACTGATGTTTTAGTTGTTGCTAAGCACTGTTTATACTAAGTCAAGGACTTTTCAGCTTTTCATACTGCCCTGCCAGCAGAGGCTGGGAGCACTCAAGAAACTGGGAGGGGACACAGCAAGGACAGCTGACCCAAAGGAGTCATGCCCAGTATATAAACTTGGGGGAGTTGGCCGGGGAACACCGTGGTTTGGGGATTGGCTGGGCATCGGTCAGCAGGTGTTGAGCAATTGTATTGTGCATCACTTGTTTTGTATATTCTATTATTATTAGCAGTATTATTTTCCCTTCCTTTTCTGTCCTATTAAACTGTCTTTATCTCAACCCATGAGTTCTACTTTTTTTTTCCCCAATTCTCTCCCCCATCCCACTGGGTGGGGGAGGCGGTGAGCGAGCAGCTGCGTGGTGCTTAGTTGCTGGCAGGGTTAAACCACGACACCCTACTTGCATGGCTCTGAATGGCTCAGCATGCAACGGGCAAAGCAGAAGAGTCCCTCACAACAGCTACACAGCAGGTCTAAATACAAATAATATGTTGCTTCACATATGAACTACTTTGTTGTCATTTCTAAGGAATACCTGATATAGCACTCTCTATTTTGTCAGAGTCAAGTAATTATCTGTGACACCACGAATGGCATTTTGCAAAAATTATTTGGATATTATGTCCATGGTTAAGATTATGTGGCCACTTCCATTTTCTCTGCCTACCTGCCTAGATGCACGCATAAAAGACAATGGTTTCTTAAAATCCTTTATCCCTCTAGCAATGGGTTTTGATTTTAAGACGACTGTTGGCTTTTATGCCATTGTTGGTATGCATCAGTTTGAACACAGTTGTCATGATCCTGCCTTGTGGTTTATGGTGCCTCTTCACAGTAAAGAGAAATAACATCCTTGTTCTATTTTTATACAGCTTCCTTGTTCTGAGCCTCCTCCAGTGTTCAAATGCACATTCAAACCTGCTCAGATCTCAGTGTCTTTGGCAGTCATACTGATTTTCATAGACATGCAAGCAGGTGTGTATGGGTCCATAGATACCACTGTTCTGCATCTGCTCTCCTTGTGTTATCCTAGAAAAAAAGCGATCTGGATTTGAAAGGTGAGGAAAAAACCACAGTTCTGTTAAGGAGAGCCTATACACTGGGTCCTGCACCCTTGAGAAGGGGAACCCTGAGCAGATTGGCATAATGATGCCAGTGAAGTCCCACAGAAGACTGTTAACCTCTTCCTCAAACCCCGGGGGCTTTACAAGAAATAGGGTGTGCTTTTGGACTTATATAGAAGTACTAAGCTAATTTCAAGGCTAGGAAGACTAGCCAGCCTTCACAGGTAGACTCTTCTCAGCAATGCTCTTTTCACCACCCTCTGAGTAGCCAGAAAACCTCATTTGTAGGTTGTATTTTAGGTAGAAATCAGTATGTGTTTGTGAAAGTAAATGAGCAATTAGGTGCCCTGGTCCTCAGTAAAGATGATGCAAACGAGAACTAGATCTCCTGTTGCAACGGTATGACCCCCTCCACTCCCTGAAGCCAGAGAAGGTTTTCCCTCAGTAACTCTGCTAGAGACATGTTTATGAAGCTTGAAGGTGGAAGCTGTTGTCCTTCACATGGAGGTGGTTACATTAGGCACTGACCTGTACTGGATGAGTTATACCTCAGATAGTCCCTAGATGTCCTACTAAACAAAGCTGTCATCTAATTAAATTACATCCCTGCATCCAGGACAACTCACAGTTGTTACGATGGCCCCTGCAGGGCTGGCAGGTGCTGCAGCGTGGGGACTCTGCGGCTGCTCTGGTCTCCTCCTTTCCTCTTGCAGTTCTGAAAGCTGTGAGCGTCTGACATGGAGGTTTGCAGAAGACACCGACTTAATTAAATGGAAATTGTTCCTGTAGAGCAATGATAGATTATTTAATTCTTTCTAGTTATAGCTGAAAGGAGGTACAACAACCAAGAGAAAATATAGGACATCGAGCTCTTTTCAGCTGAAGTTTTTAGATCATGAGTATTTGTGCACTCAGTATAGAAACAGTAAAAACCCCCATGGTTCTAGTCAAGTTACACCTAAATTGAATTCTCAGTGCAACTGAACTAAGGTGAAGTGTGTTGGACTGATAATCCTGAAGAAAGAAGATGAAAGCTAGCAGCATCCTCTTTGTACACACATATGCATTACAATTCCAGCATAGATTTCTTGCTGTTCTGATCAAGCCCCAACAATTAGTTGCCTTAAAAAGATTTACAGTGTTGCTATGCTCTGAGTACATCACAAATCACTTTGCCTAGTCTGCTAGATGCTTCTTTCAGTTCTCAGCATCAGTATCTGGAGTCAGGCTATTCACCACTGAGTAATACTAGCAGGTTTTTAATTCCAAAATTAATTTCCAGTCAGCACTTGCTGGGATTTTTGTGTGGCTCACCAACAGTCAAACCCAGGGGCTCAAACTGTGAAAGAAAAATGAATGCAGAAAGTGTCATGAAAGCTGCCAAAAGAAAATTCAATCTCAAGTGAGTATTGGCAGAAATATAGCCTTTGTCATTATAAAGAGGTACTGTGAAAGCTGTTTTTGCTATTAAAGTTTCCTAATGTAACAAAAATAGAACTCAGAGCAAAGGCCCTTTAATTCATCCAGCCAATGATATATGACATGTTACACAGATACCAACAAAAGGCAAAAACCAGAAAAAATTTCCAAATACATTTTAAAGTCCCTATTTTATTCAAAACCAAGAGAAGAGTCAGATAATCCAGGTAGAAAGGCTATTCTGAACTACTGAAATTATGTGGAAGGAATTAATATTCTCTGGAGATAAGCAAAGGTATCATTAATTAATTTTTAAAAATATTAATTTTATAGAGGCCTATTGGTTTCATTGCTGTTAAAATAAACAGAAATAGGCTTATTGGAAAGCACTTAATAAAAATATGAAGAGGATGCAAAAAAGATCTTTGTTTCTCTTCACAAACCCAGGTGTACTTTGTGCCATCAACCTGCTCAGAGTACATAGCAGAGGTTAAATTTCTGGAAGATGTTGGCAGCCTCCCCTCACCAACATTTCCAGTGGCAATGGAAAGACAACTGGAAAGGGGATTCAGGTATACAGGAGACCTCATAGACCTGGGACATTCACTATGTTTTCTTCTTCAATACCATGTGCCATACCAAATCAAATGTTTATTTTGAGGAAATGGACTTTGGTTTGCATTGCTTTCTCTCTAGCTCTGTTTACAGATGTGAACCTGTGGCTCTTCTGTTTTGAGGGGGAATGCCAAAATTTAAATTTTTAGTTCATCCCCTTGAGCCATTTGTGGGTGAACTCAACTTCCTGTTTTTACCTTTTGGCTTTAGTTTCTTGAGAACAAGAATGTAACGAACTTCAGTGCCAGCACACCACGAATAAAATCTCAATATGAGCTTGCAACAGCAGTAGGAAACTAGCATAAATATCTAAGCACTTTTCTGTTCAGTCCTGTGCATTTATGGCTAAGGTATGAAGAAGAGAACAAATACAAAATAAAGGTGGGGAGGGAGGAAAAGGGGAGGATGATACCTGTATTCTCTATTAAAAATCCCATTAATTGTTTTGAGTTACTGATAACCCTGATCTATAGAAACTTGAGTATACATAAATGACTACTGAATCAAATCTGATAAAAGGGTAAACTAGTCCTTAAGCCCATGTTTATATATGTGGAAAGAAATGAAATTGTATTAGCAAGGACTTTGACTGTGGAAGCAGACACAGGAGGCACTCCGCTGCCAAACAGTAAAATATTATTCAAGTCTGTAGGGCAGCCTATCATTTCTTAACTCAAGAGTAATTTCACTTCACAGGATAACTCCTGATGAATTAATCACTGGACTGATGTTGAAGGATGCATTGGAAGCAATGTTAATAACTCATTGGTGTTGATTGAAGTAAGTAGGATAATCTCAAAATAGTTTGTTGCACACACAAGCACATTTCATCAAGAAGGGTAATTTTGCCAAAGCTCAAGACAGTTAATAAAAAGTAATGGGAGGAATATTAAAAGAAATTGGGATTTCTTAATGAACAAATTTTATTAGAGACTGTTAAAAAGCTACAACTCAGTGGATGAATGAAGACAGCAATTACCATTGATGGAAAATGATAGAAATGGAAACAGGAGAAATAGATGTCAGTGTAAATTAGAATTTATAAAATATAGAAAACTGATGAGAAAATCTAAGGACACAAGGGAAAAATCAACATCTGGCAAGAAAAATAATGTTATGAATATTTATGGAAACATAGCTTCCAAATTTTTATATACATGTAGAAGATACATGATTTGGTAGCAATAAAACACAGCCATTACTTGATAGACATGATAAAATTTTAAGTGATACTGAAAAGGCAACACTATTTGAAAACATTTATAACCTATACTTGGGAAAAAGCAGATGATATACATATCCAGAGAGAACACTTTGTAGTACACTAGTAGATAAAGGGGCTGTTAAATACCCTAAATCAGTGCTTAACTTTTTTTTTAAAGCAAGCAGTTCTGGAGAATTTGCACCCCCAAATCCTACAAATTCTCCATGGTAAGCCCTGGGCACTAACTTCCCATTTTAGAAAAAAATTGTGGAATAAGTAGGAAATACAACAGACAAGAAGAATTTTAACACTTGTGAGTACTTCACAAGGATAAGCAAGATGACCTAGGCAACTATAGGCTAGTGAGTCTAATGTCAATCATGGCCAAAATAATGCAACATTCATTTAGCTGATAAAGGCCAGGAATAGAATTAGTGCCAATCAATATCTTTTAGCAGAAAATAGTATTTGTAGAACAAGTCTGATTCGATTTTTTAGGAGAAAAGTTTGATGTACATAAGCAACTGCAAAATACACCTGACTTGTTAAGCTGCTTTTCTACATTACTGCATTCTCTTGACAAAAAAAGCAGCTCTCCACAGTATTCCTAAAGTGAACAAAGACCATGGAAGTGGTAAACCTCAAACAGTAGCTCCCAAAGAAGAATGAAATTGAAATATATTTAATGACATCCATCCCTATACAGGTTCCCCCATTAGTTTCTGAGCTTAGCAAACCTACATAAGAGAAATGTTTGCAAAATATAAATAATGGCAGGTAGAGAGCACTATGGGTGACTTTAACTACATTTAAGTTCTACCCATTAAAACAAAATCAAACAATGTTTCCTCCAAATGAAAACTTCTCTGCCAAAGAAGGGAAAGGCAGGTCCCATCCGCAGAAGGGGACCCCATGGCTGAATGCTGTGGCTGGAATGGGTAACAGGATACACAACATGTGGATGACATGGCTGAATACTCTTTCTGGAGACATCAAAAAAACCAGCTTTGCAAGGATGGAGCATATAATCAATTTAGGGGAAAAAAAAGAAAAAGAAGTTGTTTTTCATTTCAATTTATAAAAGTGGGAAAATGCGACTCCTTCAACTCCTTCGGTATCTTAGTGGACAATCACATAACTCATGGGAGCACTGCAAAAGTTCCTCAGTACTAGAGGTCACACTGACCATATAACTCCCAAGCCATTCTGGGGTAAAAGGTACTGGGTGGATTGAGGTGTTTCAGGAAAAAAGATGTGGCTTCTCCCTCCATGGAGAACTGGCAAGACTAATGATTAGCCCTGATATGGTGTTCATGCTTGTTTAAGAGACCCACAAAAAAATTATTTAAGCTAGGAAAAGACTGTATCATAGGAAGATACAGAAGATACAGAAAGATAACTTGATTACAGAGTACGAAGTTCTCCACCAGGGAGAAAATGTCATGTATTAAAAGGCTATTCCATCTCCTCCCCCCCCCCCCCCCAAAAAAAAAAAAAAAAAAAGGAAGGTGGGAAGGAAAGCCAGACAAATGTTGGGTTTGGAATTTTTTCAGTCAAACAAGGAGTTGTGCTTAGTACGGGGATAATTGAGTGAAAGGTAATTGCTTGTGCCATGGCAGGAAACCAGGTGATATGGTCTAATGATGTCTTTGGTCCCTAAACTTGAGGACTATGAGTCTGCTTGCTGTTTTCTATTCCTCCCAATTACAATCCATCCTAGAGACATAAGTTTTCCTCTCACAATTGCTCTTCTTAGTGCTTTTTTGCAAAATCTTGAAGAATTTCCCAAGGAATATGTCCCTTGTTCTCAGTGAAAAATGGTTTATACTGTGAATGCCACTTCAAAATCAAAAGTAGTAGGGAGTCAAGTTCATGAAGCTGTTTTGCCTTCTTGTCAGTACACTAAGAAACAGGCATACCTATAAACTAGAAATAAACACGAAGAGCAAGTATTAGTAAGTGCCTAAGAGCTGCTGAACATACAGCCATTAATACATGCAAACATTTGGGAGGCACATTAATTTCTGAAGCTTGAATTCAGTTATGCACTACTATTTTGACACTGAGACGTCAGTACAAAATATCAATGCTATTATTTACACTGATGCCTTTGTTACAGAAATATTTCTGCCTAATGAATCCTCCTTTATTCAGGCCTTACCTCTCTTACTCCTAGATGGAAGTACAGTGCAGATCTAACTCCTCTCTACTTGATTGTTTACCCCTATTACTAGTCAAAGCACCCCATTATGCACAGTATCAAACTATCATTAGTCATCTGCTTGAAATAAGAGAGGCTTAATAGGCCTGAGCGTACCACAGAATGCTGTAATCGTATACTTTCTTTGCAAGATTTCTCAGGAGCACACAAATTGCCACCTTTATTAGAGACCAGCAAACATGTTTGGATAAAACAAGAGTCAATGCACGGTATCACTTGAACCACAAACCAAACTAAACACAAGCCTTTATACTGATTATAAAAAAATCAAGGCATTGTTCCTTCTAAACAAGAATATTTACATATCTGCAGTTCTTGTCTGGGAATAAACAGTATTTAAAAACTTGTCCCAAATCAGATAGCACTGGCAAGCTCATAAGCTAAGCTCGGATAATTTACAAGCATCTCAAATCCAGTGAGACTTCTGATGTCTAAACAAATGGAAACAAATCTCTATATGCTTTGCTGTGAATATGTCATCCAACAGGATCCCATGTGTTTGCAGAGCAAAGCTGTCTTCCTTGTTCCCTTTAACATTGTTTCTTAGATAAATAAGGATGTGCTGCCATGTTGAAGAAGAAACACAGAACCTGTGCACATATACTGCACATGTAAATGATGATCAGGAGCTCATGAGAGCACACATACCTTGGAATTAATGAGAACTAAAATAGGGAGTATGAGATCAAGCATCTTGTCTAGATGCAGAGTGACAAAAAGAACTCCATCAATATGAATCCAAGCTAGACTCTCTTGAGGCCAAATATTAGGTGCCTAAAAATGCCAGCTGAGCTGCCAAGTCTGAACGGTTACCTTACTGATCCCAAACAGGAACAGTCATGGATCCACAGCACTGCCCCAGTTGCAGAGCCTATTTCACAACAGACACTTAATCATGTACAGTGCTGGAATTTCCACAGGCAAATACCATTGCTCCTGATGCAAGCTGAAATGTGGTAGAAATGTGGCAGATATCTATCTGTCAGGCACCAAGAAAAGCAATAGCAAGGCACAGGCAGGCTTTCTGTACAGTTATTGGATGAACTGGCAAATGAACTGCGCATTAACTTCTTTTTTTCATAGCTCTAATAAGCATAGTTACACCAGGCCCTCTCTTTCTCACTCTACATTTCAACGTATCAGTGTTTTCCATTGGGCTTCACAACCTCTTTCACCCCTTTAGAAAATAACTCTTATACTTATTCTTTCATTACAGATGGAGACAGTTTCCCAGGCACCACTATGCTCTTTAATGTAAAAGTCACATCCTGGAAGCATCAGTCAATATCGGCCTTTTCAAGAGCACCCAAATCCACTGCTGTCAAACATGTGGGATGCTCACAGTCAGCTCTTCTGTCCTTATCACCCACTCGTTCCAGTCCAGTGACCTTTCCAGTGCAATAAAAGCTGCCAACATACTGCAGACATGGTAAAAGTATGCAAATGCCAAGTGCTATTAAATGTGCCCATTGTCTGTTGAAAGACAAGTTATTGCTTTCTCTCCGTCACAAGAAATCTCTTAGATCCTTCTGCAAATAAAGACAACTTGAGGTTATATTGATTTACATTCCTTAAATTCAAACAAGCCTTAGGAATATGTTTAAAGGTGGTATGACTTCTTTAGAAGCTTGCAGAAGATATTTGAAGTGAGTACATGCTTTGTAGATCACATGGATATCGTAGTCATTTCAAAGTATTAAGGCAAGGGCTTCCTAAGGGAACTAGCTGTCCTACTCACTGCGACTTCTGATGACAGCTGGACACCTACTCCCCTTAGGGTCTCAGAAAAACATAAAGTCCTAACAAAGAGGCAATCAAAGTCTTTTAATGAGAATTTATAGTTTATTGCCTCTTACCATGCAGCTGACATGAAAGAGTTTTAGAAAGAGAACAATGTCAACCTTTCAGGCAGCCGAAGCTTGATCTCAGTTGTATCAGAGTGCTGATAGCCTTTTAACAAGAGGTGAGGTGGAATTAAACAAGTGATTAATGCCCACTGGTTTCACAGACAGTCTGGTGCAATGTATTTTGCTAGCAGGTCAGTCAAGAAGTAAGATTAGTTTTAGCTCAGAGTTCTCTATCTCTCCTTTTATGATAAGATTTATGAATTAATTAGGGTAAACTAAAATGTAGCGAAATAGATATTTCTAGTGTAAATTTTTAATAAAGGTCTACAAATATTGCCAACCGATTCTGAAGCCGACGTCAGAGTTTCCTCCTTAGCCACATACTACCAAAATCTGAAGAGAATTTTCCAGAGTTTGAATGACAAGCCACCAAGAACAAACACAATGATAAATTAAAAAATAAAATAAATAAAAAACAGTCTCCTACAGAAAACTGTAAGACTATTGCGAAAAGCTGAGTCTTGAACCCAAAGATTAATGCATAAAATCTAACTTTTAGAGCTTCTAAACAGTGTATTCCTGTCAATGTCACACAGCAACGAAGATGAAACAAATCTTGACTAAACTGCAATAACACAATAAGTGTAGAAATTGTACTTTCACTTACACATCAGGCTAACTAATTTACAACTACCACATTTGGCCTGGTAAATATGTAGTCACAACTCAGAGCTGAGACCTATAGAGACTACAGTTTTTGTGACAAGTTAACTCCACGGGTCTCCAACCAGCCCCATTCCAAGTGAAGAGAACTGTGTGAAGGACCACAGACGTAAATGAGAAAAGAGTTTTATTTTACATCTCCTTTACTTTAGGTAGCATTTATGAGGTCTAAAGGGGAATGTGACTTTTTCTGAGGGAGGGAAGTCTCCACAAGGAAACATTTAAAGAATGAAGGCTAGAACTGGTTAATTAATACCCTTAATGAGAGGACAGGAGATAGCCTTAGATAGATATCTTCTTGTAAAAATCTATTTACTTCATTTTACTACCTTCGTTGTATCAACAGAAGAGAGTAGCAATGTTAAGTTATAAAACAAATCCACATTTTCTGCTTTTTGCAATCATAATTTCTATTGGTATTCATTACAGTTGGACTCAATGATCTTAGGGGTCTTTTCCAACCTAAATGATTCTATGATTCTGTAATTCTCCAAGCTGAATGCAATTCCTCCATGGGCAGCTAAACTTAACTTAGGACCCTAGGACACACAGACACACAAAAAAAAAAAAGAAAGGCAAAAAATGCGCAATATAGTACAACTTTGTATTCTGTGCTAGACAGAAGGTAGTTGGGCACTTAAAAACACAGGTATGTCTTTAGCAGGATTTTCAAAAGTCACCTGAATTCAGTGGGAAGCAGGACTGAAAATTTGGCTAGAAACCACTAAGAAGTAAAGCGCTCATTGAGTTTAGTGTAGTCTGGTTCATGTATTCTGAGAAGGGCAAATTCCTTTTCTGTGGCAGGGAAAAGAAGATACATACACCAAAGCCTGAACTCTCAAGTGAAACTACCTCTGGAATTACTATTGCATCAATTAAGAATCAAGCTTTAGATTTTTCCTTTTAACCAGTGCTGCATATTTAATTTTTGTTTAACTTTTGTAAAAAGCTATATAAGAGCAGAAATATCTTCTCATCTTACCTTTTCTGCCACATCAAGTGATTTGTTTTCTAAGCAATCTTTTCTTTGGGTTTCATAAGGTAACACAGCTGTGCACACAAATCTACAAATAATAATAATAATAACAACAACAATAAATTCAAGCAGCCTTCTTTCCTGTTCATTACATTTCAGAATTAGGCCCCAAAAGTTGTATCTCATGCTAATGGGAATCATAATTGCTCAAACTTTTCCTGATTGTAAAAATAAGGTCATACTTTAATTACGGCTGTATATTTTAATGAAATTGTAATTTTCTGATTTTGTCCAATAATAAAAGATAAGGTAACAATGCCTTGCTATACCCAACAGCATCTTTGCTCAGTTAAGCAAAATTGTAGCAAATTTAGACAAACGTTGTAATAAAATAATCTATGGTGTATTGGGTTTTGTCATTTAAAGTACAAAGTACCTGCCTGTATTTGTTTCAGAATATATTTCCTCCCATAAGCTTTATATATAATCAAATTATTGAGCTATATGAAACTGTTTGTCTGATAAAAAGATTGTAGCTGTAAATCCTAATCATAACATTCATAGGAAATACAGAACGCAATTAATATTAGAATGATACCAGTCTTTTGAAAAACCCTAGAGGACAAAAGGCAGCAGAAGAAACCTTTAATTTTATGCTGGTGCACACTGTGGGTTTTTCTTATTAAAATTTAAATTCGTTCTCCTTTTTATAGTAAGCAAGACCGTTTAAACATTGTACTTAGAAAAACAAATGTTAGTAAAGCTTCATGGCAGTAGAAAGAAAAACCAAGGGTCTTCGGTATTGGTAGAGCTAATCTTGAACCCAAATATTTTCTCATATTAAGGATTTTTCTGAACTTTCCTTTGACAGTTTCTCATACTGCTACTACCTGCCATAGTCTGGTATTTAGCAGAAGGATTAACATCTGGCTCAGAAGTGTCTTTTCTTTGTCCCCTGAATTCTATTCAGATTTGGCAGACATATAAATTTAAAAATTGTTACTTCCTAAAGAGGAAAAGGCATAAAGACATCATGCAAATGGTTTGCAGATAAATTCTTTCCCAGAAATTTTTACTTGAAAGTACAAAACACTTGAAGTTCTGTGGCCAATTTCATAGCTGAGTATGCAACACATACAACATACACACTTCCATTCACATTTTAAAGTGAATTATCTTTGGCAGCATTCAAATTTCTTCTGAATTCACTTTCCTAAGTATTTTCAGTGATGGGAATATTTGGCAAAACAGTGAATGTTGCAGAATATTTAACTAATAGAAAATTTACTTGAAATATTGCAATGGAAATTTAATTTCAAAAGTGATTGTCCTCTCTCCAGGGACAAAAAAAAAAAAAAAATCATCTTTTTTGTTCACTGAAAACCACAGCAATGAAGATTTACAATAATTCTCCACTCTCATTGCCATCAAAGTGATAAGTTTCTGAACAGGAAGCCAGTAACCATTGTCAAACTGTAAACCTGGGTAGCAGAGACAAAATGTCTTGAACAAGGTCACAGATTAGTATCTGAACTGGGAATAGAATTCAGATCAACTAGTCAGGTGTTCTCTCACATCTCTGCTCATGACTTCATAACACCTTGCTAACTAGCAGAATAGAAACTAAGAGCAGCATCTATATCAGTTCCTATGGTGAATACTGATGCCAGTGTTGCTCTTCAAGCACTGTTGCAAAGAAGGTGCTATACTCATTGGCTAAATACTCTCTGAAATTGTCCAAACACTTTTGCTTCCTGGCCCAATTCTTGTGACAGTTGAGCTCAATAAAGGATATGAAAAATCAGCCCACTTGGGAATTCTAAACTAGGCTTTAAATAGTGAATTAACAAAATGTTATTTAGTACAGATGTCCCAAACTGTGATGGAATCAATTAAGAAAGTCTACAAGTGTCCTTTATGTTCACAGACTGTTTTGGATACAACGAACGTTCCTATTTATTTCTTTTTTGAACTAGAAAGACTTGGTCTGCAGAACAGCCAGATACTAATCAGAGGGCTAGAGGAGAGGCTGCATACCCATATGTTTAAGTGATGTTTCCATGGATACAACTGACTTGATTTGCACTTTGCAAATTTACCTTCAGTAAGTGGCAAAACACATTCCACCTTCCCAGAGATCTGAGTGTCAGGATATAGACATCACCTGCCCATGCAATGAATGTGAAGCCAACGACTGGAGTGCAGAACCAGGGAGAAATGCACTTAACTTGCACTGCTGATCTGACATATTGCTGCAGTGTGTGCTTGGGGAATCTTAATCAGGTTGGGACTTTTTTTGGTGTAAAAGACATTTAGGCAGGAATAGTCAACTGCACAAATAAAGACCAGGAAAGAATTGGTTGCAAAGGAGTCTCAGAAAAAAAGCATCACAAGGATGCTGTGGGTCATGAACCTAACATGAGTCAACAATGCCATGCTGTTTCAATGGAAAGCGAATGCTGCATTAGGCTCTATTAATAGGAATAGCTCACCAGACATGTGATGCAATCCTCCCGTCCAAGCCCTGGCTGGAATACCAACTTCTATTCAGACGCCCACACAGAGATGTCTAGAGCCATATCAGATGTGCATGGTGGGAAGAACAAGAAGCAATGGGCATGTATTGCTGCAAGGAATATGCAAGTACGCTATTAGAACTTTTTAGCAGTCAGTATAGTGCAGGCATGTAATATGCTGTCAGGGGAAACTCTGAAATCTCCACAACCATGAGTCATCAAGAGTAAGAGGGACAAGTCTATCAGGAATGACAGAAGCATAGATCATCATGACCCGGGGCTGGGACAAGGCCAAAATGGGCTCTTGAGATCCCCCAGCTTTTGATTCTATGTTTCATTAAAATAAATTGCACTAAAACACTAGGAATCACTAAATACTATACCCACCCATGATTTTCATCAGACTAACAGACTATATCACCACATCAAGTCCCAGAGTAAATTAAAATTAACAGTCTAAACAAAGATATATTCTAAAGGTGACCCTTTTTATAAATACTTTTTTAACGCATAGGAGAACAACAGTATTTTTGACACACAGTTGTCAATTTTGGCAAAGCCCTCAGAAATCCAGGAAACTGTTCAGGAAGCTACTTTGACATGAAGGATATACAGACATGTATACTAAATGCTTCATTCTGCCTTCACTTCATTCTATACAGTCTATCCAATGTCAGCCAGGAAGTTCATTTGGAGATGCAATGGTAAGGATGAGAAGCAAAGCCCAAGGAATCCCTGATGATGAAGGCTTTAACAATAGAGACAGATTTACCCGTGAACTTCCTGCAACCAGTCAGAGATAAAACCCCTTCACCCAATATTCAACATTTCCATTCATTACCCAGTTTTTTTGGAGGTGATGCAGGGATACGATGAGTTACATCACAAGATACAGCAAGGAGCATCAGGGGGAACAAGAACATACGATCTTGTATTACAATTAGGAGGACGACCTTAAGTAGAGCATTGATTGTCTGAAATTGTATCTACACTACAGGAAGCAAAGTGTAGACTCCACTTAAATTAAGCCTTATTACAAAACAGGGCCATGTCACTGGGGTGATACCTAATGGGACTGGGCAGCAATGGGGGGCAGAAGCCAGGGAGAAGCTTAGGATTCTGCACAGTGCTACAGGTTCTCTCCATCTTCCCCACTCTGTGAATGAAATGGAGGGAGCTCAAAGGAAATCTGCAGTAGGCAGTGGAAACTTATGAGCTCCTAGTCCCATGGCAGAGGAGCAGAAGTCAGATACTAGTGGCAGGGTTTGTATTCTTTCCATTCTTCCCCAGTAAATCTGCATCTGAGTGGGTTTCATCTGATGTGCTCACTGTAAATCTAGAAAACTTCCTTGCATCAACTAAGATGGCAAGTTAGCTCTTTCCACCAAAAAAGATTTAAAATCAAAGTAGCGGTCTAGTGATAACAACAGCAAGTTTCTGACAGTGTTATAAAGAGCTAATTTGCTGAGACAATGTTTTATTGGTTGATGTGGTAGGTAGTATTTACTAGGTCACTTGAATAAAAGCAATGGTTTCTTGTTATGCTGGCAGGAGCTATTGTACATGTTAGCCTGAATGATGAATTTCCTTCTGAAGATTCAGAGATAATTTCTTTACTGTAACTGTCATACTGCACTGACAATCTGAATGTCATTATCACAGTAATAACTGAAATTAAAAAGTGGAATAGTGTCATTTGCAGATGAATACAAAGAACATAGACTTGCACGCTGACTCACTTGAGCTATTCTTCCCTCTACCTGTTGTTCTGTGTATTCATAGTCTTTTAGTGGGATTTATTCCAATAAGAGCAGTATTTCTTCATTTAAACATTTCCTAATGGATTTCATATCTCTGAACCAAACTCATCCGTGATATAGCATTCAAGCAATTAATGGACTCTGTTACAACAGATCTATGTCAGACAGGAAACCTGAATTATTTAAAGGAAAAAATTATCATTAACATAGGATGTAAAGACATACTGAACTGAACCAACAATTGGAAGTGAGAACAGCTGGGAAACGGGCTGTAAAACCACAAAAGTGCTCCAAACCAAAATGTTACCATGGACTCTGAAATTATCAGAAATCATTATATTTCCCTCTACTCAGGGAGGGTGCTCAGGCCATTAGGAATGGGTACCTGAATTAGCAGACTATTGTCCCTCAACTGGAGCCTCTTAGGAGGAGTTCAGGTCACCTAAATATTTAAACATTTGAATATTTAAAGGTGTTTAATGGGAGTTGAGAGCTTTTTTTTTTAAATTCCACTTTAGTGCTGAGAGTAGACCAAGCTAATTCAGGCCCTTGAATGTGCCGCTTGTGACTTAGCCAAACCAACTTAGTGTCTGGCTGCTGTGCACAGGGACAATCCCATCAGTCTCCTGCAGCTCCAGGCCTGGCCATGTGCTTCTGACTCCTCCCTGGGACTTGTCTAATTGCGTGCCAACTTGGTTTATGGTGTTTAACCAGCAGAGCACCAACCCTAAAGGAAAAAAAAATTAAAAAGGAAAAAGTGATCACCTTTCTTCTCATTTAGCTTTCTTAACATACTTCTTCAGGGATCAGATGATCACCGATGCCAGCAGAAAGCACAGTATTGATAATCCCATTGGAAAGAAGTGGGCAAGGGCAAGATCACACTTCTTCGTAGCAGCTAGCTATAAGATGGCTTTAGTTGTACTGTAAGGCCATGCACAAAGATAGATGAGATGATGCAATTTCTTCCCACAGTGTGCAAAAATGGAAGGGTAGGGGAGCTCAGAACCAGTCACAAGTGCCATCACCAGAGAAGGATGATTATGACAACTCTGGCCAGCTTTCTCCCAGCTTTCTCTCACTGAAAGGCAATTGTCCCCATAAAAGGTTTTTACTAATATGGATGGGAAGCAGGAGAGAGAAAAGAGGTGAAGTAAATTTGGCGAGGTTGCTGTCTGCATCTCTGGCCAGCCGTGTGTGTCAGAAGTGATGGGTACAAGACGGTTACAACTGCACTCAAGATCAGAAATGACAAGAGGAAATAAAAAATTAATTTACAAATATATTTCACAGTTCACGCACGGTTAGGTGCAACTTATTTTTTAAAACTCTCTTCTCTATTCAGGATTCAGTTGATGTAATAAGTGTTGTTTTATACTTATGGGAGTTGACTTATGAATAATACAATTAGCAAGTTTGGGCTTTCAGGAAAGGTCTACACTTACTGGAATTTATTCAATTTAAGCAGGAGGTACTTTGCACTTTGCATACTCTGCAGGGTAACTATGATGTAGGCATAACTCTTCTGAAATAATTGTTTGCCTCTCCTTACACTAAGACTGAATTAGACTCACCTCATTTAAATTCATGTTAGTGTCTGAGTATAACAGAGCAATAGCATAAGAATCCTAGCCTAGGATTCCTATGGCTCAAGCAAATACAACATGTAGGCTGGCCTGATAAGCTGTTTCTTTCACACCACAGTTAGCATACACGTGGGGAGAACACCAGGTAGCCTCTCTCTTTGTGCACTGCTCCTTGAAGACCATCAGGGTTTTGCTGTACATCTAGGCTGAAACACATAAATCCAGAAAAGGCAATTGCAAAAGTTGTTCTGCGAGACACACAAGTTAATATTACATGTGATTGATACAATGTTCAGTTTTTAAACTTGTGTCAGATGCGTTGCTAGTGTAAATCAGCACATCTACCAAAATCATAGAATCATAGAATGATAGAATAGTTTGGGTTGGAAGGGACATCCAAAGATGATCTAGTTCAACGCCCCTGCAATAAGCAGGGACATCTCCAACTAGATCAGGTTGCTCTGAGTCCCATCCAGCCTGAACTTGAATGTTTCCAGGGATGGGGCACCTACCACCTCTCTGGGCAACCCGTGCCAGTGTTTCACCACGCTCATCGTAAAAAATTTCTTCCTTATATCTAGTCTAAATTTACCCTATTTTAGTTTAAAACCATTACCCCTTGTCCTATTGCAACAGACCCTGCTAAAAAGTCTGTCCCCATCTTTCTTATAAGCCTCCATTAAGTATTGAAAGAGCACAATAAGGTCTCCCCGGAGCCTTTTCTTCTCCAGGCTGAACAACCCCAACTCTCTTGGCCTTTCTTCATAGAAGAAGTGTTCCATCCCTCTGATCATTTTCGTGGCCCTCGTCTGGACCTGCTCTAGCAGGTCGATGTCTTTCCTGTGCTGGGGACTTCAGAGCTGGATGCAGTACCCCAGGTGTGCTCTCACCAAAGCTGAGTAGAAAAATCAAAAGATAGTAGAAAATCAAAGGATGAACATGCAAATGTATTTTGCAGATGCTATCACAAACCTATTGTCAGTCCATTGAAAGACTGAAATTATTAAGATCTTCCTTAATGTTATTTAGCTTTTTTTTACCATCAGTGCAAATGTTAGCTCCCTTTTAACATTCTTCTCCTCACTGTAGTTTCCTTAGAGCAATACCAGTACCCACCAGTTAGTGATCTGTTACCCTTGATTATAGACTAAAAAGCACTGTTAGTTCCAAACCAAGATCTTGGAGCTGACCACATGTTTTGTGGGTTATGTGAAAAATTTTTAAATTTGCAATTGATCTGCAGTGAGCTCACTGTCTGATTTATATTATCAAAGAGGTTTTCTTTGGATCTGATCAGGAGACTCACAGACTGCAAGTTGTACAACAAACAGAAGCAAAAGGGATTTTTTTCAGCAAATTTTTTTACAACACTTTGAGTGAAAATAAGGCACAAGTGAATATCTGTCTTTTCTGAGTCAGATTAGAAGTGGCAAGAGGCAAGGACTCTTGGTGATCGCTAGATTTTTTTGAAAATTAGTCTTGGCAGAGGTTGAGGTCGTGTTTATGAAAGGACAGTAATCTTACAGCCCACTTTCTCTTCCAGCTGTCTTCCCAGCCCATTAGAGGCTATAGATTCCTAACAGTTAAAAACTTTTGTGCCTAATACACATATTCTGGCATGGCAAAACACAAGGGAAAGATTGCCGCCATTGCACATGTAAGTGAAGGACAGAGTTCTGCTGTACCAATCAGGTATCTGAAAGAGTTTGTTTTACTGTAGAGTTAAAGGACTCCTGAGTCATTATGACAAATTATCACCCACATAATGCAGCCAATGCAGAAGCCTAAATCTCTCCTTGCAAAGAGACGGCCACAGTAAACGTAATCAGTTTGCTAATACATATGATTGTATGCTACCAGCTGCAACAATCCCAAAGAGAAGGGAGCTTCAAATAAAGGCTAAGAATACTATGCATGCGAGTGTGGGTGGTTTGCTTTTGAGGGTCTGGAACTGAAGGTCAGAATGGTTTCAAAGAAATGCTGAAGATCTGCTCACAAAAAGTCAGTTATGTTAGAGCCATCAATCTCAAGCTGGTCATCAAGGCTAGAGGTCTTTGATGATGTTAGTCATTTCAGGCAATTTAGGAAAAAGAGCACACATTTTTGTTTAAAGTATTTTGTTTGAGGTTTTTTTTCAGATTTTACCATAGGCATCCAAATATATTAGTTATTATTTCTGTAGATCTACTACTCTTTTGAGTTAGAGAGAAAATAATACAAGAAACGTTTTAGGAGGGGCAGCTTGTGGCTTCAGGAGCAGAATCACAGTCTGAACATCATATAAGAAGAGAGTTAAAAATAGATGGCGTCCATTCTTTGACCTGCTCCTGCACTTTGTGCACACGTGAGCAGATGTGTTCATTTGTCAAATGGTGGTTGTTGACAATGCTGTTGCACTGGCACAGAGGGATAACTTGCCCTAGAAAAGATGTCAGTTCAAAGTAGAGTTCATCGGTTAGCCTCAGTGAGTAGTTAGAAACATCTCCCCGTATGTCAGCAGACATTATAAGCCTCTGGCCTGAGAGCGAATAGGGCAGAACGAGCTGGTCCACAAATCAGCTCAGCAAAGCCTCCTGCCCTTGGCATTGCTCCCAGCTCTGCTCTCAGGGCTTCCTTAGCAGCAAGCTACAGCCTGACCTTTGGAAACAAATAAAAAGCACAAGCTCTTGGGTCCCATCAGACTCCTCCCCACAATTTTCCCTGGCAAAGAGGAAAAAACTGCATAACATTGCAGAAAATCACAATGAAAGGGATGGTTGAAAGTCGTTACCTGTCAGATCCACTGCCTGAGCACATCCATTGAAGCTAAACATCCTTTTAGTTTTAATAGAGCAAGAGAAGGAGATATTGTAACAGAAGAAAACCTGCAGTGCTATCTAGGCCATGTATGCCTTTAAACTTCCTAACTTAAAAATGATACAAAACTGAATTAGTTAATCATTTTACTCACATATCAGTAAAACCCCTTGATCATGCAAAATCTCACATACCTGTCTGAATTCAGAAGGTTTCAAGAACTCACTAAAAAAACCAAAATAAAACCAAATAGCCTGCCAAATTCCCCCCCCCCCCCCCGCCTTGGTTTTGGCTTCCTAAAGTATTTGCATTGCTTTAAACTGGTTTTCAACACTTCGAACAAGTCATCCGTCTAGTACGACTGTGTTGCATGCATGACCTCTCTTAATGCAGCCATGCTTTTGCTTGGTTTTCACTATATTTGTTGTAGTACTGGCTAATCAGATCAAAACCTGGACACATTCTGCACTTGTGCATCTCTTGTTTCTATGATTCTAGTTCTAATAATTCAAGGCAATTCTTTTTCTGTCATATAGCCATTAGGGATAGAGCAGGTCAGTATTTTGATTTTATGCTAGAGTCTATGGGACTCAGACACCCAGAATCTAAAGAAATTTAAAGGAACCATATGGCAAACCTTTGTCATATTTGAAATGCCACCCATAAATAATTTAATTAGAAGGCACCTTAGCTGAAAAGTCATTCCTTCAACTTTGGTGCTAGAATACATATTTTCAGGCAATTCTACAAAGAAATTGGTTATTAAATGATCTGTGTATATTCTGAACTAACAAATTTTCCTCTCATTTTCTCCATGAAGACTTTAAGAGCTATAGAAGGTAGAAGGCTTAAAATATGGATTTCCATTTTCAATTAAAATAAAAAGAGAGAGAGCAAAAGATTGTGAAACTTTCCAGTTGCTTTATGGGAAACACATGAGCATCCTGATACAGAGAACTGTCTGAAGCCAATGCTGTTTATCTCATGCCCGAAGGGCAGACAGCAGAGAATTCACAGCAGACACAGAGAATGTAAATCTTTGGCGAAATACACCTTATAGGTCCCTTGATGCATCATTAAGATGATGGGTCAAATCTAGACACACTGACAGATTACATCTTCTCCCTCAGGACAAAAAAAAAAAAAAAAATACAGCCTTTGCAAAAATCCAAAATTCATATTTTTGGTTTTAAATAACCCATTTCTGATCATAAAAACAATTTAAACTTCAAAATCACTTCATAATCTCTAAACTTCGAGCAGAAAAGGGGGAGACTGTAATCTCTGACTAATTTTGCTGGTTTGTGGAACCAGTATGGATATGGTTTAAGCTGCTGTGTAAAATGATTCTTAAAAACTTATATGATCTCCCTGTGTCCCAAGCAAGTGTTCTTATTTTCTTCATAGTCAAAAAGTAGAACATCATCTTGCTTCTCCATTACTGTCAAATACCCTTTCTGTCTCTTTTCTCTCCAACATTTTTATAGCAGTGAACTAAGTACTGTTTGGAAAAAGGCACCAGGAAGGGACAAATGAGGATCCAGACTTATATTAAATATAATGGCAGGTATTAGTGAATGTCCCTGCAAACTTTAAAGGATCAGGCCTCCCAATCTATTCCTTAGCTGCAGTCCAACCATTTTTTTTTTATTAGCGTATCATTAAGTAAAGATTGGATCTGCCAAGCTTTCTTCATTGATCTGTGCCCCTGTTGTCCTAGACCTTCAGTTTTTTCTTTTTGAAAACTTGGATATCTTAACTTCTATTAAAAAAAAAAAATCACACACTTGGTTCTCATGGTTGCAAAGAGAAAAAACTGAAGCAAGGCTTAAACTGAAAAGATGAAAGAGAGTGTCCCCCCATCCACAGAGAATGGGGAAAGAAAAAACAGACAGCTGACCTTTTTTTCCGCTGGCTACTGGATCCTTATTGCTGGAAGCCACTTCCAAAAAAGAGCAGGGGGGCAACAGCCCAGCAAAGAGCCATATATGTTATGTGGCAGGGAAGGCCTTGCTATTGCTACCTCAGCACAAATCTGAGCTAGCTGTAGAGGCAACATGCAAAGCCTTCTGCCCAAATAGCTGGGGTTCCCCCCCCGCTCCCCCAAAAAACCCACAGCAGGTGGTCAGTGCTAGAGAACAGAGGGATGCCGAATACAGAAGAAGGAGAACAGCAGCACTGAGCCCTAAATCAGCCATTGCAAAGGGCTGGCCATGGTGAGTGGGGAGACAGATGGACTCCTCTGAAGCCTGTTACTCTCCCTACTGCAGGTGCAGTGGTCAAGAAGCAGTTCTGGTTTTGAACGCTCCTCAGAGCAGCAGTATATCTACCTCGGGTATGTGAGGAAGCAGTGGATGCTCAGACCATTCTTGTCAGTAACAACGGCACTGTTCATTACCCAATACATATGGCAGCGATCTTATAGCTTGCACCATAAAAAAAGGAAAGCTTTAACTTCTCCATGAGGGAACGTACTCTAGAAAGACCTATGTTAATGGAGTAGCATGGGTGCATGTGGTTAGGCCAATATTGGCTGTCATTACCACACAGTCAGCCTTTGCATCGCAAAGGTAGTCACGGATTGCCACTAGTCTTTCTTTCTGTTCTTGCCCTTGTATTGATATAATTAATCTGAAATTTTTAAAAATGGTTCTTTTAATAGTGCAACTACAAATCGGTACCTCTGAATGATGACAGGTACAATTCAACCAGCAGCCAGTACTGGCTCCATATCTGTAAATACTCAGAAAGGTGTACTTTACTGTGCTGAGGCTGATCTCTGTCCTCTGGTCAAGGGAGACAGAAAAGTGTGCTCGATTCGTCCTCTTCAGGCTTGTAGATGAAGCTCCTGCTCTGAATTAGTCCCTCAAATAACATCTCTCTCCTGTGTCTACAGAAATAACCTAGGAAGCTTTCTGAATTGCCATAAAACAGAAACCTGTTTTCTTATTTACAAAAAAAACCCCAAACCAACCCCAACCAAAAAAAACCCCAGCCCTTTCAGCAAAATTAGGACAAAGAAAAAACTAAGGGAGGACTCTGCCCCCTGCCCACAAGATTTTTGCCTATGTCTAAAACATTTTTTATGAGGAAATAAATAAAATAAAGGCTGAAGAAATACACAGGAAAAAAAAAGGCTGAGGAATTAAACAAAGCCTGGGTTCTTGCTTCTATGCACCCTTTCTCCATGCTACTTCTACTCATAAATAAGAAAGAATTTCCCCAGGACCAATTATGGCTTTTATTGGCAGAACTACAGAGCAGTACCCTTGGTAGAGCTTTCCATTTAAAATCTCTAATCTGCATGTTATCTGATTCTAAGCAACCTTCTTCTAAGTAGAATTTATGCACTCACTCTCCCTTTGAATGCCCCTTGGGACCAGAGACTATGTATAGCACTAATTCACTTACATTTCTCATTTATTTAAAAAAAAAAGCTCACAAGTTCTTCCAAGTTGGTTTCTTTGTAATAATTTTAATTGACTGCTTCAGAGCAGCATAGGAATACAGTGATCAAGAGTGGCAAGAACAGCATGCTCATACATGACATATTAGAAAAAAAAAATTACATTTGCGTGTTTGAATAAGCAATAAAATTGCCAGAGTGGGAAAAAGCCCCCAAGAAATCACAATTGTACGATGTTCAAAATGGAAATCAATCAACCAATCAATCAACTGGAAAAGACTCACTTTGCCTGCATAACAGAAGCTTCTTGCCACATTTTTTTGCAGTTCAGAAAACCAGTATTTGCCTGCTTGGGTCATTTTCAGATCATCTGGCTGGCAAACACATTTTTAGGTCTCTTTGTAAAAAAGCCCGGGATTTAAGGATATAGTTACTATTTTAAGGAAAGAAAGAAATGAATAAATAAAAAAGCTTTTGGGAAATACAGCCATGAATGGAAGCCAGGGGGTGCTGAGTGTATTACATCTGGCCACAGCTTTGAGTGCCGAGCACTAGAAACCTGAACCTGTGCCATTTTGGAGCTCTGGCTTTACTGGAATGGAGCCTAGAACCTTGTCTGGGAATAGTCTACATTGGATGACCTTCATAGCTCATCTTTCCTCCCCTTTTATCCACATTGGAAGCGCCTGGTAGAAAGAGGAAATATGGGAAAAACTGTTTTGAGTAGGTAGGGAATTTGTGACCAGTCAGCTTTGACAGCTGTATACAGATTTTATCATGTTAAAGGAACCTAAAGTTATTGGAGAAAAACCATTTACATGCTGTACATCCAGTCTTCTCTTTGGCTTTCTATGACCTTTTCCAAAAATCCAGATGCAACCCATAATTTGTGCTGACTACTGAAACCAACTTACTGCACACGGTGCCTCCACCCCGTAGTTTTCAGCACTGAGCACTATGAAAAAGGTAACTGAATGTTTGATCAGATCCCTGGTGCTTTTTGAAAAAAGCAAGAAACTCCACTCTGCTTTTGAGAAATAAAGTTGACGTACAGTGATGTATTTCCATAAGGTTCTAGAAGTCGTCAAAACCCTGAATTTCTCAAATTCTGTTGTGGAACAGTTCTCATACAAAGCATTTACTTAGAAAACAACAATTCAGGCATTAAAAATAAGGTCTCTCTAAATTTAGTAAGTGCCATCACAAAGACAGACTATGGGGAAAGAATTTGTCAGCTGCAGCTTCAATCTGGCAGACTGAGTTTAGGTCTTCTGAAGTTGGCTTGCATTCAGATCTCATGTAAGGCTGAATTTCTGCATGTGCACCTTCCACTGGAGTTGGAAATCACACCATTTACCAATGCCAGTGCCAAACTACCATTAGCCAGAGTGAGCCAGCACTATTTGACCATTCTATCAATTTCTTTCAGAATAAGACTTAAAGTGAGAAGTTTTGAATGTCTGTTGAAAGGATCCTTTACCCTGGAAAACAGGGGTGTATATGTAAACATGAGTAGAAAAACCTGAAGATTGTGACTGAAAACGTGGACTGAAAAGTTTAAAATTCTTTAAAACACATTTATAAATGTTTCTCTGTGTTTGACCTAGCAAGGAACATGTCTTCCATGCTGATGCTAGAGCATGCATTTCTAAACACAACATGACCAAATTGTTTTGGCACTGCTCACGCATCCAGCATGGCCATTGCTCCCTAGTTAGGATCAAGCCCAAAACAGTTCCCTTAATAAGATGTCGTGTGGGATAAGGAATCGCCTTTCTACAGGTGAGAGAGAAAGGGGTTAAAGGAAGGCTCATGTAGAAAAAGAAATCCTGACTAGTCATGACCACATTTAGGTTAGTGATAACTTGAGCAGCTGCAACATCCAGCAGGATCTACAAGCACCACAAGAGACTCATTGTCCCTCTGAATAATGTACTTTGTCAGTGATTTGACTCCATCATACTGGCTATGACAGTCCTAAGTTAGGACTCAGGTAACAAGACCTTCAGCTGACCACTGTCACTTCATCTTCATGTTGCCTCATTCCCTCCTTTCACATTGCACAGTACCTGCCAGTACTGCTGAGAAACTGCAGAGCAATTGTCCATATCTCCTTACAGATAGGCCACAAGGGATGCTTATTTAGCATGTTCACATAACTGCTTTTGACCTCATGCCATACGAACTGTCCTTTCATGGGTTCTGATTCTATACATCCCTGATTATCTTCAGGGGGAAAAAGAATTTAAATGCCTTCCTTTGGTTCACAGCCAAATGCTTTTCATACAATCTAAAAAACATCTTGCAGCTTCCTTCACAGCCCTGCCCCTTCCTCCTCCCCTCTTACATCTGCTGCTATAAAAACCAGCCTGTTCCATATTTCTAAAAATTGAAAACTAGATTTCTGAATCACTTCACCTTTGGTTGCCACTCAGATTATTAATCTTTATATCATAAATAGAGGCTCAGTTGGCTCTAAGCAACTGTTATTTTAGTGTCTGACAGGCACAGGCTTCCTTCTCCGTCTGGGGACTTATTTACATTCCTGTATCCTGGCCCACTATTGAAGCTTTCCCCAGCTCTCATTCAGACAAAATTCCCACTGAGATTTTAAAGGCCTCCCTCCAATGAATCCTTAGCATCTCTCTCATGTGTGGTATTCTGGATAAATGGAACCTGAATCCAAACTGTTCATGCCGGTCCCTTGCTCGTGGCATTCTGTTACAGCTCCAATCAAGTGAAAATTTACCCTGATTGCTATAAGGAAAGGATGCTGCCAAAGTGTTCTCAACACACTGCCTTTTTTTGCAATGCTCTGCATTTCCTTGGTCCAAAATAACTCAGATTTGCCTCCTGCTGTACTACAAACCAGAGGCTTTCCAGGTGTCACTGCAACAAGAATTCGATTTGACATGAGGGGTTGGACTCTCCTGCCCCTAATCAATGTCCTTCTTTGTCTAACGATGAAAATGACAGCAACAGCCAGCAAATGAGTCACAGAGGGTACCTAGCTCCTCAGCGCCCAAGGCTAGTGCCTCTCCAATGGCACAGAGCGAAGGTGGCAGAACTGGTCTCGCAGAGCTGCGATCTGTGACGCCCAGCACCCCACACCGCTCAGCTTGGTGAAGCTGCTCTGGCACACGGCGCAGCCACAGCCAGAGTCTGGCAGCCACAAGAGCTCCTCTGACAGCAATTGGTCTTCTGGGCAGGTGCCACCAGAGTAGTCAGCAATGAAACGTGCAACAAGGGGACAGATTGCCCCTGTCAAGCAGGACCTGAGGAAAAGGCTGTGCGCAGATACCATCACACAAAGGCACTTCAGTTCTTCTGAAGCACTGCTCCCTGCACCTTGTGGCACTGGGTAACAGGTCAACCCAATGGTAGGAACAAGCTTTCTTTGTCTCTCTGAGAGACACAAGCCATCCTTTCCCACCACCAAGGCACTTGCTCTGGGAGCACCTTACTAGGGTGATTTTGCTGACTTGATTTCCACACAGAGGGCCAACACGTCTAGCAGAAAATTTCCACATGCAGTTTCAGGGAAGACAGCAATGAAGATAGATACCTTTTATTCCTCCACAACCAAACCCAAGTCAGAGCCCCTCACATCTCGCCTTGGAGCACTAGCTTGAAAGTCCTTAACTATCCCACAGATATAAACGTTTGAATGTCATTTTGTGCTAGGCACTGGAGCTAATTTTCCTATTCAGTGATTCTGTCATTTTGTAAAATGTGTACAATATGCAGTATCATTTATTATAAAAAACAGAGAGTGCAAGAAGATTAAAATTCTGACAGAGGCATATTAGCTTTGCTTGGCAAAAGAAAAAACTTCATATGTTTGTGAATCACTCCTGAGATAATCATACTCCTTTAAATACCATAAAGAAAACAATTTTCATGTCTGTTCTGGAAAGCATCATGAATATTAATACAAGACAAATACAGTTTGTCCATTTTGGGGAGTAATGAGCTTTTTTCCTTCAAAAGATTTTGTAATGACAGCATATAGATTTTGAAAGGCTAAAGACACTACTAATCTGAGATTTGTGTGTGAACATTTGTACCATAAATCTGGTAGATATCACACTCAGTTTTAAAAATAAAGCCCAACTGGTAGCTGTTTGAGTCAGTTTGTACTCACCCCTCCTATGTGAGAAAGGTGTGCAATTTTGGAGACATTTAAGCTCATAGCAGCATACTGCCAATGAATACTTCGAGGAACTGTAAAGGTTTAGAAACTTATTTTGAGGGAGGGAGGGAGGAAGAGTAGAAGGAGCATCTTAATTTGTATTTAAAGTGTCTTTTTTAAAAGTAAGTAGGAGTCTGAGTCACATATATGCAATGGACACTGTTTGAATAAAGACAGAGCCTTTCAGCTTATGGCATTCTCCATCAGCTACCTACAGCATAGCCGAAGCTTAACGTAAACCCCCAGTACCTTTCCCACTTCACCTTTCATCATCCTGCTTACTTGTAGCTAATGCACAGGACTGTGGAAACCAATGTTCAATTCTCAGTTCCTCAGCAAAGCCTTATAGAACTAGAGAATGTGTCATTTAATTTGTGTTGCAATTTTCTGACATCAACAGCAAGTATAACGATATATTTACCAGCTTCACAAACGTACTGAGAGATAAAGTATTTTTTAAGAATGGACAGAAAGTGTTTCTCTATATTTACAGCCATCTTTAACAGTATAGTTGCTGAAGAGACCTACGTAACAGGACAAAAGAACACAAAGGTAATTCCAGAGATCAGGAATTATTTCTATCACTCACCAAAGCAGATTTTTCAGAAAACTGCAGGGAAGGGTTGCAAGAAAATGGTCAGACAGAGGTAGTAAAGGTCCTAGTCAGGATGCAAGAGCATCACAGTTATATATGACAAAAAAAGATTGATGCTTAAGACATGGTCTATACACTTAACACCTCTAAAAATGTCAAACTTGATCTGGGAAGAGTGGGAAACAAAGTTATGGATGCTTCCCTAGTGACAGCAGAATATAGGTTTCTTCCCGTGTCAGCCAGCTTTGATACAAAAATAAGTGATGGATCTTGCTGGTGGGAATCACTGCTCCTGTTGTTAGTGTAGAAAAAACAAAATGAAAGTCACAAGTACTACAGTTTACTGACACAGTTGGCAAAGAACCCCACCCAAAACAAAACAAAAGAACAAAAATCCAAACCCTTGTTTCTTTCTTACCTTATATCGTGCATAATCATTTCTGAGAAAAAAAAACATGTGTAAGGGAAAAATGTCATTTTTGGATATGGAAAGATTTCTGAACCATTCTACTTCAGTGACTACACAGAAAAGGAGGAAAGAGGGGACATGGCTGATTTTCTAAGGAGTGGAATCGAATACGATAACAAAGAGCTAGGGTGTTTGTTGATAAACTCTGATAAAGCAAAATCAAAATCATGGACTAGAATTAATTATATAGCCCAAAATGCAAAGGAAGAGATTGAAATAACAACTGCTCTCTCTCTCTCTCTCTCTCTCTCTTTTTTAAATACAATCTAACACTTTGCCAAAAACACATTGAGCAAGCCTGAACCATTTTGAACTCATTCAGCATAGGGTACATTGATCAGCAGAACCCAGAATAGAGAAACAAAGCTCAGCCACAAAGAAGTGCATTTAATCAACTGAAGTTGCCCAACAGCTAGCAAACAAGAATGCAGATAATTTGGACCATAATATAGTTTTATGAAAGTCACATGGGTTGCTTCTGGGGCAGCATAGGGAAGAAGAACTGACATAAAATCAGCCATTTTTTCTGCTGCGCTAATTGTAATATTTAACTTGTTCACTGGGATTTTACAAATCCAGATGATAATACTGGAGAAAATATTGGGCAAAGAATCAGGACTTCCTTTAATTATAGGAGTTGCAAAAATTATAAGAGAAAGCTCAGAAAAAAGCTGCAGGTTAAAAAAAACAGTTTAACGTGACCCAGAAGTGTCAATGAGAAATCCGAGATACTCAGAAAGAAATAACTAGTGTTCCAAAGGATAAATGTGGTTAAAGCCTTTAGTGATTATTAGCTTCTGGAACTATGATGTTGTACTGTTCTCAGGGAAAAATAAAAATCTTATCTGTAAGAGTCTAGATAAAAAAAAGTTATTGCAAACCAAGTGGTTCAAGTGCCCTTTGGAAATGTTAAAGATTGAAGTTACAGACACAGAGAACTGCTACACAGGAGTAATAAGCTGATGTCTTTATCTTGGATCAAGTAATGAAAAACTATTCAAGGAGTTATGCAGCTAGAACAGGAGGTTGTGACAATATAATCCATTTAGCTTCACAGGACCCCAGCTTTATTTTGATTTAAGCTCAAAGACTGGAGTAAGCCTGTTTCAAAAATAGAAGCACTAGCATCAAGGCTTGATTAGAGAAAGTGTCTTATCTCCTCCTCCGTGCCTATGAGAGGCTGTCAGGTATGCCTCACCTTTGCTTAGGCAGAGGGAAAATAAGCCCCTTCTTGCTGGGGAGCTGAGCTCTCTTGCCCTGTGACTCCTGCTCATGCCAGGAGGCAATTGTGTATTTAAAGGAAGAGACTGACCCCTTCTGTGGATATTACCGTAGAGGAGAAGCAGGCTTCCCCAAGAGGCAGCTTGTGACATGAGACCCAGAATTTACCTCTTCAGCTATGTATTGTGGATATAGTCCTTTCCTACACATTTAGGAGGAAGCACAGTGGAGCTCATGCTTAGTGGAGATCATGCTTAGTGGAGATCATAAAGTAGCCAGGTAAACAGGTGAGGTTAATTCAAGCACAGCTCAGGAGCAATCACCATTATAATAATTTATATTCACAGTGCAGCTATATTAAAAGGCAGATTAACTTAACCACACTGGTTGTTAAAAGGTTCTGATGCAAGAAATAGACATATTTTTACATGCTTACATGAATACCAAAACCATCAGGTCCAGCAGAAAGTATCAGAAATTGCCTGTACTGCCAGAACGATGTTCCCTGGTATAAATATATGTGATCATGTCATTAAAGCCTGTGTCATAAAGCAGTTGTTTCATAGGACTTCCGCCACGCTACATGCCTCATTTTCTGAGTATCCAGCTGGACACTGTAGGGTTGGATTTACAGGTGTATTTCAGTGCTTGCAGATGTGGCTGAAATCAACAAAAGCTAAACATAGAGGGCTATCTAATTCTAAGCATTCTTCAAGTTCTGATATGTCAGATGGGACATGGTAGAATAAACAGGCACATTTTACTTTCATCTACCTTTGTCTTCTATTTTGCCTTGTGAAATACTCAATATTCTTTCTTCAAGATTCTCTTCCCTACATCAGCCTTCTTTTGCAAGCAGTTATACCACCCTCAGCTCCATGTGTAAACTACACTTCTTTAGCTATCCTTAGCTATGTCCATGTCCTTAATTCTTTGTCTCTATGCAATAGCTTCCTATCTGCTTCTTCATTTTCAGCTAATTTCTTTCCTATTTCAATTAACTTCCATTTCACTTAATTTCTTCATCATCCCACTTTCATTAGACTCCTTGTCCCTATCTTTCCATTTTGCAGTGCAGCTTTTGTTCTCTCTGCTTTTGCATCAGCTATTCTTCCTCCTCCTCTTTCATCAGATGTGGGCACAGATGTCACAGAAGATGAGAAAAAGACAGACAGCTTCCCTGCTCCACGTTTTAATGTCCATGTTTATCCTGGTCCAGAACAGCTATTACAGATCAAGTTCACATTATTTCTGTAGCCTGAGCCTGGCTATGTTCAATCATGATGGAATATTTGGACATATTAGACAATAAAACTGAAGTCTCTCTTGAGCTTGTGCAAACTTCAATTACTGTAAGACTTGTACCTTGGCTAAATTTCTGCAGTATTTCAGGCACTGAAAAACACATTCTGAAACAAAAGGCACTGCTACCAAATTTAAAATCACAGTTCAAGAGCTTAGAGGCACTATTGATATTTTGCAAGTTTACCAGAATTATTTTTTTAATTTAAGTTTGTTCTTAGGAATGTTTTCTTTCCCAAGGTTGACTCTAATAACTAGCATTTAACATTTAGCCAAAATTTAATCTTATCTTCTCATTACAAACAGCTGAAAGCTTGATTAACTTTCAGAAGAGCCAGTGAACCAGCTCTGCCCATGAAGATTTCCAGCCAAAGAATTCTAGTTTTTAAGCAGAGATTGTTTAGGCTTCAGTACATCAGATTAAAAGCTATATTGGGCCACCACCATTTTTCTGCCTTAAAATTACATATAAATAACCAGAATGTTTCTTCAAAATAAATGCCTATATAAAACATCTTCTGTTTTTCATAATGCCTCTGCCACAGCACTGCAATTACAGTCAAGTTAATTCAGCCCAAAGATTCCAGACTATTAGGACTGAGGAAAGTACACAGTGCAATTTATTCTCTAATGATATTGTGTAAAGGCAAACCTATCACTTGCTGCTAGCGTTGAAATACATGGCCTTAAATGAATGAGGAAACATAAGTTAATTAAACACTAGAGTGTCAAGGTTTTAATGACCCCCTCTACTGGGGAGCAATGAATAATTGAAACCTTTAAATAGCTGATTAGAACAACACTCATATACCAGTGATATTGTTTTAATTTAGTAGTTGAAGAAATGCTATGTTGGAAACATAAGAATTCAGAGCAATGGCTCTTTACTTTGCTAGCCAGCAAATAATACATTGCACATAGAGGTTTTATAATTGATTGTGTATAAATTCATATTTGCAGAAATGTCCACAGATCCAGTCAGGTTACAACACCAGCTGCCTCCTCCCAGTTCTGAGCCAAGGGAAAGTAGCAGTGGGTTAGCCAGCATGGAGCACTCCAGCTGCTAACAGCGAAATGCAGACTCCCCATCCAGTCTGTACAGAAGGCTGGAAGCTCTTCTCCTCAGCCAGCTAAAATGGCTGCACATCCAAGAATCCCTGCCTGGAATAGTTAGCTCATCCTGATTACCTGCAAGACAGCGTCTTCTTGCAGCCTGACCCACATGCTGCATGTCCATCTTCCATTCTGTCAGCCCTCTTACCTCTTTACTGAGGACTGGATATAGAGCAGGCATTTTTCTCCTTCCAGCTTCCAATTCACTGGTACAGCTCCCTTGTTGCCTAGATGAACAAACAAGACTCTTCATGTCAAACGTGTACTCCTGAGGGCAAGCTGATAGCACTAGGGATAGCATTTTTCAGTCTGAGGCACTTAATGTATTTGTTTATGGGAAACTGCATACTCAACTAACAATGCAGCTACCCTGGAAATACTCCAGCTCAGTTTAAATTAGACACATCAGTTCTACCAGGAGGGCCAGCATTCCTAGAGGAAGTAAGAACAACTGTCCCCTTCCTTTGCAGCTCAGGTGGGGCATGGGACACTCAGTTCCCTTTGGTGATACAGGGAGATAAACCCATATCTCCTAACTACCAGCTCTCTCTAAGTAAGGTGAAAATCAGTACCTATTTGGGGGTATGTCTGCAATCCTTCTTTCTGGTCTTCTTCCACTTTTGAAAAATGTTTACTTGCTTTTGTAATCAGCAACAGAAACTGAAATCTTTTGTTCCCCTGGTGAAAGTCCAAATCACTAGGCTAGAGACTAATTTTTATTTTCTTAAGAAAGCCTCAGCACTACACTTTGCAACCATAGAGCTGTAGATCCACCTCAGAACTGTGATACTGTTAACCACCGACCTACATACCCCAAAAGGTGGGATTCATCCTCAACCTAGGGGACATGAGGAGAACAGCATTAACAGGAAAGATCAAGGGCAACCACATTCTAAAACTCTGCTAGTATGGTTGTTAGGGCACTTCTCTGAGAAGCCTGGACACCTCAGGTAAGAAGAAAGCTCCTTCAAGTCTTAAAACCTAATTGCTAGGGCAGCTAATAGGGAAAAGGATTGATAGAGCACTTCCTCTTTTAGCATTCCTATAAATCTATTCCTCCCTTTCCATTCCTATGTGCCTGGAAACAAAACATTTCAATAAAACACATGTTAAATAAAACAAAACTATTTTACTTGTCATTTTGTAAGTCTTTTGAACCAACCTAAGAGGCCTTAGTGTTTTGAATTGGTAGTTATACTAACCTACCAGCAAGCTGCAGAGCCATTAGTGTCTGATTGGGATAAAAATGGGCAGCTCTAACTCTTCTGACAAGTCTTAACTAGCAGCAACAAGGGCCAGGCTCAGATTTAAAGGGCTGCAATAAACCTTCATCCCGAGCCTCTCAATCCATCTAAGAAAGTTACACCTGGTGTTTAATGAGCTATTTTTCATCATTTGCAAACATGAATCAATTCTTCAAACATCTTATTAAAGGAAGAGAAGAAAGCCCCAGCACAGTACATAACTAGGGGAGCACTGCCTAGTTCTACAGTGTAACTAATGCTATTTTACAGTCTTTACCTCTGCAAAGGCCAGCTGGTTGCTTTTAATCTTGGGCAACATCTACTTCACAGTTGAGGGCTGTCAGGTCTTGCCTGTCAACAAAGCTTAACTGAGGCTGCCCCTGATCTTGTGGTGAGTTGCCTTCATGCTGCTGGCTGCCTAGTCCCTTCTCGAGTGCCTCTCCCTTCTGCACTACCTGCACACAGGAGATGATCCTCCTCACTTTAGCTAATAGCTGTCTCTCACTGCTTTAGCTCTGAGCCATGCACAGAAAATGGAAGACTAACGCAGTCCCCCAGCAGAGATCTGAATAGATGTCTCTGCAAGTCTTCTGTGCTCTGGAAATGTCTCCTACCCTTCTCTTTCCTTATTGCAGGACAAAACGTTTGCATTTCAATAGGTCCTAATCTTTTGCTTAACTTTAAGTTGACCATTCAGCCCAGGCACAATAAGGCATTAACGAGTTATCCTAGACTTTCAATGTTATTAGAATTACAATTTTTTGCCGATTTGAAATGCTTTCTTTCCGCTTTAAACAGGATGGCCTCCCAAACCTAATAAAACAACGAAAGTGGAATTCAGGCCTATGCATCGATCCTTTTCATTTGTATCTCCTTCCCCCCCCCCTGTAATTTTTGAAGGAAGAGGTTTGGGGAGGTTGGAGGGGGGAGGGGAGGAATCTGCTTTTGCTGTAGGCTATAGTTATTGGCTTTAGCCTTTCCCGTGAAAGTTAGAGCTTGAAGCTGTCTGTAGCCTCAGATATATCACTGCATAAAACATTCCCAGACAGTATTTTTGAGATTTTATTAGTAAGAATGAGGGATCAAAACTTACCCCTACAATGTAATTTTAGCCTCTTTGATGACTGCATACCAAAGAACTGGAGACCAATGTCAGAAACCTACGCTACCTTTGTCCAGTACAACTAAGGCCCAGTTAAGTCAAAGAAGTGTCTTAAGGAGAACATTAAATATAAGCCAGTCACAGTAGTAACACAAAGCCCAACACAGAGAGAGTCTGTATCTTCAGCACATTGTTGTTATTTCTGTAAGGGTGCTTTTCCAGTGCTGGGATAGGTTCTAATGGAAAAATTCATTCCTAAGCCTTTCAGCTTCTAGTAGTCATGGCAAAGAGGTACTACAAATGTCATTCTGCCATCCATGCAAATGCCATCCATGCAAAGTAGAAATAGTTCCACCCTCATGTGTACAGACTCGGGTTTTATGCTCAGGACAGAACACAGCTTCCTTTCTGTCTCTGAGTCAACAATGTGTTGCCCACAAGACAGAACCACAAATATCTTAGTTTCAGCATTGAATTACATGTCTGAGCAGCCAGATCCACTCTTATTCTGTGTAAGGTACTACTTGTATCTTGTGATCTTAGGGTTATGTCAAAGCTCAGATTCCCACTCATCCATTTATTTTGTAAAAGTAAAGCATGACAATTTCTAGATGCAAATGGAGAGCATGTTGGGCTGCTTTTGGCAAAATCTTGTAAAAAACTAGCAAACTCAGTCTAAATAACCTATTAAATTTGTTCTTCCCTTGTTATTGTTTAATATATACAATCCAAATATAACATTTCAGTTTCAGTTACTCTGATGTTTAAATTAAGACCATAGCAAACAAGACCTTACTCTCAAATGCCTTCTGTACTAGTAAACAAGAAAACCGCATGAAGTGTACGGACAGAAGATACAGAAAATTATCTTTTCCTTCCATCTCCATTGTTATTTCCTATACTTTACTCCTGCTAGTCATCTTAAGAAGGAAGATATCCAGTAAAAAGACAAGCAGTCATGTCACACATGCATATAGCATGTATGCAGAACAGTTTTCTCTACTTTTTGATTGGTCAAGCTCCAATCCAGGCAGGTAAGATTTTTAAATGTTGCCCTAATTCTGATGAATTCCAGTTCAGAAGTCAACTTCACTATACTGCAGTCTCTTATCTCCTGCTGTCGCTGCGTAGACATCAGCACCATGTCAGATTCCCTATCAGCATTTGTACAAGCAGCTCAGTGGGTGTGAGAGTTATCCATGTTTGAAGCTAGGTGTCAGTCATCTGTTTTTTGGTATATACCCAGTCTTGCTCATCAGTGAATAATTATATTCGCAAACACACTGAAAATGTCTGCTGAATAAATACTGTGAGAAAGACAAGTTGTGTATTTGACAGTGATTTTAATCATGGTAGGTTCCTTTTTTTCCTTCCAAAGCCACAAAACAAAGGAGTTCTACTATACTGCTAGTATTTCATTGTCATACAAGAAGCCATATGTAGGCCTTTAATTCTGCACCTTTATTCTGTGTTGTGTTTCAGCGAAAAAGACAGGATCATGCAATTCATAGGATACTCAAACTGTCTTACAGCAGCTTGCTTGGAGATCTGTGTTTGATAATCATGTTTATTGCTGAATAGTATTTTGGAGCAATATTACAAGGCACTCTGTAAAGATGAGCCAGGGATTTTGTGTCACCTGTAAAACAGAATTAGTAATGATCACATGTGTCCCGATCCAATGTCGGGGAAGGTTTCGATATGATCCCAAGAGCGAGATTAAGACACAAACGAGGTCAAATGCCGTATAGTCAAAAGAGTTTTTATTATCAAAAGTATCAAAAGTGGAAAAATGGTAGCGATAGGATAGAATGGAAGAAAAGGTAGAAATTAAGCAAGCAGTCGGGATAGAGTTGCAAGGATAGTCACCACCATGGATCCAGCGGCGTCCCGTCGGCCCTCAGGCAAGCAGTCGGTGGTGGGAGTTGCAAGGATGGTCACCAGCACGGATCCAGCGGCGTCCCGTTGGTCCTCAGGCCAGCAGTCGGTCAAGGAAGGTCACCAGCACGGATCCAGCGGCGTCCCGTTGGTCCTCAATCTTCAATTCTTTGGTGAGGAAGAAAAGGCCCCCCTTCACCACTTGTTTCTAGGGGTTCTTTATAGGGCATATTTCGATGATGTCATGCGCTGCAGGTTTCATTCATCACACACGACCTTCACGTGATCGATACCAGAAACCAATATCTTATCAGCTCCAGCCCAGTTTCCTCCCCTGGATGCCTCAATGGCCTGGTAATCGTCCTTATGGACAGAGGAGTGTCCCGCTTAAACCGGCCATCTTGGAGACAAAGGGCTCTGGATGAGCAGTTCACAGTTCCTTGATGACAGCCCAGTCCCTCATACCTCACAATCTTTGAGGCAAATGGTTCGAGATAACAATTCAGCCTCTTACACCACCCCGTGGCTCAAAGATTGTTTCAGGACCCATGGTGGTTTTGAGAAAAGATAGCTATATAGAAAAGCCAGAAAAGAGCATTTTATACAATCTGTATTACCGACAGTGTGGTTCGGTGCACAGCGTGAATTTGTTTAACACCGTCAGGCAAAATAGTAGTTACAAATTGCATATTAGTTACAACACGTTGAATCAATTGTATAAAGCATGGAATGACACATGGTAAAAAGAATAACATGGCAAAACTACACAACAAGTAAAATAGGATTCGTTTAACCCATGGACCTCCAGGGAGCCAGGAAAACATATCTATGTCCCAGCTTTTCCATGTCTGGACAGGAACATGGGCCAGCTTTCGTATTCCCGCAGTAATTTGTTTAACAATTTTCCCGCTGTCATCAATTTTTAAACAACAGTTAGAATCATTTAGTTTACCACAAACACCTCCTTCCTCGGCTAGCAGGTAATCGAGAACCATGTGATGTTGTAATATTGCTGTTCGCATTTGTGTAGCTTGATCCGCCAATAGATCAAGGGCACGGGCTGTCTCGTTAGTAATGATCTCTAGGACAGCTTGTAACCGGATGATGCGATTTAGGTTATAGATAGGTTCTCGAGCACCGCTAACCCACTCATTGGGGTTCCAGGTGGCAGGTCCATAATGTTGTATGATACGTTGAGGCGTCCACTTGTCTTTGCCCCAGGTTTGACCACTCCCACCTGCTATAGAGGTATCAATGGATCGTCGATATCGATTGAGATCATCATATACTTTAACACCCAGTCCATCCCCTTCATCGTCTGGGAGCAGGAAAAACAAAGGGTGAATTACCCCCACATAACACACTCCAGTCCAATTTGTTGGTAGCAGTTTGTAGGCCCGTTGGCCACACACCCAATAGTGACCCTTTAAGGCTCGTGCACCATTTTCAAACAAACCAGTAGGTGTCTGTGGTGATTGGAAATATGTTGAATTACCTACTCCCAGAGGATGATCTGATGGACCGTTCATCAACAACCTGTCCACAGTTTTTCCCACCCCCTCTGTGGTGTCTCAGCAGATAGGAAGCCCATCCGGACCTATACTCAAATGTCCCTTACAGTAGTCTTTATTATCACTTGACCACCAAATTTGAGTCCCATCAGGGAGATGAGAATATGTTTTATCAGTGAGTCTGCATTTCCAGGCACCAGAATCATGGTGCCAAAAGCAGGTAACATTAAGGTTATTAGACTGATTAGTGGAAGACCAAAAATGGGAAAACTGTTTCCTGTGTCCTGTTTGATTCACCCAGGCCCATCCAGACCAGCGAGGCACAAAATTTGGAGAACTAGAACTCAAAAGGCGACAATATGCCTGGTCGCCCCCCTCTGGCAGTGATATAGCTGCCCTATGGTTTGAACAATCAATTGGTCTACAACCATCAGTGAGGCAATGGTTGTCATAAGTATAGGTCCAGTTGCACTTGCTATTTCCCACGGGAATACCATCTTTCTGTGTTCGGTTCAGACAATATTCACCTTGGACTGGGTATTGTATTGTCCAGGGCTGCATGTCTTCACTCCAGTAAGAATCATTTTTGACCTCACTGTAATTACTCACTAACCATTTTGGGGAAATAGGGACAGCAGTCCATGGCCAGCTTTCCAAACCTAAGGGCCCACCACATACCCAACAATTAGTCAGATTAAAAGTGTTGGCCACTTGCTGGCCTAGAGCCACAAATTCATTTTGCCACTCCAAGCCGAAAAGAGGGGCACAGGAGTTTCCCCAGATATTAAAGGCGGTAACAATAGTTAACAAAAACAACATCTGTGGTGGTATAATGAACATCCTGTGAATATTAACAAAGCAATCACCGACAAAACTACACAAACAGTTAACAGTTTCACGTATTTCCTCTTGAATGGTTAACATCTTTGCTGCCCCCTCAGACACAGTAAAAATGTCACAATAATGCTTTATCTGGGCATACCATTTTCGTACAGAGGCTCTCTGAGCCACCCCGTCAGGGGGCGGAGTTCCTGCTAAAACAGTCTTGGTTACTTTAAACGGGCCTCTAAGTACTATAGACTGCTGTCGAATAGTCCGTTCAGCCTCTCTCAAGGCTAGACTGACTACAAACAAACCTTTCTCCCAAGCAGTATATCTTTTTTCTGCATCCTTAAAACTGCGAGAATAGAACCCAATAGGTCGAGTGGGTCCTTTGGGGCCCTTTTGCCATAAATGTATTGATAACCCACTTTTGGCAAATCCCCATTCAATATGGACAGGGTCTGTGGGATGAATAGGACCAAGGGCTTGATGGGCAGTTGCTTCAAAAATTAGCAATTGCAATGCCTCTTCGTGGGGCCTGGTCCATTCCCACTGAGCCCCTTTTCGCAACAAGTCATATAGGGGTCTTGCAATAATTGAAAAATCAGGGATATGTTTCCTCCAAAACACAAGTAATCCTAGTACGTGCTGTAAATCCTTTTTTGACTCTGGCATTTTAATCTGATCCAATGAGGAAAGGGTGTCAGGGGGGATACATGTCATCCCTCCCTTCCACCAAATTCCTAAAAACTTTACTTCGCTTGAGGGCGTTTGTATTTTCTCTGGTGGAATTTTCAGCCCCAAGCTTTCCAAGTGGGAAATTATGTTATCTTGAGTTTTCCGAACCTTTTCTGTTTCATCCCCACCTACAAGAATGTCATCAATGTACTGATAAACACTGACCCCTTCCTCTGTCTGAATTACTTCTAGCTCCTGCGCTAACGCATGATGAGCTAGAGTGGGGGAATGCTTGTATCCTTGTGGGAGTCGGGTAAAAGTAAATTGCTGGCCCTCCCAAGTAAATGCAAAGCGGTCTTGATCCTCTGTTTGCAGGGGGACCATAAAAAACATATCTTTAACATCCACTGTTGCCATAATCGGGTGGGCTCGTTCTTGGATTGTAGCTATAAGCTCAGCAATATTTGGTACCGCAGCTGTCAATGGACCGGTATTTGCATTAAATCTGCGATAATCTACAGTTAATCTCCACTTGCCGTTAGGTTTTCGCACTGGCCACACCGGGGAGTTAAAAGGAGAGTGGGTTGGAATCACGATGCCTTGTCCCTTTAAGTCCTCTAACACAGGCGCTATTCCCTCTCTGGCCCCCAAGGGTATCGGGTAGGGCTTAACATTTGTAAGCTTTGAAGGGGGAAGCAGCGGCGCGGCTTTTAACAGCCGAATATCTATTGTGGGAGAGCCAAACGACCACTGTCTGCTTTGGTTATCAATCCAGGTTTTTCCTTTTAAAACATCGAGTCCTAAAAGGTTAAGTGGAAACTCCCCCACAACCATTGTCACTGTAGTGGCACTATCTTCTCCTGGCAAACGCAGGCTGACCATTGCTAATGCCTGTGGCTGAACAATGCCGAATGCATCTGCCACAAAAAGCCGCTGTTTGGAGGGTGTAATTCCGCAATTAGCAGCATCTTTGGTTTTAATAGCTGAAATCTGAGCTCCGGTATCTACCAAAAAGGTGACTGGGACTTGTCTTGGTCCCACAATGCCTGTAATTAGTAAATCACCCTGGCCGTTTTCAGTGAGCTGTCTAATATACATCCAACCTTCGCCCCCCCGCTCACCACTGGAAGGCGAAGGATCTAGTTTCCCACCGGCTCTTGGGTGGCATTTGTTTCTGATAAATCAATCAGGGAAGGTGTGCTCAGGGTAGTATTCTCAAAATCCACTTTTCTGTTTACTGGTTTATCAGGCTACGCTGTTACCAATTTTTCCAATTTGTCTGTTGGCATCCCGTCCATTAAGCTACGCGGGATCCCCTTCTGGTATCCCCGCGCCCACAGTATATTACGTTTGTTCGGGATATCTCTCCCCCCCGGCGGTTTAGCAAGGGGTGTTCTCTTATCACTCCCAGGGCACGGAACTATTTTTACTTCAGTCCGCCTCAAGCCCCTGGAGTCTGTTTTGGTGGCTGGAGGGTTAACAGGACCATATTTGCGCCCGTAATTAATTAATTCCTGGGCCACTTCTCCCCAAGTCCAAATTTTCTTATCTGGGGGGCGGCGGTGCTGATCAGGCGTGAATCCTCCTGAAGCAGCCCCAACACTCTCGCCCTGGGGCATCGCCTATATCTTTCCTTGTAATTGTATACCAATTGGTTTCAGGGAATCAGGGAGTCCCCGTATAAGGGGAGTCATTCGCTCAGGATCCACCAACATCATCATTGGGGACTCCTGCCTAGGCTCCAATTTTCGATCATACATCATCTGCAGACAAGCTGCCTTTTGCACACTCTCCACTAATTGATCAACAGTCCCCGTAATCGCGAGGGGATCTCCCCTCTCCAAGGGGTTCAAACCTCCCGCCCAATAGGCTGCCCGTTGGGTTAAAGACCAGGGGGCACGGTGATTCCCAGTAGTTAAAAACACTCCCGGTCCCCAATACCCTTCCGCCTCCTTTTCACTTAACAGAATCTGGTCCCCCCCCGACAATGATACTCTCCACACATACTCCGTTTCTGACTCCTTAGGGGTTCGGCCAAATTCCTTTTTTAGTTTTGCCAACTCAGTGGCAGTATAGGGGACCTCTTTAGTTGTAACTTGGGGGAACTGGTCTTGCTCATCATCATAAGTATATTCAGTTTTGACTAAAGGTCGCAATGAAGGCAGCTCTAACTTCTCCACTCTCTCTTTTGCTGCCTGCAGGTCCTTAAAGGGGTAGCCAATTTCTGATCTTGGAGGAATTTCCTCACGGACAGTACCTGCAAGGAGCTGCTCCTTAAGAGCAATTTGCAAATGTTTCACTTGGTTCTTTTCTGCTTCAAGTTGTGCTTTTAATCCCGCCACTTGTCCCATAAGGGACTGAACAAGATTTTGGAGGGATTCAATAATTTGAGATTCTGCAGTGAGGTGGCAATCCCTATCCTCCACTGCTGCGGCCAGACTGGCTCCGAGAACGGCACAGACAATTGCTTTTCCTTTCCCTGACCGCACTCTAGCATCTTTCTGTAAAGCGACCATCCGATCAACAACGCTCTGCAGATTATACCAATTTCCCTGAGCCCAGTCTATCCCAAGCACAGAGGGTCGCGCTTTATGTTTTTCTAAAAAATCAAACAAAGCTTCTTTCCCCAAACGGGCAATTTTGCTATCACCCATCTTATACAAAGCGGGGAAGCAGTCGTCTCAGGAAGGCAGCACGTAAAGTTTCAAACACCACAAGCCTGCCCCCCTTACGTTCCTGAGAGGTCTCACGTATTAAAGTGGGGAAGCAGTCGTCTCAGGAAGGTAGCACGTAAAGTTTCAAACACCTTATAAAAAGCGGGGAAGCAGTCGTCTCAGGAAGGCAGCACGTAAAGTTTCAAACACCACAAGCCTGCCCCCCTTACGTTCCTGAGAGGTCTCGCGTATTAAAGCAGGGAAACAGTACGGCACTCTCGTCTCAAGGGATCCTGTCCGTGACGCCAATTTAAATGTCCCGATCCAATGTCGGGGAAGGTTTCGATATGATCCCAAGAGCGAGATTAAGACACAAACGAGGTCAAATGCCGTATAGTCAAAAGAGGTTTTATTATCAAAAGTATCAAAAGTGGAAAATGGTAGCGATAGGATAGAATGGAAGAAAAGGTAGAAATTAAGCAAGCAGTCGGGATAGAGTTGCAAGGATAGTCACCACCATGGATCCAGCGGCGTCCCGTCGGCCCTCAGGCAAGCAGTCGGTGGTGGGAGTTGCAAGGATGGTCACCAGCACGGATCCAGCGGCGTCCCGTTGGTCCTCAGGCCAGCAGTCGGTCAAGGAAGGTCACCAGCACGGATCCAGCGGCGTCCCGTTGGTCCTCAATCTTCAATTCTTTGGTGAGGAAGAAAAGGCCCCCCTTCACCACTTGTTTCTAGGGGTTCTTTATAGGGCATATTTCGATGATGTCATGCGCTGCAGGTTTCATTCATCACACACGACCTTCACGTGATCGATACCAGAAACCAATATCTTATCAGCTCCAGCCCAGTTTCCTCCCCTGGATGCCTCAATGGCCTGGTAATCGTCCTTATGGACAGAGGAGTGTCCCGCTTAAACCGGCCATCTTGGAGACAAAGGGCTCTGGATGAGCAGTTCACAGTTCCTTGATGATAGCCCAGTCCCTCATACCTCACAATCTTTGAGGCAAATGGTTCGAGATAACAATTCAGCCTCTTACAACATGGACAGAAAGCTGACAGGCAAGGCTTTTTGTCTTAACTTAATATGAATGAACCATCAAAATATCTCACATTTTAGAAGGAAAAAACTCTTTGAGATCGAAGTAACAGACTTCAGCCAAAGCCTGTATCTTGCACTATGAATAATAACATTCAATAAAATGCATGAGTGTATAATAATGCATTAGTGACTGAGTGTACCTCTTCAAACAGTGATTAAACTATTCATTATATTCAGTCAACATGTTTGAGAGTCACTGGAAGACACCAGCTGATTGACAGAGGTGCTTTGGGGAATGAAGCCTGAGTGTGTTTTAGTAATTAGGTAGTGAAGTTTTTTCTGCTGTAGTTTGTTCTGAGAATGCATTTGTACTCTTTCTACAGAATATATTAATGTCAGATACCATACTGCCCAGGTACAAGGCTGAATAAACAGCCAACTGTTCAAAACAGTGCATTTTCTTCAAATGCAACTCTGGAGTGTTTCTTTCCAATCTGCCCTCTTCAAAAACAAAATTAAAAAATAGACAACTTGGAAAATTGGCCATTTCAGATGATGGATCAGCATTTTTAGCCCCTGAGATTCTTGTTTTCTAATTTGTAAAAGAGAATCTGTTTGGGTGCATCATACCAACCAATTTGTGCAATGCAGTGGTGTATAAACCACAGCAGAGTATATACATGTGTTTGGGTTTCATTCCTCATACTGAACAACACCTCTCAGCATCTTCCTGGTTGTCTGCTCTCAGTGTGTCATAGCTTTTTCACCTCATGTCCCATGGAGTCTTACGACTCCTCTGTAGTTGCTGGGCATTCCACTATTTGTCATGGCTTTGTCCTTGTGAGTTAATTACACGTTTGGAAATGGATAACTGAGGTACCAAAAACTTACTGGCTGTCCCAAGCTCACACAGTAAGTAGTGGAAGGTGCGTGCCCATTCTAAAGGCCACCTTATCTACCAAGCCACCTTTAATTTGCACAGTTGCATCCTTTATTTCCAGCTCACCCTATCTTATCTCTTCCTTCTCCATTCTGCTTTCTAATGCTTGGAAGGGCTACTCACTTGACCACATGGGAAATGCCTTTTCCCTCTTCTAAATCCCTTCAGTGCTTATCTCATTGCCAAAGGCATCTGCACAACTGTGAGCTTGTATTAGGCCAATAACGAGCCTTAATTTTTCCCAGAATCAGGACAGACTTTATGCAAGAACAACACTGAAAATAAAGTAAATAACCACAAAGAGAAACGCTATTTTGAGATGTGTCTTTGGTGGCAACAACAAAATGGGAGCTTTTGATCAGCTGCAATGCTTTTATTCACAGATCACTTTGGTTTCATGTCAGCAATAATGGAAGTGATGTTATTTTCTGTTTTCCAATAACACCTTTATGGCATTATGTTATTTTTCATTTTCAGATAGTGCTTGCAATGATAAGACATAAAACAAGCCAAAGTGGGGGGAGGACTTGATTGAAAGACAATTTCCCCTGCAGTGTGTGAGTGACCTTTCTTAAAAGTTCAGAGGCTGTGCTGGAAAACCATTAATTTATTTTATCAAATGACAAATAAGTACCTTCAACTTTGACTTGTTGCCAGCATCTCTGTTGCTCTCATTCAATTTCAGTATAATGCATGAACTAACTATATTAATTGATTAGAACTGTTCTCTAAAAGTGGTCCAAAATCAAACCCCTTACTTTGATGACATCAGGTTCTGGATACGAAAAAAATCGCTTCGAGGTACTTAATTCTTTATCTGAATCTTGTCAACTTTCCTCTGCACACTGGTTTATTGGTCACTAGCAGTAAAAGAGATTGAAACAATTAGGAGTTTCCACAGTAAGGGAAACTGCTCTTCCACATGTCAATATAGTAGATACATGTAAACTCTACAGTTTCCCCTTCTCCATCAACTTCTTGAAACCCATATGGATATACCCCTTGAAGGATTTTGATCTTTAAGGAAGACAAAACAGGAAATACCAAGGTATCTGAGTTAAGCAAGGGCAGCCATAGAAGCACAATAGGCAAAATTCCATTGTTCCCCTTCCTTTACCCTTTCTACTTATTTTATCATGCACAAGTACATTGGTCCTCTCTTTCTTTAATAAAAGATAAAAGTCACTAGTGCTATACCTTAGGGATGGATGCCATGGGTAATATTGTTCAACACCTTCATTAATGACCTGAATGATTGTACCAAGTGCACCCTCAGCAGGTCTGTAAATGATACAAAACTAGGAGGGGTGTTTGATACACCAAATGGTTGTGCTGCCATTTAGGGAGACCTTGACAGGCTGGAAAAATGGGCAGAGAGAAATGAAGTTCAAAAAAAGGAAATGTGAAGAAATCCTGCACCTGCGGAGGAATAACCCATGCTCTGGTACAGGCTGGGTGCCAACAAGCTGGAAAGCAGATTTTCAGAGAAGGACCTGTGGTTCCTGATAGACAGGAGGTTGAACATGAGCCAGCAATGTGCTTCTGTGATGAGGAAGGCCAACAGCATCTTCAGCTGCTTTAGGATAAGCATTGCCAACAGGTCCAGGGAAGCGATTCTTCCCCGCTACTCAGCCCTGGTGAGACACACCTGGGGTGCTGGGTCCAGTTCTGGACTCCCCAGTACAACAAAAACTTACAGGAGTGAGTTCAGTGAAGGGCAATGAGGATGATGAAAGGTTGGAGCACCTGTCATATAAAGAGAATCTGGGTCTGCTGGGGTTGTTTAGCGTGGAGAACAGGCTAAAAATCTGATGGAGGGGAGTAAAGAAGATGGAACCAGACTCTTCTCAGTGCTACAGTGACAGCATGAGAGGCAATGGGCACAGACTGAAATAAAGGAAATTCCTTTTAAACATAAGGAAAAATCTTCTTACTGTGAGAGTGGCTAAACACTAGAACAACTTGTCCCTGACAAGATGTCAAGACATGGCCTGAGGTCCACACAGGCTTTGTACCATTTTAAGTATTTCAGGATATTTAAAGAAATGTGAGGCCTCCCCTTAGAATACCTAACTAATTGATGTCAATGTTTCATCCTGCTGTGTCTGATGCACGCAGCTGAATTAGAGTATTTTCTACTAACTTGACTGTATTTTAGCTTATACTCATTGGTGCAATTAATTTTTTTTTTTTTTTCAGTTTGCAAGCTTTAAGCAGATTATGTCTTTTCTGACAATATCATCCCAAGACCCACAAAATTTTGCTTTTCCTGTGATGAATAAGAGTTCATTTTCCACTTTAAAAAAATCTGTGAAAATAAACCCAAATGGTTGAATAGAGAAAACTTAGAGCAATGACCACTGCATTCTAAAAAATAAAAAAAATCCAACTCTTTTCAGGTTACTCATGTGAAATTACTCTAGGCATGGCGATACTGGAAGTTTTCAAGATGTGATTGGATGGGGTGCTAGGTAATCTCATCTAGGCTCCCTTTCCCATGAAAGACTGGACCAGATGATCTTTAGAGATCAATTCTATGATACCACTTCCCCCTTCACCTTTCAAAAGCAGAAGCTGCTCCAACAAACATTCTTTCCATTTCAACTCCCAAAACAATATTTTTGAAGTGAAAATGAGAAACTGAGAAGAATGTGAAATACGATGTTCATTGCTGCCAAAAGATTGTAATGAAGGCAGATTTCCAGCTGAAATCAGTTTTAATTAGTATAGTTGATGCCATATTTTTGAGATATCCAAAATTCTTGAATGACAAATGCAATGACTGTAAATACACACAGAGCACCAAACTTGGTCCCTAATCTTCATAAGTCTCTGTGCAATGAAAGGTATTATTTATGGGCTATTCACTTGGTTATGTAAGGATTTGCAAGGTTACTATCACAGAGTACGGGGTAGCTCACAGCATACATTCTAGAGCACCTTAACTCTTAAACTACATTGTGTATAAAATAATACATTTTCCCAGTTAAGAAGTCAAGAAAGCATTCCTGAAAGTTTCATAAAATATAGCTTGATAAACATTATGGCAAACTTTCTTTGGAAAAGTAATTATTCAGACTGAGTTTTGGGGGATTTACTTATCACTAGCAATGACAAACTTATGAATCCTAGCGCTAGCCTATTCCTAGGCATGGATTATATTTATATGTGGTGACACAATATTCAAGTTTAGGTATCTAAAGTTAGAATTCCTAATCCATGCACTAAGGAATAAAAGAAGAGCATGCTGATTTTAGACTGTACTTGTTCTAAGCAATGAACAGAACAGATGAGTGTAAAAATACAGGTGGGGAGGTGGGGAAAAGAGGAATAGAAATCATGAAAAATGAAATTAGTGCTATTTCTGGGAAATCAGCATCATAGACTTGATGAATGCTGGTTAGGTAAAAGAAGCAGCTACCCAGGAGGACTTTCTGCATGGAACTCAGGAAAACACTAGGTTGAACCATTATATTGCATTGAAGTTAAGTGAAACCGGGTAGGTAAAAATAAAGTAAAACCAGCCCCAAACCACAATTTGATTCCGACTCTTGAGTAGATGAGCTTACTGGATTATTCAAGACCCCAGACTTAATGAAAATAGGTGCAACAGCATAGCTCTATGAAATAAACAGCAGTAATACCAAGGCTGTTATCTTAGCTGAGTTTAGAAAGCTGAAAATTGGAGAAGAAATAGAAATGTGACAGAATGGAGCTCCTGTGGCTTTTTGATAAAGAGTTACAAGAAATTACTTCCTGGTAGACCAGACCTATGTTAGTGAACAGTATAAAGAAACATTCCTAGACAATGAAACACAATGGTCTATGCCATTATAATGACATTATAACCTGGCACAACTTTGACTCAAGATAAGTAGCCTTTTCCTAAATAATTCCTGGGCACAGTTTAAGAATTAATATGGACAAAGGAACGTTCCAAGTAGGAAATTTGCAAGTAACTTTCCTATTTTGGAGGCTAAGAGAGATCAACAGTATGGACAAAGTTATTTTGTGCCAGTTAGCCCCAACACTAGAGATGTTAATTTACTAGTGTATAGACACTAGTATATAAGCCGGTCCGACTTGAAAAAAACTGAGTCTGCAGACACAGTCCCAGGAGCAGTTTTGCGCATCACTTTAGTGGGACTTGGACCCCAGAGTTGTTGAGCTGCAGTGGTCCAGAAAAAATTTCAAAAGAAAGATTTTCTTTGATTATGTATGAGGGATGCAAGTTATCTTATGCTAAACTAATATATAATGCACGTTTACTATGTGCTGGAAAAAAAAGACTCTATGATTAGTTCAGTGAATTACATATTTCAAAATAGAGGTATTAATAGCAAAAATGTGGTGATTAAACCATGTTTAACATGGGAGAGAAAAAGTTTGGCCTCAAAAGTGCTCCCCAAGGAACAGAACACTTTGCCTCATAAAGAGGTGTGATGAGCACAGAAGTGGAGGGAGGCTGCACTGCACTGTAACTGTCAGCCAAATGTTTTGTCTGAGAAGCTACTGGGTAACCCATCTTGAGCAGAGCAGTGGAACAGGCATAAATGGCAAAAGGCATGACGCATGGCCAGCTGCTAACTCAAGTAAGCATTTCACAGTTAAAGTTGTAGCTCTCCTTTCTTTGAAACAAGGTGCATATTTGCACCATGCTGAGCACAGTGATGGCATTCAAGTAATTAATAAGAATCCATGCCATTTTATAAACTGACATACACCTCTTCTTCTACACAGAGATCATTTCATCCATCACTGACTGTAGGCACATCAGGAAAGTCTGTGGGAACTGCTACATAGCACAGTACTACATAAGCAGTTCTAGCTAAGTAGCAGACAAAAGTAACCTCCCTCTTAAGTTGAAATTAAAGGGAAAGCCTTATGAACAGAAAATGAAATTTCCCCAGTTGCAGTTTGACAGTAGGTCTAGTCTAAACAATTCTTGGTCAGAGTAAAACAAGAACCTGTCTTCCTGACATCATCTAGTTCATGTATTAAACATAGTACATTGCTCTGATAAATAGTACGTTATCCTTTATAACTAGTGTATTTCTGTCAAAAACTAATGAGGGCTTTTCACCTACATAGAAATGCATTAACTAGATATTCTGTACTCTTGACAAATTCTGACTCTGCTGGTTCTGCATTTACTTATCCTGCATTAGACAGGTAACTGTAAATACATTACTACCACAATCTAATCATAGCAAAATATTATGCAGCATTTGGAAAAATATTTTATTTCCTCATTTGCAGCAATTGACTTGATAAAGTATCTCATATGTAGCCCTTATACTTTATTGTAAAGTTATTAGCACTATTGCTTAGTAGGATATAGGATCTGAGTATCTTCAACTAGAAAAAATATGCTACAGGAAGGAAAGTACTTCGTCATCCTCCAAAGCACCCTAATTTGATGTGGCACAAGTTTTCATGTGAGGTATATAATTCCATTCATGAGGGATATATAATTTTCCCAAAAGTTTCCTGTGGGGGCTGCATCTTTGAATATCTCTTTGTGGACCCGCTAGAGCTCCCTCTGTCATGCAGAGGCTCATGGAGCATAACTCAGATCTGCCAGACTTCAGGCATTCAGGACATTTTCTCTTGTTTCTTCTCTCTGAAAATGTATCAAAACAGCAGTATTGTTCACATCTGGAAAAGATGGTAATAGATTTTACCGGAAAACTACTGGCCAAATTGGATATGCAAGCGAAGGAGTGAGGTGAAGGGATTTGGGATGGTCACTGTGGCCCAGGAGCTCTCTAATAATCAACCCCTCCTTGAAGGCTGAGAAGGCCAAGCCCAAAGACATTGCTAAAGCAAGGAGATCTACTGTCCCCTGAGAAAACTTTTGATGCCTCAGGGCAGCAAATACAACCAGGAGGCAACAGTCATCTTGTTCTGTGTATTAGTGGGTCTCAAAAAAATCCAGTGCTGGATGCTTGGGTTCTACCACATTTAAATATCAGGGATTTGATTGAATTTTCAATGGCAGTGGCATTGAGCACTTCTGAAAATTATCATCCTCTAATGTCATATAACTGACTGAAATACTTAAATTTGCATTCAGATCAGCAAAGCAACCTCATCCAAATTGCCCCCAAAACATCAGGATTTCTATATGGTAAGTATGCTATATAGGATGAGAATTTATCATTCTCTTAACTCATTAGCTTCATGAATCCACCCTTCCTGCTTTCCTTCTTCTTTAATACAAAATTATATTCCACATATGTTAATCTCTCTAAGAAATTCTTCCTACCTGCTAGATTGCCTCTCTTAGCCTGTGGTCTACTATATTACTTAAGGCAGGTTTTACAATTTTGAAGATGGTTCATTTACAACACGATAGCCATTTCTGTTCATTCTAGGATTTGATACAGTGCTAGTCCACATAGCTACTGTGTGCTACAAGGACTGCTATATCTCAAATAACATGCTTAGCCATTCCTGGGAGCCCTGAAATGGCTGCTTTGAACTTTGTAGACATGCTTCTATTCCTCAGCTTCCTCCCTACCTCTCTTTTTCAAACTCAAGAATCACAAAATATTCTGCAGGAATAAAAGGCCCAAAGGTGCACATCCCACAAATTCCATGTAAAATATTATTTTATCCAACCTAGTAACAGTAACGATAGAAGATACATTTTACTTTTGCTAGTGGAATGCAGTTAGAAGTTATTAGCCCTCAAAATTCTGGAGCAACATACTGTATCAAAGTGCAGATCCAACTTGCCCCATAAACAAAATTTCTCCTCTCAGAAACACTTTAATTCACAATTCTATTGAGCAACATAAACATGAATACTCAAATACAAGCCTTACGATTCACAAGAGGGAAGGTAAGAGAAAGCATCCCATACAGCAAAAAATACAGATAATGCAATAATGACAGCTGCTGTTTTGTTGGTCCACTATCTATCACTACAATCTCTCATCAGTATCTGAATACTTTTGCTAGACTGATTGTGAATTTCTATTCTCCATCTTTTAATGCAGCCCACCTCATTATAATCCCCTTGACAGCACAGAAGTAAGAGATGGTCTTATTAGCTGCCAGAAAAAAAAGATGTTTTAGCAGAAGAAAGCCTCTTTAAACAATATATTTCTTCAGGGAAATTCATTGAGGATGAAAGCAGTAACAGAGTAATTCTTCAGGATTTAAGACATGAAATATAGAGTATTGTGTAAAGCACAGCTTTGCTAAAATCCATGTGGAAGACTGAAACCCACACTATGTGGCAGACTTCTGATAAGTTCTCAGGGCTATCCAGCAGTGTTCTTATGTAACAACCCTAAATGGGATATCTGTCAGTCCAATCACAAGTTCAGGCTAAATTTCTGAAGCTCCTTGAATTTTTGGGAAGATCAAGAATTCAAAACTAATCCTAACATTACCATTTGGATGATGAAATTTTAAGCCTCCTTGTTGCCACAAACTTATTAAAAGCTTATTAAAAGTATCTCTAGTATGTATGCACCTACAAAGGATCACCTAGAACTTGCATTTTGGAGTTTAATTGTTACTGCAGCAGATACTGCTATTTTTCCTCAGTAGAATCAAATATGTTCAAGAATGATTTGGTTTAGTCTAGATCAGCACTTTCCAACACATTAAGCTTATTTGGAGCTGGATCATGTTTTCTGAGGGGTCATGCTGTTTACACGGTGTCCTGAAAAATCTTTAAACTGCAAATTGCAATGTGAACAGACCATCATTTCCGGCTAATGAAAACTGCAGTTTTATGAGTCAGATATGGTACAAATTAATTGCAGTTTAAAATAAATGTCGGATCTTTGTTTTGGGGTTTCTCACTTCTGTATCTTTGCAGATGCAACATTTAGCAGGTATTCCTGCTAAAGCACAGCTTCCTTTTTTTATAAATGAAATCCAAGTATCACATGATTCCACAATCTGAAATTTAAATAAATTGTGGGGTATTTAAACTATAGTACCTTTTATAAGACTGAGAAATAAAGAAGATGGGCTAGTTTACATGATAGGTGGTATAAACAGGTGAAAAATTCCTTTTTCCCATAAGAATTACCTTAAGAATGCTGATCCTATGCTGTTGCCATTTAGCCGGTGAGTAAGTATGGTGTTCTTTGTTGACAGAAACCATCCATCAGTTCCCGAAAGAGAGACGCTACATTTCAGCAAAGAAAATAGCCCACATTATCATCACCCTGCAATTGTCATACTACCTGGTAGAATGGGATGTCATGTCCCATTAGCATTATATTAATGACACCTGCTCTGAAACAGAATTTTCAATTTTCAGAGCTGATGGATATGCTTGCGTTCTGGACAAGGTTGGGGTTACATGGGGATCATGGTGAGTTACATCCCCTACAAATATGTTTGTTTTTCATATTCCCTTCTAAGGGAAAAGCAGGTTGTTCAAAGTAAGGATCTAAAGCAATAGACATATTATGTCCTGGGCTGAAACACGCATGCTAAAGCAATCAATATTTCCTCAGTCATTCAAGCAAGCAAACATTATTTTGGAACTTGTAGCTGATCAACTTCTGCATACCAGGAAGTGAGAATATTATGTCTAACTCACAACTACTCTTCCCTGCCTGTAAAGCATTATAATACTCTATACTATTTCATTTCTATTCCTACTTTTGCTAAAGATTAGGAAAGACCAGTTAGAAAATGGTAAAAAGGCAGTTCTAAGAAGTAGCTTACATTCTCTGCCTTTAGAAACAAGACAGTTGTTTATGGTTTGGAAGGCCTATTTTCTCACATTAGCTAGCATGATATAAGGCTGTAAATGTCCCTTTTGTACCTTGAAGGGTCTGAAAAAGAGACTCATTTTCAAGTGAGTCAAATTTAACAATGCACGACAAATATACTTAGCAAAAAGCTGGCTAAATAGAGCTTAACAGGCATATGCATTTCTGCAAATCAATTTGGCATCTGGAGTCTGATTTTTCTATTTTGTCTTCCCTACATCTTCTTGAAGCAATTTTAGGAGAAATAACCAGAGAAACAGCATTGGCAACATATTGGAAAAATGCTGGTTACAGATGGTATAAAGAACATTATCTTGTTGAAAATCCATAAAGATTCAAAGCAAAAGAAAAAAAGAATGGGATACAAAATAAGTTCATAAATTCTAAAAGCATTCCAGCTTAGTAGCTTTATTTCCAGAGTTAACCAAATACACTTGGATTTCAAAAGTAGAGATTGCTAACAGGTCATGTTCTTAGCAGTGCTGACCCAAGGTTAAGTATTTTTTGCGCCAAGCTATATTAGAGTCAATAGCTTCAGCAGGGTGGTATTATATCCTCTAATTTTAATAATGTTCTCAGCTTGACACCGTCAAATTCCTATGTGTTTCTTTTGACAAAAGTAAAGTTTATGTTCCTCAAAAGTCACTGCATATGACATTTGCATGGGTTTTTTTTAAATAAAATATGCAAGGTTTACCGCAACACAAAATCTAACCTACAAGTGTCCAGAATGACCATCTCCCAGAAAGAAAGAGGTCTCCTCACAAACACACTCATTAACAACATTCATTTTCTGTGTATGCTATGGTTTCTGTAGAGGTGTTTAGACGCTGATACAAATGTGAAATGAATGAAGACTGTGGGAATCTGTGCGTAGGTGTGCAATAGCCAGGCTGCTGAAAGTTGAGCGTGACTGATGTGCAGATAGCAGGCTATGTGTGGAGAATGATAAACATGGTGGGAGAAAAGATTAGAGCACACGTGAAAGGGAACTTGCTATATATTGCCTGAATTTGCAGCACACCCCCTCTCTCAAGGTTATCTCCCCTCCCCATATTTGATTACACTTGACAGAGTGATGAGTACTGCAGCCAGATGAGACACATTTATTTTGCTGAACAATCCCAGAGGACTTAGAAAGACAGAATAATCCCCTAGCCAAGGTACAACTTAGGTCTTCAGGATACAGGTTGGGCATTTTTATTTTTTGTTTAGAAACGCAGGTTCAGAGCAGCTGTGGTTATTTCTAGACTGAGGTCAAATTCAGCAAATAGCTTTAGCCAGATCTCCAATTTTTAAGAGATGACTTTATGTTTGTCCAAAAGTCCTGCTGCACCAATGTAAACCTTTTGCAGGGATAATCCTTCCTAAGACTCCTGCTCCTAACGAGCCACTCCAGTCACCACGAGCTATGACTTTCCCCAAGGCCGTCCAAGAGATGTACACAGGCACTACAGGGCAAACATGAGGCCCTGGCTGGTGAGGCCCTTGCCCTTGGGAGCCCCCGGCCCTGCCTACAGTGTTCCTCTGTAGGTTTTGAGTTAGTAAAGGAACGTCAACGCCCCCTTTCTTTCTCTCTCCCTGTTAAAGACTGGGGGTTATGAAGTTTTGCACAACTGCCATTGGACTGTCAGGGAAGGATTTTGAAGGCCGTTGTCAAGCCCCACCCGTTATGTTGTGACTTAGCGATAGAAAATACTCCCTATACACAAGGGCTTGAGTAAGCTTCCTTCTCCAAAATCCCTGCTTCCATCACTCCATGAAGGGAGGGTGAGTGAGACCAATTAAAGACATTAATTTCACTATAATGGTTGTTCACTTCAATGAAAAAATCTATGTTCAAACACAAGTGGCCATTCCATTTTACTGTTTTCATGACATTTTTCCCATGGCATAGCAAAGAAAGATTTTTAAAAGACACATTTCCAAGCTCTGAATGTGATAATGGGAAGTAAATAAAATGCCTGAACACCACAAAGTAGGCTCCTTTTAAAACCGTAAGATACCATTCAGACACACTATCAGTACTCTTACTGCAGCCTTGCTCTTAGAAATAACTTGGTTTGAAGAAAGTAAATGAAAAAAGGAAGTTTTTCATTTTTTCCCACGGAAGCATAAATTACTTTGCAAATCAAAATATGTGCATATGTATGTATGTTTATATATATGTGTGTGTGTGTACACTTACAAATTCAGTAAAAATTCCAAATGCCTAAGAATTTATCACAATCCGTAGCAGTTTATTTGAGAGAAAACTACTGTCTTTGTTTAAGAATAATGATTTATTTTGCATTGGATAGTTTTCTAGCTTCTAACCTTTGGTTATTTTATATATAGATTTGGGGTGATGAGACTATTTATGACAACAGGGATTTAAAACATGACGATGAACGAAGGTGATGCTGAAGGAAGGTGACACTAACAGGCACTAAACTTTCCAAAACCTCTATTATCTTTCAGGTATTGTGATTGCTTTCAATGTGTTACCCAGGATACCTGGAGATGCACTCTTTCTTCATAGACACTTAGATAATACTTGTAGTTACCCAATAGTATTTCTGCGGCAATCGCTGTTATTCTTTCAAGTTGAGCTGGAATGTAATGGAGGAGTTAATCCTTATCCTCTTTGGTGCAATAAAAATTGCCTGCTGTCCTCATAAAGTTACCAACAAATTAAGTTATACAACCAATGATCAACTGAACAATGGTATCAGTCTTGCCCTAGACTTTTGCTTTTACCTTTTGGAGCACCAACTATTAGAAATAACTTCTTCATTGCATTCATTCCCTCACCCTTCTAAGACCTGCTCCTCTCACATTGAATGAGTTTTAAAATATCCAGTTCAAATCCCATAAAAGGGCAAGACCAAAGATTCCAGTCACATTACTGCTGAAATTCAAAGTGGAGCCTTGACTGTACTTTCTTTTCCTACTGCTGCTAAGGTTATTGTTAGCAATTATTTTACTGAGAGAAGAGGGAGGTGGAGAAAAAAAATGAGAAAGAATGAGTGGTTAGATAGCAGTGTTCTGCAAGATATACTTAGAATCAATCATATTACTGTTTTCTCAGCCAGGCTAGTGATCATAAATTCTGTATCTTTTCCCAAGCTCAGTGTCTGTGCCAGCCATTCATTCTGAAATGCTTCATGTTTCCTGTACAGGAATTCACAATAGGATTATGGATTCAGGAGAAAGCTCTGCTCAAGGAGGGGCAGGGAGTGAAAGGAGACTTGTTTGGTACAGCACTGCATAGTGTGCAAAAGGAAAAGCAAGCCAAGAAGATGGAGAAATGGAAAAAGAGGTAGGAAAAAAGAGTTTATTTGTAGTTCACCACAGAAGTTTTGTTCAATGAGGAGTTTTCTCTGCCTTGCCTTACTTTCATTTGGAAACTGGAACTGGCATTTTGTTGGGCCAATTTGGAACTGACCACTAACACCCGGAAAAACATTTTTACACCTGGAAGAGCCAAAGGAAAAAGGGGTATGCACACACGGCTGGGCAACATTTTGTCTCTCTAACCTCTCAGCTGGAAGTGTGGCAGTGGCTAAAGCAAAATCTGCAAATGAAGTCATGTTTTCTCTCCTCTCATGTCAGCTGACTGGAAAAAAATGATGTTTCTCATAAGAAATGCACTGTTCTTCCTCCCTTCCCTATACATGTCTTGGAGGTCCTGGCATATAACGGCTGCCCATTTGCATTTGGCTTGAACTCACCAGTCTGCTCCTAAAACATAATGGAGCCTGAGAGGAAGAATTTGTTAGTCAAAAGATCTTATCATGGCAAAACTAGTTACAGAGCTATGCAGTGGCCCTGCTGGTCTGAAAAAAAACCCACAATAAAGAGCAGCCAAATATTTACCATGCTACCAATGGTTAAAGAAAATTGGAACACAAGCAGATATGCGGTTACAAGGTCCTATGGCTACAGGAGCCATTCTACTACTGAAGCTACCAGGAGTCGTGAGCTAGAAACCTCTGCTCTATGGCTGTATCTTGCAGTTAAAAGCAACAAGTGCTGGATTTCAGCAGCTTCTGATGAATTTTGAATTCACTGTCAGTCCAGAGGCATTAATCATTGCTTTTTAAGAGGCAAAGTGTTTTTTCTGGTGAAAGGAAGATGCTGCTGTTAGGAGTTTGCCTCTAGGATGCTGGGAAGATCCGCCTTCTTGAACACCAAGGTCTTGCATGTTGTTCAATGTTCAAAACTCAGTGGGAGCAATAAACCCAAATCTCCTGACAGCTGATGAACAGCAACTGTAATGTGAAGCTCCTGAGCATGCCCACACTGTCTGGGATGCATGTAGGATCTCAACAGCAGCAGTGCAATAACTTAATGTAACCAGTTATCCTTCCCTTTTCCCTGACACCTTTTTTTTTTCAAGTCAAGCCATGGAGGTGTGGCTAACGATTGGCCATCTCCCCACCTCAGGCTGGCAAGCTAATGATGCAAAGCATGGATGATAACACAGTTCACCTCTGTCTTCACATTAGAGATGAAAGGTCCAGTCTTTTGGACCAGCCAAATCAGGATAAGCCAAAACCTGACTACTCAGAGTAATTTCCAATTCATAAATACATCAGAGATCTCTCCCTATCCAAAAGCATCCTTGGGCAAAAGACAATTTAAAGTAGAATGTTTCAAAATGCAGGGCTAAATTTAAAGAATCGTTTCTTCTCTGCAGTGCAGTACTGCAGACATGATTGACTACTGGACCATGATGTACATATTTGTGTTGGGCTTTACACAGGCAGAATTCTAACAAAAACATTTAAATACTTTAAATGGTGACATCACTAAAACTCCAAAAGTGTGTATGGTTTTATATATTAAATACATAGATACATGTGGATGATTTTATAACCATAGTTACGTGTCTTTATAATTGCAATGGTTTGTGTACACTCAAAAATGTGATGCTTAAAACTTTTTCTCCTAAAATATCAAAGGCAAAACAAAATACTTAGTTTTTCACATTTATGTGATCCCTCTGGGGCAGTTCCTAACATTCCTTTCTCAGGGCTGGAGCTCTAGAAGTAGCATACAACCACCAGAGTGAAGGAGAGTAACAGGTACTGCACTTTGGTTGTAATCAGAGCCTTGCCCCTCTTAAGGGAATTCAGTGGGTGTTTCAATCGAAAGATTTTGGCTCTACCCAGTTTTCTACTTATATTCACAAACAATACTGACTCAGTCCCTTTCAATCTCAAGTACACATGACTAACTAGTAATTTCCTGCATTTGTGACATACCATGACCCTCCCTGATACTGTTATGTTTGTGACTACACAGAAAGGCACTGGGAAGTTGATAGCGAATGAACCTTGGTAAGTTGTTCTGCAATTGCTTGACTTTGCTCTGCAAGTTTATGCTCTCATAGCAACATGGACAGCATATCATTCTATGCTGGCTTCATTAAAAGAAAACGATCCTGTCTTTCAGTTAAAAAAAAAGAAAAGCTGTAACTGTTGAAGCAGTATGCACCTAATAAGCTACTTCTAAATCTGGCTCCATCATTTCAGTCTGTGGACTAGCAGAACAGAGCTTGCAGAATCCTTCTCAAGTAAGTATTGCTTTCTCTTAACAGCATGTTTGTTTTTTTATTTAAAATGTATAAGAGGTAGTAAAGAAGTCTTCAGCATTGAATTAGTGGTGCTGCAATATGACAACTGAATGCCTGCTTTAAACATGAATTAACATGCTCTGTTGTTTCTTTTGGCAGACATTACTGTCTTAGAAAGGAAATATTTAATACATTAAGGTACAAGACAGCAAATTATATGGATGAAGCTTCCCAAAGCTACAGTGCTAGAAAGCTAATGGAATGACTTATAATTGACTGTCATGATAGGGTTTTTTAAAATGATTTACGTATCTTTTATTTGCATAATACACACCATGGAACATGTCTATTTGATCTCATCAGGGCTGGAATATGTATTCTGAATATGCTACTGGCCATTAAGTATGAAATTAACAAAATCATTTCTATCTTCAAGAAAGGAAAAAGTCAGTGGCATTAATATTATTAATAAAGCTAATATGTACACATTAAACCTACTACAGGTTTGTATTAAATGCTGAAGGAAAATATTTGTAATGGATGACTTTGTATAATTATACAAAGCATTAGTCATTCATCGTTAAACCCAACAGAGTATAGATGAAATAATTGTTTGTATGAGAAACAACATAAATACGTGCCATTTGCCAAAACAAACAGCACATACTGTAGCCTGCTTTCTGCAAGAGTATTTAAACAGCTCTGATGAACATGTCTCTTTAATATAATGAAATGGGGTGGGACTATGGGAGCTGAAGGGAAAAAAAAAGCAATATTTTGCTTCATGTTTAAATTGCAACTGTTGTAGCAGAAAGGAGTTAGGAACAGGCAACCCACAGGGCTACCTTTACATTTGGTGTCAAATACACACATATCCACATCCAAACAAACATTGTTTTTCTCATTTAGTCCTAGCTGCTTAGCACCAATTCCCATGACATGCAACTCTGATTGCAAACATGCAGGTTTACAGCACTCAGCAAAACTATATTGTAGCTGCATCTGAGACATTATAGCTCTGGTACTAATAACCTGGAAGCTTTTAACACAGATATGTCTTATACCTCCAAATAATATCACTTATCATAATTTTTTATGTAGGGAAAAATGTGCTGCAAAAAATCAAATTGTTCAGTTAACTTTCACAGACAACTACATAAATACTTTCCTCCTTCTCAAGTTACCCATCCCCCAACACCCCATGACAACAGAAGTCAAGAAATTACCACTTATTTCTCCCAGTTATTTTCAAAGTATTCATAACAACAAATTTAAAGGCATACTGCCAAGCCAACTCATTTATATGCAGGCAACCTTTTTTAAGCAAACTTTTCCAGGACATATTGAAGCATGGAACTAGAACAACCATTTCCTTATTTACTCTGTAATAGGAATAGAAAGTTCTTGACAGATTATGGATATGGAGACATAAAGAATAAAAGCAGAGATAACAAAATTACTGTATTGCAGTTATAGTGAACATTAATATATACTTCCTTTTGCAAGCAACACTAAGCTTCCTAGGGCCAGCTCTGAACAGCCTGAGAGATTAGAAGCCAGTAAAGGAGAGGTTTAGCCTGACATCCCACAGCCCTTCCCAAAATCTCAGGAAAACACAGGATAGTTATAACAAGACCAGTAAGTAGTAAAACTTATGGTACCATCCCCACAAAGAAGATCAGTGAGTAGTAACACCACTAACAAGCTTTGATAATTTCCACAGCTATTACTACTATTCAGCAACAAGACGAAGCAATCGTTGGTAACTATTTCTGAGACAGATTAGGAGGGTGAGGAGGAGGAAGAGGGCTGCATTTGTGAGGCCTCCAAGGGAAATGGTGACTTCATGATCAAGGAGGCGGCATTGCTTAGATGAAAAGGCTCATCCCTTCCTTATCCATTGTGATTTCCTAATCCTCCAGAAGAATGATCCTAATGAAATCCCGCAAACCTAGTACAGGTCAATTGTTTTTATGAAAGTCAAAGCCTCCAGGGATTTGACCCACTACAAAGAACTGTGAATTTTTGTAATATGCTCTTGAGCAACTCAGTCTAGCACAGAATTTACTGATTTGAATAAGCTCACCGGACAGGGGGGAAAAAGAAGAGAATATCATAGCAACATCTTACTCTTTTGTGGTTTATGGATTTGGCAGAGACTTTCCTCCCAGTCTTAAAATTTCCTGTTTAACGTTTAGTTAGTAAAATTACATATTCCTGCAAATGTAAAAAAGATGACAAGAAAAATGCTGCTGTACTGAAAGATCTCTTCAACACTCCTGGAAGGATCACTGGGATGGACTTTGGGTAGCTTTAACTCACCCGTAAGGTGGTATCACATCAAAAAGGGACATTATATGGCTTCAGAGACAGCAAAGCCTTGCAGACTGTGGCACCCAGCATCAAACTAGGAATGGATTTAAGTAAAAGAAATTAAATTGGTATAGAAAATAAAATGAATTTTAAAATAAAGCAGAATTCAGTGGGTGGGAAATATTTTCACTCCACCTGAAGAAAAAGGAAGTGTATTTTTATTCCATGTCTGATTTTGCATGAGAAATTAGTTCCATTCTTCCACTCACTTTCCCTCTCTACTGTCTTAAATTTTATTACGCCTTTTCCTTCTCTTTTGCCTAATAATAATAATAATAATAATAGGATGTAGGGGCTGGGAAATAGGAAGAGAAAAAAGGGAGAGTAAAATGAGGAAAATGGTATACCTAATTTGGAAAGCCACATGACACTGCCATCCTACCTCAACGAAGGACACATTTAAGAATAGACTCAAAGGATTTGACACTTTCCTAAAAACACACATGTTCAAGGAGCAGTGGAAGAAACTAAAACTCATTATCTGTGTATTCTCAGAAGGATCAATTATTTTGCTCTCTTTTCACCAAGCGACTACAAAGTGAACTGGAGACACGGAATCAAATGCTAGTGTAATGCAGATGACCTACAACTCTACCCATCCTACAGCACGGCTACAAAGAAGGTACAACGTGTGAAAAAGAGCTCATGGAGCAGCTGGCTAAAGCAGAAGCTGAGCAAGAAAAAGATGATGTTGGCAGAGGACAGAAAGCATTTTGAGGACTCATTCACAGTCAAGGTACGCAGCTGCAGTTGGTAACTAAACACTAATCTGATAAAGTAACTGTTATTCACAGATGCTATTATCTGCTATTAGCTAGGAAACTCAATCTCTCTTGGATGAGGGCAACAATCTCTCAGGCAGGTGATATCACAAGCTTTTAGTGCTAAAGAAGTTCCAACATTGAGAAAATGCTATAGTGTATATGCTCTGAAGCTCAGCCTAACTAGACCTCAAATCTGTTCCCTATGTTGTAGATCAGCCTCCATATCATTTTGTATTCCTCTCTTCAAAGCAGTCCATTGTCTGAAATGTGGATTTAAAAAAAGATCACTTAAAACCCTTGAAAAAAGATCACAGTCTGCAGCTTCATTTCTCTGGCTTTTCTCAGCAAGAGTAAAATTTCTCTTCATGAGATAATGAAAGGGAAAAATTCCTTTGGGAATTAAGGGTAACCAAATATAATTGTCTAATGCCACAAGTGCCTGGTACATTTCTTTGAGCAGCTTTAAAAATATACACAGCAACATGTGTCCACAGTGCAATTTTCTATTGCTAAGGAGCAGACGACACAACAGACAACGGCTCAAAACCAATAACTAATTTGGCTGCTTGCACAGTAACGGAAGGCTCTCTGACAGTATGATACCGAATGCAGTAAGGACATGTGTCAAATGGAAGGACTCTTTTCTTTTGTTGTACTGTGATAAAAATAATTTTTAAATTGGTATATTAAAACATTTTGTTCTTACATTTTTCTCTTCCTTAATTTTTAATTCATTTTTAAAGCTATAAATATAGCTTGCATGTCAAATGGGTGGCTGGCGCTAGTTTTACTGCAGCTGCAGCATTCGTCAGATAACAGTGACTCTGTTTTCAGGGTGGTGCAGGATTTATGCTAAAAAACATCTCTCCTCTAATGTTCAACACTTCTTACAGGCTTACCACAGCTCTGTCTAGTATATAGCTATAAATTAAATGAATCCGACTTGTGACTGTCGGCAAGAAAGATGGCACAGCAATTTGTTGCATTGTGCTTGGTCACTCTGTAGTTGTAAGACAGATAAATGTTTTCCTCATCATGATGGAGAGGTAGACTAATGAGAATTTAGAGGAATTTAGATCCTTTAGATCTTCAGGTTTAGATTCAAGGTTGGATGCACGTACTGTCCACCATACAGATTCCTGCATAGAAGCATGAGTTTCTTAAATGTCTCTAGTCTGTAAGACACCACTGTACCTTTTCACATCCCTGTCATGCCAATAAAACCTATCATTTGTTAAGAACCCAGACTGATTTAATGGTGGCATCACAGGTCCAATTTTCTGTTTGTTATTACATGACACAGAGCTACCAACAATTGATAGAGAAAGGAAAAACTCATTTTAATATTTTTAATTCGTTCCCATTATCAGTCACTCGTTAAAATAACAGAACTGAACCTTCATTCTACTGGTCCTGAACACAGCTGGCTCTTACAGAGTTAAAGCAAATATCTGCTGGAATTTTCCTTAGAACTGCAAGACTTTCAGGCAGAACCTAGTGAGGCAAAATGACTACAGGCAATGCTGGCTGCGTCTATTGTCCATTAGAAATAATTTGTTCTAAAAAGAAAAAAAAAAGATGGTGAAGGTAATATACAGTGAAATGGAATTTTTGCTGTGTGACACCTAGCATCCTAGAAATAGACATTATTCCCATTAATTTGGAAATGCGACACACTTTCTGGAGAGTAACTTAATAAAAGAATGCTGAGAGGACATTAAGCCAACACTGTCTTGCTGAAGAAACTGGGCGAGACAACCTTGTATTAAAAGCAAATTAACATTCAGCAACCATTACAGAAAAAAAAAGAAAAAAGTAACTACCTGCTAAAAGAAACCCAGAGAGGAACATCTGTATTATTTAAAGGGATAAACTTAATTGTAAAACAGAAAGGTCCCATAAAACACTCCAAAATGAACTGCATTAAGTGCAAAGAGAAGTGGATAAGATGCGATAAAATTTTCATTAAAGGCAGGAGGGAAAAGTATATCTGAACAAGAATGGGTACTGGAAGAGTTGGGATATAGCTATTTTGTGAGTGGACTATATGCTGAAGGACTTGCACATCTGTAGGGCAAACTGAGAACTTTGAAATGAATTGCAATTCCTGCCAGCTGTGGTGGGTTTGGCTCTGGTGCTCAGGCAGTATTTCTGAAAGGCTGACTGAGAACTAGAAACAAAACTACTTATAGGAAGTAAGCTCCATTATAATGGAAAAACTCACCCTTTGCTGCAACAAGAACAGCACAGAGAACAGTGTAATTATTGATCCAAAATCTTGGAGTCTACTCACTGACTACAAAAGGCTCTGGAACCAACCTTAACTGGAATTCAAATGAACTCCAATATTGTTTAAAATCAGATTTACACTCTTTTTCGCTAATAACCTAAAATTTTCTTATGAATTTCAAAACATGGAAAACCTTTAGACTTATTTTTTCATGTAGGTACTCTGCTGAATATATTATTGTTAATGTATCAAAAGGCATAATTTTAGATATACAAAAACTTTGCACACTTCTTTAGTTCTAAAACTGTTGAATGTTGTCTGCTTTGACCCAAAAATGATCGTATCTTCCAGAGTTCTACACCAAGAAACTTCCAGTTGTCATAACAACCTATTGCAGCAAATACAAGATAGCTTGTATTTGCTTTTGATACTATTAGCAAAAATTAAAATCTCCTGAAGTTAAAAAACCAGGGATATTATTTAAAAGGATGGGGGAATTAATATAATTTTTTTTTAATTTTTTCCACAGAACTAAGCTTTCAATGTTAAATCTTTAGACAGTGGTCTGTAGTCATTACATTGCATCATCATGTTTGCAGGTAACTCTGTTATGCTCCATTTTTATACAAAATATGCAGGTTTCTAATAATGTCTGTGTAAAATGACACTCAGAATATAAATAAGCCTAAATTAACCTTTAGAAAAATCTTCACGTGTTTTCCTAAGTAACTAGTTTACTAGACAAGTCCCTGAATGCTTCAGTCTTGTCAAACGAAATACTGAACCATTATGAAAGTCCCATTTAAGCTCTGATCTTAGCTATCATTCTGTTATAAATGTTTCAGATTCAGCAGTCAGTTTAGCAGGAAAGGATCAGTATTGCTCTGTTTATATTCTTATGTTAATACTAAAATAGAATAGAACATCTTAGCCATTGCTAAGATGTGTAACTACACAAAGTTACAAAGTGGATCCACATGAGTCCCTAGAAATGGTCCACTTATGAATTATCACTATGTGGGTCTTGGTAGTACCTAGAGATATCACCTTGATCAGGGTCTCATTATGCAAGATTGTGTACCAATGCATAGAAAAAGAGAGTCCTTTCCTAATTTTTAAGGACAGTTAATGGTGGCTACAGAAGAAAGTGCAGGTGTTCACCAAAGGTCAACTAACAAGGTAATGGCAGACCTGCTAACAAAGGACATGTTATTTACAGTGAAGTCTGTCACTTAGGTCACACAGTTTTCAATTGATTTGCACAGGGATACTGTATTATTCCAAGAATTGTGCCCACCATTTCTAAAGTAGGGCAAAATTAATGCATCAGTTTTTCTCTTCAGATTATTTTAATGTTAATATTACAGTTTTAGAAGAACTTAGAAATCAGGTATACATCCACCTAGCACATGCATGTTGTAGCAAGAAATAACAGAATAATTTGAGCTCTCTGAAGTTATCTGTTCCACGAGTACAGCCCAGACTACTGCAGCAATGCATTGCTATTCACAGACATACCTGCTTGCACTAGAACGAGAAATTCTCTTTGTCAGCAATGTCTTCAAAGAGATTTAGATATATAAGGCAAAATAATTTTAACACTTTAAAAAGTCACTTAACATACGTAAAATAAATCATGAACATTGAATCATTATAAAAGAGTTAAAATTCTCAAACATCCAGATTCTTAAGCATATTTTGGTTTAATATTCAGCTTCTCTATTTGTACATGTGACTTAGTGGAAATACTTTCTGTGATTCAGGCAGTCTTCAGAGAATATTTTGGTGAATTTATTTCAGACAGACCACTGAATAGTTATTGTTACTCTAAACTTTGATAACATCTATTCCAGTCAAGATTTAGAGATATTAATGGGGAAGGATCTATATCATTCACGTTAGAAGACTTATTTGACATTTTGCAGCTGTGGCTAAATTTTTCTGTCTTAATATTTTGATACGTCTATGTCATATGTCTAAAGTCATTAGGCAGAAATCATCTGAAGAAAGAGAAGTAGCAGTATAAGCAGTATACAAAACCCACAAGTGTTTTATATACCTTACCTAGGTTACCTATACCCTACAACCTGATATTTTTCCAATTTTTTTTTTTAATTATATTTGACTGCTATACAGATGACATATTTCAGAACAAATGGGCTCATTCCTGACAATAGAAGAGAATTATATGAGCCATTTTTGTTGAATGTACCACAGACTTCTGTCAGATTCACACCTTAACATTTCCACATATATGATGGATGGCTGAATTTGTGCTTATAGTTAACATAGCTTTGTTGATGCACAAATGAGCCCAATCCCTCATGAATAAAAAAGCTCTTCTCCAAATATGTACAAGCCGTTACAGATTCTGGCTCAACAATGAGGCTTGCTCTGTTTCTGAAACAGACGTATTAATAAAGTCCATTAAAACTGCAGAACTCACACTTTGCCAAGTTCTAATGGATCCTGGAAGGCAAAAGATCTGTCATGCATTAGCATAGACGCTACCTATTTGGCAAATCCTGTTTGCTTCAATGAGTAACCATAAATTTGCAGAAGTCCATATTAGGACATACTGAAAAAGCCCTAAATTCTGGCTTTACAAGAAGAGAGTAGTGCTGTATTGTTCCCTGACTGCATTGAAAAGGTCAGGAAAATCTTTGTGTTGGCAATAGAAAGCATTCACCAGCCCTTCAAACTGTCACCATTCACATTCAAGTGAGAGAGGAATAAATTCATGTAAAATGAATAATGGATAATTCAGGATAATGTTTATAACATGCAAGGGAATGGCACAGTCCCATAGAAAATATGGAAGCATTTCAGAAAGTAATTCCAGTAAAAGCAATTGATTTCTGATGTGTTAAAAGGATCTCCTTGTCCTCCTGTTATTTGCAAAATTAATGCACTTACTATGTTAATTTGAGAGATTTGCAACACTTCAGCAGCTTTTATGAACTATGGTTTAAATGAGTCCTGGAATTACCAACGTGGAGACAATAAATTCTGTGAGGTGGACAAAGTTACTTGTAATGAGGGACCTAAATACAATGTCCTCTTCAAAAGCTCATGGAACTACATTTGAACCCAGCCTGCCACTGACCTGTCAGCTACATATGATACGTTTAAATGTGCTCTTCACTGACTTTTTCCCCCTTTCTTGCCACCTTCTCCTACTCCTCAATCCCTTCCAGGGATCTTCCTCATGTCACCCTGCCCAGTGTTTAAGGGAGGTCACTAGGGTTTCTGCTTGTTATTCGCTTCTCTTTTCTTTCTCCACCTGCTGCATTTCATCAGTCAGAAAGCCATGGTGGTGGCAATGACAGTGATGTAAACAGAGTCTGACTCCCACCAGACAAAAAGGGTTAAATGACTTGCTTTCACCCTTATGCTAAAGTAAGGAGATGCAAAAAAACCCTTTTGAGTTTATCAGACAGTTCATTCTCTGGTCAGTTCCTGTGGCAGCACATCATGAGGACACTCCAAAACCTCATGCTGATTATAAAGTCAGAGCATAGCCCTTAACCTCACTTAAACTAGCTTTTAGGTTCCCGCATGTACAAAGCAAAAATAGAAATTCTGCACTTCACAGTTCAGACTTGCCTGTCTATAAAGACACTAAAGAATGAGAAGAGTTTCACATGCAAGGTACTGGAAGAACCCATCATTACTACTCCAGACTAATTTACAATGCTGAAATATTGCACCTCGCTTTGGATTCAAACCTTTAAAAATTATTTTAGCATGAAAATTATGGCAAGAACAAGCAGGTAGAAAGTGAGAATCACATTTTCTTTTTGCCCTTCTGGATCTAGCAGATCTGTCACTAAGCTTTCTAATAGAATAGCAAACACTAGTAGCATTAGGACAATATAGCATGACCTTCTCTACTATCGGATTTTAAAAAGCCCTGAAACAGAACCACCCCAGACTTTACTTAGTGAGAATTGATCTACATCATGGTAGTTTGGTTTCCAGTTCAACAGACAGGAATATATCATATGCTGCTTTGGATCAATGAAAGCCCATGCTTATCCACTAAGCACTCAATACCCTGGAAAATTTGCATGTCCTATAGATTCTGTTCATTAGTATGGCTAATTAAAATGATGAGAATGTGCTATTGATCTAATTATGAAACATACACATAATTTGGGATGCATATGGGATAAAATGTGGTGACTGCACTGTTATGCTTTTCAAAGTCATGCCTGTTGTCTTACAAGATAGAGAAGGATTTATGGGAATGCCACTTTCACTGATGCCAGCTGACATACAGACACAAAAATAAATGGAGTCACTGTCAAAGGGCTCCATTTCCCCTGCTAAGCCAGAGGGTGCTGTGCCTGGAAGACCAGCCAAGCAAGAGGGGGTTGGCAGGGTGACTGAAGAAAGAGCATGCAGTGCATCCACTGCTGCATGTGTACCAGAAGTAGGAACTGATGCGGAGAGGAAACTCTCTGGAGATTTGATAATGAACAGTTACTCAAAACGCTGCAGCTCCAGTGAGGACAGCTTTGAGTTACAGGGTAGTGCAAGGTCAGAAGCTAAAAGCTTTGTTAAAAGCAAAAATAAGGATGAAGGCTATCGACCCCATCGATCAAAGCACTGTCAGAAAGGGGGTGAAAAAACCCACGGACTGGAACACTCTTCTCTATATCCAGCAGAAGTGGGAAATGCAAGCCAAAAGCTCCAGAAGCAGAAGAAGACTCACAAGAAAAGCAGTTCTTCTGCATCTGATTTGAGCTTGGTGAGTCAAGGATCATCGAGTTCATTGTCTGTTGTGGAAGAAAAAATAGAAGCTAAACTCAAATTCTCTCAATTTATTAATGAAGTTACTTTCAGAGTGCTTGATCCCATGAGCCTGAGGGCATACCGAGCTGCTAAACTGAAGAATACCTTTCCATCCAGTGTAAGAAGCCTAGATGATTTGCATATTAAGAGAAAGTCTCCTGAAAGCTGGAAAGAGAACATTCTAGATGGGAAAACCCATGAAGAAGTAGACTTAGACAGTCTGAGAAGTGACGACATTGTGGCTGGAGCACGAACACGCAAATTAGAGAAATCCTTGTCCCTGGATACAAGTCCCTCTCTCAGGTCACTTGATAATGGTGCCTCACGCAGAACAAGATCTGGCTTGCCTGTAGAAATTATGATTTCTCAAAGCAAAGAAATGCCAGCCACAAAATCTGCATCTCTGCCTAGAAGCACAAGCATGGTGAGCTCTCTCTCAAATCACTTCTTTGGGTGGTATGTGACAAGTACTTGTGCATTAATGTGACTATTTGAGAAGTGTTTTTGTCTTCCTGGGCGGGCTCTTACTGTGTACAAACTATTCTGCAGGGTGGAACAAACATGGTGGGTTTATTTTTAGTAGCTGCAGAAAGCAGCTCTAGGAGGTATGGGAGGAAGGAAAGACAGGATAAAACTCCCTAGCCCTTTTAGTTTGGTGTCTTAAAGGAAGACTTTACGAGATCAAAGAAGAAAGGTATTCCTGCACTGCAGTGAAGCGTATATATAACCAGGCCAGCTCAATACGAGCAGGCAAGGCACCCTCAGAAAAGGGTGAAGAGAGTACTGTGACAGACTCCTCAGGTAGTCAAGCTCACTAGCTTAGAACTTGCTCAGGTATCTCTACACTAAACAGGCATGCTCAGTTAGTGTATTTAAGTACTAGCGAGAGCTCTGACATCCTGAAAACATTGCTAAGGTTTGTGTGTCTGGAGTTAATACACCTAGATAGATAATTTCTTTCCTGATTTTTCTGAAAAAAACCTTAAGAACAGAAAAAGAAAGAAAAAAAGGCTGAAGCTTTCTTCTATGGTTTGGTCAAAAATATTTATGTTTTTAATTTTTTCTTATGAGATTCTTTCTTTGGTTGAGGAAGAGGTATTTACACCTATGGAGGAGGGCAAAGGGAAATTGTTGTTCTTTGCTTGCATGGCATTGTGAGAAAACCTGAGCTGCCAAACTTTGAACTGATATATTATGCTATTATGTCTCCAGAGCAGTAGTTGTAATTCTGCTAAAACAAAGGTCCAGGAACGGTTGCTTAAGACTATACACATGTACACAGATGTTTGTAAAATGGGAGCTGCTACAGCCACATTATTCTTTTAAAAGTCTATTTAAATTTAAAAACAAAGGAACAAATGGTTGTCTGTTCTCACAGAGGACTGTAGCAAGTGGGAGAACATCCCAGTCTTAAGAATTTCATGCAATCTTCAGCAACCCAAGCTTAGGATTTTATAGGATGCCTTGGATGTTTTAATTATCACCTATCAAAGATGGCCGGAGGGAGAAGAGAAGAGGTGAAAGATAATGAAACACAGAGACAATTTGCTGTCCACAATGGGAGCTGTCCTGCAAAGGGGTCAGGAGGCTCCAGCACGAGCCCATGGCAGGATACACTTTTTTTACCTTTCAGTTAGCCATCTGTCAGAGCATCTTTTCCAGTGGGCTTGCTCATACTGTACAGATTGGAACGTCCAACCGATCGAGTACTAACTGACTAAACACTCCTGAGTGCTCTGTAATTCTACTCAGTTAATGTAGGCATCAGTCTACTCCAATTTAAGCATCAGCCTGCTCTAAATTTAGTCATTTAAATTAGACACAGTAGTTACCAAGCATTTTACCTCAACAAACAATGCCTCAGACTGCAGAGCTCAACATGAGAAAAGAAAGGAGTGGCAGGGCAAGAAACAAAAGTAAAACATGTTCAGCCACATCTACAGATTCATGTCTCCTACATGCAAAAACTTTGACTTCAATGCAATTTATTTAGTGCAAGTCCTCACTCTAAGCATTCCTAGTAAGAAGCAAAAGGATAACTGTACAGACAGTCTTGGGTGCCATTATTGTAAAGATATTTTAAAAAGTACTTGGTTATGTAATTTTCATTTGAATACGCATATAGAACATTGCCTAAAACTGTTTCATGTTTTAGTTGCCAAGCTGTTATTCATATGCAGAAGATAATCTTCGAGAGAAAGAAATGGATCCAGTTACATTGACTTAAATATAAAACCAGGATAGCAGAGATATAACAACACACATCCTGAAGAGCATGAAAGAACATGCTTGAAAGTTTGAGGTTAAGAAAGCTGCACCTAATAAAAGAACTGTGACTTAGAAGAGGAATGCTGTGACATTGCCTCCTGTCTGTTATGCTTTCTGAAGAGCCTTGAGGTGTCCACAACTGTGTCTGCACTGCATTTGATGTTTCTATATTGGATCCAGACCCAGTAAAGTGATTTTCAACTTTCAGACTTTTGAGAACTGGTCAAAATGTTCAGGGACATTTCTGCAGGAAGTATTTATCGGTTTGCAAACAGCTGCCACTGAAATGAAATCTCACAAATAAACCACCTTCACTGTAGATCTATGGAGAGGAATTTCCAGACAGCTAGCAGGATCAAAAAGGATGCTCCACTTAGTGACTGAAGTTAAAGGCAATTCTGATAGGTAGAAAGCAATTACAAAATACGATGGATATGATATTGCTGTGGTCTAAATATTTTAGTAACCTGGCCAGCAGGATGAAATTATTTCTCATTTCCATGTATTGATCTAAATTTGGAGTCACTGGATAAATAAGCAGGAAAGCAAAATGATTTAACTAGACAAAAGCAAGCCTCTGAATACACACCAATGTAGAGGAGGGTGCACAACTTGAGACTATGTCATACTTCCAGGCTGAAATGAAATGACCAGTTCAGCAGGCTGAAAAATGCAGGAAATGTCTGAAAAGGGTTGTACACAATGGAAAGTTTCTCAGAACTGGGAAGACATGCTTGTCAGATCTGTTAAAGGACAGATCAACACAGAGACAAATGTGGATGGGTTCAAACAACGTGTATTTTCCTCAGATCCAGGGTATGTTTCAAAGAAAGCCAGGCATGAGAGGACACTGGTCTGTGTCTTTTAATACACATTTTATCTTAAATACTTTTGCTCCAAGTCACTAATGCCTTCAGGAAAGCTTTGGATACCACTGCTATTGTTACAGGAGGAAACTATGGGTAATAATTCAGTTCTTAAATAATCATATAGGAGACTGACTTCAGACGTGAGCAAGTCTGCAGCTTCCTGAGATTTGAATCAACCTGAAGATTACATTTCAGGTAACTTTAGACATACATGAACGAGGATCAACTTTCCAACTAGATCTCATCTTTACGTACCTACTTTTGCCTGCACAAGGGATTATGTAACACAAAATTAGACACTGATTTTTCTCAATCACAGGAAAGCAGTCCTGTTTCTTTCTTAGAAGAGCTATATCTTTCCATCTTACGAGAAACTATCAGTAGTACACATTCTGTGTGCAAGAGGTCTTAGAAGCACTTAATTATTGATGTCATCATTGCAACTATATGCATACATATCCTAAGGAATTGTGCACTTGTCACCTAAGGCCATGACATTATCTCATCACACAAAATAAGCCAGGTCAAGCCTGATCAACACAAATGACTGATTAAGCTGCAATATCCCCTCTGAGTTGCTAGAAATACAATGTTCCAGCCTGGTGCAGAGGATTTCTTAAAAAACAAGCTTGGGTTGGGATAAGGCCACTTCTACAAAACATTTTGGAAGCTAAGACTTCAGATGCTAAAAATTATGCCTGAATCGGGCAGGTGGTGTGAGGGCAGAAACATGGCCTCGCTCTGTAGGAACTAACCATGCTTATGCAGCCGTGTCTGAGAATAATTTAGCTGCATCCATGCAAAGCTGCACCAATGAAAGTAGAGCCAACAACAATTGCTTATTACCTAGACAGCATCATTGCATGAACACAGACTCTTTCTGAACCCAGAATCATGTGTCTGCATGGCAACATATTAGGTGGGCTTCTCAGCTTGGTTTGGTACCAGCTTTAGGGTTTATTCTATATTTGACATACTGCAGCTACCAAGCTAACTGCATCCCTGCTTGTCTCACATCTCCATCTGGCCTTCATCTCTCAAATGAATTGCACTAGTCTCATTACCCAACTCAGGTTGATGCTATAGCCACCTGACAGGACAAGGCACCTGGAGTGTCACAGATGCAGTCGTGCTGCCTCCTGTGTGATTTAGTCTAAAGGGCCAAACTTTGGCTCCATATAAGTAATTCAGTTCCCTCCTGTAGCCTTAGCAAAACTCTCAGAAAATAAAGTATTCATTCTCGCTCTGATTTCAATCAGCATATGCCCTAAAGTATTTAATTTCTATAGAGCCTCGAGGGGGAAGTGGACAAATGCCTGTTACAAAGGCTTGCATCTGTATAAAATGCAGACGAGTGAAGCACAAGCTAGAATAACACTGCTTTTCATTCCTCTCACAAGAAATTAATATTACAATAATTACTGTAAAGAAGAAATATGAGCAGTGTAGACATTTATATACGATATCGAGAAGATACAAATCCTGATGAGGTATATATCTAATCCAGGTAGGCTGTTTAATTCTTAAGGAACCCTATAGGTAGCCTACTAAAGTGTCATAGACATGAACAAAAACAAAGTGATACTAATTTCTGCTCTTTCTGCTATCTGTTATGAATGAGGATTCCTGCTGTTCATTACAGGTTCTCTTGCAAGAAGAATGCCTTAGCATGGGGATGGCTCTCTGGAGGTGCAGAGGCATCTTTAGAAATTATAGCCTCACACACCTGAACTTCCCAGGCATGAAGGAACCTGAGGTAGAGTAAGACTGTCCTGCAAAGGCTGTGGTAGAATGCCATAGCAGTAGAAAATGCAACTAATCTTCCATTTCTAAAGAAACTCAATTTCCAGGGCACCCGAGTTCTAACAGAATCTCACTGAAAGAGCAGACAAGATGGTGATTTTTGTTGCTCTAGGCCAAAGCTCTTTTATATAAGAAGGCTTTCAATCCTCTTTCAGCCCTTCCAGCCTGCTACCATGCTGTAAAAAAAGGCAATTGCTTTGTTCTTGGATGAATACCAAATCTTTCATTTCCATTTACAGTACAGTGATGTTTACAAGTAAGATTTGGGTTCAAATACATTATAATGGAAAGTATCTATTATTTCACTGACTCATGCATGCAATATGTTAAAAGAGAAAGAGTAAGAGGTGGCACCAGAAGCGCAGAGAGATGAAGTGATTTGCTCAGGTCAGTGATCAAGCCAGCAGCGGAACACAGGCCTGAAAAGCCTTCCAGTGTCCTATTTTATGGTCTGTTCCTGCTCTTTCAGGCAGGCAGGACAATGCAGAGCTACCCTCAATAGCAGAAACAATCAGGGTCTGATCCACAGCTCTGGTAACTCAAGGTTACCAGAGGAATGTAAGAAAGAGAACTCTATCAGATGCTTCAATTCTTTAGTGCATGACATGCACATGACAGTTCATATCATTAAGGCCTCATATGAGTCTCATGGCAATGAAAAGTGCCACATGGCCACCTTTCCTGGCATCCTGTCCTCTGTCTTGCCATGCTATCCCACATGACACTGCTTAGATGTTTGCTCCCCTCTGCCTTGTAAATTGCAGGTGACCATCAGGCTGTTGGTAGTCTAAAGATGTTTTGTCAAAATAGACATTAAAATACATGGCTTAGTTCCTTTACCAAAAGCTTGACTGAGAGAAGATACCAGTCGCTTCTTTTCTTTGTTCAGAGACATCAGACAAATACAGCAATTTTCAGACTTACTAGCTTTAAACTCGTTATCATAGCATAGCCACTGAGCTGTTAGCAATATAAACCATAACAACTTCACTCTGTTATTTTTCCTTCATCTCTAGATCCCTGAAAACAGTCTCTCTGTCTGGTAACACTATATAAGAATCACAAGTCAAAACAATTCAATTGGTGTGGAAAGCCAAGTACCACATCTTTAGACAATTGGGGCTGCAGTTCCTCGATACTTCCAAGGATTCCTATTGTATCATTATAACTTCTCTCCTTCTGATACCAATACTGACTGTTTTCCTAATTCTATACACCACTATCATGAAATTGTCACTCTGGGTGCAGTAGTAATGAGTAGTATTGCAAACGTATGCTGATGTGTACACTTGGAGCTTTCACGGTAGGTAAATTAGCTTTATAACACCTCATAGGTGTTAGGCAGCCAAATACTATAAGCTACAAAATCTGATGACCAAAAGAAATGGCAGTGCTTTCTGACCTCACTCCATCTGAAATCAAAGACAAACTTCATTTTCCACTGATCAAGCTATCTTAAATATCAACTCAATCTCTGAAAGGACTTAGCCATGTTAGATTTGAAGCATGTAGTAGTATTAGTAGTACCAGCAGCAGCCAAGCTGGGGCAAGAAGGGGCTCAGCAGAGACTAATGGTCCACATTTACACAGCTTCATCAGTTAGATAGAGAGTGCTGAATCCTCTCCTTCATTTTGTTTGTGACATTTATGGTACAGTCACAAGATATGGGGATTCAAGGAGGCCATGTGCAATTTCACCTGTAGTTAACACCTCTTGTCCCAATAATATGGCATTGACTCCTTCTTCGACTGCTAAGAGGAGTGCAGCAGACATGTACTGTAGGAGAGATCAGCATAATGTTTTTAGAGCAGCAGATGTGACATCGTTTTACAAGCAACAGTATGAGCAGATGGTGTTTAGAGAGTTCTCCTTGCCTGCTCTAAAACACCTCCGTTGGGTCACTAATGGATCCTTCGTCTAGTCGAACACAGTGCATAAAACTACAACGTTCCCAAGATGACGCATATGGTCATTTACAGCTTCTCAGCTCATCAAATACAAATTAGATCAAAATCTTCTTTACAGGGCATAGACATCTATAAGCCAGTACTCAAAAGAGTAAGCTATTTATTCAAGGCAGGATAAAATAAAGACAACCTGAGCTGCTTGTCAATAAAAAGAATGTGTTTTCAATGAAATTAAGTATCTCACCATAAAGCCTGCAATTTTTGAAGTTAGGGTTTGTACTTGGGTTGTCCTCCCTCAGCCCCCCTCACCCCCCATTTTTAGAGAAGAAGGGGAGCAGCAAGTGAGTCAGGAGGGAGATGTTTGCATAAAGGAACAGACATTATTATAATGGTGAATTTCTGCAAAGGATTTAGGGCTCCAAACAGAACACAAAACCATTTTCCAGCCAAATCTACTATTCTCCTTCAGAGGGGCAGCTACTCAGCCAGAGAAAAATGCTGAGTGCATGCAGTTCACATTGATTTCGATATCTCTTGGCACCAGCCAGAGGAAAGCAACATTGGCAATCAAAAATGCTTAGTGTTCCTTTTCCAGTGATTTTTGTTAACATGACTTTTCCCCTTCCTTTGAGTTTGAAAATCATTTCTCAATTGCACTCTCTATCTTTGGGTGACTTTAGAAAGAAATGGTACTTTCAGAGTAATGGAAGCTACAACAGGCTTATAACAATTACCATCAGCAGAGATGCCCAAAAACTGCAGAGCCAGACAAGGGAAGGCAAAAGAACAAGAGGTAGAAAAGATCAATAGATCTTTCTTCTCTGGCCCAGGTTTGGTCTAAAAGCCTTTCTGTGTAATTTATGAGAAAAGATTTTAAAGGTGTTTCAACCCATTTTTCATTTTTTCCTTCAGCCAGCAGCCTGTATTTGTCATGTTTATGAAATGGGTTTTTTTGCCGTGCCATAGCATGGCTTTGGTATATCACAGAAGCAGAAGACCTCAGCATGCAGTGACTCTCTCCCACAGACATATGCAGTAATTAACAGAACAATTTTGTCTGGTCAACATAGTGAAAATCTCTGAATTCTACCAAGAGAAGCTGCAACTTCAAGGCACTGCCCAGAGCCAGAGGTTGCTCTGATTTATTTTTCACTTGAGAGTGAACTGATATTTTTGCCCCACTCATTCTAAGATTTTTGGTTCTATTAAAATTCTGCCCACTGACGTACTGCACGCAATTAATAGAAACATAGATGTAACCTTGCTCCCCTCCCCACTGTGCTCTAACATCTAACCTGAGTAAAATAAAAGTTCACTTCTTAATGTGAACCTATCACAGCATGCATTTTGGGGACAGAGAAGAAGGAATCACTATTACATTACTCTGCCAAAGCTGCACTTGAAATACTCTGTTTTCTCTATAGGCTTGGTGCTCCGTGGGTTTTATTTTCTCACATCAGAAACTAGCATTAAAACTTTGAGACTGACAAATTTCAAGAGCAGAAACTTTTATGAGTTACAGGATGGATTGGATGGTTTTATACTAAATGTGGGCCTCAGAAATGAAGCCTACCTGCCCCAACGCCATGAGTCATGTCTCAGAATATCAGGAACTGCCAGCTTTGACCTCAGGTCTGATAAGGAGAAGTAGGACCCCATTTGGGAAGCTGTTTCATATTTATAAAACACATATTTTTTCATAAAGCTCTAAAAAATGGCATTTTCACAGACTAGCTCAGACATTTGTTTCAATGACTTCCTTTTTGCAAAGGGGCTTAAATTTGACCTTCTCAGATGAAACTCTTCAGTGCCAGGAGTTTTAGATGACAGGAAAAACATCTTGTGGATAAGAAAGAAGCGGCAGATGCCATAAATCTTGGCTTTAAAACAATCTCCCATGATATTCTCATAAGCAAGCTAGGAAAATATGCAGAAAAAATATTAGAAGGTAGATGCAAACCTGTATGGAAAATCTTATTGAGAAGGTAGTTCATAATATTCAGTTGTGACCGGGGTCTCAGGGGGACCAATATTATTTGGTATTAGCAAGCAGATGCCCTTAGTTTGAGATACCATTGCTATCTATCTACAGAGAGTAAATAAAACATGCAATTCTGCTCCTTTGTCTGATTTGGAAACTACAGTAGCGCATTTATACCCCTGTGTAATACTCTTGAGAGGATGCTTGCGAAATTTCCAAAATGCTGACTTCCCAAGAATAAGCAGGCACTTACCAAGTTTAAAGGAAGCTTTCCCAGTTCTGAAAATCAGCCTTGGTGGAAAAGCCTTCAAGTCTTTTTTTCTGTTTTGTAGAAAACTTATTCAGTACCTAGAATAGACATAAGTTGTTTAAACATCCTACTGTGTCTCCCATACCTCAAATCACTACTGTATCTACAGTTATATTTGTTTCCTTTTTCACTACTAAAAGGATATTCCAGAACTTGTTCGGAGCTTAATGTTGAAAAAACTCAAGCGAGCTGGATACAACAGCATTGGAGTCTTTATTCCTGAACAGCTAGCTCGTAGACTGTAGTCTGCAGAGCCTTCTGTTATGACACTGTTGGCCAATAGCTCTCAATTTCTGACAGTAAATTCAATACCTGCAAAGATAAACTAAAATTATTCAAATGCACATCTGTATCTGTCGAGCTTATGAGCTGTTTGCATTAATATTTTATGTTAGCTGGGCAAGAATGATCAGTGATACGGCAGTCTCTGCCTCCTGCTCCCTGCTTGGATAGCGAGAGCATTTTAAACAAAAGAGAATGAGGAATAAACACTAGGCCTGTTCGTACAGCAACACTTGTTCTCTTGAAAATAAAGAGACATTTCCCCCAAAGAACAGCTATTCCCTAGATAACTGTAGTAACAAAAACCTGCTGCGTGAACACAGTCAAAATGAGCAGCTATTGAGGAGTCAAAAACTGGTTCACAACCACTTATTTCTACAGCAGCCAGCCAGACCTTCTCACCGCTTGCTATGCTGCGCTGTGCTGCAGGCTCACCGAAAGTACCAGACACGTCCTATTTCTGGAGACTCGCAGCTGAATCACAGTCTTGCAACAAGAAAACCGGGACTGCCTGTAAGCCAGCAGGATGAAACAAAACAGCAACAGCCGCTGGTGAACAGTCAGGGGCCTTAATGGTCCTGACTCCCTGAGGAGTCCCCCACCCTGTCCACAGCCGGGGCCCTCGGTCCCTGCCCCAGCCATGCCGCAGCCGGGCCAGTCTCAGCCTCCCATGGGCTTCCATGGGCCCCATCGAGCCAGGCCCAGCTGCAGGCCCACGGCACAGCCCGGCCCTGTCCCCAGGGAGGCGCCCAGCGCCCGGGGCTGGGGCTGCCCCCCGCGTCCCCCGGCTGCCCTGCTGCTGCCTGGGGTGGTGGGACAGGCCGTGGCTGCCGGGCCCTGCCCTGACCAGACCCCCGGGGAGCCCCATGGCTGCTGGGACCCGGGGCCCGCAGCGGGGCAGGCAAACACAGGGTGGACGGCGGAGGTGCTGTGCCAGACGCTCGCCTCCTGCTGCTCCGGCAGAGCCGATCCCCGAACAGCAGTAGCGGATAACATATTGCCCGGTACACGAGAGGCTGTCGCAAGGAGGAAACAGAATTGCAATCTTGCAAACCATACGAAGCCAGAGTTACCTGCTCATCATAAGGCATTTACACGGAGTAACGAATTGGTAACAAAAACCTGCTAAAATTGTGTTCACGGGTGCCCAAATTAAGCAGTAAAATGCAGAAAAGACCTTTCATTTGCCTTGCATATGCCCGTCTTCTCCACTTTTCAGTGTTTTGAGGTTTCCTCTTGCTTCTTTTTTTGATGTTGTAGTAAACCAAAATGGATGCTAAACCAGTCAGCAAAGTAACATGAGGGAACTGTACAGTCCATTACAATCAATGCAGTTAATTAAAAATACAATTAAAACAGAAACACTAATGAGAATTGGAACACAACAAATAATTAAAATTAGTTTGGCTCTTTTGTTGAGCCACTCGGCCCCCAGTTACAAGTAAATGGCTTTTTACTTCATTGATAGCTACAGCAGCAGACCTTACGCAGCTCTAAGTTCTCCTTCCAGTGTTAGGGTGCAAGTATATAAGCCCCCCTTTCCCACCTTCCCCTTGCTCTACCCACCTTCCGCAACCAGTCTGACACTCAACTCCCAGTGCTGCAAAACTAGGAGCTGGACTGAGGAGTTGCAAATACAGAGCAGGAAAGAAGCATATGGTGGCAGAAAATAACAAAAAGCCTGTTAATTATTCCAACAAAATATGAAACATTCCCCTACAGCAGACGGGAATCTGTTGGCGAATTATTATTTATCTGTTTATTTTTGTTGGAGACTGTCCCCCTCACAACCTACTGGCAGCTTTTCTGTACCTTGCTCATAACCATTTTGGAGTGTAGGAGCTAATATTGTAGGAAGAAACCTGGGAAGGAAAGAGGCTTTGTTCTTCAAACACCAGGCCTTCAGAACAAATGCTGGGTACTAACACAGCTAACTGCTTCATTTCTGAGCTCAAGTCTGCAGGAATCATTTTTACAGGTTATTGTGTCTCTGTCTGATACTACCACAGCAGTGTTACAGCTCTATAAATTGTGTATTGACAGCCATGGTTGGTTTCCTGCTTTTCTTGTAATCATTCACATCTTAAGCATTCCTCCCTTCCTTGAAGGAAATACATCTCTCCCCCATGTTGGGGAATGTTAGTGACAAAGAGCAGGGTGTTGAGAAGAAAGTTTCAGCTTTCACTTTCTCATTGCATAACCTCTCCAGTTCTTTGAGAAGGAAGAAGCAAATGAACACTTCTGGCTGAGTCACTGTTTAATAACATGATGATTAGCTAAACATCATAACAACTAGGGATTAAGTATTTTCCACTCTTACTGGACTTCTATCATCAGAAGAAAACAACAGGTAGCTCTTCTAGTAACTCAGTTATTTTAGTACCACAGATCGATAGCTTGATTCTTGCATTTCTCAAAACTATGAAACCTAATAGCTATAAAAAATATTAGCATGTGTCTTCTAAGCTATAATGGGATTTTATGAAGGTGTATGTTCACTGCTGTAATATGTCAGGAAGAACTAGCTAAAAAATGTCTTTTAAATCCTTACTTTCTGTTGAACAACAATTGTTAACACCACAGCTGCTCCAGTGCTAGTTGTTATTTTGTGTACTGACAACTATTTTCCAGATAAGCATTGATGCAAAATGTAGGTAAAACTGGACATAGATTTATAGGGTTTACCACTACATGAGAGCCTTCTATTAAATGTGGACAACAATGGAAGCTCCTGAGACAGACAAAAGCTTTCCTGAGATGGTCAAAGCAAGGGAGGGCATAATACTGGCTTTTCTTACAATTGCCTCCACTGGTAACTTTGGGTAAAGGCCCGTCTTGGCACTGCCTCAGTTTCCCCAGCTGTAAAATAAGAACAACTCTTAATCAGTTTTCTTAGTGTTTCAAGATCCTCTCATAAAATGGATGTGTTGCAAAAACATACCTTACAAAGTTGAAGGAATTCACTCATAGAATGATCAATTAATTCCCTTATTTGCATCATTTGAGGAGTCCTTATGCTAATGTATACCGGAAATTTTTCCTATACCCCTGTAGTGCTTACCAAATATAAAACCAAAGTACTTGATCTATGCTGCTTAGGAGTGTTTCTGTTCTTGTTATTCTTAAGAGTTTACGCCTTGCTTTGGTTTTTGTTAAAAACCTTTAAGATATGGCCTGTTAGTGAGCACATGATACCTTTTCCTGAACTACAGAATAGAAAATTAAGTTATGATGAGCGCTAGAATATCATATAATCTTTAGATCTGAGAGGAAATAACTTTAAGAACACTGTGTGCAGTCTGGTCAGCAAGGTAAAGGTATAGCACTGCAAGATGCTCAGAGGTGAAGGTATTATTTTAGTTTGGTGGGAGCATGGGATAAACTTTCTTGAGGCACTGATGGACAACCAAGGCTTGTGCTTACTGTCATACTACCTCCAGACATGGGCAACAGTTTGTTTCACTGCTCAGTTTTCTAAAGTGATTTAAAGTGAGCAGCTCTTTTTCGGTGGGTAGTTTTGCATGAGTGTCACTCCCGGGTCCTTCTTTCAGCAACTAAATTAGACACACATTCGCCAAAAGAATTACCTGTTTCCACAAATCACTGTACACCTTTCTTTTTTTACCGGAGCAGACAGGTTGACACTGAATTGTGACACTAATACCTTTTTTTAATTTCACACTTAATATAGCTTATGAACTTCCTAGTCATAACAGAATTTTACAAAAGCATGGGTATGTCCCTCCAGGATGACAGGAAGAAAAACCTGTGGAATGACTAGCTTCTAGATTGCTTCAGTTTGTTGAAAGGAAAATTTCTGTATGACAGTAAGCAGTTCTTAGCTCCAGACCAGTAAGTCTGGTTCTTTCCAAAGTTACCTATACCCTATTATCACATTAACTCATTCTTTTTCTTCCAGATCAGGCCATCATCTCTGTAAGCCTTAGTAATGGTACGAGTGTTATATTTTCTAGGGAGATTTCTTGGGTATCAAAAATAACACCATTTTCCAACAATGGTGTGGTATGTGCACAAATATGTCTGTAGTGCTGTCTTCATTGGTCTTTAAGGGCATCTAAATCTATGAACATATTAACCCCCATGTGTGCCATCTAAATTTCCTTCCCTGAAGAAATTATTCCTTTGTACTTATGTAATTGCTGTTGGGCTGTATGTAACAAAAAAAAATTAAATAAAGTCCATCTATAATGTCAGTGCACTGTCAATCCCTGAAAACTTTGATCTACAATGGAATGACTGCATGATGTAGCAAATTTAACTGTCTTGTCTGAGGTTTGTCCTGAGTCTTCCAGCAGTCAGTGCCGTTTATGCCAGCCACAGCCCAGGACTCACAGCCTCTCTGAACCGTGAGGCTGATGCAGTTCAGACTTAGTTCAGTCACAGACTTTCTATATTTGCACTTTCCTTTTATAGCTCAAAGTTAAAAATATCTTATGTTTCTATGTCAAGTACAGCACTCAAACCCCTGTGATGCAGTTTTGCAGTTAAATTACTGTCTGGATTAACTGGAAACTATTAACTTCAGTAAAAGTGCAGCAGAACTTGCTACTGTCAGAAATAAACTATCTTTTTATTATCTTGCTTTCCACTGTCATCCATTACTTTCACAGATGATAGGTGCACCATTAAAATCTTTTCCAGTTGTCTTCCGTATTTCCAAAAACACCCATCTAGCAGACTTTTGCATAGGTCTGCTTCTCTTTATACTTTCTGTATTTTTTATTTACAGCTGGTGCAATGGGGTGTTGCGTGTTCACTTTGGGGGTACAGTACTTCAAATAAATTCTCTTTATTCAGTGATGCATCTCCACCTGTCTCCACTTAACAGAACACATCGAAACTTAAGTGACAGCCATGTTAATGTTTTATATTAACACTTTACCTCTCAAAATATCAAAAGCAGAAAACAAAAAAGAGACCTCAGGGAGAAAAAGAAACAAGTGGTAAGAGTTATAGCTTTTCAGGCACTTCTGGCATAAAAGCCTGAAATTATCTGTCACTGGGTTTTATTATCTGTGGAAAAATATGATTTGAGGATTATGACCAATACTGTAAGTAAGAAAGTCTAATGATACTTGTGCTGTTATTATCAATGTATAATACATTATGGCCACTGTGGAACTGCTCGTTACTGAGACGTGAAGTCAAAGGCAAAGTAATAAGGTTTGGGAGCCTAATCTTGCAAACACTCACTGTGGGGCATTGTGCTTTCTGATGTGTTAGGCAAAGAAACAAATACAGGCAGACAAGTTTTTGCACGTTCTTGGAGTCACCACTCTTACTTATTGTTTGGGTTGTATACCAAAACTGGACGAGATGCACGTGACAGGTACTGCTTGGAGGTAAGAGGAGAGTAGCTTTGGGACCAATTCCCAGGAGGTAAATGGTGGTGGTTTCCCTGGGATCTCATCACATATGAGCTGGTCAGCCTGGTAAGCTTGTAGCATCCCCCACAAGCTTGTCTCTCCCATGGAGAAAGATTCAGATCACCCCAGACCCCTGCTGCCAGACACCCTCCTGCTCATCTCAGCAGCATGGGTGCTGCACTTGAGCTTCTCAGTCCTGAAATGCCTTGAAAACTGTCCAGTTACAGCTCTTGTTGTGGGCATGGAGAAAGTTTATATAGGAATCAGGGAGCAGGGCACATGCTGTGGAGGCCACATTTATCTGAGCCTTTAATTCTTAATGGAAAAGGATGATGTAGCTTTTCCATTCTGGAGCCATGGGAGAAAACCTGGCACTACTAACAACCTTTGTAGACAACATGATTTGCATAATTTCACCAATAATTAAATGCTTTAATTTCTGATGATAAAGAATGTTAAGAATTCCCTTTGGTTAAAAATAGCTTGCTCCTATGACTTTGGTTATTAATAGTTTACCCAGCATTGATCTGAAACATTTTGATAAATGTTCAGAAATTCTCAGCCTTATATTTGATCATTTATTTAACTAAACTACTTAGTATAGAGGTAAGAATGTCTTCAAAGCAACACCTTGTTTAAAACTCTATCTACATAAGCTATTAATTAGAAGTGACTTGTAATCTTTTGGTATAGCTGGTTTAAAAAATGTTCCAAAAAAAAAATCTTGCTGTATCTTTTCTTTTTTTCTTTCTTTTAAACAAGTCATGCTTCCATTCCTTTTGGTTCCTTTGGAAAAAGGTCTCTTTCTTTTATGAACAGGCTTTGCTTTACCTTGTTTATACTTTTTAAATACCTTTTTATTTTAAGTTGACATAACTTTTTAAAGATTTCTGAATAGGAAATTCAGTAGTTCTTCCTTAATGGTGCTTTGCCTTCAGGCTGTTTATCTGACAACACATTTCCATTCTATATTTTTGCATTTCCTCCCCCAGCCTGCTTTTCCTTCTGAATTAGCCACATATTAAGTAGAAGAATTTATGTCTTTTTTGCCTGATGTTAATTTCGGGCAATTTTCCATGCTTCTATGCTCACATACAAGTCCCCAGTAATCCTGATTCTATGTCAGGTGAGATTCTGGATCGCACTCTCTCTCCTACTGCTGTCCTGTCATGCTCTTTATAGGAGGAAAACCCAGCTACCCAGCTTCAGCCAGATCCCGTACCTGAACAGAGAGGGGCCAGGACCAAAGGACACACCCAAAAGGAGTGGTTGCATAGTCCTCACAGAGCCTGAGTCTCAATTTATGCTGCTAAATAATTGTAACAACCAATTTCTCTGTCTGAGTCTTGCATAATCACAGCAGGTTGGAAGGAAGGAATTAAACTGGGTTTTTTCAAAGTTCTGTAAAACGTCATGACATGATGCTTTCCTTTCCTTTAAAAAATTTATGGAGCTATACAATAACAATAAAACACTTTTTCAGTGAATACAGAACTGACTAACAGCTCTCTAGGGGGTTGTTTCAAAAGAAATCACCTTACAAGGATTTCAGAAATCAGGCCTAACAATATTAAGCCTCTTCATTGGTGATTGCAAGGAAAACTTTTTAAATTATGATTAATTCATGGATAATGCAAACATTCACAGTGTGGTAAATAATGATGACATCAGAGCAAACAAAGTGAGCTCACTTTTAATTTTTTGAAAGAACATTAATATAGTCAATGATAAAATTATACATCCAGGTGTAAGAAGGAAAGGTCATAATTTTAGACTAGGAGACTGTAAAACAGACCCTGTTGAGGGTCAAGGATTTCTGACTATGTAGCTGAAAAGAAGCTAACATAACCTTGGATTTAAAACTAGAGGGATAGGAATGTTAAAGAGGTATCTTCATTTCTGCGCACAGAATAGACAAGACCAGTGTTAGAGAGACTGACAAAAAATTCAAGGGTGACTTTGAAGAGAGACCCCAAAATTATGCAGCACCAGAAGTTAATGTGCGTGGAAATGGCTTCAAAAAGGGTATGCTCCATGGTCATTCCAGGCACAGAGGCAAGGTTGACTGATGTGTAATTGCCCAACACTTCCCTCTCAAAGGTTTCTTAAAGTTCATGTTCTCCAAGTCATTCCAGAAGATTGCATATGCTACATTTCCCAGGTCCTAGGGAGCTCTGTAGAGAAAATGAGCTCCTATTAGCTGAAGCAAGAAGTCAGAAAGGAGTGAGAGAGAAGTAAAGTTTTGTTGTCAATCAAAACAAGCTAAGACAAAGAAACTGTAAGATTAAATGGTCCATAAGGTTAATAAAAGTTAAAGGTTAATAAGAGGTTAACACAGTGACTAGTGAGTCATACTTTAGATGAAGAGTGAAGGAAAAAACCTTAAAGATGGCACAAACTTCTTCAGGAAAATGAAGAAAGGATAGATTTCAAGGAGAACTAGCAGAGATGGATAAAGGTATAGCACAAGGGAAGGCAAAATTCAATACTGACAAATCCAAGTGTGCTTGGTGGCAAGAAGTCTAAATTTATTGTGAGGGAAAAGACAGGAACAGAACAAAAAATCCTCATGGAAAACGCAGTAGGAGAGATTTGCTGAACACTGCTATAGTCAAAAAAGTAGGTAGAAAAAAAAATTTAATTTTTGTGACCATGTCACTCCGGTCTAGAGTACTGAAAAAATTTCTGGTCTTCATCTTGACAACACCAGTCAGAAACAGAAAGTTTTTAAGGAAAAACGAACAAAAAGTAGTTAAAAGACTTCTTTAGGAAGAGACAGAAAAAGAATGGATTAAGTTTAGGAGAAACATATACAAAACCAGGGGTAGAAAAATGATTGTCAGGCGCTCCAGTTTCTACCTTCATAATGCAAGAATGAAAAACTCAAATGACACAGAAAGGCAATAAATTCAAAACTGATCAAAAGAAGTGATTTTTAAACAGAGTAAGTTTCATATAGAGCTCATTGTCACAAAACAATCTGAAGGTCTGAAAGATCAATAGGAATCAGAGTAAAGTTAGACATTTATCTGAAGGTATATAAATCAGGCAGCAAGGTATAATCCAATTCTACCTGACAGGAGTTAGAAAGTTAGTTCCTACTTATGGGTTATTCCATAATCACTCACTATGTCACGTCACACATTTTCTTGTGAAACGTTAGAGATAAGACCTTTAGTTTAGGTGCTATGATACCAGGAGCCATAAACTCCAAAATGCACCTCTGGAGACCATTGATATGGAAGATTAGAAACGAGGGGAGTGTTTAGGTCATCACCAAGCTGAAGACAACCATATACAGTGGTAGCCAATATGGAAGAACGTGCAACATCCATACCATACATTTTCGCAGTGCTATTCTAGATTTGAAAATGTAAGGATATAAACAGGCAATGTTTGCAGGGCAAGAGAACTTCTATAGGGCTAAGTGATACAGCTGGGGAAAGAAAACAACAACAACAAAGCCTCTTTATGTGTTTAAACCTTTGTTTCTTCCAAATAAAGTTTCAGGAACATCATGGCTTTTCTATTTGCTTCTCAGAATGTACCAACTGATGTAATAAAATGTCTTAATTCTCCCTATAAAACTTGAGTACCTCATTTCATATGTGCCAGTTATTGCTCTAAAGAGAAAAAACCAGCTTTGCTTTTTGAAGGAATGACCTGACCACATGAAGTACTTCTTTCTGAGGGTTCATTTGGCTCCGTAGTCATAGCCAGGCTGCTAGACTGACCTCACTGCGGCCTAAAGAGGAGATGATCCTGATAGCCTTTTCTAGTGATGTTTGAAGTACAGGCTTACAGGCAAATCCTTGCTATCTTCTTTGGTTTAAGAGAGAGAAGGGTGATGTCATCCTCTCCCTGATAAATACTAATATCAAACTGGAAGTTAAAGTGAATTCTCTACCCCAGAGGAATATACCTCTTGGATGAAACTCTGGAAACAGTCGAATCGAATAGCAAAAATCACACAGAGATCAATAGAGCCAGAATTTCAGTCTATAAATTTAGATCCTCTCCCAGTTGAAAAAGGACATCAGAGGATGGGATTTCTCTGACTGGCTCTGGCATTTTCCTGCAGTGTATGTGAAAAAAGGCTCCTGGCATGTTGTTTTTAATTATGTAGTTATATTAATATTACATACAAAAATTTCTGTTTTGACTGCTGAGCCTTCTATTTCCCATTTACTCCTAGATTTTCTAGATAGGTCCTTTTTAACCCTTTCCCTATTTTAGTTATTTTTCTCACTCCTTTTTATTTTATGCTTCGCATGAATTTTTTGGTTCAATGGATTCTTTATTCTGCCACACTGGTGACAATGCTCCTTTCCCTGGTACTCTTCTCAGTTCCTCATGTTTACACTGTTCAAAGAAGAAATGTACAATGGTATAAGATGATAATACTCTACCCTGAGGTTCAGACTCTCACTGTGACTCTTTCTTTTTTGGACATCCAGAAAGCTATTTTAAGAAAAAACCCTTACATACTTTGTAGCTGCTTATATGCTTTACTGTTTATTGGTCTGCCTGTCCCCATTTTATCAGGCTGATTAATTTCTTGAGCAGATTTTCAGGACTAATATCCCATCTACTTTGCTACAAAGCATTTGGCAAATGCATAGCCTCCCTTTGTTTATTTCTGCACAAGAGCAATTATTTTACAGCTTGATATTCACAACTGTATTGTCACACCAAAGACTACTAACAATATAAATGTGCCTTCAGTTTAATTTATACCTAATTTAATGCCCCATTTCCTTGCCCTATTCAGGCATAAGTGTTTTACAGATATGACACTGCCTGTGATTTTTTTACTGAGCCCAGCTCCTTTTGCCTCTGAAGATTTCACAGTCCTTCGTTCTTTTCTTCTTTCTGCATATTTGTGATACTGGGAAACGCTGTTTACAACTTTTGTTTTACAGGTATCAATACAGAGACACTAAGACCCAAATCCATCTCCGGACTAGTCCCATTGTCACACAAAGAATGAGTTGAAAATCAAGATTTGGGAAGCTAGATGAAATGAAGTCTTGAACCACAGCAACATCTTCCGTCTTTGATACGAAAATTTAATTTAAATGGAAAACAAAACCTTTAACAGATACTTAATATATATTCATTTATAGAGCTTAACAAGTTGAATCTTTATTAGTTGTATTTTCCTTGCCTTTTTCATCAAATCAGTGCAGTAATAATATAGCTCTCCTAACTGAAATAGAATTAGGATTGCAATTGTCATTGTATGAATTGCTACATAAATATACAGGAAGAAACAGTGACATTTGTAGTGCAGGTACACTCTAAGTTATAGGGTAGATGGAGGTTTAGACCTTAAACCTCCACATGTGAGTACAATTAATTGTTTTTGCAATAGTAGTGATTCAAAAGGCTTTCTGAAAAGGAAATGCAAAGTAGATGAAGTAATTGAACCAAGCTTGCTAACATCCCTTTTGCTGTTTGAAATACTAGCTCCCTTTTTAGCTGGCTTCTTAAAACAAAGTCACTATGTCTTCATTTAACCTTGACTGGAAAGCCAGCATGTGATGACACTATTTATAAAGCACTGCTCATTAATTTATTAGGGTCCCACTCAGATGATCCTTGTTTCTCCAAACCTGTGCAATATCCTTGAGTCTCTGCAAGTGACTGCCCTTGTTCATCTCTATGCATTCGTCTTCCTGATGCCCAAACCTGCTATTTTCCTAGTAGTGATGGACATAACACAGTTCAAAAGATGCCCAGCCCCTTAGAAATAAGAACTAAAAAAAACCACCCTCAAAACAGCATATCTGGTGGCAGTGGAGGAAATTCCCCTCGATTCTCACTCTCTTTCCATTTGTATCTCACCAGAAGCTCTTTTGCTATAATTAATACGGACACTCTGGCTGAATTCACTTTGCTGTGGCCTGCTCAGTCTCTTTCATTGCCACTTGACAAGGGAGAACCTCCCCTGGCCCACATTAAAAGCATTTCTTCTACAAGCCCTCAGAGTCTAGCGACTTTCTGTTGACCTCTGGTGAAAGGGAGCAGTTCTGTAATGTCTCTGCAGCTCAGGAAAGGCCAGAACCTCTCCATTTCCCCACCTATCTTTGCCAGGTATTCATCAGAAAACCATTAGCCTAACAAAGCACTGGAAGACACATTATTAAGGCAATAATACCTCTCTTACAAATTTCATCAGTGCAACATGACATGTTTGCAGGTATAGGCTGTCATTATTTGATACTTCCCCATTCTTCTCCTCTCTATAGCCTTTTGGTAGGCTCTTCTAATGTTTCAGTTCCTTTTTCTTGTCTCAATGGCAGCCACCTGGGATGTGAACAGAAGACTGACTGACCTTGGTCAATAGCACTGCTTCACATATGGTCTGTGGCTCAGAAATCATTTGAGGTCACAAAGGAGGACAGTCTGTGTAATGTGTCTGCCATATAACAAGAAGTTGAAAAACTTCCCTGACATGGGGACAAGTTTTACTGTTGTGCTAAATAATGATGCAGGCATTAAGAAAGAAATAACCTTGTTGAATAGAGAAAAAAGATTTTTCTTTACAGTGATGACATTCCATCATAATTTTTGCTAGTTAAGCGGTAGGATAAAAATAGAGGAACATCTTAAGGCTGTTTATGATCTTGGTTTTTCACTTATAATCACAATTATAAATAAATAAAGTTTGTAAAAAGCTTTCCTTTTGGACCATTGCAGCAATCGTCTGACTGACTGCATCTACTGACAGCACACACCAGAGAACTCACAGAAAGAACTTTCCTTGCCTTTGCAGTAACTTCTAAAAAATTACTGAACGTCAGAGCTCCATACAACCATACAATCAGATGTCTGCAATATTACTTAGCAGTTTCAGAAATCTAGACAATCTTGAAGTACCCATTTATAATTACTCCAAAAAGGCCGTAGTCCTCAATTACAGAGGACTTCATTACCTGGAAGATCCCCCTTCACTTTACTGTAGATTTGCTTACTGATTACATGCATAGAAATTAGTGGCAGCTCTTTTCAATACACTACAAATAGAAGTGCTTTAAATAGAAGGAAAGTTCCCTTCCTTCTTGCACTCAAGAGCTCAGGCAGGGCTGCTGTGGAGGAGACAGACACGACACTGCCTCTCATACACTTCACTTCTGTTCTATCATCTCTTTTTTCACTCTGAAATAAGCCAATCAGATATTCTGACTGCAAACGGTCAGTTGTCCTTTGCCTATAAAAGCAAGAAAGAGCTTCTTCTTGATGAAGGCTTCTTCTTGATGAAGCCTCTATAATGAATGTAATAAAGACTGAACTAATGAGATTCTAAGGCACTTAAACAATAATCAGTAGAAATGGATGAGAAATGCTATCCTTTGTGTAATTATCACAACTGCCCTACAGAGACTTAGCATACATGTGTTCTTTATAGCACAGCTCTGTATGGGAAGATCCATTTTTGCTAATTCCAAGATTCCTGAGAACCTATTTCATACAGTTTGTTCTTCCTTGAATTCTTTTGTGTCTTCAGAAAGGCTTGGTTGAGGGGGGGAAATCCTTTTTAAAAAACATTTGTGAACTCTCCTCCTTATTTTTCAGAAGTCTGGAATTTCAGTCCCTTCCAACAAGTTCTGCCTGGCACTATGGTCCTTCCTGCTTCATTCATTAAAAATAGCAATGCAGCAGCATGAATATATCCTTTGGGATTCTACATTAAATGCAGAGTCTTGCCTCCTGGTCTGGCTTACATCTGTGTAGCCCTTTTGATGTCTCTTGGCACACCACTGCAGCTGTCCCTCATGTTTGTCCATCAGTTTGAACTGATTAACACGCTTGCTCCTTTTTTATTTCCCTCCTGCTCTCAAGGCTGCACCCTGAAAGATTTACTGCACTTTGGAGGGGTGAGGCACTCTGTGGATGCTCTGAGGACAACATAATTGGTGAATCAAAATCTCCCATGAGAATGTGAGCTTTGAACTTTGCTTTCAAGATTTAAATTCTCTATTTCTCAGCATATGTATAACAGATTGTCAGAGAAAAATCTCCTAATAAGATGCATGTAGATAATGAGGGGAAAAGAGAAGAGCAGTCCTTTAAAATATTGTCTGCTAAAATTCAGACAGTAAATCTTTAGTCCAGCAAGTAATTAAACACATAAATAGTCACATGAAGTTCACTAGGACTACTCATGTACACAGTTATGTGTATAAGCATTTGCACTATTGGGATTTAGTAATGAGAATCTAATTAAACAAAACAAAAATGGTTAGCAACCCAAACTGGGTTGAGTCACTGTTGGAACTGTGCTACAGTTTCAGACTAGTGCATTGTTATTCTGGACTGAACATATAAATCAAAATTCCTTATTTCATTAGGTGTGGGTCACAGTGTTTTATTTTGCAATATCTAGTGGCATTAACATATTTTAGGGACTATCAAAGAGAAGATTCTTAGAGGATCTGTGGTTGCTAGGAGACTGGTACTTCAGTCCTGCAAATCTTCCACACTGCAAAGAGCAAACTGGCAATAATCAGGTTTTCCTGCCAGACAGCACTCAAACAGCTGAAGTTTATGGCTTATTGTTTAAAAATTGTGATTTAACCTTAAACTTGTAGAACAGGAAAATTTAAGAGTTGTTGGATTTCTCCGAGTAGGCATTTTATCTTGTATCTATAATACGCCAACCTTAAATCCTTTTTTAATCAATAATACTTTGGGTGTCTGATATCTAGAAACTTGGTTTCAGTGCGCTGGGAGGTTTCAGCCAGCTTAGAAAGTGCTGAGCTCATTTAAGACAGTTCCGAGTTTTGCCATCCCCAGGCCTGCCATTTCCATTCCTATACATGCACACTATCTGCACCCTGAGCAGCCTCAAACCAGCACCTTTAGCACGTGCAGTTCTCTGCACCTTTGGGGCCTCCCAGCTTACAGCTACAGCAACAGCAAGTGCATTTGTCTTCCCGGTACCTAAACATCTCAGGATACATAGACTCAGTGACAGGGATGCCATTGTGGGGTTTGTGCCACATTGACTGCATTTCCTAATTTTAACTTAATTGAAGGAAATATCCTATATCTTCTAAATCAGAGTGGTTTTGTTACAGTGTCTGAGGGGGCACAGTAAGAATCTTGGAAATCACTGAGGGCTCTAATTTGGTGATCTTTAAAATTCTGTATTCTTTATGACCCAGGAGCTATGCTAAGCACAAGAGCACACTCTTTTCAGTGAAATAACACTTGTGATCAGAACTGCATATGGGTTTTGTGCTTTGCTGGATCATTGATTTTAGTACTCTTTAAATAGGTATACGTCACAAAGGTATTCACCTATGAAGAATTATGTCTATTTTCTCATTCATGGCTTTTTAGTTGCTCAGTGTAATGTCACAATATTAAACTCCAAACTGTAGCCCACTGGAGTCAGCCTTTTCGTGGATTTTGACCCTGATTCTGTTTAACTGCAAATGCCCTCATTTCTTATCATGCACCAGGATAGGATAATGTTCTGATCTGATCCTTCACTGCCCTCATCTAACAACACAGCCAAACTCTTTTCTTCTTCATGTAACAGTAAAGGTATATGAAAGAAAATGCCCGTGGGGAGACAAAGGGCAGGGGAGAGGGAAAAAGGGCAAAATCATAGCTGAAGTAAGTGTGGGAGACTGTCATTCCTTTCAGGAAAACTACAGCTTCCCCCAGAGTCTTCTGATAACCTTCTACTTATTCTGTAATGATTCAAACCTGATTTGTAATTATATTTAAGCAGTTAATAATTTCAATCTAAAACCTGACAGTTCCATGCAATTGTATATCCTGAATGTGGTATTTGTCCCCCATGATGGTAAGATTATATAGTAATAGTAACAACTAACATGGCTGAATCATTGACAAATTCAACCTTAGGTATCTTCTCTTGCTTGCCTTGACAACTAGACTATTGAATTCCAACAGGATGAAAATCTAAAAATAGCACTGTGTGAAGAAAGACTGCAAGCAAAGCCACTAGATAATACAGGCTCAATGCTCCTGTGAAATGTGACACGTGCAAAAGCCAGATGTAATTTTAACAATACAGCTTCCTTTTCAACAAAGGAATCTCCAGAGTCTGATTTAATGTCTCCACAGTAAAGCCTAACAATTCCACGTTTTGTGTAGGAGTAAGAACAGACTTCTTTAAACTCGCAGAAAAGAACCCCTGAGAAGAATGCTAATGCACAGCACGGTGAATATAAAAAGAAAAGACCTCTTATAACCCTGTAGCAATTAAGACGCCACCCAAGTCCAGCGTAGAAGTGACCTTATACTTAAAATTATTACAGTGACACAACTGGACTCAGCAGTGCTGACAGAGACCAGTAACACTGTGGCTTTGCAGAAACCAAAATCACTGCAGCTTAGGAAATATTTTACCTTATTTACTAGACAATATTGGAGTGAGAATCTGGCTGGCTCTTCTGCAGGAGTGCAGAGTAGCAGTCAAAAGGAGCTTTTCTTACTTTCATACCCTGCCTAAAAAGAGGTGAAGAAAGAGATAGATTAAGTAAGCAAATTAGCTGAAGACTTGGGAGAGTAAGATTCAAGTCTTTTCTACCTTTTAACATCACTGTCTGACCTTGGGACTCCCTTAAGGAACTCAAGCTCTCTGTAAAATAGGTACCTCTCTAATCCCTGTTTTATGACACAGATTAATTTGATGGTAATTAATATTCACCATCTTGAGGCTCTCAGTGAGTTATTCATATAAATACATCTACATGTTACATAGATATATATTATGAATATATAATGGTCCCTTGTCATCTCTCGACCTCCAGGTAGATAGCAGAAGACACTTTATAACTTTAACAAGGAAGGACTGAGGCATGCAACTTTTTAAGCCTGCTTTACAGATGCATATTTTCTATGTACCCTAACACCACTGAGGGCTCAAATGTGCAGAGTAGGTTTTGCACTGGCGTCTTGTGGTAAAAAGAAAACCAGCATCAACCAACAGCGCTTCTAGGAATATGATCTCCTCTTTTCTTCCCCATACTTAGATTTTCCTGGCCCATAAGCCAAAGTGGTGACTAGAACCAGTTCCTTTGATTCAAGTAACATCCTAACTCCCTTCTAGTCTGCTGTGGGTTTGGGGACATTTTTTATTTATCTCACCCATAATATTATCAGGAAGATCCTATACCTTTGGTGAAGAGAGAGACTGGTTTGAAGGAGGAAGATCAAAGATCTCCTTAATATTATTCTCTGGCCTCATTCTTTTATTGCTTAAGTAAAGTTCTCTTAAACAATTACAGGCACAAACCCAAATGATCTATCATAGGCCATGGCTTTTTATTCACTGGAATAACTGTTGTTCCAGAAATAGATACAGCCCCACTGGTATGACTTTGAAGCACCATACACGTTGGTTGGAAATGGGATAAAAAATCAGGTGAATCAATAAACAGATATTGTTTTCCACCAGTGCTGTGTGACAGGAGAAGTGAAAGCTTTGAAGTTTGGCTTTCTTTTCAAGGAAATATCTGTGACATTTTCTGGGTATACCGCTGCACCTTGTTTATTTTACTCTTCCCTGTCCACAGACAAGTTCATAAGTGACAAAAGACATGAACACAAATGTCCTATTTTTAGGAGAGTCACTCAGCTCCCCAGTGGATGGGTCCCACGGAAGCAATCATGCCTTAGGAACTGACTCATGTTGAAGGCAGTAAAGCAGAGAGCAAATTCTGCTTGTTGGAAGAAATGTTTACGCTGGTTTGTGTTGTCCTTTCTTTGTGGGGAGGCAATCACAGTCAGAAGAGTCAGAAAGGACCATGAAAGGTATCTAGTCTGTCCTCCTGCCCAAGACAGGAAAGTCGTGTGTAAATCCATCCAAACTTTATGGGACATCCCACAGCTATTACGGGCAATCTGCTCAGTACATAACTATCTCTGTGACTAAAATAGTCCCCCTAACATTTTCTCTAAACCTTTTGGCTTCACTTTGAGCCCATTATTTCCTATTCAATCCACAATGAACACGGAAAATGGTTGATTTCCTTTCTCTTTACAGCCATCTTTTCCCTGCTTGAAAACAATTACCTTTAGTCATTTCAGTCTTGGTTCTGCTAGGAAGGGTTTTCTAGCTGTCTTAGCATTCTGGTTGCCTTCCTCTGAACCCTTTCTTTAGGGGTGGTGCTGGAAACAGGGCACAAAGCTAGTGACCACAATAAGAAAAATAAAAGGTGAAGCTTTACTTAACAGGACCACAGGTGATTACTCTTATCAACTAGATAGATGTAGATGTAGTTAGAGCAGAAAATGCATGTTTTGTAACAAACGGAGTTCTACAAGTGTAGGATGTAGGAATTTTGCAGTTCTGCTCGCCCTCTCATCTCTCTCCCACTTCCCGTTGCCAACATTCACGAACAAAACATCTCCAGTATGTAGAGACATATGTAGAGATATAAAGATGCAAACAGAAATGCATAGGATCAGCTATGTTAGAATTCATATGCCATCCTGGGTCATGATGACCCAAGCTTTGGTCCCACTCAGTACATGGCTGTCCTTAACAAGTCGGAAGTCAATGCACCAGGATATTGCAGTTACTCCTGACTGTCTCAAATACCACTTTATATTATCTACTGACAAACGGGAGCTTTTTAAATGGCAACTGCTGTGGCTAAATACTTAAATGTAATGTCTGTAATTACAGTTACCAATGTCTGTAATATAGACACCCACATAAGTATACTGGCAATGTGCAGTCAGTGTGCCATGTTAGTTTAAGAGACACAGGCTCCAGTTAGTCAATTAGATTGCATTTTCCTCTGGCTTCTCAGTCTCCACTCACTTACAATATTTACAGTTATGCTGTAGCTGTTGGGGTCACACTGGAGTCAAGCTAGCTGATAGTGAAGTGTACAGAGTGTCAGCTGGACACGCAGTGTGGTTTCACCTGTTTTAACCTTTTGTAAGTCTGTGGCATCATATGATGTTGAACAATTGTAAAGAAAACGTAGTTCTTCAATCCATTCTCAGAAGCAAAAGTGCTGCTGTGTCTCTGCATCATAAAGGAAACAAAAATACTGTATGTATCTGTTTCAGCTGGTCAGATTGTCCAGGAAAGGCCTTCCTCTTCATATGAGAAGTTTGTACAACTCCTAGCACCACAGATCCTCACCTCTCCTGATGGCTAGAAGGACTATTTTAATACAAATAAGCACTTTAATCACATTAATTACATGCACAGGTTCAAACTATCTGATTGAGAAAAAGCATACTGAACAATTCACGTGGAGTCTGAACTGTCATTTTAAGGCAGGAAGCCTCCTATTTTCGACAGTCTTTGTTCAGGTTCCACTGGATGGTTTGCCAAGCGACATAGAGAAGAGGTGCACATTCTTTTGGGACTGTCTTTTGAGAGGAACTATGGCATTTCATGCTAGCTGAGAGTACTGGGTATGACAGAAATCAGCTTGACTCACCGAAACAGCCATTTAAAAGCAGACCCTCTAGTGGTATAAATCAGCAAGGCTTGACTTCACTGGAGCTCTGCTAATTTACCACTGTTGGGAATCTGGCTCTGAGACTCTACAGAGTGAAAATGAAACTAAGGAAGCAAAACAAAGATCCTAAAATATTAGGAAATAAACCAGCTTGAGAATGCTATGTTTTCCCAAGCATGTGAAAGAGAAGCCTGTAGGTCATAGTTTCAATTTAATTTGTGGTTATTTGATACATGTTCACGCATGCAGTATGTGCCACAAATGACTTAAAGGCCTATTGTGAGAAAAGTGCCTGAGATTTCTTTTTATCTTATCTCTGTTGTTGTTATTCCCCAGTCTCTTTCAGACAAAATTTCAGTGAGGTTGGACCTTGCTAAGGACTCTTAAAAGACTAATGCTGAAAAGATCTTCAACCATAAAGACAGAAAAAGAAAAAAAAGAAGGAAGACGTAGTGTATTCTGAAGGTCAGACAGAAGTTCAGGATAACTTAGATGTGGTCTAGTCATTAAAGGGATATTTTGCCTCATCTTTCAGTAAGAATGATAGTGAACATGGGAATAACTGTAGGATATCTGATTAAGAACGAGGAAGGTTTAACAGAAACAGCCATAATTAAGGCAGTTTCAAACTGAGCCTATTCACCCTGGTGATTTCAGGCATCCTGTGGTAATCCCCAACCCAAAATCCGGATCGATCGACACATGAAGCGGCAAGCTCAGAAGCAAAGCTTTTCACTGTTTGCATTGGTTCAAAAGTTATATTCTATCTGGTAAAAAGAAAATATAACATGAAGTGGAGCGAAGGCTTCATGGTCAAGCAAGCTGAGCAATCAAGGATGCAGGGAAGTGGCATAAAACGCAACAATTTTAGCAAAAGTAACTTTTTGTTAAGAGAATGGATTTCATACTCAAGGAACATGTCCTGATCAATCTAGATTTGCATGAAGTAGTTCGTAAAGTGCTCAGCTGAGAATTACTGTCTAAAACTGATATAATGGAGAGTAATTCAAGATTATTACCCTGAATGAAAATTGTATTTTTTAAAAAAAGTAACATGTTAAAAAGGAAGTCTGTCAGGTTGGGAAGAGGTTATTGGAACTTTGGAAGAAATTTTTGGACACATCTTGTTACAAATACTTATTAGTGACTTTGAGTCAATAAACAGGTTTGCCTAAACGAGAACGGCATTTGTGGGTATTGACAACAGTTAGGAAGCTCATATATGAACTGTTTTATTTACAAGAAGAATAATGGAAACAGGATGAAATTTAACACAAAGCCATCCACATAAAGACTTCATGTATGGAGCTCGTCATTTGGAGGCAGCAGAGAAACAGATATCTAGGTGTACTGTTAGACTGTAAAACAGCTATGAGCCTCCAAGTGTGACAGAACCATGGGAAATCTGAGGCAAGCCTGAGATGCACAGCAGATATATTTTCTTTAGAGTCACTGAAGCATTCATATTATTCTACAAGGTAATACCAAGGTGTTTTGTACATGGTATACAGCTCTGATCACCCACTTTCAAATCAGATTTAAGTTAATTTGGAATAGATCCAGAGAAGGGATATTGAAATGACTGAGGGAAAGGAGTATAATCTTCTGACAGCAGTCAAAGAATCATGTCCTGTTTTCCCTCTCAAATAAGACATCTCTTCATAAATGCATATGGGAATTTAAAAACAGGGTGGGAGTAATAAGCTTTAAACATAAAATGGGTACAAGATCAAACAGAGATAAACTGGTCATACAAAATTTAACATGGTTAGAATCACCCTCTGATTTCAATCAGTTTAGTAATGCTCAAGACCACACAGGGAAAAAAAAAAATCTGACTCTCTCAAGATAGACCCCAGCCACCTCATGGACATTGCATGACAGATTAGCGGTGTTCTGGAGATGCACATTCAGGTGTGGTGTGAAAATTTTGGGTGTTGAACTTAGTCATCTGCTCTAAGAATTAAAAAGACAATTTATCTATTTCTTTACTGAGTTGGGTCCATTTATGTCATATCTTTGTTGTATGCAGTTAGTCCCAAACATCTGAGCTTCTATTTGCCACCTAATTTTGCTGCGGAGGATTTCTTCTTTCACCCTAAGAAACATGAGAATTTGGTCCCAGATGAGGAGTAAATGCTGGGAAAGTGCAATGCTACTCTTGGTGGTGTTGAGAGATTTGGTATATCTTACTCATGGTTGCTTATGTCTAAACTGGTTGACAGGTGCTTTTCCTCAGGCCAGACATGCAAAAACCCCACAGCTTGATGAAACCCTCCCATTTTTTCTAGTATGTGTGATGTTCCTCTTTCCAGGGGAAAATGGCCAATGGTCCCAACAAGTTCCTTAGTATTGCAGGGATATAGGATGTTAGTCTTGACCTCTTCTGCCACCTTCCCTCAGCGTTAAGCTTCTTCACCTTTTATATATTAACTGTCTTCAGACGGTCTGAGAACAGTGGAGGTGTTTTATGGCCTGTGGTGTGGAGGTATGCTTGCAGGACGTGCTTTCTGAACAAAATGTCTATTACAGTGGCAACCGTGGAGAACTGGACTCAATTTTCTTTGTATCTCCATGACAATTTCAGGCAAGAGTTTTACAGAAGGATTCTTCTTCTTTCGTAAACATCTATTAGATACACTCAAAACATGAAGCCAAATCAAATGCAGCCGGACACTTCCTCCAGCTCTATTAAAGTTTCTATAGATTAGATTTTAGTCTTTCTTCAGGTGTCACTTCAGTGGTACTTTAAAGCCTATACAAAGAAATCTCTAAAAATTGATTAAGAGTCTAATTAAAGATTGATCCTATCAAATTATGTAGTCTTTAAATTTTATTAAATCAAATCTTTTACTCTTGTACTCTATAGGGAAAAAAAAAGGAAGATGGCCACAGTGGTTCCTACCTATAAAACTTTAGTACAACTGCGAGCACAAAAGAAACGCTGAAGTGAAATAGTTGTGATTGAAAACATGTGACAGTTTACAAATGTACCAGAAGTCTAGATGAGTTTAGTTGTGAGTGAACTCTCATTTACAGCTTTCCTCACCACAGAGGTAAAGGCAAGTCTCACAATACTAAACAAGTCAGAGTAATAACAGGCAGACTAATGAGCTGCAGTAACTTCCTACTACTCTTTCTTTCCTCATACATTTGATAGCAGCTAGCCAACATGCCAATCCAAAGTCCACTGAACTCAATGAGAAGACTGGTGAGCACTGAGCCAGCCTCTGGGTCCTGTACCTCCCTCTAAAATGAAACATCTCTTTCCAAGAAAACAAAAAATAATAATAATAAAAAAAAAGATGTCACATCCAGGCTATTCCACCTTTTTCACACATACATTGGGAAGATGCAGAAGGATGAAAATTGACCTCAAGATCTTAGATGAAGGAAATTTCATTAGACAGATGGAAGATCTGAAATCTCATGATTACTTTTCCTTCAGAAAGTGATAATACAATAAAGGAAATAAAACATAAACATTATTTTACCAATGCAGTCACCATGTGAATTGAACAGAATGATAGATAGACTATCAGCATGACTTTTTATTTTATTTAAAAAGGTTTTGGTTCAATAATCAACACTATAGACACCAATCATATAATAAAAAAATCAAAGAATTGGATCACTATTAAGTTTTATGTATGTCAATGACTAAGAATGTTCTGCCATTGTCTTGAGGTTGTTTGACTCATTAAACAAACATGGGGAGATAAAAAGTTAGGGCATCACAGTATTTTTCATTCACTCTGCTGACTTGAAAACAACTCAGAGGTTGTCATGCTGTCTGAAAAATAGCAACCGTATTCTAAAGGGAAAAAAAGCCACAGTAAAATTTCCTGGGGTTTCCATTAACAGCATCCCTGCTTTCATTCAAGCCAGCAAATGACTTTGTTCTCAAAGAATATCAAAGAATATCAAGTTGCAATCTAGAATAAGCAGGAGGGGATTTAAAAAAAAAAGACAACTGATTTGCTTTTTGAATATCTGCTCCAAAATGGACTTTTAAATGCTCAGCACTTCCAGAAAAGAGAGTCTTGACAGTTGTTCTGTGTTTTACACTTGCTTTCTTCAAATACTTAGAAACAAGTCAAGTTTCTACCAGTACTCTTAGGCATTGCCTGAAAGTGCTTCCAGGCAAAGTTGCCACACCAAGTACTTCTATAAAAAGGAAAATCTTCAAATCAGTCTCAGTATTTTAAGTAGGAGACTGTATATGGAATTGTGGAATATGGAATATGGAAGTAATATGGAAATTACTGAGGCCAACCTTTTTGTTAAAAACAAAAATTGTTATTTTTAGGCTGATTAAATAAATTCTTTAGTCACACTGCGTTGATATTGTTTAAAAAAACCCAGGTATTTAAATCACATCTGATATTTCTGTAATTAAAGGTAATTACCGATCTTAATTAAAAATATTTTATTTAAAAAAAAATCACACAGCTTCAATCACACTGCTCAGTTCAGGCATCAAGAAGCACTTGAAATGAATCAACCCACTAGCAAGCAGCAACTAATGAATGACATACCATAAGGACATTCTTATACCAACCTTTACTTCAGTCTTTCCGCTTGAAATAGGTCCCACAAGACTTTCAGGACAAAATTGCTCCAAAAAATGGCCAATTCAGAGCTGTTTAGAATATATTTCAAAATCAATTCAGTAGGATATTTCAGATAGGAGCCTTCATAGCGAGCAGTGGGAGGATGATGTAACCTCTAAACTTCCACAGGCTATATCAATGGCAGGAATCTGGCTAGGAAACAGCAACTTTGCCTTAGTAAAAATGTCACCTTGTGAAAACAGAGCTGTTTCAGAAAACCACAGACTTTTAAAATAATTTTGAGTTGCTAAGGCTTTTTTGAGGGCAAAAGGAAATGAAGAAAAAATAAAAAAGGAAGAAGATGAAAAAGAAGAGAGGAAAAAGAAAAGGATGAAAAAAGGACCTTCCTAAGGACCACAATTATCTGAAAAAATAAACTGCTTGAGATGAAAGCTACATTTCTACAGATACTCCTATCTTTGTTTTCACCATCTCAAGTTCCTATATGCTCGTTTGACTCTAGCCTGAAAGCTAGGGCATTCCCTTGAAAAACATGCAGGCTCTAGTCCTTTCGTGTGCTCCTATTTATTTACTAGAAGTGGATCCTCATCAAAAGAAGTAACAGAGCGTTGCAGTGCTGCAGCCCAGAAAGGGCTCTGACCTCGGTCAGAGCATCCTCCTCGAGGAGGATTAAGCTGAACCCTTCACTCCCACATCAGAGAGGAGCCCTCTCTTCTCTGCACAGGCTGCCAGGGAAAGGCAGAGGAGAACATCCCCAATGGTCCAAAGGAAAATTGACCATGTTAGACAAAACAAGCAGCTTTTACTGTGAGGAGGTAAAAAAAAAGCCCTACCATAAAAAGGTGGTGGTGAATAGCTCATATGGAAGTAATTGCAGCTTGGTTTAGTTTTCTGGTTTGTTTTGGTGTGAGGCATTTGCCGTGCTTTTTTTCCCTACTAATTTCCTGTCGGGATTGGCAGCCAGTGACTCACCTGCATTCACAGATGAGTATAGCCAGAAAGCCAGCCTACAGCTCCTCTTCTCCATCCTGCGCTTTAATCACACAAAACAACCCCCGCCCCGACCCCGTGAGTACAGAAATATTCAAAGTACTAGGCAAAAGCAAGGCCAGGCAGCCTCCCTTTATGTCTGTAGATATTGCCATAACTGAAGGACTGAAGTCGCATATTCCAAGTAGTCTGTCTTCATGGGTGACTCCCACAGTTCAAGGCAAAGCAATAGTGAGCGGCCCTGGAGAAAACTATGTCCAGTCTCCCCAAAATGACAGGAACACGATGATTAGGGCAGCTTTTGAGAGTTCATCTCTGCAAAACCAAACTGGCAAGACCATGGGGCTGCCAGTAGCTTCCCATGCCCAGGGAGAAAGCCCCTGCGGCTCATTTTCTGGTCAGCAATGTTTAAACTATTTCCTGCATACTACAGAATACATATGGATTCAATGGATAGATATAAAACAGAGAAAGCAATTATGGATCCCTAGGTTAGATTTTTAATCTCAAAATCTGGGATTTATCGTGGGCAACCCTGTGCTTCCAACAGACATGCAGGGACCACGTAAGACGTGTATTATATCTGTTACAGGGAAGCTGAGGAGGGCTTTTCCTGCAGCTGGCTTCTTGTGTACCAAGTTATGGTGAATGCCCAAAATCCTTAACGTAAATCATCAGAAAGTATCACGCAAACACCAGCCTGACTGACAACTTATCTAATGGGCAAATCAAAAGTAAATGAGAAGAAGGGAAGATGAGTGACCCAATGAAGAACCAACAATTTGTCATTTGGGATGTTTTATTAGGCAGTTTGACAAATTTCCTTCTGGTTAACTGATTAAATTTACATTTCCCTATTTTTAATCTTTAATTTATTTCATATTCAAATATGATTGTTAGCCATTAATCAATAAGGTTTAAAGTGCTCATGATTAATGGGCAATGCCTTCAGTATAAATAAGAGATTCTGTGATGCTGCGATTTATCTGGCTCTAGAGATTGCAGGATTGCTCCGAGTGCTCATTCCTTAGTTACAGTAAAGCGAGACCAGGAGGATTGATGAGATTCTGTGCCAGCGGTGTGATAAAATGAAATGGAAGCAGCTATTAAGGATCTGCGTGAGATAATGCTGAAAAAGAAACCAAAGAGTTAACAAGACTATGTTTTTGATACAAGTAATGTCAGAGAGATTAATGAGTCTCCGTGCTCTAGATAAGTAGGGATTTACAGCACCTATATGGTAAGAAGAAACCAGACAGATTAATGAAATGACCACCTACGGCTCTGCCGGGATGTCAGGATTCAGGGCTATAGGGGTGCCGAGCCGCAGGCAAAGGGTTAATGGGAGCCTGGCTGCGGCGGCAGGCAGAGGGACCTGAGGAGTTACCGGAGTTGCGAGCTACAGCCCGGGTAAGCAGCAGTGAAAGGGTTAACGAAAAGCCTCCATGTATTCAGATGCTAATTGTCAAGATAGTGTATTACTTGAGGAAAGTAATTTGATTACTCGAAACTCCCACTAAGGAGGCAAGCTTGTGTCCCTTCCATCTGTCGGGCTCTGTGAAAGATGACGAATTGAACTCAAAATTCACGTGTGATGAAGTCACTGTCATTCCCCAGCCAGCAGAGCACTGCTGCCATGCCCACCGAGCAGAGTAGCACCACATTTCAACTTTTCCTCTGAAACCCAGGAGGCACAGTAACCTGTTACTTGCTGCTGCTTGCTTTTTTTTTTTTCCCTCCCCATTTTCTGCCTCAGCGCTACAACTGAGTCATTCTGTTGCCCATGGCTCGTGGGTATACAGTGCTCCTGCAGCGCGCTGCATTATTCCCCAGTTCATCTGTCAATGTTATTTTTGGCTAATGCAGATGTGGGGTTCGCTTACCGTCGCTTTGTAGACACTTGTCGAAAACCATTTGGAAAGCCTTAACTATGCATAAATCTGCAGAGTGAATGTTTTCTTTCATTCACTTGCTCCTATTATTTGATTTCTTGTAGGCCTCTGCGGCAGAGATGGAGAAAATAAGGTAAGTGAGACAGTTTATTTACATCTCGTTATAGAGAAGAAATGTTCTGTTGCACAATGGACGATACAGGCTCTTGGAAAATATTCTGCTTAATACGATCAGTGTAAAATACTGGATTGCATGATGATGTGAGGGAAGCTGTGTTTTAGAGACAAAAGAAAAGGAATGTGGTTATTCTAGTAAATCTGTTTTGCAGGGATGTCAATTCAGAAAGGATGTTTTACACACAAACATGTTTTATTGCCAGTTGCAGAGGATATTTGATTATATAAATGTTGTAGTCACTTGTCCATTTACTGCAAGAGCCTGCCATTCCATTTAATGAGGAAAGTGGATCAATAATTCATGAAAAAGCTGAAGAAAATATAGGCTTGACTTCAAAGCATCTAATTACTGTGGTTTGTTTCAATATAATGCTGTAACATTGGTGTTCAATTTTTGTTTTATATTGTATACCAGCCAGATAAATCTTGTCTTCTCTGTGTTTAAAATGTTGTCATACTGTACCAGTTTCTCAGCACATCTCTCTGCTTTAAGCAAAAGGAGATGGCTTTTATAAACATAAGTTTTCCATCTCATGTCCAAGTGCAAGTCTGCTTTGGGGGATATTGCTTTTGTGTATGTTGTTAAGAAAGAAAAAGAAAGAAGAAAGCATTCTAGCCCTTTTTAAAATAATAATAATAATAATAATAATAATAATAATCAAATCCTGTCTATTAATAAAGTCCCCAGGTATTAGCAAATTGATAGGTAAAAGCTGAACTTTTTACTATCCTTTAAATACTTTATAGATCTTATTTTAACAACCCAAAACACTGGCCATGCTCTTATATGGTTTTATTGGACAAGCCCAAATTCCTTCTCTGAACCTGGTGACTCAGTTTGGTTAGTGACAACTGTTGTCCAAGCACAACTTTGTAGATTCCTTGAGTTTGGAATGGCGATTTTGAGTTATTAGAAATGCAGAAAAGTTCTAAAATGCTGGAAATAACTGGGGAAGAAGTAGCAAATGTGAAAGAACAGAGATTTGACAAAGTGTTTAATGAATTCTGGGCTGGAAATAAAATCCTCTTTTTCATTTGAGAATGAGGAGGTTAAGTCTCTTACAGTGGACTTGAAGATGCATGTCTGAAAGTTTCTAATAGAATTTATTTATGAAGTGCTTCAGTTGTACATTTTTTGTAGTGTCTCATGACAATGAAAGTATTATAACTTTTGAGCTGAAAGAAAAACTCTGTGCAATGTATTATGGTTTTGCATATATGTAAGCACTATAATGTTAAAGCTGTTTTTCCTGAGTAACGACTGAGAAAGGACCTAGGTACGTGGTCCTGCCTTTAGTAAAAAATCCAAACAAGATCACCTATGGTATATGCACACTCATGTCATGAATTACTCTCTTAGAAGATGCAAACAAATATACATTTACATGTTTGCTTGATAAGCATGTGTGCACAAATGCAATATGATACTTGTAATACTCTACTGAGCATGCCTTGGCCTCTGCTTTTAGTATGCAGGCTCTTGCCACATTTGCAATAACAGGCTGCAGAGCCCAGGAGAATGAGCTCAGGAATGTACTGAAAAAGAAAGAATTTGCTATGACAAGAGTAAACAACCATAAAGCTCTATTTTCCTAGCACCCTAGTTTTGCAGCTGTCAGGCATGCAGCAGTCCTTACCTCAGTACTCCTTGAGCACTATACAGATGAAAAAGCCCATACTGCCCCGCTGAAGGAAACGGGAGTTTAGTTATTAACTCCAACAAGAGAAGGGTCAGGCTGCGTCAGGAGTCTGTTAATGAAGTTTTCTGCTTACAATTCTTGTGCGTAAAAGTTGCTTCTGACGGACGTTTGTCCCCATCACCCAAGCCGATACAAGGCCAGTGCAAGGGCTCCCTATGCTCCCGAGCGGAGCAGCCAGCCGGGCTGGGGGAGCTCAGGCAGGACCCAGAGCAGAAGCTGCACTGCTCCTTCCCAACTTTTCCACGGTCCCTGTCCATAGTCATGTTGGATGCAAACTGACAGAACCCTCAGCAGTTTAAGGAAAGAGCAATCAAATCTGGAGTCATTATTTTAAATAGCCGGTGAACCCACAGACCTGAGAGAATTAGGTTTTTCCTAAAGCTATCCAAGTCTGGCACACGGGTGAAAAACAAATTACCTTGTCTTTTAAGCACAGTGGCTTCAGAGAGGCCATGAAGAAAGATAGCCTGAAGCCAGGGGAAGGAGGAAAGGAACAAGAGGGAAAAGGGCAGGCCAGAAAGAAAGAGGTATTTGTTGTTACATGTACAAACCAGCGTAACAGCATAAGAAAAGTCATTCCCGCATGATACTTGAATTTGTTCTGCCCTATCCCCGGGCCCAGCTCCTTCCCCGCTCTTTTTTTGCTGCCAGCTGAGGGTATGCCATCCCGCATGAGCTGGGGTCGTGTTGGCCCAAGGACTAAAGGGTGAGCCCACACCAGCTGCAGGGCTGGTGTGCACAAAGAGTACGAGGGTCCTGCAAAAGAGGGAGGAGAAGGGGGTCTGGAATTAGCAAAAAGGAAACAAACCAAAGCCTTGTCGGAGATAGAGAAGAGCAGGACAACCTACGCAGCCAGGCTGAAAACCCTCAGGGTTAGAGAAATCCAGGTTTGCATTCCACAGTGCACTTCAACATAAGAACGCCTTTTCAATATGAAGAACAGGTGCAGAGAATCGCACTTTTCAGAGAAGCTGCTCCACACCGACAGTCCTTGGGAGCCCACAGGGCCAAACATTTTAAGGCGGCAGCTCTGGAAGTCTTTGAGTGAGCTTTGCACATTCTCCAGCCCAGTGCATCTGGCACACCCCCAAGGACTGGGGTGTCCAGGCCCATTCAGACAGAGGGGCAAATGCAGGAGCCTGCAAAATTGATCCCCTGATGACCCATGCGTTATTCAGCCCCAAATTCGCTGAGCCAGGGCAGCCCAAGCAATGGTGCAGCGAACTAATACACCTCTTAGCGTTACATTCCTTCACTCAGAATCTAGCTGGAAAGATGCAATTCATCTCACGTAACGGAGTAATAATTCCCCTTGCAGACCAAGGAGCTGCTGTGACCTGCGATGTCACACCCTGTCCTTTTCAGCAGGGGCTTGCCGTGACAGCGTTACAGGTGGAAGGAGCAGTAGGAAGCAGAGGTGGGAGGCTATCAGTATTTAGCCTGGCAGGGATGACTTCCTCTAGAAGTGGAAACATGTGATTTTGTGCTAAAACTTTGACTAGAAAAATCAGTTACTGCAATGAATTCTTCACACTGTGAACAATTGCTAGCAGTACATAGTGTTTATAACATCTCAAGGTACCAATACATTAGGCAGGAAGTAAGACTAACTACTAATCACAAACCTCTTGAGGATCTGCATTTATGTAGGTTGACTGTGTATGGTTATACAGTCACTTTAAACATTAATTACTTCTGACTACAACCTTTTAAATACAGTTTTTTTGATCTGGTTCTTTTTCATGTCTATAAACAAGGACTGAAAATCTTTAAGTTAAAGTAAATTTCAAATACACCTATTCTATCTTATTTTGACTCTTAGCAGTGTGCTATCTTTGGTGCATATATTCAAGAGGAGCATGTGCCTTCCAAGTCTAAGGCCTTGCAGATCTGTGGTGGCTGGCACACAAAACTGCGAATACTCTGGAAACTGCTCCTTTAAGTCAGATTGAATCTATAGCATGGGTAGATGTGCAAATGAAAGACCAATTCCTATGCTACCAGGAGTTTGTTTTTTCTTTGCTTTCATTTAAATCCTGCTTGAAATACAGGTTATAACATTTAATCTTTCAAGTGAAAATGTTGTAAGGTTTGGCATAAAAGACCCCCAGCTATATTTTTGTACACAAATATTGACCAGATTATTAGCATTTCTTACACTGAAGAGTATCTCACTCCACAGAAAATGCCAGTTAAGGTGAAAGATATTGTTCAATAAAAGCTTTTGCTTTTTTCAAACACACTCCTAAATTTTCAGTGACAATTCAGAAACTCTATAAATCAATATTCTTAGTTCTAAGCTTTCAAGATCCACAATGGGCTGAACTGTGTACCTAAATTACGTAGAACAGGACACATCATCACCACCATCAACTGCCAGGCTCACATAATTAGTATCTGTAAGGAGGCTGACTTTCTACTTTGCAATGTAACCATGGTATTCCCCAGCTGAGGATTACTTTATTTTGGTAGCATTAGTTTCCGCACTTTACTAATCACCCAGGGATCTCTGATAAAAGTGATCCGTGTCTCAAGGAACCTGTGAGGCAACATCTTCATTTCATTGTAGTCCTTGTTTCAGAACATATGAAAGTGAAGTGATTTGTTTTGCACACACAGCTGGTAGTAAGTCAGCAGCTCGATCCAAGTCTCTTGAATTTTCAGACTTGGACTTTTCTCAAGCATGTTTCAGTTCATCTGTGGTAAGGAAGGAATATCAGTTTCTTCAAAAGGAAGATCAGAGGCACGTGCAGTCCTAGGGAAAAGCTTCTGCAGTAGTTTAGTGAAAATGTGAATACCTTCCTAAATGCCCACTAGATCATGCTGCCTTCCTTGCACTTGCTATAAATATAGCCCTCTTCATATGCTAATGAACACACTGCAATTTCCTGCCATCCCCACCTTGTCCTTGTTCCTTCTCAGCCTGCATCGACATTAATTTTACCATAGTTACTTGAACACAAGGAGAGGATTTTTTTTGTCCAGAAAGTTAATGAACAAACATGGTTTACTTTACCCTCGGTCTTGTCTTCACATCCATAGCTGATATGCTGGGAGCCACTGCCTTGTACAGAGGCACAATGCCACAGGACAGCAGCAGGGCTGTGCAAGCAGCAGCTCCAGCGTCTGCTCAGCAGTGTCTGCAGGCTCTAGCTGATGCTGGGACTTGAAATCCCAGCTGAGGACACAGGCAAAGAGATGGCACAGGGCAAGCTCGGAAGAAATAGAGCATAGGGAAATGCTGGCATGAAAGGGCCGTGAGTTTGGGGTCATTAGAGGTTATGGTAGAAAAGTCACCTAGCTGGGTGAACGTTGGGTCCATTTTGAAAGAGGGAGGAAGAAAAGGAAAAGGAAAAGAGAGCTGCCTAACTTATACTCAAACAGGTAAAGCAGGTTTTCATTTTTCTCTGCTTTGCAAGTTGTTTTTATCTCCCAGGCAGTCCCAGCAGCAGTGACAGCCCTGCGGTGCTGTTATCAGCACATCTGGTTAGTTCATGCTGCCATCCAAGGTGTGACTGCAGCACAGGTAAACCACACATGTCTCTCCCCCCGAGGCTACACTCAGCTTTAAGTTTGGTGGTTGTCAACCATAGCAATGGGAGCAATGGACACATAAGGATATATTCACAGACCCCAGGGGAACTACAGCCCTGGAACTGGGATCATTCGGGGCGCAGAGCCATGCTGATCTACCTATACTAGCACCTCTGAGAATTTTATTAATGCTGTCAGGTGCACAGTATGCTTGTGTAGCTCATACTAAAGTCCATCACACTTCATTTCCATTATTACTGTTACCTGTGCTAGTCAGTCAAGTCAGCACTACATCAGCTGAGGCAGGAGTGTTACTGTTATGTTGTCCTACAACCCTGTGCCCTGAACTGCTGTCTGCTGCTTGGAAAAATGATCTAAAAGGCAGTGATGCCAGTATGGAAGGAATCACCTGCTGTAACAGGCGCTGTGTTATAGTATCTTTTTAGTTCTAGATAAAAACTGAGTGGAGTGAAAGTGTCCAGCAAACAAGAAACATGACAGGAACAGGGGGCAGAAACAATTCAAGTTGAATGAAACTAGGTATAGCTGTGTAAAGTGGCCTGCAGGGACAAGTGGGAGCTGAGCAAACATCTGAAGAGACCAAGGAAGTAGGTAGGAGGAGATGAGCCATGCCATCAACCAGGAGCTGCAGTGAGTCATGGGGAAGAGGCTGGACCTAGGGGATACCAAGCTTACAAATAATGCTCTGCCTACCCCTTTCTTGCAAGGCAAAGTGCATCACTAAGCAATACTATAAGCTGCTCAGGAAAAAAAAGAGGGGGGATTTTGGACAAATATTTCAGAAAATAAACCAAGGTCCTTTTCTTATAGAGTTTGTGATTAGTTCAAAACTTTGTAGCATAGGGAGCAGAGCTTCCAGGACAGTTTCTTTTTTTATTGTTGGGTTCCCCCCCACCAAAAGATGCAATGACCCTTGATGATGAGACAATTCAAAGGTGGGAAAATTGGATGCTCTCTGCATCCCCTTTATTGGTAATAGTGACTAGGCTTCAGTTTATGTAAGTGCTTTGACCAAAGCTGTTGGGGGATATGTGCAGAACAGTGAAAGCAGCGACACAACGCAGGCAGTGGCAACGACTGCAGCAGTAACAAAACAATCTTATAAGCTGAAGAACATAAGAGGTTCCAAGCTGCAAACCCCAGATGGTTCAAGGGCAGCATAGTTTGTGAACCACACTTGGCTGTGCTCTGTGGTAAAATCAAGTACAATTTGAATGCTTGCTGCTGCTACAGCACACAGACTGATGAAAGGAAGGAGATAACTTGTCTGCAACACTATTACAGGCATTTGCAATTGCCAGCTCCGCTGCTGCTGGCATGGCTTAGGCAATTTAATTTACCAATCAATTCTTGATTTACACACAAGTGACTTTAGAATGCATTCAAATAAAAACTCTGTATCACCACATTTGATTCAATGTTCTTTAAAAATCAAAAGCATCTGAAGTATATCAAAATTATTAAGCTTTTCACATTAAAAAAATTGAAGGGGCTGAATTGTCTTAATATTTAGTGATGACCTAGAGCCAGCTTAGCATGAAGTACAATGTGCTGAAAAATAGGCACTAGATAGTGAGCTATAATCGTGCTTTTTGGAATTCATGAATATGAGGGTTGTATAATTTACAAAGCCCTCGAGCAGGATAGCAAGATCATAAGTGCCTGTAGCTCCTTGTTTGATTTCTCTCATGTGTGTGACCATTCTACCGCTCATGTGAAATGCACAACTCTTGTTACTCCTGGAAGAGTTGAATAACAAGATCCACCTCATTGAACAGTGCACAGAGTCACTGCTCATTGCTTGGTTTGTAGTAATGTTTATCCTAGGGTAAAAAGGGCCTCCATGTCACATACAGTAATACTGCCTCTTGGAGTGTGACTTTCTTCATATATGCATTTGCAAAGCTCTGTAAAGCATTGAGAAATCTAGCTTTCATCCCGAACTTCCCAACTGCCACCATGTCAGCAAAATCATAACTGAAAAGCTGTGTGCAAGAGAACATACATACACCTCATGCAGCAGAGTGCCTCATGCCTAGGAGGGCAAACAGTATTTGAGAGGAATATTGTTGGTAAAGCAGTCGTTAACTGACTGACGTGTCATACCAAGACATCACGACTACACAAATGCCATTTCAGCTACTTGGAGCAAAATGCAAATTTTGACCACCTCACCTTGATTTTGCCCATCTTTAAAAGGAGGAGGAGGAAAAGGAGGAGGGTGTCCTAGAAGAAAAGAGGAGCTTCAAACGTTTTCTGGAAGGCACTGAGCTCTTCAGGGACTCCCTGCTGTGCTACAAAGACCCTCATGTTCACAAGAAACTCTCATCACAACAGCCCTAAATTGCTACCCTCTGTTCAACAAGACCAAGTTTTGTATCCATGTTAGAGCAAAGGGCTTTAACTTTGACATTTCAGTACAAATCAGATCAAACAAATGAGCTGATTTTATTTTTCTGTTAGCTGTAACTGCCATTTAGACAAGAGGATCAGTTTAAGGAGCTGCTCTATTTTTAAGGCCTTCCAAGAGCTATACTGGAATTCCCAGCAATGAATGGCAACTTAATCTTTTCCCTGGCCACCCCCCAAGAGCTCATTCTTGCAGTAGGCAATTTGAAGAGATAAACCATCAGCACTCCTCTTTTCTGTGTGTTTCTGTTTAAAAAGCGTTAAATCTTTGTGCTGCTATTTAACTCGGGGATGCTGGCTTAACCAAGGTACTGCACAAATTAACACAGTTCTCAATGCTTCACCTGTACAGAGTAGTCTACAGACAGGGAAAGAAATTGTCTATATATCTGTATAACTGGTCTTACTGCCAAGAAGTCCTACAGGTGTAGGTGCTTGAAATGACATTTAAGTAGCACTAAATGCATGGCAAATGACTTTACACAGGCATGTTTAAGTTTGTAACTGCTGGGTCACTTGCCCTTTGAGATATTATTTCCTCACAGTATGAATCCTATCTCTGTCCTGTAACAAAGTAGCAGCATTTCCAGGCAGTTAATCAGAAACAGTCCAGACCGACGTACCAAATATGTTCCAAGACTTAATGCAGATCCATGAGTGGCTGAAAAATAAATGTTTTGCAGCTCTACCCAATATTCTTAACAACTCAGTGGGGAACTAGTAACAGTACATTCATGGACGGAGGCACATCCTTCATGATGGGGAAAGTGCTGCTTTCTATAGAGAAATAAAGATTTTTAAACTGCATACAAACAATCTATAGCACTGAAACAGTTCTATTTGAATTCAAAATAAATTGTATGCTTAGTTTTGACTCTCAGCTTGTGAATAGCAATGATGCTTTTATTTGTATTTGCATTCTGATTTAGATTGATGAGACACCAACAATTAAATATTGAAAGATCAAGTGAGTCAAATACTCTGAAGGCTGGATAAAAATGAGAAACCTAGCAAACTAGCCCAAAGCAATGCAAGTAGAGTGGTGAAAGACAAAGCAGCAATGATATTTAAGTAAATTACTCGGAAAGCAGTAGCATAGCTCAACACACAGGAAAATTTGATTGTCCTAGTCAAAAAAACAGAGCAAGAAGTTTTTACACAAGTCCAAATGGGCCTTCAGTCCTACATCTTTCCAGTGCTGAATTCATAGATAGGCTCTTGCTAAAAGGGGTGCATTACTGGCCTGGCTTATTTTTACCCAAATAGGCACAGCAGGTGGCCCTAGTACCCCCACTCTGCCATCTTCTTGCAGCCTTGCAAACACAGTGCCAGGCAGAGCCACGCAGGGAGGCGTCTGGTTTCTCAACCCACATCAGCAGCGTAACCCTGCCAAATCTGAGCCTCAGCAGTTCCACTTCATTTCTGACCCCTCACAAGCCTTTAGGAAGAGCAAAATCTTCCTGGCTTATCCCTGTCCTTACTGTACCAATGCTACCAAGTGAAATGGGCATGAGAAGCAGGCTTCTGAGTAGATTTCCAGCCCACACTTTGAAATGTAGTCTAGGATAGCCCAGTTAATCTTTGCTCTGGAGCCCCTAGATATCTGGCAAGCTGGAGCAGGGGTCATGGAGCAGGGGAAGAGGGCTGATAGAAAGTCCCGTCATTCACTTTGCTTCCATTTTCCCAGTTGTGGAAGGCAAAACAGTACTCTTGCTCTGCAGCTGGAACTGCTGTGGTAGGTGCCGGAGACCCCTTGCTAAAATGACATTCCCGGTTGTGGAGTCTCCTGAAGCATGCTTTCATGTTTCTTTGGTCCTGTTTTATTTTTTCACAAGATGCCACCAGTTTGTGTCTTGTCTTTATATCAAATGTTCTTTATTAAACTCTTTCGCTACTAGAGGAACAAAGAGCAGGAAGGCTCTAGGAGATACACAGTCCTCACCAGTCCCATGTGAAGGAAAGACCAAATTCAAGAGTCTTGACTTTTCCATGAAGAAGGTTAATTAGCCCTTTGTATAACTCAAGGGGTAGCTCTGGCAACAGAGCATATGGGCAGGAAAAGGAAGAAATGAGTCATAGATAGAGAACACTGACATGAGTTTCTTTGGGCCAAATTTAGCTGACCTATACTGTTTGGTAAGAAAGCAACTCCCCCCCCCCCCCCCCCCCTTTCCCCTTCCCTCCTTCTCAATCTACAAGAGAAATCACAACCTAAGAGTCATGAATTCTTTTTTTCTGAGAAATTAAAAGTACATGAAATTATAGCACTAAACAGCTAGTCTGCTAACAAATGTCAGTTTAGAGGAGTAAAGCTGTCTTGTCTATTGCATATGATGCAAAAAGTTCTAGATGACAGGTAACTTCCCACAACAGGAACAGGTCTTTTTTTTCTCCACCTTGACAAAGCTGCTGATGCAGATTTTTACAGTAACTGTAGACTTCAACTTGCTTTCTTTTAACTGTGTTATGCTTTCTAATTGACAAAGTCTCAGCAGACTTAGTTACTAGAACTGATGGGTTTCACATGCTGTGAACTTCTGGAGGGTTTTCTTTACAAACCAGGACTGAATATCATCTAAATGTAAAAGAAAAAACATTTGAGAGAGATGTCCTATTAATTCCAGCACACAGTGCACTTGGAGCATTTGAGAAAAATAATGCCAATCTAGCCAGTTTCGCTTAGTATTGATTTGAGGAACATTTATTCTCATCGAAAAGCATTTTTTTTAATGCAGTGATAACCCTCCCATGGCCCACTGTGGAAAACAACTTTTCTTATAACCTAGGAACCTGTAGCAAATAAGCGACAACAGCTACACGTCACTTGGATTCAGGGAACGTGTAAGGTTTCAGTTACAGTTTTGGCAGTAAAATTCTAATGAATTCTTTGGTGGTAATACAATGTGGACTGGACTTCTCTACTGCAGCTTTACAGTTACTTTGCATTCTCATCTCCATCCACTGAAGAGTTGTCCAAATCCTGTGGTACAGTAAAAACAAAATTTACCAGGATTTTCATCTTAAGGTTCCTATAGCACTGAACTACTAATTGTCATGGCACGCAGAGCAGACAGTTCTTATTAAATTGCTAGCCTGGATTTGTAGACCATCCCATCTCCTTATTCATCACCTTTATATACACAACATTGGGAAGGCATCTTAAGATATCAATAGGCATAGATATGGTTGCATGCTGAATTCTAAGTAACTGAATGAATCCATTACTGCATCCTTAGAGGACTCCAATTTTTCCCAGAACTACAACTCCTTTTTGAGTGTTATCTACCTCATTACGCATAGATTAGTTACATTACATATTGGTTTGCACAGACCACACAGAAGCTGAAAAGTTAACTACAGTTTTGCAGAGAGATTAATGGAATCAGAAAGAGACTTGAGAAAACAACATATTCTTTTATCTAAAAGGCAATGTTATTTATACTTTTTTACATTCATGTGAAAAACAAACCACTCACATGATACTCCTGTCACTCATATTTAGAGTGTTGCCTGCTACAAGTCTGCATTAATTGGAACCATAGCTGGCATACACCTGCAGCATGGATCCGTGGGACAAAGCTACTAAGTTATTTAAGGTTTTCCAAATCCACTTCAAACTTGTTTGCTTATACCTTTGCTATGAGCCACTGAACTGGAGACTCGTTAACCACAACTTTCATAACAGCAGAATGCATTCTTATTAACAGTAGAATCAGTAAAATCACCAAAACCTGTTATCCCTTTACTAGTGGCAGCTCTTTTGCAGAAAGCTATTAGTTGTATTTTCTATTCTTACCCTATTTTCTTCAGCACTAGAAATTAGGTGATTGGCTTGCAGAGTCACTCCCTGATTGCCAAAATTAAGGGCAATTATGCAATGGAAAGAGGAAGTATAACAGGTCAGAGATTGTACATCTGCTTGAAATGCAGGTGGTGAAGGTGCTGTCATTACTGAATTGAAAACATGGACTGAGGGCTAAAGCTTTGAAGGATCTGATAGTCTTGCTCTACAGACATGGGTTACAACCACAGCCATTAGGATTCTCTCTGAAGCACTGTCAAAGTCACAAACTTCCGTCTCCTCAGGGGAACACTTACCACCCTTTCTAGAGTAATGAAGAGTTTCAGCTAGAAGCTGGCAATCTTTCATGGGCAATGTGCCAGACTGTATTTTTTGTTCCTAATTTAGAGCTTAAACATGTTGGTAGACAACATTGGGAGCCACTGCCTCTCACAGATGCTTCTCTCAAGATGCTCTGGATGCCAAATCCCAGCCCTGTGCTGACCCTATCAGTCTTGCAGAAATCCCCTGATGTCTGCTAACCACTGGGAGCCCCTTAGAAGGAAAGTTTTATAAATGTGCAGAATACTGCCTTCCCCCACGCCCCGCCCCGACTCACTCATTCTGCATCATTTGACATTTTAACATATTGCCATATTAACCACCAAAACTCTGATCTGTGAGCATGACTTCAAACTTGTATTTACAAGAGCAGAGATGCAGCAGCATATGGACCACCAGCTGGTGAGAAGTAGGAATGGTACTTTGTGGAGTTTGAGTCACTAAGTGAATTTGGAAAAAAAAAAAAAAAAAAAAGACCATCTTCTGTACAGTCAAGGAGTTATAGAAAAGCCTGGCATCTTAGAACCAGAGTTGTTTGAAAGGACAACTGCAACAAGGCCAGTACCCAGAAAGCACAAAATCTAGAGGCATTAAATAAACTAGAAGCTAATGTTGTTTGTTACAAGAGGTATACGCAAACAAGCTGGTTCCTGCTAAGGCTGTAAGAAATAATACCACAGAGGGAGTGATGCGAGACAGAAAAAAAGAGAGACTACAGTCTGTTCCTCTTGAACAGGAGGACTCAAAATTGCTTTGAGAGCAAGGGTGACACTGGGGGAAGTGTCTTTTTATTGAGGTTATAGCCACCTACACTCAAATTCAAAAGTCCCCAGGCTCTTTCCCCACCTCTCCCTAGCCTTATGTCTTTTCCTCAGGTGTTTGCCACCCCTTCATCTTCTGGAGGGATTCTCCTCATGCTCCATCAACAGCTTCACCCCTTCCCCTCCCCAAATGGTGACTTGAGCTGACATTCTGCAGACCTCAGACATTTTCCCCTCCAGCAACTTTTGGGAGATTAATCGCTTATTTAAACTACCAAAGCTCGAGTCCTCCCAGGAAGTAGTTCATTCTTTCTCATCCTGGGTTCTACCCTCAGACTGTCTAAGGTCATGCAACTGTAACGAAGATTAATTTTCATCAAACTTCAGAGACCGAGGTGCACTATTCTCCTTAATGCCAGTCCATTTCACCAACCTTTTCACTTTAGCTATTTCCTGAGAAGCCCAGGTTTTAGAGGACAGTTCTGTGGTCTCAGTCCTCTCCCCTCAGCTGCACTCCCTTGCCAGCCCTGCTTGTTCAGGAGAGGTTCCTGTGGCTTTCTCAGGCAGACACAAGAACAGGGAGTCTCCTGCCGCTCCATCAATGCAGCTGCTAAGCAGAAGCTGTCTTTCAATAACTGGGATCCTTTTGGAGAAAGTAGTAGACAGAAAAAAAAAAGATTTGGCAAGGGGAAAGATTTATAGATAAACATTTTTTGTAATGGGGGAGGAAGATATAGAAGGAAAGGCCTGTTCCTTCAAAAAATAGAATATTGTCTAGGGTCTATTAAATAACAATATAACTAATTACCAAGATAATTATCTTCATGCTGGAGCACCAAACAGCTGAAATACAGAAGCTGCTGAGAGCACTTACTATAGTAAATTACTGAAATGCTGCTCATAGTTTATTCTGCTGAATTAGGGTACTGAAAGAAGTGTGTTACATTATTTCTCTATTGACTGTTCCACATGTGATTATTTATTATTAGATTCATAAGTACGAATCAGACAGGAAGGTCATGTTACTAATGATTCTGGAGCCTCGTCAGCTGTACAGCATTATCTGTGCTGTGAAGGTAGTTACATTTCTTACCTGCATAATGAGTGATGCAAGTAATCATTAAAGTACTTGAATATCAGTCACATAAAAAAGCCACTAGATCAGCATTAAAATTGTAAATGTTGTATTGGAGTTGTAACGTAAAGGAAATATAAAGCATGCCTTTTTTGCCTACCCTTCCTTGAACAAAGAGCATAAGCATAGCAGAGAGAGAGAGAAATCTGAAATCATTACTTTCTGCCTCTGCACTGTGTAGGTTTGTTTGGCCAACAAAGGAACATTTCCACTTCTAGATGTCAAGCATGTCTCAGACACCCTCTGTGTCTCCTGCAAGATTACTGCCTTCTTAAAGGCAAGGCCAAGAATGGTTAAGTGACTTCTCCAAGTTCTTTAAGGGGCTTCTGTCAAAGCCAACAGAGTACATGCAAGTTATTCGCCTTAAGACAAAGAGGACAGAGAAACATAGAGCAAGAGAATGAAGTTCTTGCTCCAGGAGCAGAAAAACCATTCCTGAAATGAGTAGTTTAATTCAGCCAAGAAGCAGGGACAAGTTCCAAAGCAGAACATCCCTCAGCCAAATCAAAATGCTCATGGTACTGCTTGCTTCTTCCCTGTTTCACAAATGACTTCAAAACTCATTTCTGACTGTTTTTCTCCCATCACTATTGCCTCTCCACAGCATGGTGGCATAGACCTCTCATGAACAAGGATCCAGATACACAGACTTGTCCTTAACTTGTCCCCAGGTATAAATAATCCCCACAAAAATCAGTGCTACTCATTGCACAGATACAGGCTCTTAATATCACTTAGGGATACTGGACAAGCATCACTGCATACGTTCTTGCAAGCAAAGTAGCAGTAGCTTTAAGAGCTAAATCCACCACCAGCGTGAGTGGACTCAACTGCATTCAGATCAAAACAGTTACTGCAGTTTCTACAGGTAATGTCATTGATTTATTCTCATGTTTTCCTGTGCATTAAAAAAGGTCAGCCAATAAGGAATAAAAAACATTGTGTGAGATGAAGGCAATTAACATGTCTTCAGTTTCAATAGTGGGTTTTCGCCCCTCTCTTCCTGACATCTCTCAGCTTCAGAGAGAGAAGCCCAACTCTAACTACCATTTCTATGCCCTTTTCAGCTTACGGTAATTGCTGTTGCGTAGCATCACAGTATTGGGACCTCTGCTCTATCCTTCTCCCTGTTTTGTGCAGGCAGCAGCAGGAGAATTTTCTTTTGATTTATTCTTCTAATAGCTTCAGCGATGTCAGAATATTAGAGCTGCCTATTATCTAAAGGTTTCTTTGCAAATTCACATTGAATGAAAATGTAACTTTTCAGTCATTAATGCACTGAAAGAAGTTGTGGTTAAAGGAGGAGATGGATGGTTCAGAAGCTTATCCATTACATTTAAAAGCAAATTATCAGTGACAGAAGCTAGGTGAAACAGGCAGCAGGAGAAATCAAAAGACAGATTGAGACATCAATCAAAGAGACTTTCAGATCCTTTTCTTCTCGCATGGACCACTAGAGGAGGCATTTAGAGGGATGTAACAAAGCAAAGAGTCTTCTTCCACGTGGGAAAACCTGAGCCATTTTTGCTGCCCAGTCACTGACGGTAACACAGGCTGCACCCAGGCAGGAGGAGGAGGAGCACAGCAGTGGCTGCTGGCAGAAAGCTGCTGATGCTGTAGGGTACACCACAGAGACTCCTCCTTACAGGGCCGAAAGGCAAAGGTTAAAGAAACCAAGAGCAGGCAGCTTTGTACCCAAGCTGGAAACTTCTTTACAGGAAAATTCTTGAAACAGGCAAGTTTAAGAAATTTACTTTACCCTTCAAAGACAACCAAAACAAATAGATACTGCAGACATCTCGGAGGGGATTCAAGATTCGAATGACCATATGGATCTGACCTTTAACTTTTTCAGGCCTCAGTTTTCATCTGTAAAATGGGGATGATGGAGAACTCTTTCCCAGCCTAAAAGGACAACATGAATTAAGCATATAGAAAACTATGAGGCATCTCCATAAAGTGGTTATCTAATTCAAATATAGCAGGTGTGGGTAGGACATGGGAGTTTCTTGATTAGTACTACACCAGAGGAAGATTCAGATCTTCAGAAGAGTCATTGCATAATGAGTTAATATTTGCTATTTGATGCTACACCATTACAAGCTCTTGAGTTACTTCAGTCTTCGTTAGATGCAGTATTGCAGTTCTTTCTGTGTAGTTCTTCACATTTGAAGTTACATGCTTGCTTTGATGTGGAGAGAAACAGTGCATTTTATTTTTTTGACCTTTGTATCTTTTGCTCCCATTCTCAGAAGCACTGTTTGGACTTTAAGTTCCGCATTATAAACAGCATTCTTGATATGGATCTCCCATATTTAGGTGCTCTGATTGTTCAAAGGACTCTCCAGCTGGGTAGCAAGACTATTTGAGTGCTAATACAGTGATTGTAAAGAATGGGACATGAGTTCCCATTTTAGAACATAAATCTTGGCAAGTTTGAATGGAGTATATTCAAATGGGAACAAATGGACATTTTAAGCATGTAATTTAAAACAAAACATTCAGCACTTACATGAATAAGCTCAGCAACTGCAGCTCCCCTAGCCCAGCATCTAAGAGCTTACGGGTGACAGTTCCAAGCTCATAGCCATCGGGCAGCCCATGAGAGCATCTGGCCCCGGGGTTCAGCAAGGGGAACACTACACTCCAGGTCTCCTTTCTGTAGGTGCAGCTTTCAGCTCTGCTTTCTAAGGCACTCGCTTTCCTTCCTTTTCTGTGGCTCCCAGACAGCCACCCTTAGCTTCTTGTGGTTTCCAAGAAGGAAACCGTCCCAGCTCTGCATCTATTCAAGCATCAGGCTTGGGTACATTGTAAATATGTACATGTGCTTATACACACATCCATTTCTAACTGCCACTGGAGTCTTTCCAAAATGCACTTTAAAAAGTTCTTCCTAAAAATAATGCTAAGCCAGAGCTGCTTGCACTCTGTAATGCTAGCAGTAAGCCTTATCTTTCCAACGGAGAGAATGGAAAAAAAAAAAAAAAAAAAAAAAAAAAAATCTATGTGGGGTTCAAGAAAGTGATTTGCAGGTCAGGCTGCTTTTCCTCACAAGTGAGCACCTTGTCTGCTTGTGGCATTTTGCCCTAGCAGAGAAGGTGTCATGCATCCAATTAAAAAGATATTGAACGAGACAAGGTTGGAATGAGAATGAATAAATGCTGCAGCTGCACTGGGAAGAGTTGGCTAAAAAGCACACAACTGGGAGAAATACAGTCGTCTTGACCATTCCTGCAGTCACACCAGTGATGATACTAAAGCACAAGAACAAAACTGGATCATCTACTGCACACCCCAGATATGCCTCCTCCTTAATCCAGGAGGCAGATCTGCTAAGGCACTGCCATTACTACTAATAGACAGATGACAGTCATGTTTTACAACAGGGATGTGAATGGTGTCGTTCCAGGCACAGTTTTTAAGTGCCTGATGCTGCAAAATAAAATAACAATAAAAAAACCTGCTACCAAGTTGTACACACCTACCCAGCACGGATTATTACTTGTAGTACACAATGTTTCTTCAAGAATCCCTCAGAGCCCTTTGCTTTTATTCCATTACCCACATGTGCAGGCAAGAACCATGCCAACTCAGGGCTATAAAGCAGCCTGCACAAAGTGGAAAATGATTAAACATACTGAACTGGATGTACTGCCCAATCAATAGGTCTTCCAGTATAGTGTAATCACTGTCCATCACTGTGCCTTTTTACACTCTTCTCACTGTAAGTTTTTCATATGAATTTCAGTTTATAAGAAGCACCTATTTGGAAAGCCAGAGGCTTCAACCTCTTCCTAAAAAGACCTTACAGTAACCCATATTGATTTAGTATTGAGAGGAAATCTTAAAAATCCCTGATCAAGATCCCATAACCCCAGCCAGCATATTTCAGGCTGCTTTAGAGGAGGCAAGATTTAGTTTGAATTTTGTTTAATGAAGATTCCTGTTCACTCTGTGATTCACAAAAATGCTATTTCCCCAGCATGCAAAGTTGAACAACATTTTCACTTGTGAACACCTCAGTATTGGATTCAGCCTACAAGAGGCAAGAAGGTTACTTGATTGTAGCACTATAAAAACATCTGCAAGAGGACCAAGCTTGCTATTAAAAATAAGCTATAATGAAGATCAGAGAGCAGCCTTAAAAAAAAAAAAAAATTAAAAAAAAAATCACAGGCACCAACGCAAAGGAGGTTGTGTCCCTGAGTCCAGCAGTCAATGAGATCACTCAGAGCAAACAAGTACAACCATCCACTGGCAGAATTTTGAACCTGCCCCGGAGGACTTGACCAGCAAAGGCAGAGAACTCAACACTAACAAAGAAGGTCACAACACCAAAAATTTATTTGAGATTATTTTGTGCAGCTCATGAGAATACATGAGAAGATCAAAGCTTTTCCTTAGGACTGGAAGGGATTAAATCACACAGAAAGAATCTGCAAGGTAGAAAAAAAAATAAAAAATTAATCTCATCTTCTTATCAGCTCCCCAGCCAAGATGTATTACTTGAACGAAAAATAGTTGTTGCCTGTGCTACAAACGGCACAGCAAAATACAAATCTTCCAGTGATTTGACATTTACAAGACATGCATTTCTGCCATAGACCAGGCTTCTTCCTTGGAAGCGCCTTAGCTTAAGACAAGGGATGGATTCTTCTCTTCTGGGGGAGCATGCAGCCTTGTTATACAGGGAACATGTTACTGTTTAAGAGGAAGGATTTCTGATGAAGCTTTTTTCATTTCACTGCCACCTCCCCAGGCCTGCCTGCAAAGCATGGCAAAACCAGAGACACCTGGGGAAGGGAGCACATCAGCATTGCACACAGAATGCAGGGGCAGGAAGATCTTGGCTCCCACCCTGGCTCTGACACCGGGCTTTCAGCCCGGGTCTCTTTGGCTCAGTGCTGTCATCTTTACCGGGAGAGATGATGCATTTAAAAACCTCATTGCATTGTCACTGTGGTGATAGGGGCACTCTGAAGTCGGGAGCAGTAAACAAACTTTTACACCATTCATCCGGAGAACACAGGAAGTAGGGTACCAACAGCAGCAGTCAGCAAGCCCTCCTTAAAAAACTACCAAAATAACTATCCAATCTTTATTGAAATTATGAAACTGCTTTAGTGACAACAGCAAACATCCAGAGTTCAAATAGAAGAGATCAGTCTTCAAGATAGAAACAGAGCAAAAGTGCTCTTCACCTCACACAACCCTTGGTCAGCCCCTTCATCCCAGCACTCTGTCCTGACCTGCTCGGTCCCCTCTGAGCTCACCCCATGAGGAGTTAGGGTGCTCTTGCAGGTTGTCCTTACATTTCCCTCAGTTGGATTTCTGCAATTCCTTTTTCACAGAGCCAAATCTCACAAATCAGTGGATATAACTGACTTAAGGCAACACTAGCAGGATGACAAAGGAAAAGAAAAGGTCACTCTCCAAATTCACCAAACACCTCAAGTATCTGGAGATTCCTTGTTAAACCTCACATTCCCAAGTAACTTTTCTGGCTGTCTCCCCCCTGCCCCCACCTTGTTCTTTATAAGTAGACAAAAGATATGAACAAGCAGAGAGGGAGATAAATGCTTTAAGCTACAGGGCAGCACAGGTATAAAAACAAATTAGCATGAACTGACCAAGTATACATTTAGTCTTGCAATTGAAAGACTATTTGTAACCATAAAAATGGTGCTAAAGACTAAAACTGAAATTAATTTGAAGTGAAATCCTGATCAGTTGATTAAATGGATTGTAGACCATGATAGTAGGGAGCACATCCCTATGGCTCAAAGTACCTATTTCAGTCTTGCATTACTGTAAAATTTGTGATACCTTCTTTAACTGATTCTTTGTGCCTTGTTTTCTGTTTACATTGCCTGTGAGATTTGATTGGGTGAGAAGCTGAAGGAAGAGAAAGAGGGATATAAAGTGCAGTGGCCAAACAGCATTGGAGGGCAGATAATCTAGCATAGAGGGAGATAAACTGTGTAGCCCACAGTCTATTCACACTACATGATAAAAGGCAGATCTGATATTCCTTCGAGCATGATCTTTCTTTACCCCGAACAATAAGGGGGAGGAAGATTAGGGCAATAAACCATTTACCTTCAGCATTGGCAGAAGTACCCAAATAATTCACTGTTGAGTGTCCATTACAGATCTATTGCTGTATCTCATTCCTGTAAAATAACAGGTCAGAAGGTGCTCATAATTTAGGATCCTAATATTTACCTTCCTTGCATCAGTGCTGGAATTTCAAAGCCTTTTGTTCACCAAGATGGTGGAGATTGGAAAAACAAAGCACCCCTCTTGCATTCTCCAAATACTGCCTGTGATATTGTATCTGGTTTGTGAAGTACAAGAATGAGGCATACTCTGCTATAGTATCATACAGACATGGCCATAATTTCCCCCTTAGTGCTTATAAAATACTCCTATGGTTGAAAAATACGTAAACACACCATACTGCATTCATTTTTAATTAGCAGCTATGTACTCATTCACGGGCCAACACACCAGTGCTAATTTGGCCCAAAGACCATGGTTGCAGCCTGTTCACGACAGTGAATATCTGAAAGTGTTTTATGTAGCTCATTTAGCATTTGCACACACCCAAAGTGCTTCAGGGCCACAGGACAGAAACACCAACACTGCGTCTATCTTGTTAAATACAGAGGTTTCCTTGCCAACTCTATGACACAAACATAGCTTCCATAAAGAGTGAAAAAAGCACATAAATTGGGCGGGGGGTGGGGAGGTGTCCAAAGTACATTACATGATTAAAACCTTCGTGTCTGACATTTACCACAAGAGAAATATTTTCAATCTGCCATCAACACTTCAGTATCAAAAGCACAGATTTTACCCAAGGTTCTGCACATCATCCTAACCTTAAGCACCCAAATTCTAACACAACTTTACATCTAAATTAACATATCAGAGTATTTCACACCAATGATGCTTCACTGTAAAGTTATTGTTCCAAGGCTGCAATACTTAAAACGCTTAAAATATCTCCACCTCAGATTTTTCTCAGTACTCCCAGTCACACTAAATAAACAGGATGAGGAACAAAACCTAAAGCCACACCATAATCCTTACTTTTAAGACAGCATGAAATATCATTAGCCAAAAGCTTACCTGGTACAAGTTACTGTAGGTTCAATAATGTCGGTCCTGCAAGTTGAGGGTTCAGGCTAAAGTTTCTCTGCAGGAGACCTTGGCTTTAGATTTTGCTGGTTGTGTCAGGCTCCGCAAGGGTAGAAATCTCTGCTTTAAGGGGATGGAGTGACTGATGGAGCTCACTCACTGCTCCTTTCCCAGGTTGCAGAGGGCAGGTGAGGCTACAGCTGCCCGAGGCAAGAAACACCTCAGCTGTGGTGCACAAGGAGGCACAAATACCTAGCAAATTGTTGGAGAAAGGAGTGTGTGCTCTTTTATGTCTCTGTATCTTGTCTCCCATCCTTTAACCTTTCTGCTTCAGTCCAGGCTCTCTGAATGGGGATTCCTTAGACCTTTCCCCATCACAGTTCACCCAGAGCAGCACAGATGTAGGCTGCCGATAGCCTTCTCGGGAGCTGTGTGTCAAGCATCTCTTTCTGCAGCCTTCCCAAATCGTAGTGGTAACTCTCAAGAACTTTTCAGACAGTCCTCAGCAAATGCTGGAGGGAACCAGTGCTGAGGGTCAGCTGCCTTTCCTTGGGATCAGTCCCCACAGCCCACCTGCGCCAGGTAACCTGCAAGGCAAAGCCTCCCAGAAAAGCACTCCTATGGCCCATTGCTACCACCAGAGTCTGAAGATTTGGTGGCCATGTGTGCTGCTGGGAGCATACCCCAACAGGCTTGGCCTGTGCTCTACCTCCCCAGCACTTGTGGTGGTTCACCTGCCTGCTCCTTATTTGCCTTTAGTGGGGCTACCCATGTGTTTCCACCTTCTGAATTAGTGGGACTGTCCATTTTAACCAAAAGCTGTTATATTTCGTATTTATATTTAAATGCAATTTACAGAAAAGAGAACAAGTTGATCAGTATCTATTTTTCTGTGTTGCAGTAGATACACTGATTTTAGAGTACATCATTTCCATTAACACATAAGAAAGGTTTGTTTCTTTATTCATTTATGTGGTCTTTGGCATATACTAGCAGAACAGAATGAATGGCTATAAAAATAAGAAAAAATAATTTCAACACTATCAAGTGGGCTCAATAAATCTAGACAACTGCATTTTATTTGCATCTACCTTTCCTGTTTCATTTTTATTACTCATTTACCTTGTCAGGTCCAAACGAACAGAAAAGTGTTGGGATACATAAAAAAATTGCTGCCTACCATAAATGAATGAACCTTGTGTTTATAGAAATCTAGAGAGACCTCAGCTTATTTTAAATCCTTTTTCTGACTTGTACTGCCATCATTCAACCTCATTTGAAGGAGGGAAACTGAAATGGAACATATTGTTAATTGTAATCAGATTGAAATCAACTTGCTAAGAATTCCTTCAGCAAGTTACTGTCCTCTAAAAAAGTGCAGAGTTGTAAAGAACCTGAGATGAACATCAGTGAGGTGAAGACAGAAAAATCTTTTAATACTTTTACCTGACCCATAGGATTTAATCGCAGAGCAAGACTTGTCTGAAATGAAAGGCCTTTTAACACCAGGACGTAAAAACCTTACAAATGGAAATAAAATTTTTATTTTCCATAACGCTTAATGAAGTATTTAGCAAAGGTTGAAATGGTCACACAACTTTCTACAAGGTGTGTAAAATCCACACTTGTCTTAGTGAGCTATTTGCACAGTTACTACCGATACTCAATGTATTAATTCTTTTTCACTCATGCTATAAACCAGAAATGTGCACCGCTAACTGAACACATCACTAGCTAACGTTAAAGCTTTCCTTTTTCTCCCTCAGTTTCCCATTTTTGTAGCCTTATCTCAGTCTAATTGTCCAAGACAAATGATTTGGTTGAAATGTTTCTGACATATGTTGAGAAAGAAAGAAAGGAAAAGGGGCCAAATATCAGAACATTCCAATATGTGGGAGTTTTTGCTAACTCAGGTCTGATTACTATGAGGTGATAGAGCTGATCATCTACCTGGATTAGTCTTCAGGAGTCAGAAAGTAGCAGCTCATGGCTCTGCCAGGGTATAAATACATAATCTATCAATAGACAATCACCTAAGAGTATAAAGCTCTTGTCATATCATGAGATACAAGTGTTAATTTTGGCCACAGGTCTGGCCAGAGAACTCACAAGAAATCAGAGAAGAAACTCAACCCCAAATTCCCACTGGCTTTTCAACATTAAATGCGCCAGGGCAGGAATTCATCCTAAAGTATCAAAATGTGTCTTTAAGACACATCCTAAGAAAAAGAAATTGTGGAGCTTCATTGCTAGACTCCCGTGGATGTTAGGAATGAGCAATGTACAATGTACACTGGCCCAGATGTTGGCCAGTGATGCCGACAGAGGACAGGGCTGCGCCCATACCCTTCCACCCTCTTGCTATCCAGTTTAGCATGTGTGTATTCCCAGGAGTGCAGGAACTGCCATTCCTGTTGCACTTGAACACAGCAAGGGAGAGAGTAGGATTTTGCATTCCCCTTCAATGTTCATTCGAGGGTCCATAGGGAGCAGGGGAACTCTAAGTCTTATCAGAAAAAGGCCAAGAAATACAGATAGTGAGTATGCTTTGGCCCTCCTGCCAAGATGTCTGGAGCTGTTAAAAGTAGATTACATGAAAACAAGACAGGAACAAGATGATACTGGGCGTTAGACCGTGAAAGGATGTCACTTCTCAGCAAAGAAGTAGTTGCCGGTAGGAAGTTCAGAGGTGATGCTGAAATACACTTTGCAAAGGAGGGAGTCAGGAAGAAAAAATTCTGTCAGAACAAGCTATAAAGACCTTATCTGGATACTCCTGTGAGTATTCAAGAAGATTGCTCATCTAAAGGTGTAAAACAGCTGCCAGGATCAAGACTAAGCCTTCCAGCAACAGTGGAAGAGTGCAGCTTCTTTCCAAAAGAGGATGAATAGATTAAGAGAAAGTGACTAGTAGCTGCTGAAATAACTAACAAGATGCACTGTTGAGCTATGCTCAGAGAAAGAAAAATAGAGACAAATATGTTGTAAAAAAATTCTGAATTCTAATACCAACAGCTCGGATGTTCACCAGTACAATGGTGCAGTGGTTAGTGGTGAGTCAGAGCAGCAGCCTCTGGTGATAGTCAAGGTTGTCACCCTTCCTGCAGAATAGCTACTGTTCAGACAGAACAGAAATTGCAGTTCTTTCTGTGATCTTGTGCTGTACCTATGCAATACAAGGACATGAGAAAGTTAAACCTCTCTTAATTTTATACTCTCAGTTATTATTATGCAGAGGAAATCACAGGGATGTTAGGTATGAGCAATGTACAAGCAAGACCAATGAAGCTGAGGGGAGGTAGCCCTTCAGCTCCCCAAATTTTCTTTCTATAAAGCAAAAAGAACATGTCACAGCAAAAAGAAAACCGAAGCTGTTGTGAATCAACTATCTAATAATTGAGGACTTACTGTTTTCACACTCGAGCTGCCTTAAACATGGCCCTAGGGTCATTCAACTTATTTAGTGCTTCTTTCTCCCACAAACACTTCCTCTCTCATCTCGCATTCCCAGGGCTCCCTTGCAGACTATAACATTATTAAGTAGTCACCAGCTTCTGCAAATACCACCCAGCTTGATCCGGGTCAGGGAGGACTGCTTACCTGCTGATCAAGGGCTACCCAATCCCTGTCATTTTCATTAGCTGAGTTGTGGTGTCTGTTTATCAGGCATGATGCTTTCCCCAGTTCAAAAGCCAAGCAAAGTAGTTATTTTACCTAGAGACAACCCTTTAATCTACCCTGGTTTAATACAGTACCTTCTATGCTTGTAGGAGCCAAGAGACTGCAGCTCTGGTCTGGAACTGGCAGGAGCCTGAAGCTGATATTTTGCAAAGAGACAAAACCCATTGCTCTGCTACTAAGCAGTAGCACATTCTGGCAAAGGAGATGATACCTTCTAGCAGGCACCATGGGAAAGTTAAAGGATCCAGAATTACATGAGAGTGAAGGGAGTACAGTCTGCTATTAGGCTCACTTGACCTCTGCATCCCTAAAAGATTTGGCTATATGGGCCACATGATACTCTTTCAACTCCTCCAGGACTGGCCCAGAGCCTCAGTATACATTAGGGAGGTATTACAATGCTATCCTTTGGCTGAGATGGGAATTTGATTCTAATTGTTTATGGCCAATAAAGCTTGCACAAGTAGGAACCAGATTTCCATGTGTCTCAGCCCCACTATCATACTGGAAATTCTGCCTCCCTGGCTTCCTGTACATGTTTTTGTTTTGTTTGAGGGGATCAGCTACCAGATCAGACCTTCTGGCTTCCATGTTTGTACTGTAACAACACTGTTACAAACCTCAGGCCCAATTAGCCAGCGGTTACACTCGGCAGTCAAATCCAAAGGAATGTCAATTATTTGCACAGCCTAGTTAGCATTAGTGTACTGCACCTAAAGTCACGCTTGCTCCTCTGGTATCTCAGCCAAATCATATTCCCGGCATAAAATACAGGCACTGCATTGCCTCAAGAAGAGATCCCTGGGTCCAGAGGGGACTTTCAGACCACCTCAGTAAGGAGCCCCGAGTCCTTAAACAGCTGAATAAAGAAATACCATACAGTCAAGGAAACAAGAGCTACAGAGCCAATTTTTTTTTTTTTTTGGTGCTCAAATCACCAAACGTGTGGGATATATACTGTCACCACTGGGTTCTTAAAAAAAGAGATCACAGCTGCTGGGCTCTGTGCTAACTCTGTACTGCCCGTCCCTACGTGTGAGGTGCATGGGTCAGGCTCCTCCACGGTCCTGTACCTCTTGCCTTGCAGAGGAATCACAGCAGTGCTGCGGAGCCCAGCCGCTCAGCCCCAGGCAACTCAGTGTCTGTCCAACCTGCCAGGGCACTCCAGAATCCCAAATGTAGGTGTCTGTGAGACTGGTTAGAGAGAATAACCTTTCTGTATTCATGTCTTGAAAACAGGATCTGGACTTCAGCCAAGTACTACTTCAGAGCCTGTCTCACCTTTAATCCTCAATGCCCTTCCTTTGAAAGGTGTATTTCATGTCATTGAATTCTCACCATTATACATTCTGCATTTATATCTCTCTAGTTTTAAAAGTATCCATTAGTTTGCTGTTATCATAGTTAGACATTGTCTATACTGAATAAAGCAGTCTCGTGCCTGTGACTCACTGATGTACATCTGGATGAAGACTGTTTTCTGCAACACAGCCAGTTCTGGCAAAAGAAAGTATGAAGAAGCACATGACAGGAGTTAGCCAAGCAGTAATAAGACTCACCTGAACATATGCATTTTTTAATTGCTAAATGAGAGACGTTCCACAACAGCTAATATTTTTTTAAGGAGATAATTCATTCCATTCATAATAGATTTAATTGTGCTCTGATTGCTCACACCTGGCAATTTTGTTTTGCAGCACTTTTTTTTCCCCCCAAAGCACTTTCAAAGCATAGAATGGGCCTTGCGCCAGGTGTAGTATATGATTCAAGCCCTGAAACAAATGAAATGGGATTTGCAGAGCCAACTCTAGACATAGACAAAGTATGCAGTTGCTGGGGCAGCTGCCTGCTTTGCCTCTGCCAGAGACCTGCCACTGCTACGGCCAAAGGAAAGGATGCTGTGAGTAAGCCAAAAACTCTTGCTTATCCCTCTTGAAGAAGCAGCAGTCATGGCTCCTTGCTCCTGCACAAGCAGGAACACCATGCCCGCTGCTTCATCCCAGCGCTGCCCTATCCCCTGGCAGCGCTCATCCACGGGGTGGTGAAATTCTGTGTTTTCTTTACCTCTGAGCCTGCTCTGGTTCCTGCATTATTGTGGATTCAACCTTTTCATTGATACTTGTCTGGTTTAAAATGGTATTTAGGGTAATGAAATAATTTTCAAATCTTCCCATTAGCTAATCTGAAATTTAACCCCAAACAAGTCTGAGTATTGGGATGTTTTTAATAAATCTCAAGGACTGCCATCCCACAGATATTGTTCTTTCTAGCCTTTTTCTTGATTTCTCAAAAGACCCTCCACTCAAGTGATCCCACAAGAATCCTCCTCTCATTTTCTATTTACTACATTGCTCGAAGTCCCATCCTGCAATAAAGATTCATTATACTGCAAGCTGTTCTCCCAAAATCCTAAGAGATTTCCTCTCCCTCAATGAACTCATACTTTAAATGGATGAGGAGGGAAAAGGGTAGGAGAGCAAGTCAAGTGACAGAGAAGTGAGCTGATTTTCTGTACATTGGGAGCCATATTGTTTATCTGACATACCCAAGAGTCCAATGTAACAGTGCCTGGCATAGATAAGTGTCTTCAAAATGAATGTAGTATACCCTAAGACAACAGAAAATCTGTTCTTTATAATGGAAGACACATAAAACCAGAAAGAATCAATTTCAAATAGCCCTACAGAGTGCAAGATGGACTGAGAGAACCTGTATGGATATACAAGAGATAAACTCCGTGCCAACCAGCTCAGGCAATTCCACTGAATTATTTCATCAGAGTTACAGTCAGTGATGAATAACTTCTTCACTAAGAGCAGAATTTAGGAAAAATAATCTAAATCTATGGTGACAGGCAGGAGAGGAGGACTCAACTGGGTTTCTGAGCAGACAGAAAAAGAAAAACAATTTCTGACCTGAAATCTAGTCTCTTTTTTAAATTAATTTCTTCTTCTAACCTACCAAACTATAACATGAAAATAGCTCAGTTTATACTCTAGGGCAGTTGTTTACACACATATTTACCAATTCTCCACTGAACAGATTTCTGAAGCAGATCAGTGCTTAATTTTCTCAGCGAAAGGAACGTAGAAATCTATCCACAGTGAAAGCACCCATGCTCTTCAGGGGTACAAGATAAGGGTTATATAGACAAACCAAAACCAAATCTGAAGAGATGTAAAATACTCATAATTTCTGTTGATTTTAAGCCGCCTGGAAGCATCTGCTGGGAATGTTGCTCTAGATATCACCTCTGTAATCATAGTATTCTTAATTGAAAATACAACTGCTCTGTTGCAGTGTATTTGTATTATAAACACGTGAAAGTGTTGGATTGATAAATGCATTGCTAGCAGAGATCAAATGACAAATTCATTAGCTGCATCAATTTCTGGAAGGTAAAACTGGCTTTCTCAATGAGATTTCTTCAATTTCTCACTCCCATCATTGGCAGTACTGAGCTGGTGCCTGGTTCTGTTCTCCCACAAGTAGCAATTTACTTGAATGTCACTGAACACTGAAGGGAGTAAGATTTGGAAGCGCTGAAATCCACTGTTAGAATAAATCTATGGACAATAGCCTTTTTGTGAAAAAGCAATTCAGAAGAAAAAGGCATTTAGGAACCTGGACATTTTGGAACAGTTATCTGCAGTTACAGGCAACCAGATACTCCATCTTCTAAGTGGTTTTCTATCTGTTACTCTTATTGGAAGGCTGTTCCAGAATCATGTTGTTCCATCATTAGAAGTCTTCTAATTTCCAGAAGAAAATGTAATCATGATCAGTTCTGTTCACTTTTTTCTTAAGCCATTCCTTTTCTTTAGAGGAAATAATCCCCCCCCCCCCCCCCCCCCACCCCGTTATGTTTAAAATGGCAGCCACATCCCCACTCAGTCTTTCTTTTCTTGGACTGATCTAGACCAGCTTTGCTTTTGAGTTTGTTTTCTAAGATGCCTCTTAAGTCTCAGAAAAAGCCTTTTCTGTGCATCTTTTCAGGACTGAATCCCTCTCTTGAAAATGGGTGACTGGGATTCTGGATAGTGTTCCCAGAAAGACATCACTGCCCTTTCCACGGCACACCAGCACTTCCCTCTCTTGCTGAAACACCTCACACAGTAGTTTACTGGAGCTGCTTAGAAAACAGATCTTTAGCCTATGTATTCAGTGAGTAAATGAAAGTTATCGAGCTATCAGATATAATACAGGACATCTCTTTGGGGTGAAAGGAGTACATTTCAGTCTTAAGTGTTAGCTTTATTATACTTACCATGTAAAACATGAGCCATTTTAAAGGGATGTCTTGTAATGATTAGTTCTTTCAGATTCTCTGGAGGCACCAGGCATGGATTGCTGGAACCGTGCAAGCACAGACCAGTCTTTGCACAAAAGAGCTGCTATTCTCAGTAAAGTTAATCCTACTCTATATTCAGTATGATTTTATTCACACATTCACATGCCCATTTAAAAATGTCATAGCAGATTTTGGAAAAGGTATGAAATATAAATACAAGCACAGTTGATGTCTGCAGTAAATACATCCATATATTTTAAAAAGTCCTTTTACGTAGTCCATTCCTAGATGACAAACTGAGTCAGTGATTATCCAAAGCTCCCAAACTTAGAGGCTCCAAGGAAGACTGTGCAAAAAAATGGGAAAAATGGAGAATTACACTGGCAATAAAGGATTTAGAAGGTAGCTTTTATAGTATTACTAATTTATGCACCTGATACCTTAAGCATCCTAATATTCCATATTAGGAAACCAAAACATCTTTCCAAATTTGTCTCATTAAGATTGATAAAAATTCACTTCTAGACACAGAAGTCTTCTTGGCTGGATACATACTGCCAGCTACCATATAATGTTCATGCTGAAACAAAGCTTTGTTATGTGCACTCAGAGGGGGCAGCTGGAGCTTTGTAAAGATTGCCTGAAGTCAAACCATAAAAAAGGGCAAAAAAATGGATCTGCTGCCGGGACACTGGAGCAAAGCATTTATGATAGAGAAAAAGTAGGGGGGAAATGATTCACGACGGCCTAATTACATTAGAAACAGCACTTATTCAGCTAGTTGAAGAAAAGAACCCAAGGGAAATGGAGGAAAGGACAGCCCTTAGGTCAGTCTGATATTTGTTTTCTCGCATGTGGAAAACCATTCGCATGAAAACTGAGTCTTGCCATTATACAAAAACTCATCATCAAAATAAATGCCTAAGATAAGCTGTTGGATGTTATCACTGACAGCGTTGGAGAGCCATTACTAGTGCTGAAAGTTCATGAGACATATAAAACATATAAGCAAGTATAGTTCCAATGGGAAATGCCTACAGACAACAGGTATATTTTGGCATTTATGGCTATTGCTTCCCACAGGAAATAACAAAATGCATTTAAGCAGTATACACACTATTAGCTGTCATTGAATTATATTGCAAAGATGATTTATAACCCTGAAAACAGTGACTGGTTTTATTCTATAGAAACAGTTTATAAGCTACAAGACAGTAAAGCTAGCTAATGCTTTTCACAATATGCAGATGATCAGCTTCCCAAGTAGGAGACTCAAAATGAAATATTATTAACAATTTGTGATTATTTCCATGCAGATACTGAATGACTAATTCCTATCATATTTTTCTGTAGTTGCAGGAGGGAGTGTTTCTGCACCTGTTTCTCTTCCCCCAAATCTAATCATCAGTAAAATTGTATTCAGCCAGCTGTTAAATTTCAGATCAGTTAGTATATTTCATGCATTTAAAGACTGACAAAATATGAAGTCATATACCCACAATAAAATGCCACAGTGATACCGAGAGAAGAGATCGCCAAGCTTGCAAAGCTTCTCAGAGTCTTGGATTTTGTTGTAATACCTAACTAGATTGAAGCCAATGGTGGATATTCATATGTAAACTAGAGCACCCAGTTAATGTAATAAAGCTAGCAAAAGTTTGGAAAAATGTGGTCTGTTTCCACAAATTCTTTTGAGAGCTTAAACCAGTTGTTATTTATTAGAAATTTATGTAAAACTGATTAGCTTATGTTGTCTCCTGTGCCATTATTCACAAAGGGTATGGTGGCTTAGGATTTTGAGAACAGAAAGTTCATCAATTCATTTAGTCATAAATCCTTATGTTTTGTTGATACACCTGTATTGAACCAATTGCCTTGTGTCTGAATGAAATGTAATTTGTGTTTTGGCTACACAAGTATTTGAAGGCATCAACAAATAAAATCAAACATTGCAAGTAGCTCCAATCCTACCACAACTGCTCTGTCAACATGCCTAATACAGTGATAATTATTCATTCACTTATTTATATTCTGAGCATGGAAGTTTAACTCTGAAGAGTTTATATACTATTTACCACATACATTTTCTGAAAATAGTGGATTTAAAGTATATACATACATATATGTGTGTGTGCATATACATACACATTTACTCCACAAAAGGCTGCCCACATGGTTTGATAAATATAGACAGATAAACAGCTAGGTAAGGTAGATATGATGACCCGGTAGCATTACTGGTCGCTGAGGTCACCCAAAATTTTCCACTGACAGACTGCTTAATGTTTTGCAAAATTTTAACTATATCAACTGGAATATTGCATGCCATATTTTTATGTTAAAATGCCTTAGACATTTCTGAAAATATAACTAAGGAAAAAAATGTGGGTTTACTCATAACAAAAAAATAGCCAATGATTTTTTTTTTTTTGTTAAGAAGCCCTCAACCTGCCTGCTTTGGAGCTGGGACCTAACATACTCCAAGGAGCCTTCCAGAGCGTCAAGAATTTGTGCTATAACAAGCATAGGCTTGCCAAGCTGGTAAAGAGGGCTTTGAATTAAAGTTGCTGGTGGAGGGGAACCTCAATCCATCCCACTCCTACCAGTTTGATGCTAGTGCAGCAATAGATGCCCAGAGCCTGGAGAGGGATCACGGGTCAGCAGGAGAGCACCTGAAGAGCAACACAAAGGAATTCTAGCCACTCCAACCAGTAAGTCAGCTTCATAGGGAGCCCAACTTAAATGCCTCTATGCAAATGCACGCAGCATGGGGAATAAACAAGAGGAGTTAGAGACATGCACATGCCTGTAGGGCTATAATCGTATTGGCATGGTGGGATGGCTCCTATGACTGGAGCATTGGAGTGGAAGGACACAGGCTCTTTAGGAAGGACAGGCAGGGGAGATGAGGAGGGGCTGGCGCCCTCTATGTCAATGACCAGCTGGAGTGCATGGAGCTCTGCCTGGGGATGGATGAGGAGCTGACCAAGAGCCTATGGGTGAGGATTAAAGGGAGGGCAAGGACAGGTGACATTATAGTGGGGTCTGCTACAGGTCACCTGACCAGGAAGATGGATCAGACGAGGCCCTCTATAGACAGATAGGAGCAGCCTCACCTTCACAAGCCCTGGTCATCCTCACGGGGGACTTCAACCACCCCGGTATCTGTTGGAGGGACAACACAGCAGGGTATAAGCAATCCAGGAGGTTCCTGGAATCCATTGATGATAACTTACTTCTCCAAGTGATGGAGGAGCCAAGGAGGAGAGGTGCTATGCTGGACCTTGTTCTCACCAGCAAGGAGGGGCTGGTGGGGAACGTGAAGCTCAAGGGCAGCCTTGGGTGCAGTGACCATGAAATGGTGGAGTTCAAGATCCTTAGGGCAGTGAGGAGGGCGCACAGCAAGCTCGCTAACCTGGACTTCAGGAGAGCAGACTTTGACCTTTTCAGGGATTTGCTTGGTAGAGTACCATGGGATACAGCCCTGGAGGGAAGAGAGAACCAGAAAAGCCAGTTAATATTCAAGGATAAACTCCTCCAAGCTCAGGAGCAATGCATCCCAACAAACTCAGACACAAAAAGGAAGCCTACAGAGGGTGGAAGCAAAGCCAGGTATCCTGGGAGGAATATAAAGAGAAATTGTCCAAGCAGCCAGGGATCACTTAGGAAAGCTAAAGCTGTGATAGAATTAAATCTGGCCAGGGATGTCAAGGACAATAAGAAAAGCTACTATAAGTACGTCAGTGATAAAAGGAAGACTAGGGAAAATATGGGCCCTCTCTGGAAGGAAATGGGAGACCTGGTTACCCAGGATATGGAGAAGGCTGAGGTACTCTATGACTTTTTTGCCTTAGTCTTCACCAACAAGTGCTCCAGCCACACTGCCCAAGTCACAGAAGGCAAAGGCAGGGACTGAGAGAATGAAGAACTGCCCACCATAGGAAATCAGGTTAGAGACCATCTAAGGAACCTGAAGGTGCACAAGTCCATGGCACCTGATGAGATGTATCTGTGGGACCTGATGAGTTGCATCTGCGGGTCCTGAGGGAACTAGCAGTTAAAGTGGCTAAGCCACTATCCATCATATTTGAGAAGTCATGGCAGTCCAGTGAAGTTCCCACTAACTGGAAAAGGGGAAACATAACCCCCATTTTTAAAAAGGGAGAAAAAGGAAGGCCATGGAAACTGCAGGCCAGTCAGTCTCACCTCTGTGCCCGGCAAGATCATGGAACAGATCCTCCCGGAAACTATGCTAAGGCACATGGAAAATAAGGAGGTAATTAGTGACAGCCAACATGGCTTCACTAAGGGCAAATCGTGCCTGACAAATCTGGTGGCCTTCTACGATGGGGTTACAGCATTGATGGATAAGAGAAGAGCAATGGACATCATTTGACACTGTGCCGCACCACAGCTTTTTCTCTAAATTGGAGAGACATGGATTTGATGGATGGATCACTTGGTGGATAAGGAATTGGCTGGATGGTCACACTCAAAGAGTTGCAGTCAATGGCTTGATGTCCCAGTGGAGAGCAGTGGCAAGTGGCGTTCCTCAGGGGTCGGTATTGGGACAGCCGCTGTTTAACATCTTTGTCAGCGACATGAACAGTGGGATCGAGCAAACCCTCAGCAAGTTTGCCAACAACACCAAGCTGTGTGGTGCGGTCGACACATTGGAGGGAAGGGATGCCATCCAGAGGGACCTTGACAGGCTTGAGAGGTGGGCCTGTGCAAACCTCATGAATTGAACAAGGCCAAGTGCAAGGTCCTGCACAAGGGTCGGGGCAATCCCAAGTACAAATACAGGCTGGGTGATGAATGGATTGAGAGCAGCCCTGCGGTGAATGACTTGGGGGTGCTGGTTGACGAGAAGCTCAACATGACCCAGCAGTGTGCACTTGCAGCCCAGAAAGCCAACCATATCCTGGGCTGCATCAAAAGAAGCATGGCCAGCAGGTCGAGGGAGGTGATTCTCCCCCTCTACTCTGCTCTGGTGAGACCCCACCTGGAGTACTATGTGTAGCTCTGGGACCCCCAACCTGTAAAGGACATGGACCTGTTGGAGCGAGTCCAGAGGAGGGCTACAAAGACCATCAGATGGCTGGAGCACCTCTCCTGTGAAGACAGGCTGACAGAGTTGCGGTTGTTCAGCCTGGAGAAGAGAAGGCTCCAGGGAGACCTTACGGCAGCCTTCCAGTACCTGAAGGGGGCTTACAAGAAAGCTGGAGAGGGACTTTTTACAAGGGCATGTAATGATAGAACAAGGGGTAATGGCTTTAAACTGAAAGAGGGTAGATTTAGGTTAGATATTAGGAAAAAACCCTTTGCTGTGAGGGTAGTGAGGCACTGGAACAGGTTTCCCAGAGAAGCTGTGGATGCCCCATCCCTGGAAGTGTCCAAGGCCAGGTTGGATGGGGCTTTGAGCAAGCTGCTCTAGTGGAAGGTGTCCCTGCCCATGGTAGGGGGTGTTGGAACTAGACAACCTTTAAAGGGGTGTTCCAACCCAAACCACTCTATGATTCTAATAAACATTCAAAGTTGCACACTTCAAAAGCATCTGAAAAAAAAGGATCATAACTGTTTAACAGAGACATATTAGTTTGGCAACTAAATCTCACATAGGTTCAATCTCAGTTAAAGTTCTTGATCCCAGAGTTTCAGGACTGATCAACACTTCCTTCCTAATTCTTGCAGGCAGATGAAGCTTGCTGTACTGGAAGCTTGCTTGTGCCTGGAAGTGTCACCAAAAGGTGACATGGAAGTACTGGAAGCTTGCTTGTGCCTGGAAGTGTCACCAAAAGGTGACATGGAAGTGGTCTTTCACCTTCAGCATTGCAGCAGCTGATGCACCAAGAGGAGCCAGTGGCCAAACCAGAAACATATTAGATGGGAATTGGACAGATGGGCAAAGCTGGAGATGAAGAGAAGCCATGGCAGGAGCTTGTTAGAAGAGTAGGGCAAAAAAAGACAAGAAATGGGATGAGGAAGAAGGATGGATTTTTGTGCCTCATCAGAAAGATACTGAGAGGTGCCCAAGCCAGCAGGCCTTTTGCCAGTGCAACACACTCTCCTAAAATGTGTTAAACTGAGATCACAGAGCAACATCTCTGTATTTCTATACTATCAGAAAATGGGTATTAACTTCACTGATAATGGGTGTCCTCATTTTCCCCCCTTTTCTGCTCAATGGACATTCCCAGCCTTCTTATATTCCCAGGTACTCTGTTAGCATTTGTGTCTGCACTGTGAAGCTACAGGTCCAGTCCCCACAGATTACCCTAATCTGGGGGGGATGCATGGTTCCATAGGACCCTGTTTTTCAATTAGGGAATTATATATAAAATATTCATTAAGATATATTGCTGCAGTCCCTGCAGCAGTTTTACATTATTTAATCCTGTGGTCATACATAGTTCTGGGTAAATCCAGGAATAGAACTGCCACCACCTCACAGAAAATGGATTGTTTGACATTTTTATTAGCTCCAGCCTTTGTTCCATGGAGATGACAGCCAGTTACCTACATTGGCATGACTGGTAGGAAAGTAGGTAGCAAGCACAGCTGACAGCATCTTGCAAGTCTGTGATGTTAAATCAGCATCACTGCCACGTGCCTCTTCAGTGAGGACAGGATGTGGAGGTAGAGTCGTGACAGTATGTTCCACGGCATCCCTGCGGTTCTTCCAGCTTGCTCTGTCAATGTTTCATGTGGGGTTATTAGTGTTTATAAAAGCGTGCCCTTAAAATAGCTGCATGGTGTTAATAGAGGCAAAAATAGCAGTTCTTGTGCTTAACTTCTTCATACTGGGGTAAAATAGGGCTAAATTGGGCAAGTACAGAAACCATAATAGCACAACCCAGTTTAAGGGTGACTTTCAGATCCCCTTCAGGTCTTAAAGAGCACTGAGTTTAAGGTAAAATCAAACCAGGACACATTCTTTCCTGCTCTACAGAAAATACTTCTTTCTTTAACAGGTGCAAGATTTGGGGTGGCTTGTGCTTAGAGACTGCTAAAGTCTATTCACTAAGAAGTCCTCCACTCACAACTGGAGGAACCATGAAATTCTCCAACTTCTGAAAAAGATATTATTTCCCAAAAATCATTCAGATTTGCATTGGCATTTGTAAAATAACCATGTGTATCCTACTGTGGTGGGTTGACCCTGGCTGGATGCCAGGTGCCCACCAAAGCCCCTCTATCATTCCCCTCCTCAGCTGGGCAGCGGAGAGAAAATATAACAAAAAGCTCATGGGTTGAGATAAGGACAGGGAGAGATCACTCAATCAATTACCGTCACGAGCAAAACAGACTCAACTTGGGGAAATTATTTAATTTATTACCAATCAAATCAGAGTAGGGTAATGAGAAATAAAACCAAAACTTAAAACACTTTCCTCCCACCCCTCCCTCCTTCCCAGGCACAACTTTACTCCTGATTTTCTCTGCCTCCTCCCCCCAAGCAGTGCAGGGGGACAGGGAATGGGGGTTGTGGTCAGTTCATCACACGTTGTCTCTGCTGCTCCTTCCTCCTCGGGGGAGGACTCCTCACACTCTTCCCCTGCTTCAGTGTGGGGTCCCTCCCACAGGAGACAGTCCTCCATGAGCTTCTCCAACATGGGTCCTTCCCACAGGCTGCAGTTCCTCATGAACTGCTCCAGCGGAGATCCCTTCCGTGGGCTGCAGTTCTTCAGGCACAGACTACTCCAGCGTGGGTCCCCCGTGGGGTCACAAGTGCTGCCAGAAAACCTGCTCCACCATGGGCTCCTCTCTCCATGGGGCCACAGGTCCTGCCAGGAGCCCGCTCCAGTGTGGGCTTCCCATGGGGTCACAGTCTTCTTTGGACATCTCCCTGCTCCAGCGTGGGGTCCTCCCCAGGCTGCAGGTGGATATCTGCTCCACCGTGGACCTCCCTGGGCTGCAGGGGGACAGCCTGCCTCACCATGGTCTTCCCCACGGGCTGCAGGGGAATCTCTGCTCCGGCGCCTGGAGCACCTCCTCCCCCTCCTTCTTCACTGACCTGGGGGTCTGCAGGGTTGTTTCTCTCACATGTTCTCACTCCTCTCTCCGGCTGCTGTTTCTGTTGCACAAGGTTTTTTTCCCATCTTAAATCTGTTCTCCCAGAGGCACTACCACCGTCACTGATGGGCTCAGCCTTGGCCAGCGGCGGGTCCGCCTTGGAGCCGGCTGGCATTGGCTCTGTTGGACACAGGGGAAGCTTCTCACAGAAGCCACCCCTGTGGCCCCCCCCAATACCAAAACCTTGCCATGCAAACCCAATACACCTACCATATAAAGAGCAGTGTTTCTGAGGAGTAGTACATGAACCAGGGATCTTTATACATATCAGATGCTATAAATTTTACTCACCTATGACATATGGAGAGGGGACCATAAGGGGCATTGTGTTTATTTTTTTCATAAGAGTATTTCTTAAACAGACAAAGCAGTCTGTATGAGTCTGCTCCAGGAACAGCGGATCAATCACCATCTGCCACCAAAACTGAGGAACTGTTAGTTGTTCTTCTCTAGACAGTGAAATAAAGTGTTGATCGTGTTTCACTGAGAAATTCAGCTTTTTTTTTTGTTCAAATTGGCTATAGGTCTGTAAGTATCCTCTGTGATTATTGTCAGATAAGCCACAGACAATATATGAAGTAACATGCTGCATATTCCAGGATAAGACAAGGAAACACAGACTATTACAACAGTATGCCCAAATTCGAACCTCACTTGACACTGGAGTCGGTCTCAGTCACATCATAAGGGAAGGTCTGTAGAAAGAAGAGGAAAATGAGTTACTTTATCATGCTACAGCATAATAAAAAGTCATTTTAAAATCTGATAATCTGAAATACTTTATCACCAGGTTTTTGGGACTGACATTTTTCCGGTAGTGAAAACCGGTAGTGTACTATTTGTATATGGTGACTATACAAGAGTCTTTTTAAATAGGCTTGTTTATTATTTCCAATACTTACAAGTTTCTTACAACTGTTGTTTCAGAAAGGAAACAAAACAGTAGCAGGACTGGCAGCTTTTTCCATTTTGTTTCCTTTATAATTTACAGTTGCTTTAGACAAAAATGTATGTGTGTTTTGCTGATTTCTGATTTGCCAATGATAAAACAATATCCCATGTAAATTGCAGAAGCTGACAAATTAATTTTTGTGTTTGTATATCAGGCAAATAAATAAAACTTGCAGTTACTAATTATTTTTCAACCTTGTACATGAGAATGTGATTAGACTGACTACAACTGACACTGATTATCTGAGACAGGATGTTATTAAATCCTTTTGGGAAGCTTTTGAAAGACCCACCACATTTAGAGCAGAGAGCTTTTCTCTGCATTAGCTCATTTATGGAGCAATTACATGGGACTTACTACTGAAATATGTCAGGAAAAACACTGAGCAAACAGCTAAAGTAGAATTCATACCCCTCCCCTCTCTGTCAAAACATCTCACAACCTCACAGCCTTAAAATTATCTATAGCAAAGCTATTTGCTATATATCAGTAAAAGGTATGAGATAGGTTAGATTAAGACTACATGGAACAAAGCTGGTAATGGATCTGAAGACAGCAGAGATTTCTCCTTGCTCAAATGGCTTCTGTGCCCAAAAGCCCTAATTTAATTAATCTGTGGGCTTGAAAAGCCCAATATTTTCGTTTCATCCATCTCAGAATTTGCAAGTTTTGTTATTTCATTAGAAAACTACTATGGAGGGTTTCTCAGTGAACTGTGAAGTATGTAAAATGCACTGGTTTGAAAAATCTCCACTGGTTCTGGAAAAACCTGTGGCTGAATTCACTGATTTTTTTCAAAATTAAGATTTCAAAGACATGATTTTTAGGAGCAGTTTACAATTTTGTACCTAAAAATATGCAGATACAAAACAGAGAGCCAGGTAGAGACCATTTTCAAATTGTATTCCTGTATTCCTACAATGGACTGTTTTGCTGACACCCATAGTTAAGAATGAAAATACATAGTGAAGTACTGCAGAACTGGTATGTATTAAATAAGTACACACCTATTGATTATGAGGTTTGCAGCTTGAGAAAATCAGAAAAGCTGAGAGAGATGCATAATCCAAAGTAATACTGACAGTTCACTGAAGAACCGACAATACCGAGGTATTACAGATTGCAGAGATTTATTCTCACTTCCACTTTGATTTTAAAGTGAATAATGCTGTAAATCCATGTGATGACAACACCTAAACCTCAGGCCATCTCATTTTTTCTGTCATCCCTGAGTGTCTTCACATACTTAATCCAAGTCTGGTACAGAAAAAGTTAAAAGATACTTAAATATTCCTTCCTTGTTCAATTAACAACTCAGTGGTACAACTAGAGTAACGTGCTGGAATTCACTTAGGGCTTTTCCTCAGAGTGCCTTAAAGAGCATCATCTTGCTGCCGGTAGTTCTTGACATGAAGCCAATCCCAGGGTGGACTTACAGCAGTAGCAGGAGACTCAGCAGAGTTCTCCTTTCCCGTAAACACTGAGATTCTCTGCTGCTCTCCGTAGCACAGTTATTGCTCCTGAAATGTGTCCTGTATATAAAGATGTGTTCACAGTCCAGAAGGTCCCTACTTTGCAGTACCCACTGGTAATTGACAGTGCATACTGGAAGGTAGGATTTTCTGCATATGTAGTAATCACTGACCACAGGGAAAGCTTATGCAAAAATTCTGGTTCATAAATATGAATAAGCTTGAGTGAGGAAAAACCGATCTTTTATTGAGTTTATCCTTCAAGGCATGTTATGTTGCATTTCTGATATTGCAAAGGAACACAGCAATACTGTATGAGGTATTCTGCGTGGCCAAATACTGTAGTCCTTACTCAGATTTTACTCAGGAAAAAACACCTTTGACTTGAGTGAGAATTTGCTTGACTAAGGACTGAACAGAGTGTTTTGAATCTTACCAGCATTGCTTGATGCTAATGTTGGGCAACAGTTCTCATTGCTAATTTGCCTGCCTCGTTGGCCTTCTCCTGGGCTCTGGATCTGCTTTTGCTGTGTGTTATTCATAGCTTATATTGCTAGCTCACATTGGTTCTCTTTGTGCTTTTCATTTCCAGCAAATATTTTGCAGCTATTGTTCTGCTGCTGGTAGATGTGCATGGAACCTGGTATGTGGAACTTGAACCTCAGCCCAGATTTAATTAACACTGTTAAACATGTTCTCACTATGGTGCTCAGAAGGAATTTTGCTGACCCTCTTTCAATGAAGCATAAATTTGTTTTATCTGATGTTTTTACAATGCAAAAATACAAGGGCTTGATTCACAAATCTGAACACCAAATGCTTCTCCAGTAAAATAGATGGAGTAGCACCCATTTACAGCCATCATAAGGTCAATTATAAATGCTTATTCTGACCTACAATAGTCATACAAGAAAATCACTAAATGTGTGTGCTGTAACATCACCTTGTTTTATAGTTTTAATACTTCTTTAAAGTAAGATATCCTAAATAATAATTAGTACCAAATTATGCCATAGCCTTCTAATATGCAGCAAATCTAGCTAGGTTATCACTCGTATGTCTTATGAGCCATACCTAGCCACGGTTTATCCTCTATTCATGCTGCAGGGTACGAAATTCCTGGGTGCCAACCTGCCTATGGCAACCTAGAATTCTCCAGGGCAGGCTCGCAAAATCTTCACCTACTCTCTGGGACAGGTAACTAATAAGTGCTGTTTTGTGAAGTTATGCTTTCTTTCTAACTTTCTGATGTCCATAAAAATGTTTCATTTCTTCACGTCAGTCTGTAGTCTCTCATTGTTCAGTTGCGCTGTTTTCTGAACTAGGGGAATAACAGCGGATCTCTTTATTATAGTAGTCTAGATGCTTGCCTCAGCCAAGCCTGTAATAATTGTTAGTAACATGTATAAAAACTGAAAGTTGTTTAAGAAGCTGCAAAATCCACAGCTGCCTACTACCAGTTAATACTTTTTTATGATGGAGTAGTTCTTATAATACAGATGCATTGCATGTCATTGTTGATGCCACAGTTATCTGGGCAGTTCACCCACCTTTCTTAATTGCTGGTATGTATATATTCTCTCTCCTTTATCAGGTTTACTTTAATCTTCGGTCTCCTGAAGTAAGGAATTTTTCAATGCTATAGGTACAGAGATGTTGAAAGGATGGAGGAGTTATGACTGATTCTAGTTTACATTCCTATGCAGCACATACTATAAGTTTATGTAATGACTCATTTTTCCATATTTTGCTTAGATTCTCTTCTACTTTTCTCCTGAATATATTCTTTGTTCTTTGTTGCTTAACTTTATTTCAAGTGGCAGGTATGTAGAAGAAATGTCATTCACTGATCCTATAGTTTTCAATGACATATGAAATATTGAAATATATATCAAAGTAAGAAATTAATTAGATAAAAAAATAAAGACAGGCTAAGCTTTAGATTGCCTTCTTGTAGTCTATTGATTTTCTTTGAATAATGTGTGTGAATTTTCATCTTAAGAGTGCTGTAGTGTAGCAAAGACATAAGTGAGATTTTTTTGGTATTTTTTGGCACAGTCTACACTCTGTGGAGTGAAAAAACCAACAATCTTGGAAAAGTGGTTTGAATTCCTGTTTTTCAGTCCCCTGCGGCTCTGCACATGCACTCTACTCCTACCTGGGTTTAGATGAGCTTGATGCAAAAAGAGCCTTGCTCTGCTACTTGTCCTTGTTAAAACCAGGAGATGACCAGTGAAGCAAAATATAATCAGGGCATATAAAACTGTTTTTCAAAATGTTTGACCCTGATTCCAATTTGTTTGAATATTTGGAAGTCTTTTAAAATCGGAACAAATTCACATAGCCACAGTGTCATCACTGAGTTTGATCTTATGTGGTGTTTTTAAATGGATGCCCGTGGGGAAGTTCAGTCTTGGGATGACATTTAGTAGCATTTCTGTAGGGGTCCCTAAAAAAACCCAAATCTCTTTTCTTACCATCACTGACCACTTGTAGTTCTTACTTTCAAAATAAAATAAGTTTACTGTTATGGAGGGCAATACCACAGTTTATCTCCAAGTATGTCAAAGCTTAAAATGCACAAATCTGGGATTTGAGCTCAGGCTATTTAGCCATTTCATAAAAAAAATAAACAGCCATTGAAAGATAATTTTCATTTCCTTCCCTGCTTTTTAAAAAGTTCACAGGGATCTAAATTTTTAGATAGATTTTAGTATTTCCTGAAAGCTTGCTTGTTTCTTTCCTGTTGATTAACTCAAATCTTAATCACACTGTTTCAACATATCTAGACTTTAAAAATTTATCTGGAAACTTGCTTTCCAATTACACTGAAAAACATCAGCTTGCTGAAGGAACTAAAAAAAATCCCAACATTTGTTTGTGAAAATGAAAGATAGTGAGTGTGACAACTGTCAGCACTTACAAAATGAGGATAGATTCTATTTTATCCAGCCTGATGCACCTTCACTTTTAAAAAACTAATGAGAAAGCAACAAAAACTTCCAGAAAAGAGTTAAAAAAACCAAGTCTGAATTCACCCAGAATACTGAAGTAGTTCAGTTATAAGGGAAAAAAAAAAAAAAAAAGTGACCTGTGTTTAGATAATCCACATCTCAGGGCACAAGAGGAATTTTGGGGAAAGTCTGTAGTAAAGAAGCTGCTTCCTCACTCTGCATGGTTCTTTGGGGTGCTACGTCTGCAGGGTAGGTGGAAGCAGAGGGCTCCTGGGTCCCCTCTGAAGAAGCACGTCGTGTATTGCTTTTCACATGAATAGTGCAAGCATCTTTACAGATGAATACCTGCTGCCTGATTTAGTCCCTCCACACTCGCAGAAAGCGTCTTCATTTACTGGCTCTCTCCAAAAATGACAGAAGAGCTAATGCCAAGGTGCTGGAGGAATGCAGTCCTGTTCCCTCTCCTTCTCCATACACCCACAAAAAAGGTGACAAAACAGTCTTACACCAAAAAGCCAGTTCAGCTGAGGGAGCAGGATAAAATAGACTCGACTGAACTAATAAATCATGGCATTAGGTTGGGAGGAAGGTTGTATGAAATGACAGCACAACATGCTGAGCGGTGGGGAACTTGCTAGAGGTGAACTCATTTATACTCTTGCAGAGTAGAAGACTTCTCAGTTAACAAGTCCTAAAATAGTGTGCTGCAGTGTATAAAACAAGGTAGGGCTCGAAATAATTAGCCAAAGATGACAGATGGCAATTCCTTTCTCTTTTTTTCCTTCTCTTCTTTTGCTGTAATACCAAGTTGATCAAAGAGCTGAGGATCATTTGTTATTGTAGAAAAACTAAAAATATCTTGAAATATTCAGGCAAAATAAGTTCATTCAGGTAACAGCCAGTAGCTCTCATTGTTCCTGTTCAATACCTTATACATAAGCCTGTGTGTAGTAATAGTTTTTCTCAGAATCTGAATTGCATGTGCACAGCTGAGAATTTGGGTGTTTCCAGGCTAAGGAGTATTATTTAATCAATTTATTAATTTATTTAATTTAATTGTTTGCTTGTGTTAACAAACCAGTGATCTATTCTACTGCCAGAAAACCTTCCAAAAAGTCCCTAGAGCTCACCTCTATGGCATGTTGCTTTAGTAATGTCATACAGCTGTGTGTGATAGGGGAACTAAATGATAAAGAACAGAGACTGCAGTAGAACTGACTGCACTGATGGCTACTGAAAGGTCAGTGCTGTGTCTCACTCTAAGCAACAGCAGCATTATCTCCTATACTCTTTAGTAATAATATCTGGCAAGCATTGGCTTTTTTTAAAGGCAAGCACCTATAGATTCAAGCTAGAGATACAACAGGAGCTTCTGTCTTGTAGGACTTCTGTCACAAAAGAGGATCAGAATGCAACTGTGACCAGATATAATTAAAAATAAAATTCAGTAATTTACTCAAGGAAGGTAATAAACACTGCTTATAAAAGAAAAAAACAGTGGCATTTGCAGTTCCTTCTCCCCCCAGTCCCAGTCGCAGGAGTAATTCTGTCTGACTGGTCCTGGAGCCATAAGAGTATATTTAATTTTTTCAAGTGCTTAGCATAATGTTTGTGATGGGAAGTGCTAAGCCAGCCCACCAAAATGAGTCCCTTGAGCCAGACAAAGATGAATTTCAAATCAGAGGAAAGATAAAAGGATTGGGAAAGGAAGGAAATAGCTAAGGTGAGACCAGAGATGATAACCTCTGTCCATTAACTTATGTCTGGATGCTTTATACCAAATGAAACAGGAACAAAATTCTTTCCTTACTGCTAAAGCACATTTCTATACTACTCCCCTACCGCACCTCCAACCTCAGTCCTTTAATAGAAAAAGTTAAATTTCAGCTTGCTTCTGGGCAATGGGTTTCACCCATTCTCGTTACATGTCCTTTTACAAATAAACAGCACCGTTCAGGAGGAACCACATTCCTGTTCCAGCACAGCTTGATCCAGATGAATCAGGAAGGTAAACAGACAAAAGCAAAAGTGAGAAAGGTTTAATAACACAATTAAAATATAACTTTATAAGCTTGTGAGCTGATGTGGCAGGCTGCTTTCAGTAATTTCCATAGGGAGTGCTTATCCATGACTACAAACCAAAGCAATCTAGAAGCTGGCTACTCGAAGCTGTAAGGAGAGCTGCTGGAACCGAAGGCAGCTTGCTCAATTGCCTGGAGACCTCTCTTTGGCTTCCAAATCATAAATTGAAGTCTACCTCTAATTTTGCTACCTCAACTTCTCGATACCTCACTGGTTTTGGGTTTTTTTTTTCTCTTCTTTCTCATCACTGCTTAGTATTCTAGATTCCCTAGTGAGATGCAGTAAAGACCGCTAGGACTCTGCCAGACAATAAAAAGCAGGCAACATCTGTTCAACAACTTCAAACCACTTTCTGTGTGAGGCAGCCCCCCCAACAGCCTTTGTTACAGCAAGTATTTGTTGCAGTCAGCCTTTTCTGCTGCTTTCCTTATCCATTCATACCCTGCAACTTTAATTGTAACTCACCATTTCTTCTAGGCAAATGTTTTGTGCAAACATATCAGCCTCTGGAAAGCCAGAAAATAGCAGCTCTTACAGAGATGAACCTTCTTCCAGTGTCATGTCAAGAGCAGAGTCTGGGCAGCAAGTAGTGTGAAGATCCCTTCATCCTTGGGAATGGTCAGGGTCGTTATGTCTCTGCTCTCTTGGACAAACACTGGCTGAAGTTTGCCATGCCAGAATTTAAATCCCTTCTCTCCCAGCTTCACCAGCTCACTCATTTCAGATGTGGTCCAGAGCACTAAGCAACATATGGACAAAGCAGACAGTTTGGAGTAGGGCATGAACATGACCAGAGTCCTCCATTATAATGAGAAAATAAACATACTCTTCCTACCTCTAGAGGACGAGTCAGAAAACCTGTATTCCTCTTTGAATTGCATGCTTTTTTTCTTCTCTTGCAGCTTTATTTTCCACCTGTTCATCCCTTCCTTTTCTAGCAACACAGAGAAAAATCTTGAACAGGGACAGTCTTTATTCAAACTTCTCTAAGATCATTTATTGAACCTAAGGGTTTGCATTTAAGCCACTGACTCTTAAGAGTCTACCTGCCAGAGCTGAAATTAGTCAGCCCCCACAGACTTTAGGGAGAGCCTAACAAAGGCTAGGAGGCAGCTTGGAAGAAGGCAGAGATTGTAACAGCTTCTGCTGCTTCCACTGTTTCACTTTGCTTTAGTCACTTTTGAATTTGGGCACAAGGCTCCTGCTTTTTCACTGTGCACTGCATTCATTTCTCACATACAGCCAACCTGACTACACTCAGGTATTTAACGTCAAAAGTGTCTTGCAAGCAAAAGTGGTCATCTCGTTAATAGGAAACAGAAACATATTTTGAAGACTCCAGACCCAAATCAAGTTAGAAGAAGTATTAAATCAGTCCTCAGGGAGCTGGCTCAGCTTTTCAGTCTCTGTGCAGCCCTGTACCAAGCATAGTGCTGGGCTAGCCAGCCCACGGACTCGTGGTAGATGGTGTACATCCCGGTTTGTAAGTCCACATTCTTCCCTCTCCATGAGCTGCTCTGCACCCTTGATTTCTTAGTGCTCTGCACAATAATGTGCTCCCTAGATGCAGCTCTTTATTCTTGCTGTTCATTTTCATTTTCCCTTTGCAGTTTTCAGCACACTGGGGGAATCATGACTGCCTGCTGAAGAAACTTCATTTAAAATAATCAAAACACCTTTAGTGTCTATTTCTGAAAGCTGTAATTTTATTCATGGTATTTCTATTCAATCCATTCAGAGCCTTAGGTTATGGATAGTACCTTTAAATAAAAGACTATTTGTATGTCTTTATTATAGGCATATTTCAAAAATCTTACCACGTTCCACTGACAATAATGGCATTCACTTAAGACAACTCAGTGTTGACAGCTGGTCCTCTAAGGGTTTTTTGCATGTCAACATGTAAATGAATTTTCATCTCTTAATCACCTCATATTACGGTTAATATTGAATGCTCTTGTTGGATGGTTGTGTCTGTGGGCTTCGGATACTTGTTCTAGAAGTCACCCCTTCTTGCAATGAAAGACTCTCAGGTCAATATAACCAAAACATAATTTAGTTTTATTTTTGAGAGAGATCTCTCTTTTCTACCTCTTATGAATAAACCCAACACAGTTTAGACACATTTACCATATAATATCTCTTGCCTGGTCTGCATTTTTAATTGTGCAAATTATGCAAGAGTCGGGTACTCACATCCTAAGTGAAGAAAAGCTACCTTGCAAAGTCCAGCAATACTCCTGTTTTAAGGTACATATATCATCTCTCCAGGTGCTGTAGAATCATAGAATCGTAGGTTGGAAAAGACCTTTGAGATCACCGAGTCCAACCATCAACCCAGCACCACCATGCCCACTAAACCATGTCCTGATAAGTCATGTCTACGTGTTTTTTGAATACCTCCAGGGATGGTGACACCACCACTTCCCTGGGCAGCCTGTTCCAATGCCTGACAACCCTTTCAGTAAAGCAATTTTTTCTAATATCCAATCTAAACCTCCCTTGCCGCAACTTGAGGCCATTTCCTCTTGTCCTATCTCCAGCCACCTGACAGAAGAGACCAACACCCACCTCACTACAACCCCCCTTCAGGTAGTTGTAGAGAGCGATCAGGTCTCCCCTCAGCCTCCTTTTCTCCAGGCTAAACAAGCCCAGTTCCCTCAGCCACTCCTCATAAGACTTGTGCTCCAGGCCCCTCGCCAACTTGGCTGCCCTTCTCTGGACACGCTCCAGCACCTCAGTGTCTTTCCTGGAGTGAGGGGCCCAAAACTGAACACAGTACTCGAGGTGCAGCCTCACCACTTCCAAGTACAGGGGAACAATCACCTCCCTGCTCCTGCTGGCCATGCTATTTCTGATGCAGGCCAGGATGCCGTTGGCCTTCTTGGCCACCTGGGCACACTGCTGGCTCATACTCAGCCAGCTGTGGACCAACACCCCCAGGTCCTTTTCCACCAGGCAGCTTTCCAGCCACTCTTCTGCAAGCGTGTAGCATTGCATGGGGTTGTTGTGACCCACGTGCAGGACATGGCACTTGGCCTTGTTGAACCTCATACAATGAAATAGGCTCTCATGCTAAGGATCTGTCCCACAGCACTTTGGACTTCAACTGGTTAACACCTCTTTTTTTTCCCCCATCTCCCTTCCAAATGACACTCTCTAATATTTCTGATAAAGCATCCCTCTTCTCTGGTTTAAATTCTGCCAGAATGACTGGAACCTAAGAAAAGGACTCTGTTACTTGTCTTATGTGTCCATCAGTCATCTGGAAACTATCTATCTGAGCTCCAGATTTGGATCACCCACACATTTGCTCTGAAACATATGTACAGGCCTTCCCTCTAACAATCCAAACTCAGCTGCAGGTTGTTTATTTTGAAAATGAGTACTGGAAAGAAAATTGAAACGGTTTAATACTTGCAAAAAAAAAAAACTCCAAAAGCTATCTATCTATGTATGCGTGTGTATATGTGTGTATATATATCTATAGGAAGGAAAGGTCTGCATGCAATTTGACAGGCAAACTGTTCATACTCCAAAGTTTAAAATATGTAACAAACTTCTTTGAAAATAATGGAGAAATTTGGTGGATGTGCTGTAGTGAAAAAAAACCTGACAGACCTTGGTGAAAATTTGCAAAAAAACAGGTGAGCTGAATAAAGTATGTGTGAGCCTGAATTTATAGGAAAATGCCTATTGTAGAACTTGGATACACAGTTGCTGAGGCATTTGTTTGGGTACAAATGAAGCTGCTGAATAAAGAGCCACAAGAGCACTGGGATTTGTGGACTGGGCTCTCGGTCTGAGCTGCAACTATGTAATCTATTTCCCCAATAAAACTAATTTCAAGTCTGTAGTCAGATTCTCAGAATCTGGATCTAGACTTTGTAATTTGATCCCATCCCCCTTCTAATGAGATGGAGCAAACACAAGGTTAGCCAGAAAAACTGCAGACAAGGAAGATAGTTTTGGTATTACCCTTTTGAAACGGTGACCCTGAGCATGTAACACATAATCAAAACTTGATTAACATAGAAATCCAATTACTGCTTCATTAAAGATCTTTCATTAATCTAGAAAACACATGCAAAATGCTTGGACTTCATTTCCCAACAACTACAAATCTAAAAAACATTGTTGAGGGGTCAGATTCAATGACACAACTATTGTCTCAAAGCTATTCCTCCTAAGCCAAGCTTTGGGTGCCTTTCTTGCAGCATGCCCACCCTGGGCAGCATGCAGATCTGGCGTGACCCATGCCAGAGCCATGCCCTGTGACCAGCAGCAGAGCTGTGCTGGAATAAAAGGTCCTGGGTAATCCAGACCACCAGCCATGGATCAGCAGGACCTGCTGAAGCCAAAATTCCCTGGTGACCCCAAGATTGACAATGCCGTCCAGCTCCATTGAATAGCAACGCAGTGGCACTGAGGACCTGTCGGCATCTCTGCTAGCTGCAAACTTCCCCAGAGCTCTCTGTCCCCAGCTTGCTGCTCCCTGGGATGTGAGCTACATATCAGGAAGAGGTCCCCCCAGGGCCTTGCCATCTGCCTGGCTGACTGCCCTCATCTCTATGATGATAGGCTCTATTCAAAGATCAGGAACAAAACCAGGGACATGGCTATTTGCTCTCCTTCAGCCAAACAGGCTATCTCTTTGCAGAGGTCCACAGCAGCCTCACACTGTTGGGAAAGTGCTTCCAGAAAACAAAATGCACAAACCTGGCCCCAGGCTCTCTGGCTGCCCACCACATCACTGCTCCTGGCTGTCATCAGTAATGGCTGGCCTCACAGGCGGTCCCTTGGCCTTTCCCAGAGACCCTCTCCTACTCTTTAGACTCTTCACAGCAAGCACCTGTGCAGGGCTGACTGTTTTAACTTTTCCCTAAATAAAACCCCACAGGGCAGAAGAATCAAAGATGTTTTTTGAAATTCTGTTCCAGAATATATTTTTTAAATTTCCCTCAGCGCTCCCAAATTCCTGATCCTGTGAAGCCCTTTTCTGAATGTGACACATCGCAGACACTATGTGATAAACACTTTAAAAGCATTTAGTGGTTCTTTTTTGTGGGCCTCCATGCAATCTAAGCAAACAAGAAAGGGAATACTATTACCTCATCTCATACACACCGTACTGAGTCAGGAAGAGGGGGAGTTACCTGATGAGATGTGGCTGTCTATGTCTAAGCCACTTGACTAGATTCCCTTTGTAATTAGTGGAAATGGGTACTTTCAGATTTGCGTCACCTCATTTTAAAGTAGGCTTCTAAAACAGGTCAGATTAATTTCATCCTGATAGTGCCCGCTCGTCACGACCAGCTAAGAATGGGAGCCAGAGCTGACCAGCAGTATTGTCATTTGCTTCTGGTCGGGTCAGTCTCGGCTTAACTCATTTGACTGGTATAACACTAGGCACATTTGGCAAAGCCAGGTACAAGACTCAGAGCCCTAAACGCCAGTCCAGGTTAGTTCCTACTTACGCATTCCTTCTCCCAAAGCAGGATGTTTACCCACAAAATACAATTAGTTTGACTTAGGATTTCACAGCTGCACTAAAACTTCTTTCACTACCCAGAAATGAGAACCTTTGATATGTTTTTTCAGTATATTTGACATGGGCATCTATCTGCCCTCGTTTTGCATTCCTTTCACTGCTAATTTCCCTCCTAATACCATTAATCATGTTTTGTTTTACTCACTCCTAGAGCTGTGTGAAGGAGAGTAATCAGTCCATTCAGGGAGAATTTCAATAGTTAAAAAAACAGGTTTGCTCTGGTTTTAAACAACACCGCAGAACCATCTACAAAGCAAAGCCCTGGGGTGGCAGGCAGATGTAGAAGTGCTGCCAAAGCAGTTTGACCAGTGAGGTGGAGACGTGGGGTTTCCAGGATGCTCCACCGATGGGGCAGCCCCATAGATGTTGATTCTCAGAGAGTACCCTCTTTGTGGGCTCTCTGAGGGTAACAAGCTCTAGAAATCCTCTGGCCTCCAGGCAGCTGAACAGCCCCAACTTTCCACACCAGCACTCCTCTGTCATCCTGCCATCTGCCAGGCAGATGCGCTGGCAGAAGGTCAGACAGGTACAATGAAAACCTGCTGGTTTTCCAGCACACCTTCCTCAGAATAGGCCATTGCCACATGGCGTCTCAGTTTTGCCTGAAATGCTCCGGTGGAAATATGTTCACCTGGAGCTTCTGCAGCCAGTGCTACAGATGAATCCTGACCGACGGCTGCAGGCTGAGATGGGCACACGTTGCCTGTCTCCGTTCTGCTCATTGACCTGCGCACCCTTCCCTGGGGCTGAAGGTGTGCAGAGTGGCACCGGTGCTCAGCTTAATGTACAGGCTGGCAGGAACACCTAGTGAAAAAAAATACCCATTTTGACCACTCGCCACCCTTTGTGGACAGAGGTCTATTGGAGAGCGAGAGGTGACACTAGAAATGCAAACACCTCTTTGCTTTACCTCTTGTGCAAGCTGGGATAGCAAAATTTTAACGCCAGGAAAGTACCGGGAGTATTTGGTGGTACTTGAACTTGCCTGCATAGCCTTCTCATCTTTCTCCTGTAAAACAGACCCCTTCACTAAATGTAGAGCCTGAGTAGTGCTAACTCCCACCTGGTAATATCTCCTCTGAACAGCCTCTGAATTGTTCCTGAGGATCAATTCCAGCAACGGGACTCAATAGTGAGGCTTGGCGTCTCTCTGTAGAAGCACTGCCGGAGGGAAGAGGGCTTCAAATTCCCCAGCAAGGAGCAGCTCCAGAATTCAAACCTGGCAATTACTGGCAGCATTACAGTGTTTGTGGGCAAAAATTTCTGTGCCAATATATGTTTTCATATCTATTTTATATTTTCAGTGAGTATAAACAGAGCTAATTGGTGAATATAATACTTTGGAAAGTCTGAAGACCTGTTTTTAATAACCTTTAAAGTAGCTTCCCTTGAGAGGTTTTTTCACCAGTCTAAATATTTAATATTGTACTTACTGTCCTTGTTTTTAGAGAAATGCTTTAATGAAGCAAAATGGGTAATGACTTGCAAACCACTGGTTGTCACAGGAGCAGGAATTTGGAGATCATTAGAAGAAATAGAGAACCACTTATCCAAAAGGTCCTACTCTACAGGATTTTGGATCCTGTCCTGTAATTCTCCCCAGCTGTCAGAGGTTCAGGAAATCCATGGAGTATAGGATTAGTTTTCTAAGACATAATACTACCAGACTTCCCAAGACTACTTTTTATTCACAAATAAGTCCTCTCCTTTCTCCTGGCTGGACTTTTTCCATTGAATTATTTTCTTAGTTTTTAACTAAACAACCTATATAAATATATATATATATAAATGTATTTGCTGAATATGTATATTCTTTATTATATATATATAATAAAGAACCATGAGAGCCAACTAGCTATAGAAAATAAATTATGAAATGAAATACATTGATTTACCAACATTAAAAAGATTCTGCATTGAAATTTTTTAATTAACTGGCATGTGACAAGCAGAAAAAAAATGCAGCTAGTTTGTGGAGTTGTTTTTTTAGAGAAAAGGGAAAATGTTAAATGCTTGACTTCATGTCTCCATAATTTGACTTTCTTATTTTTTCCCTCTTTTCAACCCTGTCTAAATTACCACTACCAAATTTACAGGGGTACACAACAAAATTAAGCAATCCTTATGAAAAGCCCGGACTTCTAGAACAAGAAAGTATTCAACACAACATACGGAAGAATTCAGACATGGCATTATGTGATACCACTGGAAGCTAACAGTAAGGGGAAGGTTTTCAGAGGAAGAATATTTGTTTCATGAGAAATGCAAAAAAATAAAAAAATCATGAAATACCTTAGATTTGTATAAAACAAAAATTGAGCTTCTGATCCTGCTATTAGAGATACTGAATTTGACACATTGTGTGTTCTTCTTTCTACAGTTTTTCTCACTTGCCTTGCCTTTGCTTTTTAGGTGTTTGTTCATATAAAACTAAGCAAGAGAAAACAACAGGCTTTACCTTAAACCACTAACATATCTAGATAAGGTTCAAATCATGCAGAAACTGAAACCATCCTGGGAATCCTGGGAAATCTGCTCTCGGTGTTACAGCTATTAGTACCCATTCAATGGTTTCAGTCCCAGATTCAGGAAAATTTCCCTGTTTGTGCCAATGATAAGCATAAGTTTCATTGTGTCATTGCTTAAAGTTAGCTATCTTTTCAGAACTTCCTTGGCTCAATAAGGACATTAAAGTAGATAGTTAAACACTTTCCCAGTTGGAGTCTTTTCTTTTCTTTTTTTTTTTTTCCTCCCATAAAAGTGGCTATAAGTTTTCTGCCATTCAGCATATTCTTGTCAGAACATGATTTCTATGTTTCTAAAATCTTTACTTTTCTGTCTAATATCTTGTATTTTAATAATGATTCACTATTATGTACCTACAACTACATCTTAAATAATTCCATCATAAACCAGGTGTTACGTTCCTGTCAAAAAATAATAAGTCTTCTTAAAAATGACCAGCCATTTTTGTGTGTATCAGATGAATCAAAGTACACACTGGGCAGGAGTTCTGTTACATTTGGGAGAGTTTCAGGATCTTTCAGCTTGGGTGGAAATGAGTAGAGCTTTTTCAGAATCATGGTTTGCTGAATGAGAATAACTTTGATCTTTGAAGTTGCCTAACTTATGCCTTAATCACCTTTTTTTTTTTCTTATTTTTTTACAAAGTTACAGCTATGCTTTACTACCCAAAGAGTTTGTGAAAGAGTGCATGTATGTAGACTGTTTCAGTAAAGCTCATTAGAATAGACTTGATTTTAATGACACGAATAATGCCATTCTGAAAGCAAAGAATTCAAGAACACAAACATTTCAAAGTGAACTTCAAGGGAAAAAAAGGCTGAGCTTGAAGTTAAGTTTATCCTTCAAAATTTTGCTCAACGGGGGCCCTAGCACAAGATTCAGGCTGCCAAAACCTGCCAAGCTGTCCAGACCTGAATCCCAAAGCACATTTTGGCAGCTCAGACCAGAACTGCCTTCCACCTGAGGATCAAGATTTACCCAGAACTCGCATTTTGAATCCCAAATTTCCCTGCATAGGCAGGTCTAGGCACACAGGTATATGCAGAAGCAACTTCATTTGAGGAGTCAGGTGCTTTGCTCCTATCTAATCTTCACACAGCTGAGACCCAAAGCAAGAACATACCTACATGAGGAAGAAGACAAAGTTATTGGAGGCCATTAACTTTCCTCTTTTTCCTATTTTGTTAAGCAGTCTCTAGCTACTACGGACTTAAACACCCCTGGCGTTCCCATCGTATTTGTAACCTTACAGCCCCCCTTCCTCCCAGAGGTCAAACTCTGCCTGTGGCCAAAACTCTGGAGTGCAGCAGGATATCACAAGCTCTCTTGATCCGGCTCAACTTGCATTAACTGCACTTGCCCAGCATAGAGCAGCAGCTTGGGCATTTTTATCAAAAACCATAGCTGGAGGAGCTACTGTCTACTTTTTGTAGAAATCCTAGTGGTTAGGTGTTTTAAAGCAGCAGAAGACTTGAGATCAAATCTCTTTTCACTCTAAACAGTTTTGACACTGTAACTCCCACTTCAACTCCCACAGAAGAAAATCCAAGTTGCCAGGCTACAGGAAGGAAAACTGACCACTCTTCTTTCCCAAGATGAGCAGATGAGTAGCAAGAACAACAGGCCACCAGCAAAGCAAGTGAAAGGCGGTATGATGTGGTAACATTATGAATGAGGAGATGCAGAAATGAGTAGCATGGGCCTAGATTCTCATTTCCCTAGATAATTCGGGGCTTTTATTCACCAATTGAAATATAAAAACTAAATGGTTGCATTAACTGGAACTGCATTAAATGTCTGAATTAGAATATATTATTTTAAGAGACTATAACTACAAGTGGTAATCTAAGTATAACTGTAACCACGCAATATGTGTAATTGAAATAGAGCACTGTGTTGGCAAAACATTAGACTGTTTCCTAGATCTAAGCTGCATGGATCCAGTAAGCAGAGATTGTAAAGCTTTTGCATTAACTTACTGAAGCTCCTATTGCAGATTGTAGAGGAGAAGACAGTCACACTGAAGCCTGCTCAAATAAGCGTTTCTTGAAGAATGGCATGTTGTTCCCAACTCTCTTGTCTAATTAAAGACCCAAAACATTATCCTACTGAAGCTGATGGCAGTACTCACTTGACATCAAAGGGAATCAAGATTTGCCATTCTTTTATGAAGAATTATTTTTATTGTATGATTAAAAACAAGCAAGGCAATTCACAGTGCATCACGTGGTAGCACTTTTGTCTCCAGGTGATGGCAGACTCCAGTTCTGTCGTGCCTCAGAGGTCCCACCTGAAGCCAAGACATCAGCTCAATACTGAGGTTGCAGTATCTGAACCAAGCTACAGTCACCTCCAGAGACAGCAGCTCTGACTGGAACCCCATCCTGCTGTGCAACTGGCAAACATGCTAGAAGACTGAGGAGCTTAACAGACTAAATAGACAAGGATAAAAGGTCTCCATTGTGCAGATAAGAATTGAGACAAGTGCAGACTGGCTCACCTGAAGTCACACAGTTGAGCTCTAGTAAAGCAAGGGAAGGATCCCCAGGTTCATCGCTGCAAATCCAGAGGGACTATTTGGGTGCAGATGGCACTTTGACCTTCATGATAAAAATTTTGCTTGGATCTCCTGGCTTTATGCTATCTTATGTCATCTCTAAAATAAAGAGAAAACAAAAAAGTGAAAAACCTCCTCTCTCCAAATCCTGTGCCCAGCGCTTTTTTTCTGCCAGAGTGTAACGGAAGCTAGCTTACAAGCAGGGCATAAGTTCTTTGTTAGGGAAAGAATTGTGAAAAATTAGGGATCACACCTGAGTCTGGGAAGTCTTTGCTCCCAAACAAGTGGGAAAATGGGGAAAGAGACATAACTTTAAAATAACTGTAATATTAATTGATTACCATTCTCCAGATGAAATGCTGAACAATAACATCTCTAGCAGCTCTATGGCCAGGGAATGGGGTGGAAATATTGAATCAAATAAGACAAAATTTTCTTTCTCCACAAGATAGATATATTATAACTTGAATTATTGGCAAGGAAATATTTTTGCACAGTTTATTTAAAGTTGCTGCTCTATAGATATCTGCTATTTCAGTCATAGTATGTTAAGATAACTCTAAATGAGAGGTACTGTGTGAAACCAAACTCTAGACTGTATTTCGTATTTTAATCAGGATTCTTTCACAAAATATTCCATTATGGCTAATGAGATATTAGCAACGAATGTGCTAGAAAGGACAGATGGGAAGATAGTCAACTATCTAAATCAGAAGATTTTCAAAGTGCAGTAAACAAATTATTAAGCACACTTCTCTGGCTTAATGCCAACCTATACTCTAGGGAATTGGTCAAAGAGTGGATCATGAAAAGCTTTTTGGGAGCAGCTAAATTCTACAGCTGTGGTCTTTGTTTTTCTAGTACTTTGCAAGAACAGAAGGGGGAATTACGAAAGCGTCTATCGTACACTACCCATAAGCTGGAAATGCTTGAAACGGAATTTGATTCTACACGTCAGTATCTTGAAATAGAATTGAGACGTGCTCAGGAGGAACTTGAAAAAGTAACTGAAAAACTGAGAAGGTTAGTAACTAACTTTTTGAAATAAACAGAGGTATTAGGAATTTACAAGTGACTGTGTTAAAAACATATGTAAGTAAAAATATGAACATATAGTCTCAAACATACTTCATTTATTATTTATTGATTACACAGTGTGTTTTCACATTGAATATGTATTTCACTTATCTGAATATATATTACATACCACATGAAGTTATTTACATGTGACATGTAAGATGTCTCTGTATTGAAAGTAAATATGCAAATAGAAATATAACTATACAGGCACATATATTACATTGTTTATGTGTAAACATACATGTGGGTTAGTGCCACATTGTGTAACACATACAAAGGTTATAAACACACTATTTATATATATATATACTTATGCTGTATATAGACAGATAAATGTTTTTTAATTACTTTGGCTGCATATTTTCTGTTGTTACTCTCCATTGCACTGATACAAGAGAACAGAATTTGGCCCACCATCACTCAAAACTGAGACTATGTTCAATTCGAATAATATTATGACATTTCACATTATGGTATAGCAAATCATTCACTTTTAAGTCCAAGGCAGAATGGAATGATACTGAAAACCTCTGATTTAAAATTGTTGAAGCTGTGGTATAGTGCAATTGCAAATCAGGGGGCTAGTTAATGTTAATGACAAATTAGAATAAGCATGCACTCCAGACATTCATGGCACTGATTAAACTGGTCTGTAAGCTAGCTTTAAATTTATCAGTGATTCTTATTCTCCATTTTTTCATTTGTTTGCAAAACTTCTGAATCTACAATGACCCATTGTGGTGGGCTGACCCTGGCTGGACACCAGGTGCCCACCAAAGCCCCTCTATCACTCCCCCTCCTCAGCTGGGCAGCGGAGAGAAAATATAACAAAAAGCTCATGGGTTGAGATAAGGACAGGGAGAGATCACTCAATCAATTACCGTCACGAGCAAAACAGACTCAACTTGGGGAAATTATTTAATTTATTACCAATCAAATCAGAGTAGGGTAATGAGAAATAAAACCAAAACTTAAAACACTTTCCTCCCACCCCTCCCTCCTTCCCAGGCACAACTTTACTCCTGATTTTCTCTGATTCTTCCCCGAGTAGTGCAGGGGGATGGGGAATGGGCGTTACGGTCAGTTCATCAGACGTTGTATCTGCTGCTCCTTCCTCCTCAGGGGCAGGACTCCTCACACTCTCTGCACGGAGCAGAGATTCCCCTGCTCCAGCGTGGGTCCTTTCCACAGGCTGCAGTCCTTCAGGCACAAACTGCTCCAGCATGGGTCCCCCGCAGGATCACAAGTCCTGCCAGAAAACCTGCTCCAGCATGGGCTCCTCTCTCCATGGGGCCACAGGTCCTGCCAGGAGCCCGCTCCAGTGTGGGCTTCCCATGGGGTCACAGTCTTCTTTGGACATCTCCCTGCTCCAGCGTGGGGTCCTCCCCGGGCTGCAGGTGGATATCTGCTCCACCGTGGACCTCCCTGGGCTGCAGGGGGACAGCCTGCCTCACCATGGTCTTCCCCACGGGCTGCAGGGGAATCTCTGCTCCGGCGCCTGGAGCACCTCCTCCCCCTCCTTCTTCACTGACCTGGGGGTCTGCAGGGTTGTTTCTCTCACATGTTCTCACTCCTCTCTCCAGCTGCAGTTTCTGTGCCACAGCAACTTTTTTTTCCCATCTTAAATCTGTTCTCCCAGAGGCACTACCACCGTCACTGATGGGCTCAGCCTTGGCCAGCGGCGGGTCCGTCTCGGAGCCGGCTGGCATTGGCTCTGTCGGACATAGGGGAAGCTTCCAGCAGTTTCTCACAGAAGCCACCCCTGTAGGCCCCCACTACCAAAACCTTGCCACGCAAACCCAATACATCTCTTTATGCAGGAATGTATTTGCGTTTCTTGTGAGGACTTTCCTAAACTGATGTAGGTAATTGAACTGTTTGATTTAGTTTCTTGGATGAGTCAAAACAAAATTCAGAATGAATCATTCCAGGGCTATACCCAAAGAAATATTTTTAATTCTTTGCAGAAGGCAAAAACCAAACCAAAACAAAGCCACATCTATCAAGAGCAGTCTGAAGGTTCTCCATATTGTTTTCTTGCTAACAATTTTTTTCCTATCACTCCACTTGGAGCAGAGCTATTGAAACTAGCTTCGGTCTTGACATAATACTGCTCCAATACATTTCAGCTATAAGGACAGGGAACATTGGTGTACTCTTTTTCCCTGAAACATTATTTCAGGCATAGCTGCCATAAATCCTGCATTTTATTTAGCAGAGGGGCTGACCATCCCACTTCTGTTAAAACAAAGGGTCTTCCTAGTCAGTAGGAAGCCTCTTATCAACTTCACTGGGCACTAATAAATTGCGCACCCTTCAAAACTCAGGCCAGAAAGTCTTTTTTTGCTCATGGCAAAGCCTAGCACTCATACCAAATATCAGATTAGTAAAACTGACTTTCCAATATTCTAATGGAACACTGTGACATATTATGAAGAAAACTTATATTCAAAATTATGTTTCAGGCAAGTGATTACTCCCCTGAAGACATATCATATTGGAAGCCCAAAATATTTTATGAGGTGAGCTTTAAAAATGTTTCTATTGAGAATAGCAAGGCATACTGCAAGTTGAACAACTAGATCTTCTCAACCTGGAGAAGGATAACATCTGAAACAAAACTGTCATCCAAAAGCATGTCAGCAACATGTCACAGAGGAACATCGGTGTGAGAAAAACAAGGAACTAGAATTAGTTTCAATAATGTGTCTTTTGCATTATTCACTGCACAGGGAGAGAAATTCAGCCCCCCTAATAAATAAGCCCTGTGTAACAAGATCCCACTTGTGTACTAGAGACTATTTCTGTTATTAAACTTCCATTACTGTTAAAGTGCAGAATTTTTCCAAGAGGCTGAATGGCCATCCTTTTCTACTCCTTTCTGAAAGCCTTTATTGTCAATTTATCCAGACTTACCTGTGTTGCTGCTAGGCCTTCCCTCTCTTACCCAAGCAGGGAGGTCATTTATGTGACTTGATGGTCAAGTTTTTGACCTCTCTACAAACAGTTAGAGGTGGTCTTTTTCTTTGGGCCCAGTGGGAGCAAGATCAGGGCAGTGCTGAGTGGGTTTGAAAATATTAACTGTAAAGCATAGGTTCAGCTTTGAAAAGTAACTGAAAAGAGATTGGGCATTTCATATACCTCACAGTGATCCCCTATCTGACATGATCGGCATGGGTCTTTTAAGTAAAATTTTAAAAATATTCAAATACCAGTCTTGGAACCAAAACTGATCTCCAAAGGTCGTGCTGCGTTTCCTGCTTTAGACCCTACCCCAGGTAACAACTTGGCGAGGTCCCCATCCCAGCTTTTACCAGAGAGTAGAGTTATTTTAAGACGCAAGAAATAAACCCACACAAGCATATCTATAGCACTGAGATTAGCCCACACACATAATTGTTTCACCAAAAGCAAGACATTTCATGGACTGAAGGGGTGTTCTGAACAGGAATCCTGTAGCGGTATTAGCTTTGGAATAAATGGGGGAAAACTCTCTTGTTTTCATAAGGAAGTCAGTGTAACTTGTGATAACAGAGAAGGAAAAGGTCTTTTGAACAAGAAGTTACTGTTTTAACAGTCACCCTTCAAAGCTAAACTGCACTCTGGGTGAAATTGTCTTCTTTAGAGAAAGTCAGCCCAAGCTTGTGTTTTACTTTAGATATATTTCATGGCCTTAAGAGGGCTTGAGACTGAGTGGAAGCAAAGAAACAGAGGCTTTTGCGAACTTCCTCTTTAGTGGTGATCTCCAGTCTTAGAGAGGAGTGTGTTGCTTGCTGGGTTAAAGCACAGATATGCAATATTCAATTTGATCAGAATACTTTTCATCAGGCCCTAATTTAGGTGAGAACCTAAACATGCACTTAATGCATGCACATATATACACTGGAGGCACATGGGCATCACCTAATAATATGAACAACACAAAAAGCTTTCAAAAATTATAAGTTATTGATTCACAGGAGTTTATTCTTAAAACAGTTTCACAGGGTAGTGAAGCTGACCTATTCTTCACTTTATTTACAAAGAAGCCAGATTTACAACATTAAAATGTTTCATACTTCACAAGGTTCAGGTGTATTTTTTCCTCAAAGAGGGTTAAGTTATCATTTGCTCATCTGATCATTTTCAAATTGGAATAATTTTCCCTACTCCTCCTTTATTTAGTGTTGCCCAAAGATTGATTTGATTACCCTGTTCCTCTTTTATCCCTTTAACACTTTCTTCCCTATATTTTTGGGTCCGTTTCTCTCCTTGCCACCCACATTTGCTGACACTTCTTTTGGCACAGTGGATTTCCAATTTGGGTTTTATGCGTATATGTGCATGTGTATGTGCTTGTGTATGTGTGCGCGTGTTTGTGCTTATTTTGACTATCCTTTCATAATGTTCTCAATAGAAACACTTTTTGAAGCTCAGCTTCCTACTTACTATAGATTTTTTGTTTAGATTGGATTTTATTTTACTGGGAAAAGGTCAGTTTTTTCAGTGCAAAATGAATGTGTTAGAGAACTAGGGTTTGTGGGTTACTTTCACCTAAACATACAACAGAGGAAAATTTGCTGGGTGAAGACAAAAGAAGTTACAAGCAGAGAAGCAGATTGAAATAAGCTTATGCAAAACCCCTCTACCATCTATGGATGGAAGTGTTGCCAGCCAAGAATAATTATATTAATGGTAACCAATCTTCCTGTCATCCATATCAAGAGAAAAACAGCATCAATAGAAGCTGAGGAGCAAACCCAGTGATGTGTTGCCACAGTCATAAGCCAGATATCCAAGTAACAACTACTGCTGGTAATTCATGATCTTAAAGATAGGGAAAGGGAACCTTCAATGTCTCCCTTGAGCTCTCCGCATAGGTCTATACTGCAGAACAGACTAGGGTACAGAGAGGCCTTAGCTAGAAAAGTCCTGAACTAATAATTTTTTTCCGCTTTTCTTTCAGGAATTTATGCAGATGCTTTTGAACCCGTGCAAACTTTTAGGAGGTTGCAGGTGCTCAAAGTTTATATTGGTTTTACACCATGTCTAGTTGAGCTGCAAGCTGCCTAGGTGCAAAGCATGTTTAACCGATTTTATTTTGTCTTACTAGAGAAAAACAACAGACCATGACAGACAAGATACTGGGGCACCTCTGGTCTCAGCCAGCAGGCCCTATCTTATTTTTCTAAATCCTTGTTCCCTGCACCACAGCATGCAGCCTGACCAGCAAAACATAACTATGTTAGTGTTGAGTAGGTGTTTGCAGGCAAAGCCAGTTTAAGCCTCCTTGCTTCCACTGGTTTACCAAGATCATCTCTGCCTTCTCCTTTGCCATGAAAAGCTGGGTACAGGGTACCCTAAGATTTCTCTCTGTTGTGTGGACTCTGGTTAAATAACTGTGAAAGTCCCAAGTATACCTAGACCTGCACAAATAAATGTCTATACAGAGGCTTAGTAGCAAATGCTGCATCTAATAGGAGCACGGACAATGCAGAGATCTGTAAACTTCAGTCAATCCTTTAAATCACCTGGGCATTTACACAATGGCACTGTGAGAACTGGTGAGAAATGACCAAGCTGCAGGTTAGTACAAGTCTTGCAGATTTTCAGCCCATTTGAGTCACCAACTTAGCAAACACTCTTTATCACAGATCTGCCTTACAGGGAGGAAATCTCTTCTCAGCAGCTCTGTAAAATGTACACGACACTGCAACTTCCCTCAGACTCACAATGCATGTTTGAAACTGCTGCCCTGAGTCTGGGCTGACCCTCGGTACCCCAGGGAGTTTCACCCGTGGGGAAGTCATTATTTCTGCCCACAGAGCAGCTGTCCTCAGCACAGACCTCTCCTCCCAGGTCTGTGCAGCAGATGTTATGGTATTACTGGGAGCCCCAGCAGGACCTCTGCATGCCTCATGAGGGGCACCGCAAGATGCTGGCCTGCCCCTGAATGGAGAATTTTTATCATTTAACTGGAAAGAAAATCACCATGGCAACAGAAGCAGGGAGAGACACTTCACTGTCAGGAGGGGGTGGGCTGGACCCCTCAATTCGCAGCCATGGCATGGTTCAAATGCGGGTCTTTGTTCCAATTTCAACGGTCAGTCCTAACCATACGATAAACCAAAGCAACTTCTTTAATCCCGGTCCCTTCCTGATCATCATGGAAATTACATCCAGATCCAGGCTTCTCAGAGGAAGTGGCTTTCTGCTGAATGAATGTGTATTACATCTGAGTTCACTCTTACAGTGAACGCACTTGCCCATTGCCTAAAATCAACTCACTGCTGAAAGTACTTCGACCTATTGACCTAAGTTAGGTTGATTCCCAGTACAGACATATAGATATACTCAGACAAACTTTTTGCAGCAGAACTTCTAACATTTGCTTTAGATTTTTCACCTCAGATCCTGCTGAGGTGATATGTACAAACAAGAACAAGGAGCTACCCTCCTTGCCTTCTGTGAAGAGAAAGGCACAGCTACTACCAAAATAGCGATGTTTTTCCCACAGGCTGCACGGCTTGTTCATTACAATACCAAGGTTACCATCTAAGCAAACTAAAGATGTACAGACTGAAACTTTTCTTTGGTGTATCACTCTGGAATAAGCAGGGAAGTCTCATTTTGTGAGTCCATTCAATCCCTCAGTGCTGATAAAAATAAATACCCAACTTTTTCCAGGCTAAGCTATCTAAATGTATTTCCTGAGGAAAGAGGATGTGTTTAGCTCTTGAGAATAGGCAATTCCTTGAACTTCTGTCAAAAGAAGGAATATTCTCTTCTGAGTCATGTGGGGATGCCCACACGTTGCTTTTGCTACAGTCATTAGATTTCTGCTGCAATTCTCCTTATTAAGGGCTCCATAAATCTTTTCCTGTACTGTCTAAGTATTCAGCTCAAGCTTCCTGTCTAACATTATTACTGAGCCTGATGTAAAGCTACAATCTCTTTGTGCAAGTTCCCATGCTGCAATGCATGTCTGCACACAAGTGCAGAACAGCAAACATATTTTCACTTCCTGGTGGAATTTGCTGCTAAATATAGTAAGCAAACATGACAAAGAAATTTGCTTAGGAAGTAGGTGGTAATTGCATTTCAAAGACAGCCACTGACTGGGAACAGGAGTGATAAGAAAATAGATTTCAAGTAGTGCAAGCCAATGTTTTGTACTGATGTGAAAATTACAGGTAAAAAACTACAAAAAACAATGCATTCAATTACATGATATCATCTTTGTTTTAGGATACAAAACAATTACCTAGCCTTACAAAGAATTAATCAGGATCTGGAGGATAAACTTTACAGAATGGTAAGTTATCATAAGTGAACTTTTTTTTTTTTATATTAAATGTGGTTTTATGGTTCTTAAGACATAGGACAAACATATATGTAGCTGTCACAAAAAATCCCTTCACACTCCAAATGCAGTATGCTTAAAAAAGATATATGACTTTATCAGTATCGTGATCTAGAGCTCAAGCTGTGTATGACTGCATAGCTCCATCAATTTAAATGGAGATTGCATTTGCTGATGATCTGGCTGAGTAAATTGTACCTTTAAAATAATTCTGGTTAATTTAGTTAATAACTTCATGGGTTTTAAATATTTATGTTTTCATTAAGTAACAAATTTAAATAAGGTAATCTAAGGTTTTCTCATGCTTCTTAGATACTTTCACTCAGCTTTTATTAAGTGATTTAATAGAGCTTGGATGGTCTGACTTTTATATGCTGTCATAACTATCAATCTCAGTGTATTAATTTCCGATCTCCATGTGTCTGCAACTACAATGTCAGTGTCACTGTCACAGGCCAATTAATAACTGAGCGAGGAAATCACTGCACCATTTATGGGCTCCACATCTAAGACTAATATTGCAAGACACAGCACCACTCATTCAAAATAGTTTGAAGATGTTAAAAAAAATGGCAATGCCTTTAGTGCTGGCTCATTGCTAATGCTGCTGGGACATCATACTCACTATTAGGAGAAAATTTACAGAGAAATGTGGGGGTAATGTTTAAGGAAGGAAGGAATGACAGTTTTGCACTTCCAAAGATCTTTAGGTCGTGAGCACAGCCTGAGCTGCTTCCTCCTCCCCTGGGTCAGTACGATCAGTTGTTCCCTCCTCCCCTTCTGCCCAGCCCCGTACCCGGCATCGCCCCAGCAAGCACAGTGCACACACACAAATACACGGTTTATAGGTCCTGATGTACAGCTATAAGGATGCTACGATAAGCCCACCTTTTACACAAGTCTCCTATGTAACATTTGCATGGGTGGGCAGCTTGAAATGAGGGGAACAGATTACTGTGCTTTGAGAGTAAATAGGGAGTATGGCAACATAGTGGAGAGACACCAGCCTTCACTAAGAAACAGGAAACAAATCTTTGAAAATGTCATCATTCTTATCTCAGGAGTCTGTTTAAATAGCTGACAATGAATAGAGTACTGATGCTTTGTAACTGGCTAACAACAGGGCAGAGTTACAGCTGGATTATAGCTGATATTTGTTCATAAATATATGTATAAACACTGTACAAGGATAAATAACATTTGATCTCATGTTATTGGGTTTTTTCTCCACTCTTCCTTTGTTATATTCTTTTTCCTTTTACCCAAATCACTTAGGGATTTTGTCTTCATCTGTGGCCTAGCAGTTATTACATATGCACTACAAAAGATAAATAAAGTAGAGGCATTCTGATTGGTAAATGAAATAAAAAGATTAGAAACATAGAAGGAAGGACTCCAGAAAATCCATGCTTTTTTATCAGGTATTTCAGATCAAAGCAAAGAATTTTTAAACTGCATTTCAGCATCCACTTAAAACCCTGAGAAGTTATTTCAGAGAACAGCACAGAAGGAAGGAAGACTGGTTCTATGGAGCACTGTACCTTTCTTTCTCCCACTAATATGAAAGTCATTGAAGGTAGCTTTAGAGCCTTGAAGAAGATCAACCAGGCTCTGTACACCACTTAACTCCAGACTGCTTTGCCTTCTGAAACATTGAAACTGAAGACATAAATGAAAACAAATGTCAAATGGAAACTCTATTAAAAGCAAAAAGATGAGGAAAATAGTACCATTTTTTATTTAGATCAGCCAAACCATTTGATTTTCAGGGCACTCCAAAAACCTTCAATACTTCAGAGAAAGTTGGATTAAATAACAGCTGGTCTGGTTAATCAACAGCTTATGGTAGACTGGGCTCTTGGATACCTTTCTCTCTCTTTCCTGCTTAGGAGGAACAGCTGTGTTTATTTTTTTGTCTAATTTAGTAAGTTTGCCATTCCAAAATCAAAAGCCTTTGATTTCTCTACCTTTATACAAATCCAAATATATAAACCATCGGTTTACTTTCTCCCTCTGTCTCCTACCCCATCCCTCTATATACACACATATTTATGTATACACACACATATACATATACACTCAGATTCTTGCACAAGTTTTGACCATATAATGTGTCCAAATGCAACAAGTAGACTCCCGGCGCAGTGGTCCCTTGCTCCCCCTGCCTGCAGTTGACCTGGGATGCTCCCAGACCACTTTCTCCCTGCCCTTACAGGTGACCCACAACTGCCCCTCTCCAGTGACTGGCCCCAGCTCATAATTGATCTAGGACTCCACCTTGGCCTCCCTCTTCTAATGTTTTTTGGTATCCTGAATTTTAAAGACTTTCATGCCTTCTATTGGTATAAGGGATGTAAAAAATAATCATTAATTCATCAGCAGTCACGGAAAAGAAGCTGAAGTAGCAGTTATTTTTCTTCTAGGCTCCGCTTCCTTTTGAGTGCTAATCTATAAAATATTTAAAAATATTTGAAAGCACACTTCTGATCACAGCAAATGGTATCCAACTGAAACCTCTGTCACGTCAGAACTCGAAATAAAAATGTAAAATATAAACCACAGTGTCTATGTTGGCTAAGAGCTAAAAAATGCAATCCTGAAATCAGGGGACACTTTGCTGTATTAAACTGGGGGAGACTAAACACATGGCACGGTAGAGGCAGATGTAGCACAGAACTAAAATTCTGCTGTCACTACTCATAAAAGTCCTGTTCTTACCGCAGTCGGGGTCTTTAACTGGAGATTTGTTTGGTCTTGCAACCACTGGTTAAGCAGGAGAATACACAGGCTGTCCTCTTAAATAATTAAGATTTATAACTCTTTTATTCCATTAAGATGTGGGAAAAGACTAAGCAGAGTCCTCAAATTTTGCACTGTGATTCCACCACAGGACTGTTCAGTTAAAGAACTTTTTATAATATCTAGTTCCAGTTGTCACCAGTAGTCTTCACTTTCCCTTACACTTTTCTGAGTTTCCTGAGGGGAACCAGCAGATAAATCAATGCACTCACTTTGTAAACCCTTACTCACACATACCCCTTGGTCTGCCATCCCATCTCCTTGAGGGCCTTCTGCCAAGCGGAAAGCTGCGGTTCTTCACAGTGTCATCCCCAGTCCTGTTGGGTTTGGTTCCTGTTTTTAAGAAAGGAAATTTCTTTCTTCTCCCTCAGTGCCAGTTCAGGACCTTTCGGTAGCATAGACAATACCGAATGCTGTCAGACATCAGTTCAGACTGCTGTCAGTCCAGGCACGTCTGGACTCCTACACTCTGCGGTGTAGGAGATGCTGGGCACCAGTTCCACCAGCCCTGCCAGGCTCCCCGGCGCAGCCCAAGCCACTGGGGCTTCGGTTCTCACCTCCGCAAAGCCAGCATCATCCCTCTGCACACAGTGCATTGTACATTTTATCATCTATCAAGGTAAAAGCTGTTACATCACAATAATGCCTGACTTTTCACTTACATTAAGGCAGGCTGGGGGGTGTGGCTCAGCCATAAATTTGGAAGAAATTATTATATAAACCAGCACTAAAGAGGGATTTGTGTTAAGGAAGATCAGGTCTGAAACACTGCACTATCTGAGCACTGCACTGATTTTTATCCTGTTTCTTCCTCTGCCTATGAGCTGGAGGAGGACTAAGAGGGACAGCAAATACTTTAAGAGTATTTAATTAAGAGTTGTTTATCCAACTCTTAAATATCTGGGGCATTCCTGTCTGCTGGCCACAATATATACCTAAGCATCTCCAGCTGGGGAAATCCAAAGATGAATTAAATATGAGCTGGGCAATTTTAAGTGGTGCTCTGAGACTTTGTGTCAGGGGAGTGTTATTTTAAAGGAAGCAGCTTGCTGGGTGCCCAGGCCAGGAAGGTAAAAAATATGGAAAGTAGTGAGGAATTTGATGAACAATTTCAGTCAGGCATTAAAAGTATCTAACTACTGAGGCCAGCTCAGTGCTTTGGCTTTGGAATTTAAACCAGTCACTAGATTGCACCTGAGTCTCCCATAACAGCTACCAGTCACCCCATAATATGGTTTAAATCATAAGTGAAAGATGAAGGCAATGGAGAAAAAGCCTATTTCTGACACAAACCTAAGGAAAGCAGGAGCCCAGCATGTTTATGTTCTTGCATGGAACATGACGACTTTGACAGTGACTTTGAATGGGGTGATTTAAAGCACATCTTTTTCATTTTCTTTCCTTTATGAAGATTAAGTTCCTTCCCCCCCCCCCCCCCCCCGCCACTGTATGTCCCATGAAAATCAAATAGAGATGACCTAAATATACTTAAAAGGATTTGCATCCCAAAGACAAGAAAAGTTTAGAGTCAGCTCAACCTGACAGGCTCATTTGCTCACATTCAGTGAAGACAGCTGTGAATTTCAAGAGAAATTTATACTGGTTGGTTAGTTAAGGCAGAAGCCAGAGAAAGTCCATGCTTTGTGGACTAAAACAACTGGAAAATAACATTTCTAAGGAAGGAAATTACCGTAAATGCCAGAGAAACTAGTCATTTATAAAAATAGCAGTTGAAAAAATGCATTTCTAAGAGGACTTCAGGTTTCATCTTTTTATGCTTACAGGCATTTTGTGCTAAAGATCTCCATCTCTCACTAACTCTTTTCAAACTAATTTTCCAGGTGAAAAAATATTGCTAAATGGGTGATAGGACCACCCTTTTAAACCTACACACATTAACACCTGTAGCAACTACACAGGCTCAGACTGAGTAGATCTATTAGTTTTACAGTCAAATAAATGAATCCTCCTGGGTAAATTGGGAACATGACTCCACCTTGCAGGAGCAGCAGGCTTTCAGACATCTTCAGTTCTTTCTCTCTCTCTCAATAGAGATTCAGTTCCCATTGTTATCCCATTGTTCTGCAGCTGGCAGGGTGATCCTTCTTCCCAAGGGACTCTAAGGCAGTCCAGCCTCTTCCTAATTGCTGTAGATGAATACAACATCATGAGAGACTGTTCTGGAAACTACTTTCCTTTTTTTCCAAAGCCATGGGACTATTCTTCTGCTCTGTCTCTCCCTCTTAGTAGGACATCTTCCACAAGTACGAGAAGCCTAAGGAAGCTGTAAAGTGACGATGGACACTTCTCACTTCCAACATCATCTCTGCTGCATGATGACAGAACTCTTTCCTTCTCAACATATGTCTTATCTCTTGGCCCCCAGTATGCATTTCTGATACCTGAGGTTTTCGATCATTTTCTTCATCCTGATCTCCATGGGCTGGTCTCTGTCTCTCAGGGCACCTCCTGGGGCTACCATCTTGACCAACTGAAAATAGAAAAATCTGTTGTTTTCAAAGTAGCTGAAAATAATAGAAATATTTCTGGGATGTGGGTATCTTTGACCTTTGCAATTCTTGTAAGTGCCTTGGTCCTTTGTGATTATCTGCCAATTCACCACAAAGAAAGGGAAAGCAAGAAGTAAGAATAAGCCTGAAAAGGTGGTCTGTAGCAGGCACTTCACATCTCAAAGTCCTTCACAAAAGCTGGTGTCATCTATGAATGTGGAAAACAAGGCACAGAGGAGGGAAGTGTCTTAGCCAAGGTCATCAAGAAGCAAGGAGCAAATTTCCATGTAACTTCTAGGCCTTCTCTATCCAAATCCACTGCCAAGAAAAAAGATCAAAAGACTTTCTAGTTTCTCTTAGATCTAATTTACAATGCCAATCACTTATCTCGCATTTACAAAATAAATAGGAAATGGCAAAGACAGGGTTTGTCATAGAAGAAAGCAAGCAAGCATATACAAGAAGAGTATTTGTCCATTTAGTCTAGGTCCTTATAGGGGGTTTCTGTCATCTGTTTCTGTAATCTTTTTTATTTCTAAATAAAGAAAATTACTTCTTGGAAATAGTATAGCAGCTACAGAACTCAAACCCATGTCATTTTGTCTGTACAGGAGGGAATGTGGAATTAATTGAGATAACAAAAACAATTACTTTTGTGGAGAGAAAATGAAAAGAGGGATGGAGAAAGACTGATTTGTATATTGTCTTGTTCTAATTGCATCCCTTATGCTCACAGAACAGTACTACAGTTGTGTAGGATCATCAACATCATAAGATCTTAGGTCAATTTTATTATCACAAGTGGCCTGTACCTCCAGCAGAGTCCTTTTTGCTCACTAGAAATGTAATATGTAATCTTGTACTTTTTTCTTTTCCTCTTTCTTTTTTCCTCCAGAAACAAACATTTCTTCTTTCAATCTACTGTCACTAACACAGCCTCAGAAGATACTATTACATTGACTTCAGGGAATTAGCATCAATCAACACCATCTCTATTCCCTCCAGCTATAATTTATTTAGCATTTTTATTATCCAGCAGGATAATAAAATTATCTACCCTGGCAAGGCATACCACTGATGTGAAATGTGGGAGACAATAGGTACACAGAAAGACTATAAGCACATTTTGTCAACTTTATCTCAATTGCTAGTAGAAAGAGCATAGGCTGTGAAGCTAACTAGCTGGCTTAGAAAAGCTTTTAATAAGCTGATAGGTAAGATATTTTTTTCAAGCATAATTGCAGTGCTGGAGGAGACCAAGGAATGTGATGGCAAGTAAGTAAAACCATGCCTCTGGCTTTTGACAAGTTGGTCCTGCTGTCAGTGGGGTTAGCAAAGAACTGATTATGTTCATTTATAAACAGCAGATCCTCAGTGCTGCTGGTTTCCTAAAGAACTGGTCCTAAGTCAGCAGGATAAAACAGTTATAAACTGGGAAGAAACTTTTTGCCACAGAAGATATCTAGTGCCTGGAGTAAAGTCCTGAGCACTTGAAAAAGATGAGCAGCCAGCTAATTCATGCTCAGAGGAGCAACCAGCATGTGCAATGATACCCTGTTCATCCATATTTTATATCAAAGAGTGTATCTAAGCAGAACCCAGACTAGGAATGACAGGACCCTTCCCCAGTCTAAGGCCAGGTTTGTTTGCACTCACTGAATTTAGATAAAGTATCCCTGTTTATAACTTAAATTTGCTGCTCAGATTTCCATTCCGAAAGAGCTGGATAAAAGGCAACATGTGCCTTTGCCCTGAGCTCATGTTAGACACAGGGTATTTGTTGAACTGAAAACCTCCAGAATATTTCCAGATGACACTGTGACAAGAAGACCTTTAGCAGGAGGTGCAGATGTAAGCAGTCTTTATTATAATGTCCTTTAACTCACTGTATGCTGTGTAGATTGGCCTTATTACAAATAAGGAGCAAACCTCTACAGCCATCAGTGTTAAGTTGTATGAACTGACGTACCCTACTCAGAAAGGCAATATTCCTATTGACCACAATCAATGCATGCTTGCCCCCATGAAGAAACATTAAAGACCAAGACTAACACTTTTGTGCTGGGAAGAAAAATAATCATCCTGCATATGTTTTACAAATCACTTGCAAAAAAAACCATGCCTTTACTTCACAAGCAGCACCTTGACAGCATTTCACTAACCAGATTTCTTTCTGTGATACGTTATTAATTATACACCAGTGTCACTTCTGGTTTTTTTTTTCTTCTACTGGTATGGAATTACATTTCAAGCCTGTGACATGGGGTAGTCAAGGAAACAAATCTTTATAAGACCTTTGCTAGTCCAAGGTTGAATATGAGTTTAAGAGCAAATCATTCTTCAAGTGAAATGCCATAGAGCATGAGATCAAAATCCTCAGACAAAACGCTATCGCCCCACAATGTTATCTTTAATAACATTATACTGTTTGGAAATCAGGAAGAGAAATCAGATTCTGCTGCAGGTCATTTTTTGATCAGAAACCAGTGTTGTTTATTAAAAAGGATAAATTCTATAATTTAACTCTGATGGACAAATTAGATCAGGTCAGTAATTTAGACTTGAGGCTATACATCATTTCTCAAAGAAAAAAATGCTACTTATTTTCATAGCTCTGTTTTGCAGAATAAATCTTTTAAAGTGTTATGGACACAGAAGATGCATTGGTAGCACATCTATATACCCAGTTCCTCTGATCTACCATAAAAAGAAGAAAATGCCAAGCTTGAACATCCCACTATGAATTATATTCTTCTATTTTTCTTCTATCAAAAGGTCCACAGGAATCAGAGAAAGGGGTTAAAAAAGTAAACCTCTATATGCCTAAACTCTGTCCCCCTCCTCTTGCAACTTTTTTAGTAGAGGGGCAAAATGGATTATAACAATTTCAGCTGACAAATAAATATCTTTCCTGACAAATACCTTTCTTGCTTTGTTTTTCCCTTGGTATGTCTTCCTGAAAGCCATCCCCAAATCTAAATGACTTTTCCCCCTCATTCAAGCCAGGTTTTTTTAATCCTTTATGTCTTGGAATAGCCTTGGTCCTGGACTTGGAACTTGGATCTTGGAAACAACTGACCAGGTATACACAAGCACATCAGAATGTCTCAGTAAAGTATTTTCCCACTCTTCTCTTCTGTGATTTCTTACCTATGTCTTGGCTTTGTTTTCTGTCTCTTCTCGCTGATAGCTTTAAAGGCATTTGAGAGCAATTGCCTGAAGTATCTTGCTGGTCATGTGGTATGTGGCTTTCACTATCTGCTGTATCAATTTGCTGGATTTTCTTAAAACTGTTTCCTTCCTAGCCATATTTTCAGTCCTGCTGCCTCTATACACTTCTTAATTATTGCAGAAGATATGTATGGAAAAATACATCTCTGTATTTTGGAAAATTATTAATATCCCAAACATTCACAATCTGACTATGGAATTTTTCAATGAGCTTAATTTAAGTAAAAGTCATACTTTTGACTATTCTTCCCCAATGTACCATAGAATAATCTGGCATGAGAAGGATTAGAAAAGACTTGATTTAATTATATGCTCTGTCTGAGCAAATACAATTCAATTAAGGAAGATGTGATTATTAAATCTAAAATACATTAGCATACATCAATCAGCTGTATGAGCTTTAAATTAATAAATAGTTCTTCTGCAGTTAGCCAACTACTAGACAGAGAATCAGAATTAAAACCTCCAATAAAATTAGCCCAAGTCTCTCAATGCATTTTTTAAAGCATAGTTTACTGACTGAATCTTTATGCATCAGCTGTAGTACGCTCAATGAAGTTTGTTCCAATCTTGGGTGATGTTTAAGTAGTAATGGATTCTGTTTTGTCACAAAATGTAGGTGTTTGTGTTGCAGGACTAATTGAAGAGAGCATAGTACAATACATTGGGATGTTTTTGTCTCAAATTGCCTGATACTTTCAGGTTTCTTTCAAAACTTCTAAACTTTCCTGTTTAAATATTTTAGCAATTTTTCTTTCAGATTTCTAGTGTGGATAGAGAGAGATATCAAAGAATGCAGTGCGTACATAGACAAAGGACATCAAATACAGTAAAACTTTAATTTCTATACAAGATGCCAGGAAGGCAGATTAAAGGCAGAGATGTCTAAGTTATCAATTATTAAATCTATCTTATCAAGATAGATTTAATTCCTTCTAATACAGTGCAGCCTTTCAATACCCAACTCAAGATGCTAATGAGAGGTGTCTCAATGAGGAATTCAGTTTTGTTAGATCTCCAAAAACAGCCTAGTAAGAAAATGTAAGAGTGCAAAACATGGCCGTGTCAACCTGCTGCACTATGATTTCCCATGTGTAAAGCTCAAGCCACCCGACTTTATGGGGTTGACCTGAGGAGGAAGCTGAGTGAGCAAAACCCTCCCCTGGAGCCACCCCAGGAGTGGCAGTACCTCTCTGTCCTTGGCTGGAGTCCTGGGACAAGCCCACCCCACGAGCAGGAGAGAGTCCTGCACTGGCTACTGCCAGCAGGTCGCAGAAAGCAGAACTTTTTCTCCTCAGGCTGAATGTTCCTGCTTAATCAGTCCTTTTTTTTTTTTTTTCTTTTTTTTTTTTCTCCAGTTATATATTTCTTCCTAGAGTGCACTGGGGAGGGAAATAGTCTGTAGGCAGGAGACATGCTGACAGCCCTGCGTGAAGCTCTGCGCCAAGGAAAGCAGCTGTCTCCTCTTCCCTTCCCAGGGTGACTGGAGAATTATCTCCCTGTTAGATGCCTCCCCAGTACCTGCTCTGCTCCTCTGTGAATTTTCATACTGTTATATTAATGTCTCCACATGTCAGGGTTCCCAGTTACAGTGACGCAGGAGCTCAGTAAATATAACATCACGGGGAGAAAATTCATTTGAATAAGGCTTATTTTACTCTACAGTGACACACGTAATTGGCTTTATCTGCTGCAATGAGATTTTGATAAACCCTTGCTACATGGTCTTGCCCAACTTTCCATTGCTCAACTTCCAAGAATTTTTATTCTGGGTAAATAGGCAGAGGTGAAAAATAAAGAGTGAGAGTGAGAATATATTCCATGAGGAAGAAGAAATACAGGCCAGAAGCCCTTTTGGAAGAGAGTGCTAAAGGAGCATGGATCTGCCTGCTTCTTCCAGCATTTTAACTACATATACGCTTCCTTAAGCTGATTAACACAATTCTAAAGGCTCAGAGATTAGAATGAGGATTTTTAATGGCAATTTCCGCACAAGGGCTAATGCCAGCTAGCTTCATTGTCTCCAAGGAAGAGTTCCCAGTAGACTGCTGAAAGACAGGAGCCATCAATATAATGCCTGGTCAGAGACCCTCCCTATCCTACAAGGAAAATAGGATAGAAATCAGAATGCCCAGGAAAAGAGTTGCTAACTAGGCATGTGGCTTTAGGTGGCAAATCTGGGCTCTGTGGAATCCTCATCCATTTGCTATGAGGAAAAGAAGCTGTTTGGTTTAGCTGTACTCTGCTAAAGCAAATAGGAAAGTACAGGCTGTGGAACTGGTGAGGTATACCAGCCAGGCTATCAACCTAAATAACAAAAAGGGGATTGAAAGGAAAAAAAAAAGTGTTCTCATTTGCTGTAAAATCAAGGCATCAAGGATAAAACCAATCCAGTCATCAAGGGGTATGAAAAGAGACTCTCTAGCTGCCTATATGCCAGCACTAAGAATCTAGTAATAGACTAGAAGAATTAGAAGCAATGTGTGTGCACTGGTGCCGAACTATGACTGAAGCTCATGGAAAAGACTTGTGTGACTAAAATGTTAAAATTAGCTTGTTTGGGGTAGATCAAGTGGATTGCAGAGCTTGGGCATGGCACTCTGTATTGTGCCTGGTGACTCTAAAATAGTAGTCTTGAATATTCCTCAATTATTAATAGAAGGCAGAGGCAGATCACATGCTAGTCTGTGCCTGCTACAGACCATAACACTGCAATGAGTTGTGCAATATCTCCATAAACAGCTATTTTTAACACACAGGTGAAAAGGATTCTGTCATCTTTACCTTTAATGACCTATGCTGATGGTCACTTACAACCAGTACAGAGTTCTTTAGTAGTGGGTAAAAAAAATTATAGTAACAATTTCCTGATTATGAAAATGCTGCATTAACATGAAAGAATTCTCTCTTAGCCTTCATTATGATAAATACAGGGACTCATCTTTGAACTAAAATGAGTTGTAGCTTAAGGGTAAGAGATTATGAATTTATTATATTTGATATCTGTACACAGAATAAAATCCAAACCAGTGATATATGTATTTGATGCAAAAAAGAGTGAATCTTGCAAAACTGATAATTATTTTGAGCCAAACCATCTGGGAGAAAAGATTTTAAACACTTACCAATCACCATTCACATTGTTTTGCTAAAAACAGAACTCATATTTAGGAATAAAAGAGAAGAAAGCTATGATTAAAAAAATTTAAGAAAAGAAGTAAAAATTGCTATGTAAAATGGAAACTGTACAAGTAGCAAGTAGAAAGAAAAACTGTTAGCAGTCAATACCAATTACAAGCTCTGAAATATAAACAATAGATAAAGGAAGCAAAAAGATACAGGAAAAGAACTTGTAAGATATTAGGTATCATAACGCAGCTGAAGTTCATCTAACTAGAAGAAATGTAAACAATGACTTTGGTATTTTACCTACTAGGCATGGTGGAGTGTGCATTGGCTTTAGTACTGTAATGGAGAAGTCAATGAGCTTTTTGTGTGCAGGAAAATAAGATTTTTTATATCATGAGATGACAAAATATTTTGTGTTTTGACAGTAACTGAGGATGATAGGAAACAGATAACTAAAAATGGATGGTTTTAACTTTGCAACTCTTTATAAACACAGTTTCAGGTTTTGAAATGACCATATCAAACATAAATTTGAGGTTTTAACATGTATTACTAAGAAATCTGAGAACCATGGAGAATTTCTAGAAGATTGAAAGAAAACTAATATGCCATTATACAAAAAAATGGAAATACAATGAGCAGTGAACTAGAGGTCTTATCAACTTTTTTCCTAAGAGCTTCACTCTCAGCCACCTACTAGATTGACAACAAAGTTAATACAAGGAAGCACTAATCAGAGCTTAAGGCAAAATGTGTGCTTCATGTCACCTACTTCTAGCTTATTAAGTAAGTATAAGGGCTCAGCTAGTCCCCGGGCTTCTCTCTAGTTGAATAAAAGGAAGAAACATCTCCACAATGTGACTGTCATCTTGAAACAGGTGTCCAAGCACATGGGCATAAACACCCTTTGGGCACACCTCTTCCACTGACTAGAGACTAGACAAGCAGCTTTATCCAGTGCCTTACTTGTAGATGGTGGGGTGAGGTTAAGTTATGAGAGATGAATACCAGGCTCCTGTGACTGCAATAATACTCTGTCATTCAAAGCTATTAATCCCTTCCTATGTTCACCCTGGGTATCCGTGTTTCTTCTTTTGTGTCCTAAAAGAGAAATACACTTAAAATGATCCTTCTTAAGGAGAAAAAAAAGACTGAAGACTTCAAAAATTTAAGTAGAGCAGAAAAAAAGATAGTCCTGTCTATTAAAAAGTTGTGCCATGAAATTTGATTTTCTTGAAAACAATGTATCAAACTGGGAAGAACAGCAAAACAACTATTAAAACCAAGTCAAGAATCATTACTTAAGTATGCAGAGCTTTCCTCAAGGGCCTGAAGCATACTTCCTTTTCTAAATACGGTTTTCATATTTACAGTGCTCTGTTAAGCCAAGAGCACTGCAGAATTAGCAGATAGCTACCCAGTGCTAGGCATTTATGATGAGAGTTTCAGGTGCTTTTCTTTTTACATACATTATCTAAACATTATACTCATATTCCAGGCATGATTCTCTAAGTTCAATGTCAATAACTGTTTGGTAGTATGCAGGGGTTAGACAATATGGTCTTGTATAGATGACTGTACAAGTAGGATCCCTAAATACTATTCTATGTTTAGCAGGGTATAAAATTCCGTATTTTGCTCTTTCCTGGCTTAGCTGTTACTGTTGTTCCAACAGTACTTTTTTAAACAAAACAGTTCCTCTACCAAGGCCTGAGGGTTATAAAAGCTTTGATTCATTAAAAAGGGGAGAGCAGATTTAACCTGAAGTGAACAAAGGCTTTGCACAACCTGAAGGGTGTGTCTGTATCTTAAAGTCTGTGGGTTTTTAAATCAAAATCTGATGAGCTCTAAGGGCTTAGATCATCGTCTTCTAAGGTCTCAATTGTCGGAGAAAGCCTCAGAGGAAGGCCATTTCTACAAAGATCCTCCTACAAATTTTCTAAGCCTCTCCACCTGCTATCATCTTTGCTTGTAATCTTCCTTCTGCCAAACACACTAAAGTCAGCTCAGCTTTGTAGCAACCTACTGGGTTTTGAAGAGAGTTGCTGTAGTCCTATGCTGTGCGATGAGATTGCAGTGTGTCCACACATCTTTCCCCATCCTACTCAGACTGCGTTCCCTCCTCCTGCATCAACAACAGATGCCCTAGAGTAATTCTGCAGAGATTTCCAATACTGCTGCATGGGAAGTTCATGCTCATGATGTCAAAATCTGCTAACACAATTAGGAGAGACCGAGATTCCTGACTCTGTCTTCTAAATGATTGACTGTCTCAGAACTTTCTATTTGTGGTATTACACTATCAAGTGAGTTTCAAGCAAGTATTCGCCTGGAGAGGAAGAGTGACAAGATCAGGTTTAATAGTGTCAATGTAGGTTTCATAGTATAAATGCAACAGTTATTTTTAAGCATAACCTTGCATCCATAGATTTCAATAGCAAAACTCTGGGGGACAGATATAGGTACCAAAGTCAACTCTTAGCTGCAACTTTTTCATGTTGAAAATTGGATGAATACTTCCTTTTAATGAGATCCATGATTTTCTACTCAAAACACAAAGCTCCACCCCACACCTCTCATTCTGGAGTACGAAATGTGTTTATTGGCATATAGTTGCTGCAGGAAATAGTAGGTTGGAGAGCTCTTGGCAGGGGGTTGTTGCTTTTTGCTGTTGCGAGGGGGGGGGTGACAACACAGTTTGTTTGCATAGGCTCAAAAATTCTGTAAATCCTTATAAAGTTACATCACTTCTTATGGAGTATGAAACACTGTATTTTCACATTCCCCCTAAATTAGAAATGTATGCTGTATACTTGTCCTGGTAACACATAAAGAGTCACCTGTGTAGAAGAAAGCTGAAGCTAGAGCATGAGGTCCACAAGAAAAGTGGCCTCAGTAGGTGCCCTGTTACAGAACAGGACGAGGTATTGTCCTAGAGAGGACGGTATGAGTACAAACATAAAGAAACCACGCTTCCAGTGGGCTGAGGAGAGAGTAGGATATCACTGATGGGGAAGAAAGCTTTAAGTCCAGGCGGGGGGGGTTGAATCCAAGAAGTCTTCAGATGATTGACAGCCTTAATGGGAGCAGGCTGGTGGTTGGAAAATGATGGCTAGACAGAAAAGAGGAATCGTTTCTTCATGACCACAGTTTGTCAGTGGGAGGTCTGGTCTCACACTGGAAGAGTGTAATAGATTGTGAAGTGGAAAGAAGTAACAGGAATTGACAGCAGAAATGAAGAATGAGCAGAATGGTGATATAAACTGCTGTCTTTATAGTAAAACGGAACACTGGAGAATAACCTGTTTTCATGAATTTTCTACTAGAACTCCTGAAATACAATCAAACACCTGTACCAAATGAAAGGTGCCAGGAGGAAGGGAAAATGCTCTTTGTTGATATCTTCTATTTTGATGTGTTTAATAACTGTGTAGCTGACTTCTGCACAGCTTGGCTCTGGCAGCCAGGGTTATTAAATACCATAATAGACAAGTTAACTGACAATTTTATAGAAAACATTAACATTCCAGATATAGAGATTAGCAAGTTTGGCAACTTTGATAGAGACTGTATCAATCATTTGTATTACTGTGGCACTCAAACTTTTCTGCCCTGAGTCCCTGGGTACAGTACAAAGAATTAAAATTCAGCAGTACAAATATTTAAGCATGAGCCAAGTTAAACAGAGGGAGGTCTTGAAACAAAACCTTCTCAGCAGGACATTGTTGTACCAGGAGAGAGTTTTTAAACTCAGAGTAAAAGCTCTTAACCTAAGTGACTTTACACAAGCAATTAAGGATAACCAAAGGGCAACATCAAGAAATATTAAGGCATAGCTTATTACAGCATACACTGCATAAACGATTCTGAATTATATTAAATTAGGATGCCAAGAATTTTAGAGCAACATAGATTGTTTCACAGGGAAAGGATATGAAATGTCAGTACAAGCAAGGACTGGAGAGGTATCTTGGACATGGCACTTAAAGGAACTTTGAAGGCAAACTTCTATACATGATCTAGCTGGGTTTTCAACAATTCTGTAAAGCTAAGCATATAATAATAAGTCCCCAAAGTGATCAGAGTAGGAATAATTTTTTAGCACCCAGCTGAGGCAGACAGAGCAGAAAGCCTAGGAACAAAGCTGTTAAAATATCACAAGCATCTGTCAATCCTGTCTCGTCTGCTGTGTCCATTGACAGCAGAATGCTTTTCCTCTCTCTGCTAAGGTACCTTATATCTATCTCTAATTATATTTGTTGCAGGAAGACAGATGGTCCAACTTTTCAAAAAATATATATTTCCCTTATTATATCACAGTTGGGGAATCTGTTGGTGGAAGGAAGACTTTGTATGCAAAACAGTCTGGATGAGATTCATTCCCAAATAAAAACTCTTCTGACAATAGTAACACAAAAGTAGACCTTACCCTTCTGAGCTAGGAAAAACCTTGAACACACTTTTAAACTTGCCAGAGCCCTCCCCGTTGAGCTCAACATACACTAACACTCTTCCAGTTAATCAGCAGATACCGCCATCCGTTCTCATTAGACTAAATCAGTTCCCTGGGAGATATCCCAATAAACTGGTGATCCCAATTAAACTCTTTCCAATTAATTTGCTCTTCATGGGGGTTTTAGCGTTATTTCACTTAAATCCAGTCTGAGACTTCTGCTATCCTGTGTGTGACTTCAGCAGCACTTTTCCTATCAATAAGGGCTAAAGAATGCATTCCAGAGAAGGGATATGTCTTATGGAGATGCTAATTTTCAAAGCACTTCCTGATATTTGAAAGTGTGGGTGTTGAATGGCAAAGTGCTTAACTAGATTGGAAGAACCACAACCTCACTCACCAGTTCCCATGAGTGGTTGTCCTATTGCCTCCATGGACGCCAGGCTTATTTCTCTCAGGCATCTTCCACCTTTCCCTGTGTCCGTCAAATTTCCTTCCCAGAGCAGACCTCTCCAGCTGCTGTATGCTCACAAAGAAAAATTACATTTTACTCAGTACTTTTCAACTACACAGGGCTGTACTTAAGCCTCTCTTAAATATGTTATATACAAAACCTGCACCTTTTCCCTAAGCATAATAGTGGTTGGTCATAAGTGACTGCTTGTATGTTTGTAGCAATCATCTAGGTTTAGGGCTGAAACTCAGACACCTGCTTTGCCATAATAAAGAATGAAAAATGCCCAAGATGGAAAAGGACAGTTTCTGTCATTTGCCAACCCCCCAACTCTTACATTTGTTTTTTAACTACATCTCCCCTCAAAATATTGCTGATGGATTTAATACATAATTTTTGATTTTTTAACAAACAAGTGTAGAAGTCAAATAATTCAAGAGTAAGCAGCCAGGTGTCTACAAGATTAATTCCTTCATGAAAATTGAAAAAACACCTTACATTTGCACTATGAAAGAGAGGATAATTTAAATATATTTGTACAAAAGCCAAAATAAAGGGCAAGCAAATCTTATATTTCAGTTGTCAGGTTAACGTGAACACGTAACTGGGAAAATACATGAAAACATTGAGTACAGACCAACTAGTGCTCTACCAAAAAGGCTTATGACTTAGGCCAGTAGTTACTATCTTTCACTTCTGGTAGCAGATGCCTTCTGTATCTCTTCAAGCAAGTATCAAATGTTTCAGTTATTACTCATGGCCTGAATGTAGAACCAGCTACCAGTGTTCCTTATACCTGGGTCCTGTCACAGTCAGCTATACCCACAAATATATATTTTATTCTGCTATCATGTACATATAGCAACCCAGACAATGCTGAGTATCTCTACCCATAGAAGCAGAATTAGTGAATTTGCAGAAAAGCATAACAGTTAATTCAGTGAAGAACAGCAAGAATTACAACAGAAATGTGTCTGAGATACACATGGCTTTCAGGCATATGATTCAGGCATATGATTTCAGGCACACCATTTCCCCATGGAAAGGTGGACAGAATGGGTTTGTGGGGAATTCAGATTCAGAATAGGATAGATTTGGGCAGGTTTGGAATTGGATAGACTTGGAAGGGTAGACACAAAAGTCATTGAAAAAAAAAATGATTGCATGACAGACAAAGAAGTTAAATTAAAACTGACTTAAAGAGAAGGTGCCAAATATGTTCTGCACAGGGAACAGAAGGGAGTTACATATATGTACTACTGAAATAAGAAGGAAAAGGAAAATGTACATAGTAAAAATGAATCATCAAAATGACTATTTTCATAGGGTTCGGTCATCATTCCTGGAAATTAGTATCACTGACTGCAAAATTAGCAAAGCTGAATTCTTTCTGTCTAGAAAAGGTTTGACGCTTGCTGGCTTAGGAGGGGGGCACAAGCACAGGAAACAGAAGACGACATGGGGGGCAAACATTTATAGTATGGCCTCAGGAGGACATGGGACAGCAGTCAATGCACCTCTCAAGTAGCCATACGTCCCTGCTGCTCCTTGTAGTACCAGGATCAGAAAGCCTCACTCACCAGCGCTCTCCACAGCTTCCTTTCTCCTCCCCTTCCTGGCCTTTATCTCTTTTCACTCACAGTAGGCCCTGGCCTTCACCTCCTCCATCTTCCTTATCCTCTCCCAGGAGTTTGGAAAGGAAGGAAGGAGAGGAAGGTGGTTCTTGTGGGAAATGGTAGGGATTGTCAGGTACATGGCATACTCCAGAGGAATGGGGGAAAGAGGGTAGCAGCCTGCGACTCTTGTGTGGATCCCCCCTGAAAACCTCCTTGCCTGTTTCTAATCCATCATCTACAGTTCTTCCAAAATCCCAATACGACCTACCTCAGTGAGATGCTTGGCCCAGTTTTGCCACTCAGATATGAGGCTGGCCTCCCATTCCCAAAGGGAAAGGGTGAATAAAAAGACTGGTTTGATGGTGGCTCTTCTTTCTTACTTCTCCAGCTTCCTTTTTAACAGTATATTCCTCTCTCCTCCCTGTAATATCCTGGCTGGGAGAAAAAAATGTATTATCCTGTCAGCCTGGGAGGAGAAGACACCAACAGAAAAACTGATATGCAGAGACTTTCTCAGGAGAATAAAACAGATGACAGTTGTGACAGCAGGTGGGGGCAAAGTTTGATAGCTGACCAGGGATGAAGACAAATGCCCCAAAATTTCAGCTACCTTTAAGTTCTGTCTGAGATCAACCATGCATGGGGGGGGGGGGGGCGGAACACACACGACGGGACACGACACACAACAACAAAAAACAACCAGTCAACCAACCAACCAACCAACCAAAAACCCAGATAAGAACACAAACAAGAACTCAAGGATTATTTTCACAGGAGGTACAACAAAATTTGCATACATTATAGATGTTCCTCAGCCAACACACAGTATCTCTCTTAGTGCAATACTGGAATTCAATGAACTAATTTATAGATGAGATTATATTAGCTGATTTAACTTTATCTTTAAACCCTAAAATCTATGACTCAGTCAATTTTACATATCCTTCATCCAAAAATAAAGTACAGATTGTTCAAATATTTGCTTATACTTAAAGCTTTTCTTAATAAAAGGGCCAAAATTGTTCTTTTGTTGTAGTTTACCAGAGAACAGAAGCATCAGTTCAGCAGCCTTGTGATTTTTCTGCTCTTAAAGGAAGAGCTTTGCTGCAGAAAATATTATACAATTTCTGCCTGAAATTATCCCCTCAGGCCACCACTAATGTAAACATAATAGGTAAATCGCTTACTTTTTAGGATGCACCACAAGAGAAAGAAATAAGCAGTTATTGTGAATTTTCATAACATGAATATAGCTTTTTTGGGAAATCCTTGCAACACAGTTTTAACTGCTCAATTTTGAAGTAGCAGCAGGGCAAGCAAACAAAAGACGATTCCAGAGAAAAAAGAATTATAAAAAAAATTAAATTACAGAAAAGACAATCCCAGTGGTATATAGATTTCCATAGGGGTTTACATTTCATTAGATGTGTAGATAATTACCAAGGTAGTGCGGATGTCTTTCAGAAGCCTTTGATTCCCATCATTTTACATTTGCCACCTTCATCTGTGTTTGTAGAATTACACAGATCAGAATTATTATTATTTTTTACAGTGCTACTAAGCAGTACTATAAACCTTTGATGACCTTGGAGACTTTGCAGCGTGTCCACTCATTACTGAAGTGGCTCATTCCATCAAGGACTGAGAAGATGCTCAGAGCTATTTTGGTACCAGATACATCTCTAGGGCTGAGGATTTCTATAGTGAAATAGAAGCACTCAAATACTCTATGTGGGATATACAGCACACAAAAGCCTCGTGTACAACTTAAGCTCTGCAATGATGATTAAAGGGGCTTGAAGGCAAGAGTAAACAGAGCTTTGTGCAGGCTCTTTGCACCTGCATGAACATTCCTCTAATTGCTTAGGCTTATTTACTTTTCGTCTCACAGCCAGAACCTAGAGATAAGCTTCCACTGCAAATCAGCTTGAATAAAGCAGTCTGCACCAACAGCAGAGGGAAGTGAGCCCGTGAATGTGTTCATTTTACTTTGTAGGCATGAACAGTCCATTATTATAGCCAATTATTCCTACTTCTTCTCCCACCAAACACTAAGCAAAACATGAAAATTAAAGCCTCCAAGTTGGCAGTGCACGTACTTAATCAAAATGGGATACCAAGCAGATGACTGGTGGATCCAGGAGCAATGTCATAGCCTTTGCTTTCCAAGTTGTCTTCACCAGCTAAAGACAAAAATTCCCCAAAATAAAAAAATGGGGGGGGGGGGGGGGTAGGGTGACACAGACATGACACATGGACAGACACGACACAATTATATGTCTAAACAAACTGGCTAACTCCAGATTCATATCTTCATACTCATTATTTCTAATTGTCTGCAACAGAAATACATGATGTGGAAGTCACAGTATGTCTCTTGTAGTGCTTTCTAGCAGCCAGAATAAAGGTATTGAAGTTGTCATTGTTATAAACTTGCTGTACCTTAAATATATGTTCCACATAGAAAAGGTGCAGAAGGCATGAGTGGTTAAATTTAAATTATGGTATAACTGATAATGCTGGTTATAAATTAGTATTCTTCTCTTGTTAAGAGATGTTAAAAGGCAGGAAATGAAATGTAAGTGGTCCATTTTGTCAGTGAAGAAAAATGAAGGGCAGATCTGACCTCAGGCCTGTGCATGTTTGGAGATGACCTGTAGAAGGCAGATGACCAGTGCAATGAGAGCATTTCCTGACAGCAGTGAGCTACTCAGCGCCATGGCGGTAAAAGGAGATTGCAACAATCTGCAAAAGGATTTCTGAGCAGTGACTGACAGCATGTCAAAAACCCAGCTGTAACCTCACACATGCCCTGAGAGATTCAGAACTAGCTATTACCACTCAGGGTTTTGAGTTAAAACAGATACTTCTAATAAAGCACCAACTTACAACTATTCTGTATTAGAATCAAAGAATGGTTTGGGTTGGAAGGGATCTTTAAAGGTCATCTAGTCCAAGCCCCCTTGCAATGAGCAGGGACATCTTCAACTAGATCAGGTTACTCAGACCCCATCCAACCTGACCTTGAATGTTTCCAGGGATGGGGCACCTACCACCTCTCTGGGCAACCTGTGCCAGTGTTTCACCATCCTCATCATAAAAAATTTCTTCCTTATATCTAGTCTAAATCTACCCTATTTTGGTTTAAAACCATTACCCCTTGTCCTATCACAACAGACCCTGCTAAAAAGTCTGTCCCCATCTTTCTTATAAGCCCCCTTTAAGTACTGAAAGGCCACAATAAGGTCTCCCTGGAGCCTTCTCTTCTCCAGGCTGAACAACCCCAACTCTCTCAGCCTGTCCTCATAGGAGAGGTGTTCCATCCCTCTGATCATTTTCATGTCCCTCCTCTGGACCTGCTGCAGCAGGTCCATGTCTTTCCTGTGCTGAGGACTCCAGAGCTGAACGCAGAACTCCAGGTGGGGTCTCACCAGAGCGGAGCAGAGGGGCAGAATCACCTCCCTCGACCTGCTGGCCACACTTCTTTTTGTGCAGCCCAGGATACGGTTGGCCTTCTGGGCTGTGAGTGCACATTGTCAGCTCAAGTTCAGCTTTTCATGCACCAGCACCCCCAAGAAGAACAGAATAGGAACATCATTATGCCATAGTAAAAGTCAATGGTGCATCCATAAACTGACTCTTGTATGCAGCTTAGGTTTCTCTATCTCAAACAAGCTATAGGAGACATAGAAAAAATACAGCGAAGAGCTACAGGATGAGAAAACTGTGGAGCATGTTCCATGCAAAGTGCAAATACACAAACAGGACTCTTCAGCTTGTAAAAGAAATGGCAGAGAGAGGTGTATCCCAGGAAAGACATCTGAAAAGCCATGGGAAAGCAAGGAAGAAGTAAACAGGAATGATTTCTTGTTCCAGCCAATAAAAGAACCAGAGGGCATCAAATGACAGGAGCAAGTGACAGACTCAAAACAAAAAAGGGGAGGCACTTACCCACACAGCAGCTAGTTAAAGATCTTCCTGCCACAGGATATTATGGATGCTAAAATCACATCTGGATTAAGAAAGTGATAAGAAGATACTATTTTGGTATAATATCACCTATAAGTAAGGAAGTCCTTAAATTGCAAATTACCAGAGGCTGGGAGGATATTCTGGGAAATTATGACTGTGCTTTCTCTGTTCTTGTACAGCACTCTGGGCACTTCTGCACTCAAATAGGTAGTAGGCTAGATGTACCTCTGGCCTGACTAGTAGAATTCTTCTGTTCTTTAGACCTTCTATTGGTTTCAGTAAAATATTTAGTTTGGAAAATGTAAGCTGATGCAACCTATAGGCCAGAAGGGTAAACCATGAAAAGAAAATAAATCTGAGAGAGGAACAACTTGTATTTCATTCCTTCGTGGTTAGATACCTTACCAGGATATTTTTATATCCACCTCCCACAGCTTTTCCTGCTCCATCCTTTTCTACATAGCCCATTAGCAAATTGCTACTCCATTTATACTGAGGAGCTCAGCAGTCAGTTAGGAGCTATCCCCACCTATTTGCGAGGGGGAAACATGTGAGTAAAGGTATCAGTAAAGATTAATCAGAGTTCGGATATGATTTAGAAACATCCAAGACAGACAGACACCCACATTGCTCTCTGCAGGAGTGGATAACTTTAACTTAGCAGAAACAGAGAATAAAAGCCTAGAAGGCCTTCTATAAGACTGGTAGAAAAGTTTTGTTTTAACTCCTTTTCAGCGGAAAATTACCCAGTCTGACGCTTGATCTCCAAAATGATGATGTTGGATTTTTTTCTCAGACAGTGTCAGATTTTTAAGGGCAAACTTCAGCTTTTCATTTAGAAAGTAATTGAAAGGTATTCACTTTGTAACTGCAAACTCAACTGAACACTCTGTGTCAGAAATGGCACCAAAGTGTCTCAGGGATTTGTCATTTGGGTCCTTGTCTCGCTGACTTCTCTACACCATCTGCCCTGAACGAACAACAGTTCCCATGAGGTACAGCAGTGATTCAGAGCAAAAATAGACTACAGAATACAGCAGCAGCCCAGGGTTCCCATTTCACAAAGCAGAAGCATGCAGGAGCTATCTACACTGCAGTTCTCTGGAGGTAACACTTCTGAAATGACACTTTTGGCCAAAACCAGGGAGTTCAGCTCTCTCCCTCATCCTTCATTTTTGCAGCTTAAGTCCTGAATCTCTGGGAGCCTAAATGATTTGTCAGTGTTGATAGGCTTTTCTTTAAAACTTTGGATGCAGAGATTGGGTGAAAATCAGTGGCAGGCCTAGGAAGAGTTAGGAGTGTATCTAGCAAGATTTCTCCACAGTGACTGAGAGTTGCATCACCTAAGATTTTTAGAGCAGAAGCCTTGTTTCAATCAGGCTTTAATCCTATTACACCTTGCTGTTTTAATGCAACATGAAGTCATAAAAGTCAACAGATTTGAATCTGGAAACATCTAACATTTCAACATGCTGAGCCAAATGTTTTTGTTTAAAGTATTATTCTTCTTCCTATCATCAAGTTTTAAATATTGCAATTGCTGTTTCCAAACACTGCCCTTCCACTATGTTTTATTAGTTAGCACTTAGGTGCTAAGTAGTAAACAGAATTCAGTCCACTGGGGTTTGTCACACTCTGCAGATTAGAGCAAAAGTAGCTGAAGCATTGTTCCTTAATAGTGGCATAAGTCCTTGTATGAGCAATAAAAGCTGCCACTTTCTTTATGAGGCAAGCTAAACGCTATTAAAATGATGAATGAACTAGTTCCATTTTATTTGTTCAGCCTTTCCCAGTGCTATTCCCACAACCCAATTTAAATCACCAGCTTGTACTCTACATAAGTTTCTATGATGTGCTTGAAATGCACAGATGCCTGCATAAAAGCCCTTCAGAATGGCAGTAAAGTTTTATTTTCTTTTCTAGTGAGCAAACAGTTAAAGAATTGAAATGGAGCTCAAATACACAGTCAAGATTAACCCTCATGTTCTGAGGCAGCTCTTAAGAGAATTTTCCATGTAGTTTAAGAGACCATCCTGCTTTGCAGCCAAGTGCTGCTGGTTATCCACGGGAAGTTGAATCTCAGACTGATCAGTCCCTCCGGACTGCAATACAGAACAATAATGTTCAGATCAAAAGCATCTTGATTAAATAACCTAATTAAAAGGTACATAGAACTGGTGCTGTAGCAGATATTTTTTTCCTCCTATGAGGATGGAATCTCCAAATTTACCATCTTTTCAAAATTAAGGGTAAACATTTGCTTCCAGTGACATGTTTATGACCTATTAATTAGTTCCTACAAGGATAGCTGAAATCCCAGCCCTGCTTTAACACAGTTCAAGGAGCTAAAATTACCTTCAGCCAAACATCCCAAGATAAAAACCGTGAAAAAAATCAAACACATCTTACTGAAATTTGGCTGGGTGATCAAATATGGATCTCCAAGGTGCTAGCTTTAATGCTGGTGGAAAGGAGGAGGGGAAGGAGGGAGAAGAGAAGGAGAGAGACAAAGAACACGCAAGTGAGCACACCAGAGCAATTAAACTGTCAACAAAATAAGCTGTCAACCAAAGTCCGTAACCCGTGTTTTATTTTAAATGAGCACTTAAAACCCAGTGGTCATTATGTGCTGTATGTCACCAGTCTGCTCCAGGCCTTACTTGTACAGGAGGATTTTTAGCTCAAGTCTCAAGTTTTAAAGATCCTCTGTTCAGTCTCTGGTGTATTAGGACAGACACGTATGCCTAAGGAATGGGCCTAACTGGGTAAGAAATGGTAAGAAAAAGAAGAGCTGGGATAGTCATTTGCTGTGGATAGCACTGTAAACCTAATAATAAAATCCATAAACTTTCTAAGTTCTTTTGCTGTTACACGCCTCATAATTTCAATGCAATTAGTTTAATCTAGTTGAAAGTCGCCTAGTCAGATAACTGAGATCTGGGTAAACAATACTGATTCTTTATTTCATTCCCTGCCCACCAAGCCAAAAGGTATAACTTTGTCTGAACTGTATTTGTAAACTTAGAGGAAGAGCTGAGAAATTGTTCATCCCATAGTGATGTGAATTGCCTGGAAGAACAATTCCTATGATATAAGTGTTTTCTTCCATAATTCTCCCAATAAAATTGGAAAAAAAAGTAAGTCCAGTAAATAGAAATGTGGGGTGCTGGTAAGGTTGGAACAAGTTCACCGATTGTCACGGGAACAGCTACAGCTGCAGTTAGAAGTGTAACAGACCACAAGTTTATTTCTTTTCTTCTTTATTTGTTACTGATTTTTATCAGAATATCTATTGAAGATGCTTTCCACACAGAGCATGGAGTGCAATTAAAGGAAATTGCTTTATCACTACAACAGCACCATGAGATCAGTGCGTGGAAAAGGTTCACGCGCTTGTAAATGGGATATGATCCACACTAAGGAAAAGTAGTTTGATAAGCTCAACTAGTAGAACTAATAGAAGCTCAACTTGCAGAAACCCTCAAATGGTTGTCGTTAAAGAATGAAATTAATGTTTAGAAAAACACTGTGTTTAGAGATATATGAGAGTCAGAGTAACGTCACAGTTATATGTGCAGCTCTGACTTTGGATTTTACAGCAGAATTCAGAGAAATTAGGAGGAACATTTATCTGGACTGACAGAATTCAGAGGAATTAAGAGGACTTTAACTGGACTAAAGAATTCAAGAACTTGGAATGTGGAAAAGGCCTGAAAGCTTTTGAAATCAAAGATACAGGATTATGCACTGCAAATTAGGGGGGGAAATTGTATAGAGCAGTTCTGGGATTAACTGAATGAGGAACAGCCTCGTGGGTAATGTTTTGAATAAACAGAGCATCTGAAAGGCTTGGAAGGAGAAAACTGTATGTCATAAAGCATAGAAATAAAGTTAAAATTGCCAAAACTCAAGGTGAGCTAGACTTCATAAGGGAAAATAAAACGTAGAAAAAGGAACTTTGTTTGTGTAAATAGTAGGACAAGAAAAAAAGAAGCCATCTAAAAGGAGAGTGGAGAATTAGGTGTTCAGGATAGCCCAAAAAGAAGTGAAGCAGACACTTATGTGGAACAAAGCAAAAAAAAATCACTTGTACAAATGAAAATACAAAATAGAAAATTACCGTGTGGAAGCAGGACACAATCATGCTAAGTGAAAAGGCAGCTGAACCATCAACATTCTGGGGAACCAAGGATGCAGTTTTATGGTCAGAGAAAGCCAATATAAGGCCTTTCGACAATCAGTGATCACTTGTCCTACATCAATTCCAGCAGTTGTGCTGCCATGGTGGGAACCGGGAAGCATACAAGATGCCCAAGACATAGGAACAAGATGAAATTTTGCAGCACACACTACAAGGTGCGTGCTGCACATCTTTGGCCAGGCTTTGGCACACCTGGCAAGTAACCCAGTTTAGGGACATGAAATTCCCATGTTCCTTCTATAGTCAACAAGGAACGATGGGCACTTCCAACATCAGTTAGAACATGAATCAGTCTTGTGGAGCAACTCGATGTGTTACTTGACTGACTGCATGAGCAGCAAGGGCCCCGTGCTTCAATGTTTCTCTCAGATATGTACCTACCCATAGGCAGGACAAAGCTATGCCCTCGAACTAATGAAAAAAATCTGTTATAAATTAGGGTTCACCCACTGGAGGTGCCAGAAATGAAGAAAATTCTGGCTTGATTAGTCAATCATAGCTGGAAAAGTCATTTGGTTTCAGATGTCCCTTGTGAGGCATTTTTAGAGAACAAGGCCATGATGAGGCCATCTGGAATACAATATGCAGTCCCGGGCACCCAGATGCAAGGAAGATTAATTCAGTCTGTAACAGGACTATAATAATCAAGGAAATGAAGAATTTATCTTCTGAAATGAGATTAAAAGATGCTGGCTTGTTTAGCCTAGGAGAATAAAGGCTGTGGGGATTCTGACTGCTTTCTATAAACTCATCAGTCTAAGTTTCTATAAACTTAGCAGAGGCTAAGAGCTATTTAAACTAAAAGACACTGCTGCTACAATAACAAATGGATAGACACTAGCCGTTAATAAATTTAGCCTGAACATTAGACAAAGGTTGCAAACCCCCAGAGGACTAGAACAACTTTTATTAGGGGCAGCTCCACCGCTTAGTTACATTGATGCTGAAGTGTGATCAGTTTATGGTTAGGATTTACAGCACAGCTGCCTGCAATAGCAAGGAGTGGGACTCATTAACTCACAGGGCCCTTTCTAGTCCAATGCACCTTTGGCCTCAAGCATTTCTCTTTGTGAACTGAGCATTTTCTCAGCATTGCTCGGTATTCAATGCATTTATACGTGTAGTGCCAGATTTTCAAACACCTTCATGCCTCACAGAGACAAAGGCCAAATTTTCAGAAGTGGTCTGCAGTCACAGGGTACTCTCCTTGGATACACCTACCTGAGGGTGTTGACTCTTCAGCAGATGATGACTTTTCTTTCTTATCATACACTTTTTCAGGGACTGTGTTCTGTGCCAGAAATGAAAAAAAAGGCATACAGAGGGCTTACAATGGAAATAATCTAAGCGAGAGGAAAGAGGTCCTTGTTTCCCTGATATTTCACAGAAGTCAGGGAGCCAGCTGAAAGCCAGCTGGCTGCAGGCTGAGTCTGGCTAAGGCAAAAGTGACACAGGCTGGTTGTTTGCAAAAAGGAGGTAGTGTGGGGGAGAGAAAGCAAAAGGCTAAGAGGACATACTGTGAGTTACCAACATACTCAGTTTTGATACAGAATTATTATACCTAAACAAAGACATAGAAACAGTGCCTAAAATAGAGCATAAAGGGTGGTTTCTCCTCTTCTGAATACCACCATGTAACCACATTTTTAGGCAAGCATCAGCATCTCCGTGACAGCGTCTCCTGTGCAAGGCAGCAGCCCCCACCCATCGCTCTTTGAGCATTGTTTATAGAAAATGTGTATATCTTAGGTGACATATTAGAAATCTGCCAGATTTTCCACCAGCTGAAAAGATCTGAGATTTGTGTGTCTTTGGCAAGAGTCACCTTTTAAGGATGTGTCCAAAGGGATGATACAGATATAACAGCATGAGTCCTAAAGGGTTCTCTTGACAAACAAAACCAGGATCCTTTGTACAAGAACACAGGATTTGGCTCAAGCATGTTTAGGTGGTTGAGGCCTACAATGATCCCCGCTGATGCTGGGATCTCTTCATTTTTCTTCTCTGCATGGCATTTTGTTCTTGATGGGGTCCTGGTCCCTGAATAAGGCTCCCAGGCACTACTGCAATACTAGGGAATGCAGTAACATCTCAGCAGTAAATTTCTGTTCATTTCAGAGTATGATCATCCTTGCAGTGCTTGTATATGCCATAACACCATATGGCAGCTGCATTTTTAGTTCCAGTATTAGTGTCATAATTGACATTATTTTTAATTTTTCCTAAAGGGCAAAATACATTTTACTTGTCCTGATCTCAGCAGACATTTGAGAAGGTAGGAGCATTAAGTAGCTCCTCAGCACTCTCAGGACATTCGTTTTCCAGATTAATCACTAAAGTTCCTTTGTGCTCAACCTGAGGGAGCAGGAGCATATTCAGTACTTGTTAACCCTTGTTTTTTTCATAGTTGGAAATGCCAGAACAGCGGGGCTTTCAGAGTCCTGCACAGGTTAATATACAGAGTAACTCAGAGTAACTTTGAGAATGGGTCCTGATAGTAAATATCATGGAGAAGTACTGTTGCACGTAGTTGAGAACCTGAAAAACGAACACATTTTCTATTCTGACTCGATTTTCAGTTGAGTCGTAACCAGCAGTTCTTCCCAGTAGTCAGGAGGTGGCAGCCTCTGCAATGGCAATAGAAACAGCCAATCATATTTTTTTCCCCACTTACAGGAGAATTGAAAAGTGCCTTTAAAAATGAGATTTGGGAAAGGAGAGAAATTAACATCAGTGTTATGAAAATGTCAGGCTGGACAGATTTTACTCACACACACACACACACACACACACTTGGGTCTTTAATTTGGAAATTCCTGTTCATCCTCACAACAAGTGGTATGATAATAAAATGGTTCTCTTATCAACTGTTTTGACACCATAATATTTCCCAATGAGATTATTGGATTTTAATCCTCTTTTAAAAGAAATGTTGCGCATCTCATTCATGTTACAAGCACAGAATAATGCTTTTCAGTTTTAAGCCTGGAAAGCAAATTGTATTTTAAAGCTCTGTTTTGTCTGTTGTGTTTTGAAATACAGAAGAGTGTTTGTATAGTGATAATTCGAAGAAAATCTTTTAGCAACACATGAAAAATGGAAAATTAATCTTAGAGGGAATCCCTTAATATTTTTAAATGTTCAGGCCACTTAATTCAAGCAATGCTACAACAACAAAAGAAATACACATCTTTCAGATGTGTAGAAGTTGAAGTGGTATGAGATGTGTGGTTTCTGGTCAGTGATCTTCTGATTGAAGCTTGAAGACAAGCCATAACTCGAGCTTTTTTTCTGCATCACATTAACACTAAAACACCAGCCTGTGTCAGCGTATAGGGCTCTGTCTTGGCAGATAGTTTAAACACTTGCAAAGTACTGCTTCCACCTCTTCCTTCCTATTCACAGAGCTCTTGAGCATCTTAACCTGCTGTTCTGATGCTGCTCCACATCTTCCAGACAATCCCCCAGCATAGAGCTACGATGTTCTTGAAATGTCTTTTCTTAGACTAGAAATGCAAATATGATTCCAGCTTTCATTCTCCAAAATTAGAAAGGAGTCACCATCGGTTCTACTATATATTAAAATACTGCTGGAGACAGCCACAAAGCTAGATGAAGGTTAATGCATACTGCAGAAGTCCATTAGTAGGACTGTTTCCAATGATTGCAATTAGAATTATGGGTTTGTAAAAACACACCCGTGAAAAAGGGTAGTATAGATTGCAGTTACATAGCAGCAGACTGATATCGTAGGACTCTAAATAATGCATAGAGAAGCTGAGTCACCTGTAGTAGGAACATTTTAGGCTGCTGCATAATTCAGGAGCTTTTGTTCCCATAAAGAATACATTAAGGTTTTCAATTCTAAACTTCTAACAGATCCATGGTCACTTGACAGTGATAAATAGTGACAATTAACATGTTGTGCAGTTTAAAGATCTCACTGTTTGACTTTCATTTTTCATTTCCATTTCTCCTACAGTCCTCACACTGCCATTCACCCTCATGTCAATGACCTGACTCTAGGCCCCATTCAATGGCAGCCTTTCTTCTCACTGAGGCTGATGTGGGTTGACTCCTGCCACAGCTTTCCCAGGGAAGACTGGACAGACTCATATGGCCATTCAGAGCAGCCCACCACAGCATAAAGCTTTCACAAAATGCCAAACCCAAGGAGTAGACAGGCTGCTCTGGTAATGACCTTCAGCTACGTGGAGCAGTGAGATACCTCTAGGGTGGTTCTCACTGAACCAGAACAGGCAGGGGACATGTACGGACTCAGCCTTCTTCAACTAGGCAACAAGCATCTCATGAAATGCTAGCCAGCTTTCTGCAGGATCTTCAGGCAGTTACTTGCCAATAGAAAAAAATATGGATTCTTCAAACACAGGAATTGCTGATTGAAATGTGTATGGCATGAGCTAGATGGATCGGATGAGTTGATCACAGTGGTCTTCTTGCTGGCATAGAAAACCTATTAAAAAAACATGTTGTTTTGACTGGGTTGTCTAAATTATTTATGAATGCCTGGATTTTCACACAAGACACATAGAGAACCTAAAATCTGACATGGTACCTCATGCCAACTCTTAAGTTGCATTTTTATTAGCTATCAAATAGCAATTAGGACATTGCTTAGAATCAGCCTCCTGTATCTAATTTGCTGGTAAATATGGACTTTGAAATCATGCCAGAGTGGTAGGAAGTGTTTCTGTACCTTCCAATAATGCCTATTTTTATCTCCACGAGCAGTTAGCACAGGCTGTGATAAGGTTTAAATAGTATAGATCTCCCATTGCCTGCAATGAAAGTATTTTTTTCCTCCTACTTACCTGTATTAAATTACACTTTAACATATTTAAAATTATCTATATTAGGTTATTTTTTCCTACAGCTGTAACAGGTAAATTGAGAGGGAACCAAATTGTAGTTTTGCTGATGACTTTAAGCCATTTACTGGAGCTAGATTCTGTAGCACAAGACTTTTCTCTACCACAGCAGGTTGCAGGAGGGGATTTTAAAATGTTTTGATTTAGAATCTACTTGACCTCCTTGCCTCTAAGAACAACTCCTATGACTTCTGCTGAAACTTGAGACTAGTGCAGAGGCATCCAACATTACTTTCTAGCTGTCAGGTTGCCTGAAGGTTAGCCCCTTACTCGCCTCAAATATATTCATGCATGGGGACAGTATTCATTCTCTTATTTTGGAGTGGCAGAACAGAAAGAATGTTTGTTAGGATTCAAAGCTAGAGCTAAAAATTAGGATAAAAGAACCCTTTTAACAATCAGACTTTTGCCTAAGCCTTGACACAAATTTCTTACCACTAATGAGAATCAACACAGCTCTTCAGTGTCCTTCCACATTAGCACGTTTCTCTCAATAAACAGACCTCGGTAGCTGAAAATCGAATTAAATCTCTGCTCTTAAAGTATGAAATGTTGTGACAGGAAGACTTAGAAAAGGGCCAGCAAATTAGATGTCAATTCTGAAGACAACTAGTACATGCAATGTACTACATTGTGTTGAGGATACATTCAAACAGAACAATGTGGAAATACAAAGAAAACAAAAGCAGATAAACCAAAACATAAACAGAAGTCATAAACCAAAAGTTGAGGACAAAGTCAGACTAATTAGATGAAAAGTTTCTCTGAATTTAAGACTATGTTTCTATAAATACTTTTGAACAACAGTGAGATGGAGGGTGGAAGGAATCAGAAGGCAAGCAACAGGAGGAGAAGGATACAGACTTTTCTAGAGCGGAGCCTTTGGTTCTGGCCTCCAACCTTTAATTTTGTGGGGGTATTCTCTGATAAATATTTCCCCTTCCTTCCCAAACTTTATGATTAAAAAAAGTCCCCCTAAAGTTCCTTCCTAAGATCAAAGCCATAAGCCTCAACCAGCACTGTTCTCAAGCACAAGTCTATTCTTTTTCCTTCCTTTTCTGACAGGTTTGGGGGCCTAACATCCTGCCCAATACTTACATTTCCCATAAGCCAAGAAAGTCTTACTTATTACAGTCAGAGACGATTTGGTTGTGGCATCTAAACCTCATTTTCTAAATGCCAGAGAATAGTTTACCTACCAGGCTCCCAGGGCTTTTCATATTCCCTTGGCAGGAAGGAAGTAGCTGTCAAGTGATTTCAGCACCCGTGACTGAAGGACCATCCCTTAGAGAAGGGAAAAAACCAAATTACCTAAAGAGCAAATCAAAATAATTCATTTTAACATTGTGTGTTTACCAGGAAGTTTTGTGGTTTGGGTTGGGGCTTTGGTTTTTTTTTTTCGCCAGAGAGCTGTGTCTGAAAGTAAATTAATTAGTTATAAGCAGTAATTAACTTTCAGAGCAATGGCACTCCACAAGCACCACAGTTAAAAAAAGAAATCGAGTGTGTTAAGGTTAGACTGAAAAGCTCATTACAGAGAGATTTTCCATCTCTGATGCTTTGCAGAAGAATTTTTCAAAATCACTAGGTGTAGCACCCGGAGATATAGTAAATGCTTCTGCTGCTGGTGTACCTCAAAACTCAGGGACAATAATACTGGGCAAAGTCTCCCCATCTTGTCTCTGTGGCCCTGTGTTGTCCAAGTGTGAAGCAGCTGCTTCCTGACTATACTGTAACTGTCATGTGCTTCTTACACTAGCTTTGCAAAGCCACTATTGCAGGCTGCCTGGGCTGGAAAATGTCTCCTTCTGACCTAACTGGGGCATTTCATGCCACAAGTCCTTTCCTTGCCACACGGGCCAGAAACCAGATGAGCATCATTCCCTCTTCACTCAGCCGCTCTTAGCAGGAGGCAGAGCTCTTGGGCCACACTCTGCTTTAAGCCAAAATGTTTTTTTGCTACTGATTGCAATCCAATTCCCAAATTCAATGGAAACTATAGAGAATGTTGAGCAACGTGTCTTAGGGAACACTTGCAAAACTATTTTTTTAAAAAAGCAGCAGCCCACATAAGCTTCCACCTAAGAGTCCTAAAGAAGCGTCTGAGCAGATTCCCAGCTTCCTACTCCAAGCTAAATTAAAAATACATATTAATGTGTTAACCTGATGTTTATTTTAAATGTGTCTGAATGTTGGTACAATTCTGAGAGGTTGAAAAAAATGCTTGTCTGTACCAACATCCAAGAGGTCAAGCATAGAATGGGGTAAATAGAGGTTGTACAAAACACAAAGTGATAGTTTATGACATTCAGCTACTGGAAAACTAAATCACGGGAGTATAAATAATGGAAGTCAACATGTTTTCATGAAAAAGTGTTAAATAAACCACTATTCCTTTAGCAAAGGCAATGGAGTAGATATATTTGGATAGTAAGACATGATGAGTACCACTTCATAGGATTGTGATTACAAAATTACAGTATCAAAAGCAGTTAGTAGATGGGTTGCAAAATTACTAAAAGCCACCTCAAAAAGTGGCAGGCACTGGGGTATTTCCATTATAAAAGAGTCTTTTCAGAGGGCTGGATCAGGAAAGCCCAGTGATTCATACAGTCCTCAGCATTAATCAATGTTTCCAACAGTGTCCTAAAAATAAATATAAAATTGTTGCTGATAAAATGAGATAAAAAAGATTAGCAACATTGTTAAATGTTGATAAGTAAATCATTCAGAATGACCAGTGCCTTTCATAAGCTATGCCCATTCAGTCAAAATATGCTTTCCCACAGACACCTAGAAGCATAAAAACTATGAAGGTGCTTTGCAGACCGTATTGAAAAAAATGGGAGGGGGGTAGTGGAGGGAGGGGGTCATACTCTGGAAAGCAGAAACTCAGGAAAGGTCAGTGACTCTGAAAGTCAGGCTGGCTGAACAATTCAGCATGAGCTCCCAGCAGCATGCCAAGACAAAGACAAAAGTAGTATTTGTATAACCATGGAAAAAGTGAATAGAGTAGAATGATGATTTTGCCACAGTTTCAGACAAGCAAAAATCCAGTTTGAAGACAGTGGCTGAAGTTCTGATATTTAGATTTTTTTTAAGGGGTGTGGAAAATCACTCAAGCTTCCTGACAACTGAAAAATAAGACTGAGAAGTAAAGAAGTTGCCTCAGCAAAAGACTCAAGGAGCTCACTTGTTTAGGGTAGTGAAGAAAGACAACTGACTTGTATGAATGTCTTCACAGGGAGAAAATGCTAAATATCAGACAGCTTTTTAATCAGACAAACCAAGAACAATGACTACACTCAGGATCCAGACCTGTTCAAATGAGGAAAAGTGCAAATGCAGAGGCGTAGAGCTCCTGTTACCCAGGGAAGTAGCATATTCTCCATTTCTTGATGTTTTCCCATCAAAACTGGCAACAGGTCATTTCCAATCAACTTACTGAAAGCCTATCTCAGCTAGATTCAGATTAGTTGCAAAATCCCTTGATGCTGCTCTTCCCTGGGGACAGTTACAGACCCAGAAAAGCAAGCTTCCCATGAATTACAAGACTTACGTCTTGGGAGATATGGATTCAGTCCTTGCCTCTGCCAAACATGATTTGTATGCCACTGAGCTAGTTACTTAAAGTAAGCTTTATTTTACCTAGTTTTAGATATCTAAAAGCTAGATGTCTATTAAGCATGTAAATGTCTGAAGCGTTTTTATCCTCAGCACCTCTGTCAGCCAGTGAAGAGAAGCAGGCACCATTGGAGAGCTGTTCCTCTGACAATTCTTTAAAAAATCACTGTAAAATGAGGAATTTCATGCTTTGAAGAAATCTCTATGCTGATTGAAGGAAGGCAGGAAGGTGACTGGCTTAGACTTGGACAACGACACTCTAGACATATAAATAAGGGAAGGTCTGCTATAGTCTGCTTCAGCAGAGGATATTCAGGATATTAATATTTATAAGCTGCTGTGAAAATAATACCTTAGATACTTAATATTATTAGGAAATATATGAATAGCTATGATAAACGGTGTCAGGAAATCACAGTGTACAAATTTTTGCAAAGCTCTAGCATGAAAGAAAACTGAATCGTGAGATAGTACAGGTCAGTATTCAGACTGTGAGCCAGATCTCTGAATGCCATGAAGAAATACTGAGGGTTTTGAATCCATGTACACTTTCCTTCATGGCAAAGATAGCTTAAAAGACCTCTTTCCCCAAAAAAGGGTTTTTTCCATTTTAAAGGGTTATTTTTTACCAGCCTGGCTTTCAGGATGGCAACAAAGTTGTGCCAGCACAGCTGATGGGGCCATGAACTGCTTTGTGGCAGCAAAGGCCTTTTAAACCAGACGCACGACTGAAAAAAAGGACTGTGGAGTTACAGTATAATGCAGAATAGTTAAGGAGGCAAATGAAATTCCAGCATAGCTCTGAAATGGCACAGGGGAGAGGAGAACTGATTCAGGTAAGACAGTTGATCTTACAACATAGAAGAATGTTATGACATTTCTCTTGACCAAAAGGTAGAGTCTCTCTCATTTACCCAAACTCTGAAGGCAATGGTTCAACTGACCACCCTGAATAGAAACATAAGGAACATACAACAGTGAGTTTCCTATCTGCTTGTAGGAGCAAATCCTTTCTTAAAAATATATCTGTGTTTTATTTTCTTTGGATTTGATCCCAGCAGTCAGATGGGGAGGAAGTGTTGCACTTCCTTTATAGTAAAGCTTAATCAGTACATCGAGAGATCCATTCTGCAGCCTTTCCTTATACCAGGAGAGTTTACTCCTCAAACACTAGTCAGCAGAAACAGCGGCCCTGATATGAGGATCAAATGTGACTATATCTAGCAAAGCCTTATGTAACCACAACCATGCAGCAAACATCATTCCAGCTCTCTAGCACACTCCCGCCTGTCCCTCGACCCAGAGTTTCTCAGCAATTCCAAAGAGCCACAATTAAACCTGTATAAAAAAGCACTACAACAACCACCACCAAAACAGCTCTGCAGAAAACCGCATTAGGAGGCAGAGTAGACTTGAGTAACATATTAGCAGGATTGGAAGCAAAATTCTCTTTGTTCAAGCAATTTACATAATGTCTCTTCTTTTTTAGCCTTTTTTCACACCGGTTATTTAATATAGTCATTATACTTGGTTATGGCAGTTTGAATTGGCATGCTGCCAAAAAGATACTATTTAGCAGGGTCTGAGGGGCTAGATATTTGAACAGAGCATTTCACTTATTGAACTTCCCCTGCTCTGCCTTGAAAAGAGCTTATAGGGATTTTCTCACAATGTTCTCAAGGAGCTGGGCTTGATTAGGGGGAAAAAAAAAACCACCAAACCTTAAATAGCTTTACCCAACATGAGATTTTACAAAGTAAATAGAAGAGATATTTTTTAATAAAAAAGGAGGGACTAGTTCACACAGAAAAGTCACAAGTGCATTATGCTTATTCCCTCTACTACACTTGCAATTTTTCAGCTAGCTTACCAAATCTTTCCAATCAATATCCCAGCTGATGTTTCAATGTATATTAAATAGATTTAAGAGCTGAGAAGAGCAGAATATAAAGGCATACATGCATTGGATGTGGACATGTATATAAGGATCAAATTCAATAAGAGGAAGAGACCTAGTCGTGAACTGGGGTAGTCAGGAGGCAGAAGCCTACAGGATAACAATAATACCAGGATTACTATCGCGACAAGCGCTGTACGGAGAGGAGACCTGCTGGGACTGGCTCTGAGCTGGCCAGGCACCACCAAGCAGGGCTTGGACACAAATCTGGCTCAGCACAATTCTTCACTGCAAGAATGGATCTTGTGCACTCGAGTGCAAGTATAAACCTAGAGAGGAAAAGTCAGCCTTGCCACAGGAGTGTGATAAATCAGACCAAACTTTTCTGAGAGAAAAGTATCTTAACTCCCAAGGGAGAGCATTTAGCTAAACAGTTATTTTAAGACAGCTATTACAAGGGGAAGGGGAGGGGAGTTTAATTTTTCTTCTACCCAACTAATTATTAAGAAAAAATGTCAAAAGGTGACAGGAAATGTGAATTTAAAAATTCCCAGAGCAGAACAAAATATTAAATAGCAAAGTACTGTAAATAGTCTAGCCTTAGTTTTGTTATTTGGTTGGGAAATTGCCCTTGCTTAGGTAGTCAACTCTAATTAGAATTCACTTGCATATTAAAATGATCTACAATTAATATGAATGAATATAAGATTCCAAAGTTCAGAATTCCACATTTCCCTCCCTAGGCCATTTTACTTCTTTACTCAGAGAAATTAATGCAACTTTTTCTTCCCAATCCATTTAAGTAGAGTCTAAGCAATATCCTGTCTCCAGTAATTTCGCCACTTCCACAGATGAACCTGTGTGGCTAGAAAGCTTGAGTATCAAACAATCAGTCATTAGAGTGACAGCTTCAAGCTGCAAGCTTGGTGAGCCTACCTTGTGTGGCCTGCAGTAATGGCACTTCTCCTTTTCTCCCCATTCACATTTCTTTTTTCTTCTTGCAAAATGTTTCACTCCTTACCAGTAGCTCAGCTGAAGCCTCTATTCCCTTCATTTCACTGTGACCATATAATTCTTTTTAGTTATTTTGATGCACTCCTAGGTAAAATTACAAAATTAAAAAAAATTTAAGCTATGGCAAGAGCAGGCAATCTAGCCTCTTCCTGAGCCAACCCAAGGGTCATACAGCTGTCACTTCCTTTTATCCCATGTGTTCATCATAAGAAAGGCCTGTCGCATTGGAATAATGTTCTTGCCACTATCTTCTTGACATGGAAGCACTCCAACATGACATACATTTTTGTACTAGGTAAGGCCTCAGGCACAAGACACATCAACAACGTATCTTCTCTGACCCTCCCAGAAAAGTGAGCATTTTAAAATCCTTAATGCCATACATTTGTCTCTAAAGAATGCAGCCTTGCTTGCACTCTTGGCAGCTTGGAAACAGAAAATCACTTTAAATAAATATCTAACATGCCATTGAAAAAATATGATGAATTAGTCATTACTCCTTACCATAATGTAATGGCATTCCTGAAAGCCAGGCTCTATTAGCATTATGGGGAGGTGTTGAGACAAGGATGGTTGTCCTGGGGATTACTGCTGGGGGAAGCAAAGATGAGACAGTGGTACGTTATGAAGTGCAATCAGGATGCTGCCACAGCCTCTGCATACATCCCTACACATACCTGCAGTTTTGTTTGTAACTTGACAAAGAATTACCTTATAAATTAGCTGAACATTTGACTCTTTTCCTCTAGGTGTTTGTAAAGATGCACATTCTTAAACAGACTTGTGGGTTCAGTGAGTCTGTAAGTGAATAGCTCCTCTGGATACTCATTTTACTGTTAAACCAAAGTAAGATTGTTATACAAAGAAGTAAAATGAAAAATGCAATACGTATTAAATGGTGCTTTCAAGCAATGATCAGTACCAAATTCTGTACCCCAGGGATAATTACATGAACTGGTATCTGTTGATATAGTTTCATTATTTATTGAAATGTCTTTCATTATTCTTACTTGCTGTTTTCATCTTGCCAGTTCACTGTTTTTATTACAGTTTCTGCCCATGTGTACAAGTGAGTGTGAGTAGGGGATATCCATAGCTAGGCTCTTAACTGGCAGATAAACGCCTCACATAGCTCCAAAGCATCCATAAACATGCACACACACAATTGCATAATCTGTCATAATAACATAAAGATCTGCAGAGCAGAAACTAACATGCAGTAATACTTAAAATCATGAATTACTGCAGAGAATACCCAGTAATATCTGCAAATATAAACCATACTTTGCTTTTTTATGAGCCAATTGATAAAACATATGTTATGCATATGGTCTATGGGGAAGTACTGTAAATAGAACCGCTGTTAAGTTTGTTACAATAGAAAAAAGGTTTTATTTCCACCACAAGTTTTCTCATTCTTGTTTTCTTTACATTGTCAGATATGCCCCTGGCCTAGTCATCCCCTGCACCACCATGGTTTCTATTTAAGACTCTGCCAGCAAGCTAAGAGGTCCCTTGGTTCAAACACTGTATTTCAAAACTGTGCCTTCCTCAGCAGAGACCAAAACACACCTGGATGGGAGAAAGAGTGCACATAAGCTTGAACTAAGCAACATTATTATCCTCTTCAACAGTGAAAGCTTCCACACCTGATGGGAGAGACTATTGCATACTCTCCCAACCTTCAGTTCCACAAGGGATGACTATTTTTACTTATTTCTCACCAGGATATGAGATATGCACTGACAGGTGCTATAAAACAAATTCATCCTCATTCATCATTGAAGTACTGTCACTGAACAATCACTGAGAATGCATGGAGCATCTGGGTGCCCTTTCTTTGTGATAGATAACACACTCTCACCCTCCATAATTAGTGTAATTACCAGTAATAATTAGATGCTGCCTCACTGGCTCCAGAAGACATGCATTCACATGCACCAAGTCTAACCTGAGGTCTGTTTGAAGTCTTGATGGAAGACCAGGGAGAAACATAAGTGAACTTACACCATATTCAATGCATACTTGTTCCCTATTTTATTACAACCTAGAGATTTATTAATTATATATTAAATCATCTTTGTATAACAATAGAAGCATTTACTTCTATGGCAGATGTCAATATTTGCCAATAACAGGATTTTAAAATATGGTATATCATAACAACCCTAGATGCTGCATACCTGTTACCACAGCAGTCAGGTGAGGTATGGTAGCCATAATTTGCTACAGAACTCACAGAATGGTTGACGTTTGAAGGGACCTCTGGAGGTCATCAGGTCCAACCCCCCGGCTCGAGCACCTAGAGCAGGTTGCCCAGGACCGTGTCCAGATGGCTTTTGAATAGCTCCAAGGAGGGGAACTGCCCAACATCTCTGGGCAACCTTTTCCAGTGCTCAGTCACCTTTACAGTAAAAGTGTTTCCTGATGTTCAGATAACACCACTTGTGTTTCAGTTTGTGCCCATTGCCTGTTGTCCTGTCACTGGGCACCACTGAAAAGAGCCTAGCTCTGTCTTCTTTGCACCCTCCCTTTTATACACATTGATGAGAGCCCACCTGAGCCTTGTCTTCTCCAGGCTAAACAGTCCCAGCTGTCTCAGCCTTTCCTCATAAGAGAGGTGCTCCGATCCCTTAATCATATTCCTGGCTATTTCTTGGACTCTCTCTCCAGTATTTCCATATCTATCTTGTACCAAGGAGCCTGAACTGGACACAGTGCTCCAGGTGTGGCCACACCAGTGCTGAGTAGAGGGGAAGGGTCACCTCCCTCGACTTGCTGGCAACACTTCTCCTACTGGAGCCCTGGTTACCTTTGGCCATTTTCACAGCAAGGGCACATGTTGCTGGCTCATGTTCAACTTGATGACCACCAGGACCTCCAGGTCCTTTTCTGCAAAGCTGCTTTCCAGCTGGGTGGCCCCCAGCATGCATTGGTGCATGCGGTTTTTCCTCCCCAGGTTCCAGGCTTTGCATTTCCCCTTGTTGAACTTCATGAGGCTCCTATCAGCCCATTTTTCCAGCCTGTTGAGGTCCCTCTGGATTGCAGCACAACCCAGCCACTCCTCCCAGATTTATGTCATCTGCAACTGCTCTGTTTTATCCTTCATAAGATGATTTCAATGAGATTATAAAATCTCGCCTTAAAATATGCAGACCTTGTTTTGAAAGTATACCCCCACAAGCACTTTTTCGCCAGCTATGATCCACAGAACAACAATAAATACATTGCAGTTGCTTAGCAGATACCTTACAGCACCTATTAATATTTGCAATGCAAAGATCATAACTGGTGCTCTGTGAGAAAAGTACTGAGTTAACAGTGTTACACTGATCCAAAAAGGTGGGGAATTTCTCCTGTGAAGTGCTATCTTCCTCCTGGGCAAGCACAGTAGTAAAGAAAAAAGGGAACAAAGTTCTGCCTGTATTCCACATCCAAAAACATTGCAGTAAACCTCTGTTCAGGCATTCAGGATGGGATACCAGTGCCACTTTGGTGGTATTTGTAACAGAACAAGTCTCTCTCTCTTTCTGTCTGTCTCTCTCATTCTGTCAGTCATTCTTCATACTTACTAAGAGGTATTTCCAACGGAATGCTGCTGGCCACCAATGTCTTGATGGTCACTACTGCCTTTATATTATTCTCACGGTAGCATTGAAATGCTATCCATTGAAATATTCTGTACAGGAACATCAAGAACAGATTTACTTTGCCATGTTTGAAAAGGCTGACATTTCCACAAACCAGCACTGCTCATTTGCAAAATTGAGACTGATTTCAAAAGGTCTATACACATCTCAAAGCTCCCACAGGACAGCAGAGACGACAGTAAGCAGCCTAGTCTTGACTAATAGGCTGACACTGCTTTATGGCAGGACACTCTCCAGCTGCTGGAAAGCATTGAAGGGAGACTGAAACTTTACCAGAGAGACAGCCAACTTTTAGGCTGCTCCATTTCTGCTGAAGGACTAGACTAGGAACCTTTGTGGATCCACTAATACACAAGAAAAGCAGATCTTTTCATCCAGCTTTTGTTACTTTCCAAAATACACTTATCTATTAATCATTTCATGCTGTATCAACCTACCAAAACTCTTTTCACCCCACTTATACCACAGATAACAGGTGCAGGAACAAGATGATATCAAACACTTTTGAAAGTGACACCTTATATTTTTACAGATCTGCAAATATATGAGGGATGTTGTCACGGTGATAGATACAAATTATAAGAAAAACAAGGTTTCAGACATAGATGATATCTTTTATTATATCATTTGATCCCTTTGTGAAAAGCAGATACCCAATTCCTTCATCAGATCTGAGAAGGAAGCAGTGAGGCTCATGCTAAATCCAGGCTAGGAGCAAGGGCTCCGAGCACTTGGTTCCCCCAACATCAATATCAGCGCTGTGCACCGCTGGAGTCACCCAGCAGTAGGAATTTGATCTGACTCAGACATGGGCACATGATTGCTGTTCTCTCGTGTTAGTCAGACACTATGGAGCTGTATTCTTTTATGCTGGCTCAGTGCCGGGGAAGGAGGCAGGGGCAAGATACACTGAGCTGACTCAACAAATATTTCTGAACAAAGATACACCAGAAGCTCAGCCTGTTGCAGCCTATAGCTATAGGATTTTAGAGTGGACTTCAGGAACCCTCAGCCCAGCTGCAGGCTATTGGCATATCAATAACACCATTAACTTAATCTGTCACTGAGTTTTGAGAGATAGGTTGTTAGCATCTGCTAAGCAGAAAGCGGTGCCAAAAGAAGAGGAGAGGTCACCAGCCTTATGGAAGAGCAGGAGGACGAAGCATGTAAAAGCTACCAGAAATAGAGGGATCTGCCAAAAGTGGTTATAAGTAAAATAAGCATTTCTATTTGTAACTCACAACCATAGCATTGATATTATGACTCCTGTCCTCCTTTCATCCCTCTCTGACATCTATACCTGATGCTGAAAATATGATTGTCCGACTGCAACTGGAGAGCTCAAAGTTGCAGTCCCCAGTAACCAGCAATCCTTTTAATACAGTGACCCATGACTACCATACCACCTCTTCCAGCTGCACCATTTTCCCCAAGGTAGTGTCAGGATTAAGCCCCTGTCCTCTTGTTGCCACCACTGGACCACAATAATATCTGGCTGAAACCCTGAACTTTCAAAGATGGACACACAGTATGTGGTCAATATGCCAAAGCCTTTCAGGGTCCTGCCCACCCTTGGGGTGGCTCATTTTGCCACAGTGAGACAGACTCTTTGCTCACATCAACAACACTGATTTCAAGAGAAAGATATGAACATACACTGGTGGAGAAGGCTGGGACTGACCTTTCTTTCTCACTCCCCCTCCTCCACAGGACTGCTGAGATGTTTATTACTTTGGTGTCTATGTGCTGACCTGTATACTATAAATTTGGACTGAGGCAAATTTTACAGTTCAACAAATATAAAATATTTTTTAAAGAAGTCACACATGGTCAGATACAAAGTCTGGAAAACATCAGCCCAAAAGTTATCATAACTGAAATAAAATGAAACTTTAATTCAGTCAGATTCAGCATTACTCAAGGCAATGGAAGGTACTGCTTCCAAAGCCTGAATGTGCTGCCCTTATATGAGTTTCTCGCTGCTGAAGACTATAAATCCTTGATCAGATGATCCTTCCTGAACTGTAAAATATATTGAGTCAAGTTCAATTTAGTTAGGCAAGAGCAACACTTACTGAAATCAGAGAGACTTAGAGCAAAAGGGGGTCCTACAAATCAGCTGCCCTGGCAGTGACAACTTGTCATACAAGGACTGATAAAATCTTCAATACAAATGGTTATCTGGGAGATTAAGCCTGTACTCAGTGGACCTGAATCCTTCAAAAGCGTGAAATTACTTGGAAAATTGAGGGGACACATTTTCCCCAGGTACTTTAGTCACTTGTCTACCTCATTACGCAGCTAAATACCTTTGGAAATGTAATCTTCAATCATACTCTCAAAGGAGATGGATTTCTAGAGGTGCACAGATGTCCAGGAGCTTTAAAAAGTGCCTAGTTGTTTAGTTCACAATAAAATCAATGAGAGTTAAGGGCCTCACGTAAAACCACGTCGATCTGCCTAATTAAAGAACATAGCCCCTAAGATCATGTGTCTTGTTGAAATCAGTGAGATTGAAGCTCTTGCAAGCTCTCAAAGCTACGCTTTGGCTTTCCATGATACAGTCCTCCGGCACCTAGCAGGAGCACCTGATCAATGGGAACGAGGATGGGAGAGGTGTCAAGCCTGAACCAGAACCAGCCTCCAGGCACGGCTGGGCTGTAAGGACAGAGGTCTTGCAACAGCAGGGAACAGACAGCCCATAGAAAAGCTGACATTAAAACAGGCCAGTCCAGACCTTCACAAAGACATTTCAGTCATATCCACACTGTTTAAAGCAAGCCATGGGTTTGCTTAGACCATCTGAGAACGTGTTGTTCTTTAAATAGCAGCTTAGGATGAGAGTTGCCACTTCCAATTTAATCACCCTTCTTTGATATAGCCTGGTGCTTTGCAGCCGGATAATTAACCTTGATATTCAGTCAGACTTCAAAACACACAACTCCCGTTGCTGTCAATTAGCTGACAATGTCGAGTGTGTGTTGATGGAAGGTTTTTGTGTGACCCTGGCAATATGGCATTCAGGAAATTTCAGTAGCTAATACAATCATCCTGCCGGAGAAAGTCCTTCACAAATCACTCCAACAATTTTAGAATGGGATGTGAGATTGCGAATTTGTCACTGGATTGAGTTCGCTAAACAAAACAGATGTACATTAATGTTTACCCTACTTTCTGTTCTTACTGCAACACTGCTTTCTAAAAGATCCATCCAGATAATTGGCAAACCTTCTTGTTATCATGGTCTTGTACAGCTCTGAGCACAAGGAAGATGCCTTGATCTCAGCTAGAGCATTCAGAAGCTACCATACTTTTAAATACTAACATAAGGCCGGAGGCAGGGTTATAAATGATTGTTACAAAATAATTTTTTATATATAAGGCGGTGCAATAAACACTGCAATATGAAAATGGGACACTGTATGGGAAGGGCCAGTGGCACTTTATTTTTCCCACTGATTTCTTTGCATTTATAATAAAGAGTTACAGGCTACTGGTAACAAGCTTAAATTAGTGGGCAGCAAGAAGTTTGAATCAGACTATTTTCCTGTTATCCCACAGTGGATCACATTCTGCTAATGAGTGTTAACCCCACAATCAGGCAAACATTCATCTTGAGAAATGAACAACCTCATTCAGGGCTTTTAAAGCAGCCAGCACAGTCAACGGCTAAAAAGAAATTGGCTCAAACACAGCTACTTTCCTTTTTAAATATTGTTCTTCCTCCCTGATGAGAATGGGAGCTAATGGCATAAGTGAAACATTCTCGTAGCAAAAGCCAAAAGCTGCCCAAGTCCCTTCCAGGTTAGAAACACTGTCTTGTGATGAAGAAGGAATAGCTGATGCTCAATTGAATGCTTTTGCACAGGCTAGCTAGAGCCTTTTGTGAAGGTTCCTGATGTGAGCTCAGTTTGAATTCCATATTTTCAAAGTACTTTGCCTCATCTGCTGAGTGAAAATAGCAAAAAATAGGAAAAAAAAAAATACCGGTCTGTTGTGCTTTTCCCTGGATTTGAGAATGACATCAACCTTTGGGCCTTTTTCTGATCTATTCTGACAGTAGAAAAAATACTGACTACTCCATTTTCTACACAGGGTCAACATTATGAAGAGGAAAAACGGGCTTTGAGCCATGAAATAATTGCACTCAATAATCACTTAATAGAGGCCAAGGTGACAATAGATAAGTTGTCAGAAGACAATGTAAGTATTTAATTATGGATACATCTCGAGATTATATTCAGAAATAAATTAGGCCATCCACTTCCCATGAAATTATAGAATAATTTCTTATTGTTTACGTAAAATGTAACTTGTCACCAAGACAGTTAAAATTCATGTTTGATTGTTCCCATCATTTTGTGAATTCAGCTCTCCTTATGCTATGGGGTTGGGGTGAGACTTTTCACTGATTTTTTTTCCTTATGTCTAATCTAAAACTGATGAAAAAAATATTCTAAGAAATGGCAATATTCCCACATTGATTTTGCCATCGGTTTCGGTCTAGTACAGCGAACTGGTGGAAGCACATGCTCAGAGCTATTGCGTGGACACATGTACGGAGTGAGGATTCATCATAAGGATTTTAGGCAGTGCAGAGCCCCACATTTCCTGCAGTTCCTCTGATCTTTCAGTCTTTGCTCACTGAAATGGGATGCCCGGCACAAGTGAGCTCTACCAGCAGAAGTTAGTATTGACCCAACCTGGTCTCTCAGATTATTGCAGGGAGTGGGAACCAGGTTTTCCCCAGCTGTGGTTCATGTGGAACAGTTTACCTATCTCTGTGTGGAAGGGAACAGGGAACATCTCTGGTGATTGTCACCCTGCATCTCATTAAACACTGCTGAAAACTGGCATGCGCACTGCAGCTGGCAATCAGCTCATGAAATTCTTCCAGGGACAAACCTAAAAAGACAGCAAAGAAAGGAAGATTGCAGGCATTTAGTTCATTATTGTGCCATTCCTTAGACACTTAATAAAAAATTCATCTACAGAAGACATGTTTCTGTTAGCACTTATTTTTCAGCATCTTACATTCAATCTTCCCATATTTCATATGAACTCTTAATCATAGCAGGGAGCATTTGATCCCATTAATATGCCTGTTGATGTGAATTGTACCTATGCTATTAACAGCTTTCCAACGGAAACAAAGAGTTCACAATCTGCCCCTTTACTTTTATAGAAATTGTGTTGAAACAACAGTTACTTCATAACTCTAATAGCTGTAACTAACTGAATGTGGTAAATGCAATGGGCTACATTTAGGTTTTAGAAGCACAGGTATACATCCAGACTAATTCAGCTGAAATCAGTGGAGTTATTTCAGATTTAAAATAGAGGGGAAAAAAATTATAAAACTCTCCTAGTAAGTATGCATGTATTTACACTACTTCATGGAGTCAGGTTTGAGCCCAGGTTTGAAGAACTGTTTTCAATATTCATAGTTTTTAAAAGGCAGCTTAGACTGGACTGGAGTTCAGAGTACTCTTCTTCCAAGAATTATTCTGAACTACTCTGAACATTAGAGTATGGTCCAGAAGCCTCAAATAACAGTACCACTTCTTCATACTTGAGGTCAATTCACAGACAAAATTCTGCCCTTAGTTATGTAGCATCACTAATGAAAGTAAAGGTTAAATTCCAAATTTTAAATAGAGAAATATGAAACAAACCATTAATATTATGCCTAATAAGTAGAGACAGTGTTAAACTGAAGAATCCTACACAGGGAGAACATACTTTTCCCTTGCCAGCATTTCTTCCTTCAATTATATTTCCCCTTATTCTTTTGACAGATATGTAAAATGATGCTTTTGATGCAAAAACATGTTTTACACAATGGGAAACACTTTTGGTATTAATTGCCGATTATCGTTCGAGTTGCTACAGATGTGGCTAGTTTCCATTCAGATAAACATTAAAGGACAGAAAGTCACTCCAGTCACATGGCATATCTCAGCATGTTGAGAACAAAGTACACGTGGCACATTTAACTCACATGTAATTTTTCTGTAGTAATTTTTAAAGCTGCTAAAAATAAAGTGTCAGAAACACTTTTTGTACTCTCCATGACAACCGCTTCACAGAAACAGAGGCACAGAGCTTTTGAAGAAAGGATTGGATTTTGGAGTGATTTCATTTTTGTGTGTTTAGTGATGCCATATGGGACTTGGAGTACTTTGTGCTATACATTGTGCAGCAATATATTATGTGTTTAATGTGCATGTAACATGTCAGAATCACATGTACATGCAACAGATTTTGCTTCTAAATTGAATTCTTGCATTCCTACTGTTTGCATCTGTTTTCAGGAATAAAAATAGTGTGTAGTGATATAAAATTTAAGATATACATAAATGAATGTATCTCCCCAGTACATTTAAAGCAGAAGTGGCATCTCTAAAACCTCATACAGACACAAAAAAAACCCCACAAACCAAGAGTATCTAAAGGCCCTTGAATGTGAAGATATAATGAACTAATGATCATAGGAAAACTACATTTACTACCCCCATGCCTCACAGACTCCCAGGAACATCTTGTTTTACCTATTATAGAATAATTTTTAAATGTTTTTTCAAAACAGAGGGAATTTCCACCTTTCCTTTTCATAGAAAATTTCATTATCAGTTTTAAAAGAACAAGTGGAATGGTAAAAATCTGCATGCAATAAAATGATAACATTAATGCCAGAGAAAAGTAAAATCATTTCAATATTCAACACCTTTTCTCTATAAACATTTTCTGATTTTTACAGATTAACACAGCCTAGTGTCCATAGTACCTATATGCTTTGTCTATCTCATCTATACCCACCTATAAAGTCAGCTTCTGAAGCCAACTTTGTTTTTAATGGCACCTAGATCAGGAAAAGCAACATACAACACTTACCTCCAGGAACCCAAAGATACTGGCTGAAGGATACAGTTACGGTCAGGTGTGCTAAATTAAATTTAGACAAAGGGCAAATCTATGTACTGAATTTTCCCATTAAATAGGCTGTGGGAGCCATTCAATACAAAAATAGTATAAGTGGCTTGTTTAAATTCTCTTTTTCCCTGTGTGGAATTCTCATGGTAACTTCTTACCCAGTAAAAATACCCTGTTCTGCAGCATCAAATATTTGCAGTGAGATTTAATATGTTTGTATAGCTGCATTCTGCAGGATATGAAAGGAGCCAGGAACCAGCAAGAAAGTTTCATAAGGAGACAAAGGCCTACTTTTAAAAAACAATACAATGTATATTTCTGCAATGAATTTCTCCCACAGCCTCATAAGATTATGTAAGCATTTTCTAAAGTAGTATCTTAGTACTGATCTGGATAATACTCAGTAAAAATGTCTGTTCTTAAATTTTCTTTTTGCTTAAAAGATCATGTCTATTTTAGTCTTCATAGAGCCATGCATGCTAACAGTATAAAGTCCAGTTCCTAATGGTAAGTATTCATCTTTTAAAATGCAGAGTACTGTTCTGTAGTTGTCAAATTTTCTTTTTAGTAATTTTATCAGCCCTCACAGAGCAAAGGGGCAAACATCTCACGACCATGCAATAAACACGGAATCTTAATGTATTTGAAAGTTAAAGTATGCTCCAAATTTCCCCAAAGTCAATTTTTAAAAGATTGCTCAGGCATGGGAGAAAGGCTGAAAGCCACAAGCTATTTACAAACTTTAAAAAACAGGCTATTTTTTGTTTTTCTAGGAGCTCTATAGGAAGGACTGCAATTTAGCTGCTCAGTTGCTCCAGTGCAGCAAGAATTACGACAGGGCACATAAGCTTTCGGAGGTAATGTGACCAAACTTGGTGAATATTCAAAGAAATAAATATTTTATGGAAAACAGGTTATTTTACATGTATCAATTCCAGAACTTGTCTGCCCTTAAGGCTTTGACCCCCCCCCCCCCCTTTAAGCAACGCGAGGGCTTGTGCACCTGCTGGTATTCTGTGCAGCTGAGGGAGGTGCTGACAAAATCACAGCCAGTGATGGAACTTGGAGGTACTCTCTTCCCCAAAAACTCTGCTATCCAGTAGAATGGGCCTGCACTGATCACATGAAAAATAAAGGTTTTAGCAAAACCAAAGTGCTGAGAACTCTAGACTGCAAAATGCTGGGGGGGGGGAAACAGGGGAGGGTGAGAGCAGGGAAATGACAAGCTGCAGGCATCAGAGATTCTGATATAATCAATTCTCCTCCTGAAGCTATTTTCCAGTCCAGCTAATTTCTAAACTTGAATTTTAAAATGGACTGACAGAACAAATATCTTTTTCTAAAGCAACCAGAGCACTGAATGATTGATTTCCAAGGTGTAAACTTTAATTAATAATCCTCGCTTCCAGGGAAACTAGGCTTGAGAAACAGACTCCTTAAAGGGGAGGTAAATATTATCTTAGTGAACAGGACTGTCTTTAGGGATGCAGGCCCTACACAAAGCAACAGTACCTTCCTCATGTATATTGCTTAGGTGAAGGTCACAGAGAAAAGCCTTCCCTCCATCAGTCCCATCAGGTTAATGTCCCCCCCAATGGTCTCTCTTGTGCAATTCTGCAACAGAATAATGCAAAATTGAATGTGGAATGTATACACCATTTCTAAGCCAGTAGACAGCTTCAGAGCACTAAACAACCCGGGTAAATAAAGACAGAGCAAGACTTTTCTGTCAAATGGGCGATGATTTTCTGGAATGGAGACAGAAATTCCAAATTAACCGTTATCTTGGTCGTGTTATTTTTTCCTGGTAACTGACTTCCCTGAGCAATTCATATCCAGGAATTGTCATGACATTACTCACACTTGAAAGCACCCTACCTGTTAGCAAGAATCAGGACCTTAAAAAGTAGTTAGTGGTTCACCTGCAGAAAACTACCACAAATGTGGGATCTCCCCACCATTTCCCAGACTGTCATACACTCAATTAAATAGGCAAAGTCTCCACTCATAAATCCAAGTATTTATTAATTTAGCAAGTGTGAATGTGCTGTCACAGCCAATAGTTTCCTTACAAATGCAAATATTGCCTGACAAGGTATTGTATGTTATCCAGAATCCTAAACTATGGTACAATATAGCAATATCATTTTAGTAATTCCAGTTTCCAGGGCAATGCCCAGAAAATAATGTTCTTTTACTTAAGGCATTTCGTAATCTAAATAATGTATATAAAATAGATCAAACAGTGGTGTAACAGGATACTAAAATTATAGCTACCCCATACAGCAATTTCACATTAAATGAACTGTATTTCTTTTCCTCATTTCTGTGGCAATTTACAGCAGCCCTGTTTTACAACCTTTTTATTCAATCTTTGTTGTATCCGTACTTGCTATGACTAATACTGCTGTCTGCCAGCAGATTGGCAGTATCATACTCTTTATTTCCAATGGAAGACATATGAGCTAATTAACAACAAAATGATTAATCCAAAATATCCTGGAAGGTCTGTTGGTTGAAAAAACACTCATCCTACTCCACATTAACAAGAATGTCATTTCACAACATGCCATATTTTGAATACATTGAGTTTGGGGGATTAAGCCAACTATAAAACCTTCCCAGTGAAGCTGAAAGAGGAGCTTTATATCTTATGTGATGTGAGATCATAAGAAGGAGCAGGCACTTGAAATTTCTCTTGCCTAAAATAGAGGAGGGGGACACCACTTCAGCATTTTTAGGGTTCTCTCCTCTAGAGAAACAAAGTTAAGGGGAGAGTGAGATTTTTAGGGCTATAAGGGTAACCACTGATTATTCGGTAAAGAAGAACTTGATTTCTAGTTATAAAAAGAAAGTGCTGAGTAAATAAGAGTTCAGCCAAGCATTCAAGGGCTAAATTCCTAAGTGGCATAAATCAACATGGATATCAAACTCAAAACTTAGTCCGAACATGAGTTCTTCTGATGTCCAGCAAGAAATACTGAGAGACAGCCATCATGCAGCTCTCTCTCATATCCCTGTGTGATCACTGATACAGGTCTGAAATAAGCAAGGCAGAGAAAATTTGGCTGGCAAGCATGCTTGGAGATACCTGCGTGGGCATTACCTACAAGGCTTCCGAGCCACGCCAAGGAACGTGCTCTCTCAATCTCTTCTGGTCCACATGACAGAACGGCAGGTGGAACCGCCGTCCACAGAGCTGATCCTGACATTCTTCAAAACCTATATGAATTCTGATGCATAACAGACTTATTGATTAATTCTGACTAGTTTGTCACAGGAATCATGATGTAAATTCAGGTCTTAGCTCTTATTTCTGTCAGTGTAGTAAGAAACTAGAAAAGCAGTCAGCTAGCAGCTGCTGGAAGAGGGGAACATGTTGAGGCTTCTCTGGATGGTTGATCTGACAAGTAGTGTCCAACTGCTGGGGCAAGGAAGCCAGTTTGATTTCCCTCTTCCCAGCACAGGAACACTCCCGTCATAGCAGCCAGTACCATTGCTTTAAGTGTCAGTGAAACCAACTTTCCTGCCTCTTCAAACAACATTGTTTATCAAATGCAGCACTGGAGGGCAGGAGGCAATTTGGCACCGGCTTGGAGGCAAGGGGAGCTCAAAGAAAGGCAAAAGAACAGAATAGATCTGATCTCTTCCTCCTCTTTCCTCACCCCAGCAGAGACCTCCGCACCCCCACACTCCAACTGCAAATGGCACCCATGCGTGCAGTCTGGAAAGTGTTGCTGTAGGCTGTAATTCCCTACCTGCCTTTTTAAGATTGTTGTTTACTACATTCTTTACATCATTCCTCTCCAACCTGGGTTAACTTGGAAGGAAGCCTTTCAGTTTCACAGTGTTTTCCATGAGGGGAAGCAGATGAAGATTTCCAGACGTTAAGTAAATAAACAAAAGTCATTTGATTATTTTTGTTTTCAGAAATGCACAAAGATTGTGGCCATCACATTAGTCAAAGAACCATATATAGTGAGCTATGTAATGTCATAAACAGCACTCATCTATCCATGTTGTATAAGCCCAAGCAGACACCAGTATTGACGTGTACCCTTTTCTCCTTTCCCCTTTGCCATCTCTTTATGTTACAGTTGCCATCTGACTTTCAGGAAAGAGTCAGCATCCACCTGGAAAAGCACGGGTGCAGCCTTTCTGTCCCCTTGTGCCACACATCTTACGCTGATACCATACCCACTTGCGTCATTGCCAAAGTACTGGAAAAACCAGATCCAAACAGCTTGTCTTCACACTTGTCAAGCCCGTCTACAAGGGATCTCAATTTCCAGGACTCTGCTGGAAAACTCGGGCAAAGGCCCCAGTACAAGTCGGACATCTACTGCAGCGACACTGCCCTTTACTGCCCTGAGGAGAGGCAGAGGGAGAGGAGGCAGAGTGTGGACACGCAAGTGAAAGACGTGGGGTTCCTGCGCTCCCAGAACTCCACAGACAGCACCGTCGAAGAAGACGGTTTCCATTCCAGCTTCTCTCACGAAGCCTTCCCAGAGTACATTACCTCCCTGCCGACCTCCAGCTCCTACTCCAGCTTCAGCGTCACATCTGAGGAGAAGGAGAACGCCCAAGCCAACACTCTGACAGCCTCTCAGCAAGCGATCTACATGAGCAACAGAGACGAACTGTTTGAAAGGAAGTCACCTGCAGGTTACGAGCATCAGGGAAGTCCTAGGTTTGCCAAGTCCAAACCTGCGCAGCACATGGAGCTTGCCGATGACAACGAGAACTCCCCCACTTTTACTAGGACTCTGCCTCCGTATGCAAACGAACCTTTTCATTTCTCAGCCATAACGCCACAGCAGGCTTTAGCGAATCAGAAAATGAGGAACGAGTGCAGGAGCACCCACCTTTCAGAAGAAGACTTGCCTGGGCGATGGAGGCAATTGAGCGTGGAGGACATTGGTGCGTACTCTTACAGGAACGCTGGCAGGCTGTCGCCCTGTAGTTTTTCAGAGCAGTACTACAGCAGCCCTATTAAGAAGGGAGACAGTCGAACAAGCCCCATCTATGCTAGTTACAAAGCAGATAGCTGCTCAGAGGGAGACGATATCTGCCAAAGCAGACTTGTGGATTCTTGCTTCCTGAGAACAGACAGTGGCCTGAATATTGACATCAGCACTAGCTGTAAACAGGACAAATTGCCCGCTTACAAAACAAAAGAATCAAGAGACCAAAAAAATGAAAGGATCACCGTCCAGTTATGCAGTAGCAAAAACATCGAAAATAGCCCGGTATTGAAAAGAGAATACGTGGACGTGAGCCCCAACAGCTCAGCAGAGTCCCTCAATCAGAGTTCAATGGAGGCTTCAGAAATCCACCAGTCTTCCATGGAGCAAGGAAGCCATTCGGGTATTCACAGCAAACAGCAGCAGTTTCAACGGACTGGGAGTACTGGTTTGAGTCGGAAGGACAGCCTTACAAAAGCACAATTATACGGAACCCTTCTGAACTAGGCATCTTCCAAAACGGCAATAAGACAACAAACAAAAGGAAGCAAACAGCATTTGATACTTCTAGTGAACAGTAAGGTTCTAAGAAACAGGATTATTATAAAATATATATTCATAATGGTACTATATGTTTAAAACAAAATCTCTTCAAAAATGTTATACAGCACTTTTCACTTAACATCCTTTCCACGTGGGAGACTGTCCCCTCCCCTCTTTTATAAACCTGAAATATTTTTATAAACAAAATGGTATTTATTAGACTATCCTAAGCTATTTGAGCAGAATTCTTTTCCCTTCAAGCAGGTTTCTTATTTATTTTTGTGCATGAGGCCATCTGTGCCTAAACTCTTGGAGGAAAAGGGTAAAATCATGATGGCAGTGATAAAAAATAAATCCACCTGATAAAATACCATAAAATGTCATGTGAAAACAAAACTAACAAGAATGGTGAATTTGAAGAAGTATATTTTTTAACAAGAATGGAATTGTATCTTAAGTTATTTCATACAAATGTATTTATGAGTGACTAATGTATACACAAAGTGATACTAATATTTTGTTCTTTTAATCCACTGTGTTTCTGCTTTCCTATTTTTCCTTGTATACTACCTCAAAAGTAATTGAGGGTTTCTTTGTCACATTTTCTGTAGGCTTGCATTTATATTGTCTAAAATGCATGCAGTGTCATAATTAATACTGTATTTTGCATTACTTAATAAAAGACACCAGTGGAGAGATTTTGGGGTGGTGGTTTTTTCCTTCATTAAAACATACCCTGGACAACAGAACATGGGATTGCTCTGGGTGGCATCAGTCCAGCAAAAGTTAATGAGTAAAACTCCTGGTTTAGTTTGCTTTCTAAAGGAGTCTGTAAGCTCCAGAGCACTGGTTCTCCATCTGTGGCCCCCGGGTATGGAAGGACAGCTTCCCATCAGTCTGTGAAAAGTAAACAAGGAAAACAAACTGTGTATCAACAGGCTTGATTTCACTGGGTGGGGCTCTGCACACTGAAAAGAAAATTGAAAACCACTTGAAAACTTGTGACTTGAGCTCCTCCTCCATTATACACATACTTGCCACAATCTTTTAGGTCTTCAGGACTGTTACCTTCCACAGTTGCCTTTTTTCGTGTGTAGCTTGATATTTCTAACAAAGAGATTTTTCTAAAAGTCTAGCCTTCTGTAGCCTATGGGAATTTCACCCCTGGCTCTGAGAAACCATAGTTTTACCTGTACTTTTTGCATTTCCTCCATCGAGTTTTCTGTTTCTCACCATTTCACCGTTAAGGAGTGTACAACTTGGACAGCAGCAGAAGGGAAAAAGCAAAAGGAGAAGAGGAGAAAAACAAAAAAGAGAGAAAGGGAAATCCTGTAGATTTCCTTCCTGGCTTCAGTATTGCTGCTTGGTAAGAGGCAGAATACAGCAATAAATATTTGAGAATTCTTTTAAGTCGTGTTCATGGAACACATTTCCTATACTTGAAATACTGACTCTTACCAGCTCATGTATGGGGAAAGACCTTACTTTGTGCCGTATGCGGTAGTAATCAGTGAGATCACTGTGGAAATCTAAACTAGTTTCTTATAAAGTTTCTTATAAAATAATGACCTACCATTCAATACCTATTAAGAAAATACATATTTTCTGCTGATTCTCTGAAAGCAGACACCTGGCAGGTAACCATGAACCAGGACTATAGAACTGCTCATTTCTACATAAGTATCTTAAGTCATGAAGCCACAGATTCAATCCATTTGGCATCGACAATTCCCACTGCTCTCCATATTCTTCATGGATAATATAAAAATTTTACCATTACTGATGTGTGCAAGTACTTGCTGTGCTGTTTGGAAGATCTGGCATCAAGTCCCTACAGTTCCTCTGAGATCTGTAGCAGCACTGTGGAGAACAATGGTAGCTAATAATATCATACAGTTAAGGCACAACATAACTTTAAAGTGAGGCTTATTTCAGTACAAAAGCTGTAACACACCTTGTGCTTTTATGTGCCCATACTTGCTCACAGTGAGTGTGAGTGGCAGGTCATGCCACAAATAATTCCATGAAGTCTATAAAAAACGCATAGAATAAAGTTTCCAAAGGCCAACTGCTTCTCATGACAGAATCTGACCTGCAGTAAATAGACTTGAAGATTGAGAAAAGCTGTTATTTCCCCTTTGAAACACTAAGATAGAAAACAAATGTGAAAAAAACACACTGTTAACTCATTCAGGCATACAAAACTTAGACAGCCTCTAAGGCAAGACATTCATTTCTCTGGTCAATGAATACAAGGATTTGTATGCAAGAGGTGAAAATTAACTGTTATCTATGTCACCTAAGAAAATACGTAAGCTATGGAACAACAAATTGTGACATTTATGAACTGGAACACAGTATCAGATTAATCCGTTTATAATATCGTTCATTATTTGACACTAAACTGCTATTTTGGCAATTACACAAAATTAAGTTTCTGCTAGATATTATATATCTGATTATTTAATATCCTGTTCTATTATATTCTTTCATACTACTGCAGTTTCAAAGTCTGCTTCTGTGCTTCACTTGATTCTTTTTCCCAGTTTATGTGCACTAATATGTAGATTGAAACCAGTCTTTTCAGCCAATTAGTACTGGGTTTTCCTGGTAAAATAGCCTATAAACTTGTAACATTTTTCTCTAACAAATTCTGTTATGGAACAATATGTAACTCTGTAACACATTTCAACTGAATCAATCAAAATGGCTAAAAAAGTTCTTCAGCTTTAATGTGTTGGTTTTAATTTCTCCTTAATCAGAAAAACAACAGTAAGTTTGCAGATATTCTGCGAACATGAGAAAAAAGTTTAAATAATTCACCTAAATTTTCTCAGATTTATGGGTTTAACTATGGCTTGGTTTGCTTTTTCCAAACAAAAAGAACTTTTAAAGATTACAATAATGGCTTTCCTCCCTTTTTTTTTTTTTTTTTTTTGCTGCATTCATTTAGATTTCTTGAGACAACCACAGACAGGGACCTGAGGCATAAGGCTAGAAAGATACTGGCTATTTTCACAGTAGATTTAAATTCTCTTTGTGGTGGTGTCTTAATTTTTTGCTTACCTTCAGTTTTCACACTGGGAGAAAATCATGGAGATTTTTGGAGTATGTCATCAGAGATACTTAAAACCAGCTACCCCCTTTTCTTCACTTGGTCTCTCCAGACTCACTGTGGTGTGCTGTGACTTTAGGAGGGCTCTGTTGTGCCACCAGACAACCTGTTTGGCCCAAGTACAGATTTAATAGTCACTGAGTTTTTAGGAGATTAAACCTGGTTAAAAATAAACAAAGTAGTAGAGGGTACGAGAGCAAATTAATAATATCTTGTTCAGAAGGAGAAGATACGCTTTGATCCAGGTGAAAGGGGTGGTAGACCTGTCTGCTGCAGTGTTCCTCAGAGCACGTACCTTCCGTAGGACATTTGTGTTGGATAGCAGCATCTAAAACATTGTCCTCACAACAGCTAGCTTCCATTATTCATTCAAGCAGGTGCAGTTTGATGAACTTGACTGTACTCTTACGTTCATTTAATGACAAGTGACTCCAGAAATGCAAAACAACAGATCTTCAGCCAAAGAAAAGTGCCACAGACCCCTCCACTCCAGTGGCTGAGAATTTGCCTCGAAATACCTTTTCCCAAGGACATAAACACCCAATTTTCTCTTAAGCATGATAAAAATGCCAAGGTGTCTCCATGTTGCCAGAAACCCTCACTTTTCCAAGTGACATCTGAAGTAGTCAAATTCTGTATGCAGAGTTTGTAGGTACCTATAGCAGGATTTTTGCTTTGATTAATGATTTCATTTGCCATGAGTAAGAACAGAAAGAGTGAGGAGAAGAAGTGACAAGTCCTCAACAGTGCAGTGAAGCAGAAGATGAGAAATGTCATTTTAATGAATGAAAACTGAAAGTAAAATGTACATGACACAGAACACTGATCAGGGAAAAACAAAGGGGGCTAAAAGAGATCAGAGTGAGGCATATCAAATCACATATTAAAACAGTTAAGAATACAAAAAAGGTACCAGGGAAACAGGACACAATTCACTAGGAACAACAGTGCAGAAGTATTATGAAATCATGAAAAGCAAATGCATTTTTTGGCATGTGAAAATAGTTTTCTCATTCCAAATTAAGGCTAAAAAAAAGTGCAAAGTCTCAATAATTTTGAATAACACATATCACTTTCTTTTAAACTTTTTAGAAGTCTAGAAATAGATAAAATTTCTAAGTTTAAATCATGGCAAGCCACAAAATAGGTAGTTTTCATTTCAACAGTTTCTAGTTTCTTCCCCCAAACTAGAAAATTTATCAAACTAATCCTTTACCCTTCCAGCGCTTTTAATTAAAAAGAATTTCCACTCCAACATCCATCACAAACCATGATTATACAGCCACTTAGATTAGTTTCCCCTTGTTTAATTTTAAAATACTAATTGACATCCTTTGGACTTTCCTATAAAATTCTTATCCCCCATTCATGTTTACAACCTTGTAATCCTTACAGACTATTACGATATCTCTCTTTAAATATTGCTTAAATTGTGCAGATGTACTCCTCTCAGTTTTTCCTTGGAAGACACTCCCTTCAGGACTCTAGCAGTTTCTAATTCTTTTCAAGGAACGCCTTCCTCAGCTTTCTACTGCTGAACACCAGAATATTTTAATATGAACACTAAGTTGTTCAAACCCACTGTGCAAAAAAGCAGTAGAAGGAAAGGGCGGGACTCAAGGAAAGGGGAGTCAGTTCCCACTGAGTGGAAAAGGGGAAACATAACCCCCATTTTTAAAAAGGGAAAAAAAAGAAGACCTGGTGTCATGGTTTAACCCCAGCCAGCAGCTAAGCACCGCGAAGGTGCTCACTCACCCCCCACACCCAGTGGCATGGGGGAGAGAATCGGGAAAAAAAGTAAAACTCGGGGGTTGAGATAAAAACAGTTTAATAGAACAGAAAGGAAGAAACTAATAATGATAATAACAACAATAATAAAATGACAATAATAATAATTAAAGGACTGGAATATACAAGTGATGCACAATGCAATTGCTCACCACCCGCCGACCGATGCCCAGTTCGTTCCCGAGCAGTGATCCCCCCAGGCCAACTCCCCCCAGTTTATATACTGGGCATGACATCACATGGTATGGGATACCCCTTTGGCCAGTTTGGGTCAGCTGTCCTGGCTGTGTCCCCTCCCAACTTCTTGTGCCCCTCCAGCCTTCTTGCTGGCTGGGCATTGAGAAGCTGAAAAATCCTTGACTTTAGACTAAACACTACTTAGCAACAACTGAAAACATCAGTGTGTTATCAACATTCTTCTCATACTGAATCCAAAACACAGCACTATACCAGCTACTAGGAAGACAATTAACTCTATCCCAGCTGAAACCAGGACACCTGGGGAACTGCAGGCCAGTCAGTCTCACCTCTGTGCCCGGCAAGATCATGGAGCAGATCCTCCTAGAAACTATGCTAGGGTACATGGAAAATAAGGAGGTGATTGGTGACAGCCAACATGGCTTCACTAAGGGCAAATCGTGCCTAAAGCAAATCGTGCCTAAAGCTTCTATTGCAATTCTTTGCCACTTCCAGTGCAGGTTCTTTTATAATACTTGGATCCAAGGGCTGTCTCCCTTACAAAGCCACAATTATCACTTCTCGGTCTATCTTAATTCCTCCATATGTGCTTTCTAAATGAAGTAATAAGTGCTTGAGGAGAAACTTGACCTCAGGAGTGTGTACTTAAGTGCTCTGCTGAACAAAGTCCTATATGATGTGGCTGGAGAGGATCTACCATTATCTATGGATCGACTCTGTGCCATGAGAATTTGCCTAAGTGTGAGCAATATACTCTAATCCTTTACAACAGTAGTTAAATGTATATATATTCTGTCTCTAATTATTAGCTACTGACTATTTTCATGCCAAGCTACATTGATGTTGAGCTTTAACTACAAAAGCCCATAACCTCTTAATTGCCTCAAAAGAGTTAAAATGACATTTCCCCACACTAAAGCAATATTAACAAACAGGTCTTCGATCTAGGTTTCAAAGTGCAAACAAATTTATTAAGATTTTACCTTATAAAGTCTTACCTTCTAAAGTAACTTGTCTTATGAAACATCTCCAAATAACCACAAAGCCAAATCCCCACAAACTTCTGATTAGTAGGACAGAGCAGATGAGAATTCCACCCTTTCTAGGAATCACAAGGGAAACAGAATCCTAATGTCATCTTTACTGCCCTATAACACTAGGTCAAAGTTTCCTAAAGTCTTGAAAAGTGTGACACAAACTGCAGCTAGCTATGCAGGTCAGAGTCCCAGAGAGATCCAGGAGTAAAGTGTCCATCTGCAACAGAGGTGGGCAGAAGTCTTAGTTGGTGACCATCCATCAGTGGTCTCCAGACAGCTTTTTACCCCACAAGATCTGCTTAGACACCAGCTTGCTGTTTAAGGCACCACTCATGAAGACCTTAGCTCTGTCCTCCTGATAACCTCCTCACAGGTTTTGGAAGGCTGCTGTTCAGAGCCCCCTGAGCTTTCTCTTCTCCAGGCTTCTGCAGCACCCATGCCGCAGAGAAGTGCGCTCTGCTTTCTGCCAGATGGGAGCTCCTCAGGGCTGCCGATGGCCCCGCGTCTTACACCTATGGCAAGTGACCAGGTCCCCCCCCCCCCCCCTCCTCCTTTGCTGGGGCAAGGATCATCCCCGCTGACAGTTACTACATCCCAGAGTAGGGAGAATGTCTTTATCTGCAGGGCCAAAACTGTGATTGATACAAGATGCAACCATTGGAAAAGATCCCCGATGAGAGTTAAATGCCTTCTCAGCAGCATGCCCATCACTGACATATATACATTAATACTCTAACTATGATTATTCAGACAAAGGTTCTTATTTTTGAAGTCAGCTCGAATGAATTCATATTTAAATTTATCCACCCATCTAGATTTTTTCTTTGTAATTTATGAATCAGAGCAGACACACGTATGAGCTGCAGAGCCACAGCAATATTTACTATACCTAGCTGAGCAGTGACAGCTCTATGATTTAGAAGAAGAGAAACAGCAAGTCCCAGATTAATTAAATTTGTAATGTCAATGTCAGTCAGCATACTTTTCAATTCCAGTTCTTCACATGTGACATCGTAAAACAGATCACAAGGAGTAAAAAGTATTCTCAGCACATAAGGGTTATGAATTTCAGTGGGCTCCCAGTCAAGCCCTCATTTAGCTTTTTTCCTGCAGTAGAAAGCCTCTTAGTCTGGACACCATTTGTCTAGGGTGGTATGAGGAGGAATCTCCAGACAGCATGCAACCTCTCACCTCAAGGAAGCTACTCTGCCACCGACCTGAGGAGGTAGGGACGACAGTAGCAGCACTTCTAACTGAGAAATTATGTGTTGACTCTGTGTGATTATTTTTGGCAGGGAGATAAATCAAGGTTTATGATTCACTTGACTGTAATTTGACAATTTATTTCAATGGACCTTCAGCACCTCACAGTCTTTATCCTCCACAGGTGAGGGAAATGCTCTTATCCCCAAAGCCCAGAGAGTTACACTAAGATAAGATGCCTAATCCCAGCGAGATAGTGAGGAGTTAGATATTTTAGTTTTAGCAGATTTTAAGGATTTTAGCCTTGTGTTTATGTATAACTTGAGAAATAGATAAAGAATGAAAGCTTGAGTTCTCAAGCCCAGTCTTTGCACAGGAACTGAATCATCATCATTTTCTGATTCATCCCCACTTACCTGTTCTTTCAGAATCCACAATAGCCTGAAGGTGAGGAAGGGAAGACTTGAAACTGGAAGAAAGAAAATTCAAAAATTAATCTGTACATCGAAACTATTAAAATGCCAAATAATTTCTAAGACTTTACTGCTCATGTACAATAAACCAGGGTTTTTTTCATATTTTGCCCAAAGAATACACACAGCAGAGCTGCCCAGAGAAAATATGTAACTGAGCTGAGAACTTGCATCTTGCTATTTTGGACCAGCTTGAATTTTCCTGACCAGCTGCAGGATAGATAAGGGAATGGAGACAGAGCAAGGGTGATGGCTGTGTCAGCACAAAATGCAGTAAAACATTGTAGTCACAACATTTACTGTGTTCCCCTGATCTTTAGGGCACATTATGAAAAAATCCCAGGGAAAGGCTTTTAGCAACACAGACTATTTTCTTTTATTCTCATTTTGGCTCCCCCCCCCCCCCCCCCCTCATTTTAAAGAGAAAAAAAAAAACATGTTTTGCAAGCTACAATGAAATGGGGGGTTTTGCTATAGCTGTCAGTCCTGCCTACAATGACCTGACTTGTGTCAGTAGGGAAAAACAATCCTGAGACTAAATCAGTTTAACAGAAGAGCGTTTGTTACTCAAGGAGAAATGGTCTAATTGAAAAAAATGTCAGTAAACAGCTCATTACTGAGATCTCAGAGCCCAGAAAGCCAAGGTGTGGAAACACAACAAATCCAGTGAAGTCACGCTTCGCAAAGACCCCAAACAAGTATTTTATTTAAAATAGGTTTAGACTGCCTTTTACTTTTCTTTCATTCTCTGTTGATGATGAAGATGAAATGCACTTTTTGGCACTCTAGACGGCACCAATTAAACTTGATTTCTTGCCTGAGCTCCTCGTAACTCCACTTGTCTCTCACTTCTAAGACTATTCTCTTTTGAGTTTTAAATTTGTGCTTTGTTTAGAGAGAAAGTGCTGCTCCCACTCAAACAACCTAACTTGCAATTCATGAAAATACACACACAGATCCCAAGCCCTGCCAAATAGTTCATTTGTCCAACATTTGTATTTTATCCTTATGAAAAGTTAGGATGATTCTTCTACCTTTTTATCCTATAAGCTTATGAAGGATAGATTGTCTCTTATTACTTGATTATACAGTACTTGACATAATAGCCTCTTGATTGTAATTGCATAGGCCATGCATATTGCATTACCTGCCCAGCTTTACCAAATATCATGTTTTCCTATCCTTAGCTTTTTTTCCCTTTGGATGTGAAATCTAAAATTTCCTATTCATAGGCCAGTCCCTGGGCTACAATACCTCATGGCACAGGTACGCATACCTTACACGTTGGATGAAGTTCAAATAGCCCCCTTCATTTCTCTACGATGAAGAATGACTATGGTGGGCTTTCAGCTTTCCGAGGCCAAGTACATTGTTTAAGTCTGAAAACGGCAGCTATTCAGCTACATGCGTGTTCACCTCTCTTGCTGCCCCACCTCAGCTAGAATGATTTCTTTTGACATGCATGTGGCTGCCCACACTTCACTCCAGTGTCCCCAAGAAACTTCCCCTGCCTCTAGAGAGCCTTTGTGGAAACCTCTCCAGCCCCTGTGATCCCAACCGTCATCCTTCCAGTCCTCCAGGCTTAGCTGAAGATGAAAGCCAGAGCTCCTCAGAGCCAGGGGATCTGGCATTCACTTTAGACTGCCCCCAGTATTTGCAGAAAGTCCATTAGTGCGGGTCCTCCCTTTCTCTTGCCAGTCCTTTCTCCTTACAAAGCCCTCTTAAACTGAAACAGAGCAAATGTCTCAGCATACAGTATTCAGAAACTACTACAGAGCAGTTGGGCTCCACCTCATGTTTCTACAGGCACTGACATCGCATGCATCACGTTTCTTAACACTCTTCAGTTTATATTTATACCTGCTTGCAAGCCAAAGCTATTTATCAATACACGCAAAATATCTATTAAAAAAAGGCACCACCCTTGCCACAAACTACCTTGACACATCTGCACCATCTTCCATTAGTGCCATCCACACTAGCTAGACATTGATACTTAGGGATTGCTTTGAATCTTTTCATATTCTCCTGCTGAGTGGATAAAGCTTCACACAACTGTTGAAAGAAATAGCTCTTCCTGGGAAAAAAAAAAAAGGGAAGGCTTCGAAGAGGCAGTACTCCTCAGAGAGTTCTTTGGACTGGTACATCTATTAACGAGATGCCCTGGTTTTCGCTGGGATAGAGTTAATTTTCTTTCTGGTAGCTGGTATAATGTTGTGTTTTGGATTCAGTATGAGAAGAATGTTGATAACACACTGATGTTTTCAGTTGTTGCTAAGTAGTGTTTAGTCTAAAGTCAAGGCTTTTTCAGCTTCTCATGCTCAGCCAGCAAGAAGGCTGGAGGGGCACAAGAAGTAGGGAGGGGACACAGCCAGGACAGCTGACCCAAACTGGCCAAAGGGGTATTCCATACCATGTAACATTACACCCAGCATATAAACTGGGGGGAGCTGGCCTAGGGGGATCACTGCTCTGGAGCTAACTGGGTGTGGGAGAAGTGAGTGAGCAGCTGTGTGGCGCTTGATTGCTGGTTGGAGTTAAACCACGACAGGAGGCAACAAGGAAGTACCTACCATCTGAGAAAGACTTTCCAGAGGCACCCACTTCATTGCAAAGCACGCTCACTCTCTTCAGCAGGTGGCTAACTAGCAAGAGCCTTAGAAGAAGCCTCATTAGTGTAACATTGCTGACAGATGGCAACAAGTAAAGTCTCTTTTTCAGTAGCTCTTTCAGAGGCTGGTGACAGTCAGAGTTTGATCACATTTACACCAGCACAAATGTAGGATGATTCCTTTAGGGCTCTCGGTTGCCATACAGATGCTGTAGCATTTGTTGTACTCCACGCAGCAACATTTCCTCATTACATCAGTGATAAGGGTACCATGGGCTGTCCGGGCAGGTTTTGACATTTGTGGTATGCATACTGCAAGGGACTGCACAGCTGTGAATACTTGGGGGGTGGGAGGGAAGGCTAGAGCACAAGAGAGAAAGAGGCATGTTTACATTTCGTGTCTTGGGGTATACAATCCTAGCCTAGAATTGTACAGCGACAAACAACAGAATGAAGTGAGACATATCAGAGAACGAGAGAGAAAACAGCAACCAAACCCAGGGACCTTCCAGACCCTCGGGATCCAGGCTACGGTTAGGTTTACCATTATTATTGCTGAGCCTGGTGCCTGTTGTCCAGGCAATAGAGCCTGGAAATCAGGAGAAGATCAGTTCTGAGTTTTCCCACAGGCTCACAGGGCAAACCTGAGAAAATCATCATGTCTCTCATGTCACAGCCCCACATTTGCAGAGCAGGCACCAGGGCAGCAGCTCCTCAGAAACGTAGAACAAAGATGAAAAAAACATACAGCATAACTTGACTTACCTCTCAAAATTTTTCCTAATTAATGGTGGTGTCAGTCAGGCTTCTCTCTCACTGTGCTGGCTGAATTAATCAATTTTTCTCTGCTCCAGCCCTATGCATGTCAGGCAGGAGTTACCCACTGCATTCAAATTTTATCACATCAACATTCATCAGCATTTTCTCTCCTCTCTGGGCACTAGTGGAAGTTTTCATGCCACAGTTTATTTACAGTAAATTCAATTCCTGCCTCTAGCCATCCTAGGGACATTCCAAAACCCAAATCTTACAAAGGCTTTAGGGCTCATTTTAAACCTATTGATGATACACAGACTGTGCTATCTGGCTGTGGAACTTCACATTTAATTGCCTTACACATCTGAATCACATTAGAATTATTCAGGAATTTAGACAAATTAGAATACAAACTGCAGATAAACTACCCATCTTGATCCTTGTCAGCATAACCCCCCTAGCAGCTAAAGCAACCCGCTCTGAATTCTATTTAACAAATGAATTTCCATTTGACTGCTGTATTGTATTGTTTGCCTAGAAAAATAGCAAAGATTGTTGCTGGGCCACTCATTTATCTTTGCATGTATACCCACATCCTGATTATGAGGAAGATATTTTCTACCATAAAGCTTGCAAATTTACACGTATTATTCCCGATACTTAACTTATGACAATTTCCTTACTGTAAAAACTTTCTATTAATAATTTAGATGAGTTTCAGCCCTACAGCGAGAGCATTTGTTCTGAAACCTGAGAAGCAAATTGGCTGCATTAGGAAAGCTAGATGTACATTTTTTACCCAGCCACAGAAAAGACATTAAATGCAGGCCACTAACATACAAATAAAAGCCTAATTTAAAGACAGAAAATAACCAGTATGGAAAACTGTACAATAATATTACAGTGAGGAACAAATGCGTCAGTTACACAGTGTAATTCCTTGAAAGATGAGGAACTTGTTCCCCTGAAACGCTCTCCTTGCAGAAGGCACTCCTACCTGAGACGGCTGGCAGTTACAGAGTGGTTCTTGTGCAGTCCACAGCAGAGATTTCATTATGTCAGGCTGATATCTGATGTGTTCAGCCTCCTGGAGTATGGGATCTACTGATTATTTCCCTCTTCATAATAAAGGTGCAAGGCAACCTATTAGTTCTACTTCTTTTATTTATTGCACTAAAGTGTTCAAAACACTTCCTGAAAATGGTACTACAATACAAAAGTGCATAGCAGTTTGCTTTCCTTCCCCAAATACTAGGTTTCTTCTGTTTCCCAGCATTTCTGCAATGGGACAGTTTTATCACAGGCTTAGACGGGCCAAAGATCAGCCTCTCAGTTAAAGGTGTTGTAAGTAAATACCTCTCTGCAGGTCTATGCTTTGGGACACTGTAGACTGCATGTCTAGTGGGGATTACCAATGCCAGCAAGACTTCTCTCTGAAATTGCACATGAATATGTGCGGAATGTTCAGTCCAGGGCCTGCACATCCTTTGAAAATGTCTGCTGCCAAATCCTCCAAAACCCTGTAAGAGCAATTTCCAAAGTCCAGCTTGAGAAATCCTGTATAAATACGGCAGAGAGACTTTCAGTTATAAACACCTTCGATCAGCCCCAGTGCAGGCTGTCTCCCCTGTAGCAGCCACAAGCATATTTCAGCTGCCTGAGGATGCAGGGGAGTGCTGAGCACTCAAAGGTGTCAGCCTTTCTGGAGCAAAAATCATGTCCGCTGCACCTCCCAGCCTCCGCTGGTTCCCCCTTCCCTCCGCAGGGCTCTGCACGATGGCGAGGAGACGTGCAAGACCTGCCTGTTCCAGGGATGACACATTGCTCAGACAGAGCTGGGTCTCTGCTGTTAAGAGGATACCGCTCTGGCACCCAGCCTTCCAGCACAAGGGACCTGAGAGAGCTGGGGCTTTCCTAGGAAGTTACAGACAGAAGTGGCAAGTGCATTATGCATTTCTCGCCCTGATGTCTTCTCCTGTGAATTGGTCCTCTGCGAGCAAGTCTTCAGGACCTCCTGTTCTATAACCAATCTCATAAAAAGAACTTATGTTTTTTACCTTTACAGGGAGAAAGCAGAAGTGGTTCAAGCCTATCATCTATGTCCTAGATGCATCAATAGGTCAAAGAGGTATTAAAGAGAAACCAAGCTTTATCATGTCACTGGTTGCACACGCCGTAACACTAGAAAATGTTCCTAAACAGCTGACTGGATGACAGGCTGTTCTGAAGGCTAGTTTCTGGAAAACTAGGCACCACACCTAGATGAACAGAAAAGAATTTGTTTCATGTATGCCTTTTTCACAAATCATCATATTATTTGGTTGATGAAAGATGGCATTCAAAATAGAGATCAACGATGCCGCTGTTGTGTTGATATGCACTTACTAACTTCCCAGCCACAGCTACTACCACCACACTTTAGCATGTTCTCTAAAGGCTAGATAAAACTGATGGCTGAAAGTCTTCCAACATGAGGTTTCTTTGTGGTTGTGCCCATGATGGGAAGGGTGTGTTACAGGCATTCAACGATGCAGTAGTCCTTGTCCTGAGGAGCCATTAAGGACCGACAAGCAGAGAAATAATAGAAGCAGAGGGAAACAATAACAGGAAATCATGGGGCAATTTAGGACAATTCTTGAGATATGTGGCAGAAGTTATATTTGAAAGCAGAAAGAAGAGTTTTGTGTAGGAGCTTGTGAGGGTTAGACCTCCACAGTGACGTTGCATGGAAGCCTTTATTGGAATTCCTGTTGTGTCATCTATGTCTGACAGCGACTTCAGCATGGATGGGACTGTGCCCAGTGTGAACATAAAAATAAATCACCCAGATAATGTAGTAACACTTCAAATGTACTTAATTGTCATGGTTTTTTCTCACAGAGATTTAGAGTAGTACTTGCTCAAAAGAGAATGATTGCAGAATTTGAAATGTAAGCATTAAGAGAGCAAATTAATGCCTAATTATGAACGCTAAAAATAAAAACAGAGCTATTAATTTCAGAGGCAAATGATGAGCCCTTATGTTATGAAGAAAAATAACATCCCTCTAGAAAATATTTGAAGAGTCCATTGATATTTTTGCCATAATTTACCCAAATTACTGCCAAAATTTTCCTCTGACAAGTTCTCTTACAAAACTATTTTGTATTCCCTCATACCATTGCCACCTCCCAAGAAGATCTCAGGTTCAGGAATAATTAATGCAAAACTAATGGGAATTTATTAAACTAGAGGAGTTTGGTGAAAGTTAAGTAGAGATAGGCTTCCTAACTTGAATAAAAATGCTACCATCAGATCTTGGTGCAGATTGTGAAGAATATGATTTCTCTCAAAGGTCTCCCTTGACAGACACCTAAGTAAAAGGCAGCTTAAAACACACTGAAAAGGTCAATATCCTCTTTTTTTTTTTTTTTAGGACTGCAGTCCCCAGGGGAATGTTTCAGCAGCCTTTAAAATGTATGGTAAATGGCGGGGTAGAGAAAAGGGGGAGGAAAGGAAGTCATCTCAGAGTTACCTTTTATTTGTTCCCACAGCAACATAACGTGAACGGAAGAGCAATCTCTCCAGTGCCAAGGCCCAGACCCACCAAACGGTCATACTGCAACAGGAAGGTAGGAGTTTTCATTTGGTGGAACACCAGTTCCAAAGGCCACTTTGCATGTCGAGTGTTTGTATGAGCACATCCAATTTTGAACGTGGCATTTTTGTATTAAAGACCCATTAGTATTGGCCAAAATGCAAGCATTTAAGCCAAGGATTGTGTTTTGCCCAGGTCCTGGTAACATTTTTATTTTGTAAAAAAGGACTCATTTTCTGTTATTCCAGTGGCATTTAGTTCATTTGCACCAAAGAGAGCATTCAACTTAATATAAGCAATTGTAAAAGTAAGAGGGGGAATTGCTGATTCCCTCAAAGAAACCTTGTCAGACTTCACACTTGCAAACCTCCCTCTCTCTGAAGGGCATTCAAAATGCACCAAACAGCAAAAATCCCTAACGGTGCATAATTAATGTGGTAGTTCAGCTAGCATGTTGAAAAACAAGGAAAACATTCTATACATGATTAATAAAAAAGATTATTAAAAATTGCACTTCTGAAGTAAAGACCAGAGGTCCAAATGTAAATTATACCAGATGCTGGAATCCCAAAAGCATTGTCTTTATTTTAATAATGATACAATGCCTCCACTGCCTTCTCTGCAAAGCTTTCAAAATGCCAATTACCCAAGGAAGTACACAGCTTCTCAGGTGAATTGCAAAATTCACCTGACATTGAAGTAGCCGTGACCAGACTGCTGTAGCAGTGCCAGAGTTTACTAATAGAAAATTAAAGTGCTGCAGGGTTGTCCTGCAAGCACAGCCACAAACTTAGGGCAAATGTATGTTCTCTTTTATAGAGAGGTGCAGTATGGGCCAAAGAAAAGCTCTCGGCTCTGGCTAGCATGGCAATGCACAAGCTGAGAGGCAGATTCATTAGCAAGAGGCTGTCACCAGTCTACTGCAGCTCCACAGCTCTAGCAGGGTCACAGGACGAACATCTGACGAGGACCATGGAGTTGCCCCTAGCTGTAGTAGCTTGAGATTTGGACAAGAACGGAGGCTCAGCTCAGGCTGCTCCGCACTCCGAGCAGACTTCAGCTTGCACAGCTCCCGCCTGCCCAAGCTTTCCCAACAGCCACCCTCTTGGCCAAGGGCCCAACAGGTCGTTCACTAGCAGGCGCTGCTTGTGAAATCTAAAGGCCTTCCCAGAACTAGATCCTCCCGCTTCTTTTATTCACGTCTCTTATTTGCCCGAGCTTTCCGGCCAGGCCCGTTCCTTTCCCTGATACAGCTGTGCTGTGTACACTTCTGTGAATAGTGCTAAGCTCTTCACATTTCCTTCTCATGTTCTGTGATTAGCCACATCCATTCTTCTCTGCTCTCATCTCGCCTTTCTCTTCTCTTCTCTTCTGCCGTTTTTCACCCGACATTGCTGCTTATCCTCCAAGCACATTCGCCCTTTTCCTTCTACTATTCTACAAAGCTTTCACAGATTGCACTTCTTACTGCGTGCTGCCACCCTTCCCTCCCATTCCAGGTGTGCGTCTCACCTTGAGCAGGTACATAAGTGCTACAAAAAAGTATTGCAGAATTGAGTCTTGGACTGCGGGATTTTGGGGGCTTGGTATTGGTCTGTGTTTTATGATCTGTGGTTTATGAAGAATGTGGTTTTCACTCTTTTTAAACAGCTTTATCTAAAAGTTCCTATTTTGCCATTCACTCTGTTGAAGTTGATCCTGAAACTGATTGGGGGGGCAGGCAGTGGAATCCAATAATAATGTGTTATCTTAAATAGCATATTAAGAGGCTTCACTTTTCCTGTACTACATTGTAACATTTCTTTTCCCCTTTGCTTTGTTTCTCAATGGAGGTTTCACACGTTCTCTAAAATCCCCTCCTTCTGAGCGCTGGTGTGCGGAGGGGACGGCACCGTCGGCTGGGTCCTTGGTGCACTGGAGGAGATGAGGCACAAGCTGGTGTGCTCAGAGCCCTCAGTTGCCATCTTACCTTTAGGAACAGGTGAGAATCATAGCGAGCACCATTCTTCTTCTGAGGGCGTAAGTCCTCCAGAATGTTTATCTTTAATTATCCATAAATTTTCGTAATACAGTGTAAATACCATTAATACCATTTTAAATACCATTTTAAACAAATGGTGCCTGATAAAAAAAAAAAAAAGTAAAGAAAAAGAGGAATTTCTGTATATGTTCAGGTCTGTGCATTCCAGACACCCTATGGAGAGTATGCAATGACTCAGATATCTTTTAACATCAGGGTGTGATTCACCTGAGTACTCACCAACAGCTGTTCAGTTTCACAGGTGTTAAAAATTAGGAAAGAACCTAAACTGAAGAGAGTTTGAGATTACTACCAGTGAACTGGAGAGAGATGTTACTTCCTTTGTACTTGTAGAAGGAACCCCATGTCTTTTTCCCTCAGCAGTATTACAATCTCCTAGGAATTTTTTTTTTTTTTTTTAAATCTCTCATGTTTGATGTTTGAGAAAAGTAAAGATCTGTAGATAAGTTTTTGGATAGGATTAAGATTTCACTTCATAGCTTTTGCCCAGATTCAGAAGACACATATCTGGTCAAAATACTCTCTGTTTGAGGTTGTAACAAATAAAAATTAGTCCATGTCATGTTTACAGTTTGCAGATTGCATGTTTCTTATTAATGGCATAATAAGCATTTTCATTTTTGTACTAAAAGCACTACATGATTTGAAATGGTTTCTGCATTTCAAGTAATTGTAATTATTAAAACAAATAGCAAAGATGTGCAAATTAACCATCCAGACTGGCTGGGGTTAATGGATCTTTTACCTCTACTTATAAGAAATTCTCTTTAGAAACAAGAAGAGCTTGGCTTAGCAAAGATAAACAAAGCAAGGAAAGGGAAGGAATCAAAAAACCTCATTTGCTTTATAAGGTATGACATTCTTTACCTAATATTCAACTGAAATAATTTCCTATGCACTGTGAGGTGGAAGGGCTCTGGAATTTACTTGATCACTTAATGGGAAGGTAACAAAGGAGGTGGTTATGCAGTAAAACATGAAAAATAACATAGTTCATGGGTGAAGATATATCTAAATTATATTCTGAGGCAGTTCTTTGCTACTTGCTTATAAGAGAGTGGTAACAATCTGAACACAAGAAAATTGCTTTCTCAAGGTAACCAGGTCTGTACCAGGGATGGTACACTTACGCATAAGTTGTTACATAAATTGCTCTTCTAAGGACACACTTCAAACAATTTGTTAGTATAAAACTTACTTAGAACTAGGAACGATACCTGAGTTTTGTGGCCCTGCTGATGGAAATTGGAGACGAATGGATCTAGCTGAAGCTGTCTAGACTGTAACTTCAGGCATTTTCAACCTTGGTGAACTTCAACCCCCTCCAAAGAGTTCCTGTAAGTTTTTAGATCGATTTTAAGAGGCACTTACCCAAACTGGTGAAAACGTAGTGAGAATTACATTTGGATGAGGCTTTATCACTTCTGTGCAGTACCTAGGTACTTTCTGGTAGGCTTCTAAATAAGCTTGTGTAGTAGGATCAACAGGGACGGGGAAAGGGAGGTGAATAAGCTTAATTCCTTTACACCTCCACCTAAAGTCAGCAAAGGGAGCCCTACTCCCACCTAGAGACCCACCATTCCCATTACAGACTAGGCTGCTCTGTCCCAGCTGAGTTGTTCCACACACATGGCAGAATTCATCAAGCTCTGGGCAGGGGCCACCTTGTCTTACTACCACTGGAGATCAAATACTTCCAAAATTGCTTTCTTTTCCCTTCATAAATTAATTTAGTTTCCTGCATTTCAACTCTTTTAAGTGTGGAAACCTCAGACCACTCTGCACAGTGGTGAGTCATGAAGAAATAGGTGAGAGATGTATCAAGAAAGGGGAAAGTGCCAAAGGCTCTTTGAAACTCCTGAGGATCTGTTTACGTTACCAAGTAGTATGGCCCAACAAGAGTAAATTTGTAGAGTTTGTCTCACTTCTGAAAATGCAGCATCTAACCTACATGCATTTGGGTGGGTAGGGGATGCTCTGAACTATCTCCAGTCTAGTCTCACTAGCTGGGACATGTTAAATATGGTCTTGGAGCAAATCTCCTCATTTAGGTTCGTTTGAAGGAAGTGCAGTTTGTGCACTCTGTGAACCAAAGCATTGTAAGTGGCAATAATTGGGAGATATTTTTTTTTGTTATTATCATTTTTTCCCAAAAAGTGCACTCCTGACAAACTACAACATTGATGTAGGTACACCTTTTAGGAGCAGCTATAATAGAAAGGATCTGCAAGACAGTAAAGCAGTAATCAAAGGTAGAAAGACAAGTAAGAAAGAGGGTAGAATCTCCAAAAGTAATAAGCCTCATTAAAACTGGAAAACAGAAAGGCAAGAATGGAGTGCAAAGTGCCCTGGGATTTCTGGCTACCTTTCTAATGACAGCTGGAATGAAAGCCTGAAAGCCACTAGTCAGAGCACAGCAAAATGAAATTTACTGAAGAGAAGATGAATGTAGTGGAAGCATTTAGACTACTATACATTTAAATGCAGAAGACGAGCTGCTGAAACAAGGACAGAAAAACTGAAAATTAAATGGTGAGCATGCAAGCAGTGGCTAGGAGGAGCTGGGATTAAGAGAACAAGATCAAGGTTAGCTGAAGAAAGCAAATATTTTCAGTTGAATGCAGTCCAAACCCATATATCAGGAAAATGGGAAATTTGAGATCCCATGATTTTTTCATCTTCCCGTTTTCTTCTGCCATAGTCTTGTAACTTTATATTTGCCTGTACCGTATGGAGAAAGTCATACCATTGTAATGCCATACCTTATTTTCATGATTAGGGCTATAGTTGAAATATAGAGTGACTCACCAAAGTATTTCAGCTGAGTGAACACAGTGATTCTAATAACTGTCTGCTAATTAGCAGGTTTTTGAGATAAAGACAGTTGAATAGCTTGCATCCTCTGACACCCCAAATTAATAACGCTCCAGTAGCAAATAATAAAGTGGTAGAGATTGGCATTATTACTTTTTGGTACAGTACAAAATAGATTAAAATGAATCTGGCTTGTTTATCTACACAGCCTAGACCATTTCAAAATGCTAAAGATCTCTGCCTTGGCTCTAATATATGATGCCCTAGAGAGCTCTATATAAAGCTAGAAGAACTGCTCCTAAAGCAAGATTCAAAAATTTCTAGATTACCGTTTTATGAATAAAATTAATTAACCAACAATTCATTACATTCTAAAAGCTTCATCTGACCATAATAATCCTTGTTTGCAGCCCAAACAGTATTTGGTAATTGCAGAATGATGGAGCAATGTGGATATTTTTTGATTACAGTTTATTGCATAAGATTACAAGGAAGAATTTGTCTTTGAATCATAATGAAAACTTAATTGACACCACTATTCTAAAATATTTCCAGTGATTAAATTTCAGTCTGTCTCTTAATCAGTTTTATATTAGAAAGAGATTTAAACAAGATAATGCTGTGAACATAATTTCATTGCATTATAAAACCTTTGGCTGGATCTCATAAGTAATTAAAACTCCAGCCATCTTGGAAATCTGACACAAATGCAATTCTGATTTTAATATTCTTTAAGATTATACAGCTTCAAGTTTCTTTTATTTTTCTCTACTACCGTTAATCAAACTTAAGCTCCCCACCCCCATAAATAGTCTACAATTTATACTTGCAAGATAATTTCAGGAGGGATAAATGCCAGACAGCAGAATCATGCCTCAGGACATAAGTTAAACTGAAGCAACAACATGAGTAATACTACAAAATGCAGTTACTTTTCTACGCAGTATGTGCAATGATTCCCAAAGACTGCTTTCTCTTTCATTCTATCCAGAGGTGCTCTTAGCTGAGGCTGAATGTGCTGAGAGCTCATTCAAATATAGAGCAGTCATCACATAAGCTGGGGCCTCCATCCAGTAAGGCATTTCTACCATGAGCTCACACTTATTTCAGAGGCCTTTCTCAACACTGTATTTAATAAAATAACAGACAGATAATCTCTTGTGGAGATAACAGGATGCATCACACAACTACAGTGCTGCCCGTCCTTCATACAGACACAACTGGTTGCAAGAAGTTTTAAAGCGGCAATAGCACATTTTGAACTAAAATACCTGGAGGGAAGGACACAGAGCCACCCTCTTAGAAAATGCCATGCAGTTGTGATTCAGCCTGCCCAGTGATAGGCAACTACTACTTCACTTTCAACTAAACTCTTTCTGACACTTACAAAGATCTCACAGCTTGAATTAGGAGTAACTCATCAAATCACTGAATCAGTTGTCATTTAAAGGGTCCAGCTGGCTTGTATGCTAGAGGCACAGTCAAGAGAAGTGCAAAATTCAGGCTCCTGTCAAACAGCTAATTGCCTAACAAGGAAGTAAGAAATTAATAACTGTCTGGGAAAAAAAAAAAGTTACTTGCGCTATGTTGCCTGGTTCACTAAAATTTAATTCTCTGTGTTAAAACCTGTCGTAACTGTTGATAAAATGACTAAAACACACAGCCACAATATCTTGGTCCAGACTTCAAATAATATAACTGTGGATCCACAGTTTTGGTACAGGCTTATTTCTTACTACAAGCTATAAGGAACACAAACTACAAACCAAAGGAGTACATTTTGCTCATTACTTAATTAAAATCTGCCATTTGCAAGAGTGTTCTAAAAATTTTTCTCTGAAAAAGCTGTTTTAAATGAGTATGTGAAAAATGGATAAAAACACCTTGTATTTGTGCCAATAAGAAAAAAAATCAGAAGAATAAAAAGATGCTACAGAGGAAAAGTTGCTATTAGACATGACTTCTGGATTCCATGACAGAGACAATTTACTCAACACAGTTATCCAGTGTATGTTAGAATACCTCAATAGACTAATCAGACCAAAGAAAAGCCAAGCTTATAGCACTCACTGCAAGGTAGCACGTATTTATATAGAGTGAAGGTTGGGAATACATATTGTTTATGTGATGCATAGACATATTTTTTCAGTGATACATATATATATACACACACACATGTACGTATAAAATGGATAATAATTCTAGAACCAAGCAATACAAGTGCAGGGAATGCAAATTTAAAGTACATTTACAAGAAATCTATATGTATGTAAATACAGTTATGGCCTAATGAATTTTCTATTCGCTGCAGAATAGCCCAGCTCCTGTCTGAATGTCAGAGAACACCCCCTGCACTGAACAGCATCATGACAATTTTCTGTTTCTAAATGACATCAGAGTATGGAGAAATGCATGTGTGTTCACAATAAATCAGGGTAGCATATTAATTGTTTCCCCTCCCAAGTATCAATTCCATGATAGTCTTGAGTACTAACTAGCCAAGAGTAAAAGGAGTAAAATAGTGCAATACAGACACCATCAATAAAAAAAATGTTTATTTTTTCATTAAAAATATTTACACATAGTTTTGCTTTGTTTATATAGAGTCATAAATGTAAGTTTAAAACTCAAGTTTAAACATTGGGATTTCAAGAACACAAACTTATTGACTTCAAAATTAATTTCACCTTATCTGGCACACCTTTCCCTGGAACTCTCAGAAGGCATTTTACAATAGGTTGAGCTGGTAACAGCTATCCATTACCAAAAGAAGCAGTCCCACCTGCCCTACAATCTGGCCCCTTCATGTGCTGAGATGCTGTTTTGCCTTGAACTACACTATTGCTTGTCTAACTCTTCAGTGACCAGGTCAGGGAGCTAAACTAGTGGAAAAAAAAAAAAAATCCCAGGACAATCAAATAGGCATTAATTGATCTGAACACTATCTTCTGTTAAATAGTATGTCCTCACCAACTTTTGGTGAGGCCAAGAGGAAATGGCCTCAAGTTGCACCAGGGGAGGTTTAGATTGAATATTAGGAAAAATTTCTTCACCAAAAGGGTTGTCACGCACTGGGCCTGGCTGCTCAGGGAAGTGGTTGAGTCACCATCCCTGGAGGTATTTAAAAGATGTGTAGATGTGGTACTTAGGGACATGGTTTAGTGGTGGACTTGGCAGTGCTAGGTTAATGGTTGGACTTGATGATCTTAAAGGTCTTTTCCAACCTAAATGATTCTATGATTCTATGATAAAACCTGGTTTAGGAAAGCTGCATTGAAAAGCTACATAAAAAGAGCAGTAATTTTCCTGAAGTTTAGCTACTCAAAGCAGGGTGGGGCTAGATGAGCACCAGAAGATTGACACAAAAGGGGCTGAAATTTGTCACCAGGTCCAAGGGAGAGAGTAAGACAACTTCTTTGCTCAGCAGCTAGCGACAAGACCATCTTAACTGCATTATGAAAGCACACACTTAGAGGTCATAGAAGAACAGACAACAGTCTCTCCTGCCTACAACACATCACAACAAAATTTCACATTGCATACCACGGTTTATTTCCTACACCTTTGACAGACTAACAGGAGACATCCTGGAAAGTAACTCTGCTTGTTATTGCCAGATCTTGATTTCTCCAGCCCAATCACATGTTGCAAGGAGCGATGGCAAGACTGGGTGAAATATTGCACTCACACAAGCTTCTTTATGTGCAGACAAAGTGCGAATAATCCTAGCAGTATGATAGTTGTAGAAAAACACTTTGCCATCTGAACTTCCTGTCACCAAAAGTGTTCCATCTGGAGAAAATTCACAGCCCACTGCAAATCCTTCCACCTGTGAAAATCAATAACAGTGTAACTCCTGATGCTGATTAGAAAAGTTCATTGTGATATACTGAAAAAGAATATAGTACAAAAAAAAAAAAAATGTATCTTTAAATAGATATACACTAAGGACTTCTCCAGGTGTTTAAGACACAGCTATAACACAAACTTACTTAAGCAAGCCATTAAGTATTCATAAAGTCTTCTAATAACTATTTTCTTCAGAGTGCATATGATTCAAAATAGACTGGCACACAGGAAAGCAAATGAAGCCAATTAATATCTATCACTGATTTATAATCAAACACTATTAGCAGACACATTAAAAAGCACAGGTACTTTGCTATCTATCTTCCTTCCAGACTTGGATACTAAGTTCTCGGTGAAGAAGGATACCTTATGTCCTTCATATCTTTTCTTTTTGTTGATTCGGTAAGGTCGCTGGGCAGAAAACAAAGCCATGTAGTTCCCGTTTGTCTGAGCAACAAACATAGACTCTTTTGGGTGCAGAGTTAGACTTGGGCAAGTATAACGCTCCTGAAAATAATTTTAAAGAAAGTTTTGTTGTATGAAACAAAAGATTTGTTCAAATGATTCAGGTTATCTTTTGACATATTTGAAAGACCATAAAAGGTAAGGCATACATAAGTAACCTCCATAGTATACATTATATAAAGATACTTATTAGAATCCACTGAAAGTCTTACACCAAGACAAATATTAAATCAAATCTCTACCCCAATTCCCTAGATACTGAGCAAAACCCCATCTCTCCCTGAACCATAATTATACTGCAGAACAGCTGCAGAAAGGTAACTCCAACCTGACAGTACACAAACATCCTCTTCCTGCCCAAGGAAAACTGAAGTGTGAATGTGAAAGTTTGAATCCTTTTCTCCCATACCCCTTCCTCCATAGCCATACTGTGCCTTACACGCTACTTCATACAGTTCTCAAATCCTCCATCCTCTCTGTTCTCACCACACTGACAGGAACAGAAATCAGCCCATTTAAAGAGACACCTTACCCCACCCCATTCTTAAAAATAAAAAAAATAAAAAAAATAGGGGTCGTTATTAGCCTACTAAAGTCAGAAGTTCCTTATGACAGTGATTTGCCATGTAGACTGCTGCTGGCTGTAAATTCATAAATATCTGCAAAAATTGATAACACTTGGCTTTACCCTAGTATTCCTATTTAAGACTGAATTAAGATTACTTTCAAAACTCTGCATGGTGACTACATCAGAAATCAGCTGCTCTTGCAAGGTTTCCACCAGGTCCAAACCTTTTCTAGTTTCAGCCTAACCTAAAGACACAGTGCTGAATTTTGATGCCACGAATACCAATTAAGAGAGCGCTGGTTGTAGGATGCATCTGCATGTGAAGGACACCAGGCTGACAGTTACCACTGGACACCCTAGGCTATATGGCAGACTGGGAAGAACATCAGACTGGTTTTGTTGTTTGGTTTGGAAGTGATGAACTGAAACAGAAGTTCTGGGTTTTGTAAGGTACTGGGCACAGAAACCAAAACAGGGTTAGGCAGCGTGCCTGGTTAGCAGTGTGCTCTGTGGCAGAGCACTGCATGCTTCTGGGGAGAAACTGGGTCTAACAGTAAGGCATCAGAAAGTGTAATGCAATCTGCAGGAGCACTGTGCTGTTATGCTAGGTATACTGTAGTAATGGGGTATTTTAGAGCTCTGAACTATTCATTTGTTAATGCAGACAAGCAATAGATCAAGCCCTGTTGGGATCTAATCTGTTTGGAGAGCTCAGAGGTTACCTCCCACCTTGAAGGGTTCAAAGGTGAAATTCAGAAAAGTGAAGCAGAGTTTCCAAAATTACCACCAAGTTTTGTGTATTCACAGTGCAGAAAAGGGGGAAAACAGTCCATTTCAGAGATGCTGCAGTCATGAAAAGGTAGGCTGTAGGGGTTTGTTTGTTTGTTTGTTTGGCAGGGAATAAGGAGAAAAAAGTTGTTTGTTTTTTACTTCTTGATACTGAACCTGACTGGTCTGTACTTTATATATTCACAGCTTTTTTTTTTTTTTTTTCCCTATTGCCTATCCAAGATGCTGGTAGATCCAATATTGGACAAAGACATAACTGTGGAAACTAAACATGAAACAATGTCACTAGATTATCAACTACATGTCCTTGTTAGTAGAGAACTGTTCATTTCTGCCAAAAAGCATCTACACAGAATCCAATCATATTATATTACATAAGATATTAGACTTAGGTTTTCAAAAAAGACCCAGGGAGTTGGAATTATCTATTAACTTCCTTGGTAATCTCCTTTGAAGCTGTCAGCCTTTCTAGACCATTTAGTCCATTAAACATCTTGCCTGAATAGATTACTGAGAGAAATACTGCACCTGCACTGATAAAAGTAAATTTTGCCTCTGTGATTATGCCGTACTAGGTATCTATATGCAGGTATCAGGTTGCTGTTGCTATTTCTATGCAAATATTAAACTCAATTTGTCAATAGCCCTCATTGCAGCTGATGAAAAATGTATGAAAAAGTGTAGGAAAAGAAACGTGGCACTATAGCAACTGCTGCCATGCACCATTGGCAAGCTAGAATGACACTGCAGTGGCCTTGCCTAAATATAGCTTAGATGTCAGTGAATGAGCACTGAAATGCAAATATTTTTAACACAAGGAGACCTATCAGTCTTCAAGGTCATTTTTTAAGAATAAGTAAGTGTTTTTAAAATATAAAAATAAAGCAAGCCCTCAACTTACATTAAGAGCATTTTATACACCACACAATGATCTTACAGAAAATCAAAAGCCTTGTTTTTACAACACCGACAGACGTGAAATGCTAAATCAGGACCCAAAAAATACTAGTTGTTAAACTTACATGAAAAATCTGATTGGAGATTTTTGCAGAACTTTGGAAGTCCCATGCAATAATGGTACGATCAGCTGAGTCCCGGCTTACTGCATCTGTGCTTGTAAGAAATTCTCTTCCTTCAGGGAGAAAGAGTATATCCAATGTCTGTTGTACTGCAGCTTTGTACACTCTTAACACCTAGTGGATAAAAAAGTTTGTTATTTTTTGACAGATTAGAAGAACATGATAACCTATGTTTTCTCTCTTTGTATTAATAACTATCTCCAACAAACTATATATTATTATAAAATGGGAAAAAGTAACTGATTTTTAAATGTTGAAGTACTAGTGTATTAAATAGCTTGTTAATGTATGTAAAGAGTCCACATACAGGAAAATTAAATGAGATAAAAGAAAGCACCAATTTGTACAATTTATATATTGTATTTATATATACATAGATCCTGTTATAAATTCCCAAGGAGTTAAGAGTTAGATCCAGAAAGAGCTTTAGACAACAATGTTGTGGAGCTGGGTCTACACAAACTCCCTTCTATTTTATGAACTCTTCTAGATTCTCTAGCAGAGGCAAGGGAATCTTTGGCAGCAGGCTGGCCAACTTAGTGAGGCTGGCTTTAAACTGAAGGACTCAGGGCGCAGGGTCCAAAGTGGCAACACTACGCCATTGCAACCAACTGGGGAATAAGCCAGGCCGACCAAAGCAGTGACAAATGCATTAGTTGCTTCCCAAGATGAGAACCAGAAGACCAACCACCTCAAGCGTATGTATACCAATGCACACAGCCTGGGGAACAAACAGGAGGAACTGGAGCTCCACGCTCAGTCAGGAAGTTATGATATCATAGGAATAACTGAAACATGGTGGGACAACTCACATGTCTGGAGGATTGCAATGGATGGCTACAGGCTGTTTCATAGAGACAGGGAGGGAAGAAGAGGAGGAGGAGTCGTGCTCTATGTTAAGGAGAACCTTGAACGTACAGAAGTCAACTACGGCGATTACGGAAGCCCTGTTGAATGCCTCTGGGTCAATATCAGAGCGGTCATCTCCCAGGGGGATCTTACAGTAGGCATCTGCTACCGACCTCCAAACCAAGACGATAAGGCAAACAAAGCAATATCTGGGTCACTTAAATAAGCCTTGGGTCAACAGAACTTGGTTCTTATGGGTGACTTCAACTACCCACGCATCTGTTGGAAGAACAATACAGCAGCTCACATGTCATCCTTCAAGTTCCTGGAATGCGTAGAGGACTGCTTCCTCATACAAAAGTTAGACATGCCAACTAGGACTGAGGCATTGCTGCACTTGCTACTCACAAACCAAGAAAACCTGCTTTGTAATATCTCAGTTAGCGATAGCCTTGGATGCAGTGATCACAACATTGTGGAGTCTGGGATCCTGCTGAGCACACTGAAGGTTAGTACTAAGCCAAACATTTTAGATTTTAGAAGAGCAAACTCAGCTCACGCAGAGCTCACTTGGGAGGGATTCTGTGGGAAGCTCCCATGGAGGATAAAGGAGCTAGCGAGTGCTGGGAGTTTTTCAAGAATGCTCTCCTGGAAGCACAAAACCAGTTCATGCCCTTTAAAGGTAAGGGAAGTAGACAGAGCAAGAGACCTCCTTGGCTTGACTGCAAGCTTCTGAGTCTGCTCAAAATCAAAAGAGAAGCATAACAGAGATGGAAAAGCAGACGAATACCTGTTGAGAAATACAAGGGCACTGCCAGAACGTGCACAAGTACAGTTAGAAAAGCAAAAGCTCAGCTTGAATTGATATTGGCCACAGATGTCAAAAACTACAAGAAAGGGTTCTTCAGGTACATAAACAATAAGCAGAAACAGAAGGAAAATACTGGCCCACTATTAAACAGGAGAGGTGAATTAGTCACCAACAACGCTGAAAAGGCAGAGGTTCTCAACACTTTCTTCACCTCTGTCTTCACCAGCACTGTTGGGCCCCAGGCCTTGGGAACAAAAATCCAGGTTGATGCAAACACAGACCCACTGTCAGTGAAGAAAGAGTTGGTGTGTGAAATATTACAGGAGCTTGAACCCTACAAATCGATAGGCCCTGACAATATCTACCCAAGGGTCTTAAGAGAGCTGGCTGATGTTGTGAGGCCACTTTCCATAATCTTTGAGCAGTCATGGAGACATGGGGACATCCCAGAAGACTGGAATAAGGCTAATGTCACCTCCATCTACAGTTTCCCACAGCCTCCTCCTAGAGAAACCAATGTGTTACAGTCTAGACAAGTGGTCTGTGCCGTGGGTGGGGAACTGGCTGACAAGCTGCATCCAGAGGGTAGTGGTAAGTAGCTGCTTTTCAAACTGGCAACCTGTCACAACTGGGATCCCCCAGGGATCGATATTGGGCCCAACACCATTTAGTATCTTCATAAACAATCTGGATGATGGGATCAAGTGTACCCTGATGAAGTCTGATGATGATGCCAAACTGAGTGGGGAAGTGGACACTTTGGAAGGAAGAGACACCCTGCAGAAAGACCTGGATAGGCTGGAAGAGTGGGCTAACAAGAACCTAATGAAGTTCAACAAGGACAGATGTAAGGTCTTGCACCTGGGAAAACATAACCCAGGAGTTAGCACAGTCTGGGATCTACCTGGCTGGGGACCAGCTCTGTGGAAAGGGACTTGGCGGTCTCGGTGGCCAAGAAGCTCAATCTGAGTGAACAGTGCGGTGCTGCGGCAAACAAAGCCAACAGGATGCTGGGTTGCATTAACGAGGGCATCACCAGCAGAGATGAAGTCATTATCCCACTCTACTCAGCATTTGTCGGGCCACACCTGGAATACTGTGTTGACTTTTGGTGCCCGCTATACAAAAAAGATGTGGACAGGCTGGAGAGTGTCCAGAGAAGGGCCGCAAAGATGATCAAAGGACTGAGAAGCCTGCCATATAAGGAAAGGCTGGGAGAACTGGGTTTGTTCAGCTGCGAGAAAAGAAGGCCTAGGGGAGAACTTATCACCATGTTCCAATATTTAAAGAGTAGCTACAAAGAAGATGGAGACTCTCTTTTTACAAGGAGTCACATGGAAAAGACGAGGGGTAATGAGTCCAAGTTACTCCTGGGGAGATTCCACTGCACACGAGAGGAAAATTTTTCACAATGAGAATAATCAGCCATTGGAATAATCTCCCCAGGGAAGTGGTGGATTTCCCAACGTCGGACACTTTTAAGATTCGTCTGGGCAGGGTGCTGGGACATCTTGTCTGGACCATGCTTTTGCCAGGAAAGGTTGGACCAGATGATCCTTGAGGTCCCTTCCAACCTGGGATTCTATGATTCTATGACTGAACTCAGCACTCTGAGAATCAGTCTGAGGATCTCTCCTTCCTCCTTCCAGGAAACTTCAGCAGTGTAAGTTTTTGGTCTTTTTGTCCTCAAAATCTTCAGCTAGTTACAGAGCCAGGGAAAAGAAAGTAATTAGGTTAGCGGGGATTTGGGACTTATAGGTATGAAAAGGTGTTGTGGTTTAAGCCCGGCCGGCAACAAAGCACCACGAGGCTGCTCACTGACTCCTCCCCCCCCAGTGGGTTGGGGAGGAGAAAATACAACAAAAAAACTCATGGGTCAACACAAGGACAGGGAAGGATCACTCACCAATTATAGTCACGGGAAAAAAACAGACTCGACTTGGGAAAAAACACAAAATCAATTTAATTTGTTACCAATGAAATCAAAACAGGATAATGAGAAGTAAAACCAAATCTTAAAACACCTTCCCCCCACCCCTCCCTCCTTCCCGGGCTCAACTCCACCCCCGGTTTTCTCTGCCTTCTCCCCTCCAGCAGCACAGGGGGACAGGGAATGGGGATTGTGGTCAGTTCATCACATGTTGTCTCTGCCGCTCCTTCCTCCTCAGGGGCAGGACTCCTCACACTCTCCCCCTGCTCCAGAGTGGGGTCCCTCCCATGGGAGACAGTCCTCCACAAACTTCTCCAACGCAAGTCTTTCCCACGGGCTGCAGTTCTTCACGAACTGCGCCAGCGTGGGTCCCTTCCATGGGGTGCAGTCCTTCAGGCACAGACTGCTCCAGCACGGGCTTTCCCACAGAGTCATGGCCATTTTCTGGGGCACTCACCTGCTCCAGCGTGGGGTCCTCCATGGGCTGCAGGGGGACAGCCTGCTGTCTCACCACGGGCTGCAGGGGAATCACCTCCTCCAGAGCACCTCCTCCCCCTCCTTCTCTACTGACCTTGGTGTCTGCATAGCTGTTTCTCTCACATTCCATTCTCCGCTGCAGGTTTCCCTTCTTAACTATGTTCTCCCAGAGGTGCTACCACCATCGCTGATGTGCTCGGCCTTGGCCAGAGGTGGGTCCGACTTGGAGCTGGGGAAGGTTCTAGTAGCTTCTCACAGGAGCCACCCCTGTAGCCCTGTCCCCCGCTACTACAACCGCGCCACACAAACTCAATACAAAAGAACATGGCAGGAAGTGAATATTCTTGTTGATCATTCCAGACTTAATTATAAATCACTGTTTATGACTGGGGATGAGTAAACTTGATGATTCAAGGTTCTCCCAGTCCCATACTGCTGTGTGTCGTTGCTTAACTTTCAAGTGGTGAGACCCTGGTGTCAGGACCGTATGGCAAGGGAGCAAAGCTTGCATGCTCAGTCAGAAACTGCCTATGAGGCCAATGTGGACACGCTTAGCAGAAGGGTACACCATTCATCCTGCAGAAGATACATCAATCCCATTAAGGACTCGGTCTGACACCCTCTCCTGAAAAAAGAAACCCAAGCAGAGTTTGCTCTTTTAAAGTGCTGCCAGAGAGGGAGGGATGGAGGTGACAGGAGCACTGCTGTCAAACAGTTCTGTGCTTTAAGGACTCAGCCGGGACCCTGCCTTGGTCTACAGGGATTCAATCCCACACCTCCCACCTCATCTGCCTATGAACTGTCCTGGCAAGAGGCAGTCTCTGCTGCTTCTGCTGAAGCAAAGGCTTTTTCTGTCACTCTGCTGAAAATGCAGGGCAGCAGGGAGTCATCAATACTCCAAACCATGTCTTGGCTCAAGAGCAAATAATGTGGCTCGTCCACTAGTTCCCATCATGTAATTAATGCATATGAACAATCTGTAAAGAAGTTTGTGATGTAAAAGAAAACACCGAAGTTACCAAAACTTCTTCCCAAATAAAAAAAACCAGAGCTCCCAAATCTAGATCTTCTTTCAGGACTTACACCAAAGTGTCTTGGATCCATGCAGAAATGGGTCCTCAGCCACAGGATTCTGAATATTTTAACAGCCTGTGAGTTGGATCTTAAAAAGTAAGAGAGATTTTGAACTATTCTAAGGAATATATGAACAAATTTAATTTCCTCTCTTTCCACCTTTCTTCTGCATCTGTGTTGTCTACTTTGAATTTTGCAAATCAATACTTTTGCTTTCTTTTTCTCTGATTTGCCTCCAGTGAAGAGAAACTTCAAGGCAAGTGGCCAGATCAAAGCAATCCATCTCTCTGAGTATGGGGATAAAACTAGGACACTGGAAGACTCCTAGTTATTAATATCTAAATCTCTCTTTCTCTCTCTCTCTCCAAGATAGCTAAAACATAGCAGCCTGCACTTCCAACCGGGTGTTCAGAGGTTAGTCCTTCTAACATCACTAGAAAAAAACAACAGAGCAGAGAGAGTGCTTGAAGTATTATACTGAAACGGTTCCCAACTTTGTGAGGCATTTCAGTGCCTACCTTATACCCCTAACATAATATGTGACTATTGACTTCAGGGCCCGGACCTTTTGCAGATACTGTAAGCACATACATTTTTTTAAAAAATAATTTTTGGGTGTCACAGTGAAATATCCTGGATTATACCTCTGTTTTATACTTTAGCCAATAAAAGAAAAAACATTTCAAATATCAAACACAACATGAGAACTTCTTGATTTCTTGCCTCAAGCTCAAAAATCTATGACTGTTTGGAAGTGTTCAGAACTAGTTGATCCTGCTTTAGGGTAGCAACATACTAGATGATCTCCAGAGGTCCCTTCCAGCTCTGCTTCCTGTGATCTTGGCATGTAGAAGGATGGCAGCAGCAGCTGCTCCAATTGCTTTTCACAGGCTCTGTAAAATGTACAGTTTAGAAACGCCATGTTTGCATTCAGTGAAGAACCTCAGTCATGCAAGCACCCTACGCACCCTGTAATAACATCAACAAGATGTAAACCTGCAGCCTCAAAAAAACAGCACACTTTTCAATAATCTGCCTGCATTTTTAAAATAGTGAATATACAAATGTGTTACTTGCTCTTGTCAGATTTTTCAGCCTAGGAATCTGCATAATATACAAAGCAATTAAACTTTGTAAAGCCAAAAGTGATATTTGCATATTTATAGCCTCCACTTTCTGTATGGAGAAATCACCATGCATAGCTATTTCTTCAGACTTATAAAAGGAAGTCCATAGTTCATTAGTAAAGTAGAAAATTAAGCTATTTTGTGGGAGCAAAAATAATAATTAAAAAAAAAAAAAAAAACAAAAAACTGCCACAAAATATAATTGCTGCCTGCAATGAGAAATGGAAAACCATACAGAAACCTGACAGCTGTAGGAACTACAGGAGAACTGAAATAAAGTTAAACTGAGAGGAGGGGACACAAAAGGCTGTACCACCCTGACAGACTGAAGGAGGCAGCTACTTAGCAGCAGGCACCTTCACAGAAGTGACAAGAGAGAAAAGTGCCAGAGAGCAGCAAGATCAGAGGATGGAGCAGCACAAACGTGTAGAAACAGGGACAGAGAGGCAGAAACAAAGGCCAAATGGTGCTGGGAAATGGAGAAGAACAATACAGAGCAATAAATAAAGTCCCAAACGGTGATTCACAATAGTGATTCTTTAACATTTTCTTATTTTAAAGATGAAAAACTCAAACATACTGTTTGGGTTTTCGTCTTCTAAAAAAAAAAACCTTGTGAAATATATGTAGGTACGTATTCATACATACATTGTGTCCAGCACTGTTAAGAGGTTAAGGTTTAGGTTTGGAACTTGTTTTTAACAGTTTTTGGAGCAAAAGACATCTCTCAGTAAGGAAAAAGTAGAGGATTGTGAAGTTGGTAATGTGCACATACTTTTAATTTTGGCTGAAATCCTGCTGGGCTCTTACATAAACTGCCACTATCAATTTAAACATTTTCACTGCTAATCATTAAATATATTTGCTTGTCTGTTATTTGATAGGATATCTAACCAAACTACCTGTGTATCTTAGCTCTGCAAAAGGAAACTGTCTTTATAAAAATTAGTACAAAAGACCATCTTTTTCTGTATGTTTGATACATACCTCAGAAAAACTATGCTCTCTAATCTTCAAACCACATAGTAAGAACTGACTCAGAGAAGAATAAATTAACACTTTGAATAGCAGCTGGAAACTTGATATACCTAGTATTTAAATTCCCCCATAAAGATAGCTTCAAAAAATAACTAATTGCAACACCACTGCTCAGAAAAGTACTCATAATTAAACCTGCTTTGTTCTACCTTAGACAATTAATTCATGACATGCCTGAGGAACTTGCTTGGGGAAAGCACCAGTTTCCCTATCCTGCTGGCTTTAGTTTGTTAATAACAGCTTTTGCTCTTTTTCTATTTGCAGATTTATCAGCCATAAGCACTGGAAAACCACAGTCAACTTCTTCAATCTGCATTTTCTGGACATAAAAGAAATAATTTCAAAGGAAGGCCTAATAGTTTCTGGTGTCGACACAATCCAACATAATAATAAAGCTTCTTCGCTACAGCAAGAGTTCATGGCTGCAGGCATTCGACAAGAAAGGTAATTTAAACAAATTAAATCAAACAGATTCTTATGGTTCTGATGATTTGAAAAGCATGCCATGATGCTGAATTCAAGGTATGTAATTCAGATGGGTGTTCTATAATACTTCTCTGCATAAAGCACATGCAATGCCTGGTATTTTGTTTGTCAAGAAAGCTCAAAGTCTCCACACAACCGATTCAGAAGCTGCTGCTCGCCCCAGCGCTGTGCTGGTCACCTGTAACCTATGTGCACTGCACCTTCCTAAAATCCCCTCAAGCTTTATGCAAGTGATGAGAAAGAAATGTGCTTTTATAGTCATTGCCCTGAGCATCAGGAGACAAGTTCTCAAAACAAATCTAATAGGACTACAGGCAATCTGGATAGTCATGGAAAAAACCCTTAATTAGTCACAGCCATGGCTTCCAACCTGTAAAAGTGGCCATACTTTTTCTTCCACTTCTTGTTCTAACTTTTTAGATTGAGTGCTTTGGCATGAAACTGCCTCTTCCTACAGGCATGTTGGGTAATTAATGCATTGGGTGACTGATTCAAGTTTCCTCTGTGAAACAGTACTACACCATTACTAGTAATAAAAAGTGCATTTTAACTTAAAAGAAAGCTTATTTTCCACAAAATAGAAGCTTTTTTATCTACTGCAGTGCAAGTCATCTGTGTTGATCTATTCTACAGAGTAAGGTGTTGAGGCAGATGACTACTGTTTGCTTTTTAGCTACATGTTCACAACAAAACCACAACCACAAGACAAATCCAATTTATGTCTCTGATCTCCATGTGAAAACTACAATGGCAATTTTAATCAAAACACATGACAATATCATAGACAAGACAACAAAGCATGCTGCAGTCTTATGTTCTTTCAAAGTCTTTTAACATAAGACTGCTGTATTTCTCTTTATGTAATTGAAAAAAAATTATTTTGCTTTTCTATTTAAGTTTTTTCCTGTTTGTAACTGCTCTGTTTTCAGCTCAAGATTATCAAGGGGTCTTGAGAATAATTAAAAGGAAAGGGAGACTGATTAAAATGAAGAAGTGGTTGAGCTTAATCTTGTATTGATCTATAAGACTTTAGGTATGAACAATGTACACTGTTTTTTTTAAAGTCACTTTCAGATTGCTTCAGAAGGCACAAAAATCTTGTGATGCAAAGTGTCAACCATTTATCAGAAAAAACCCCATATTTTCCCATCAGATTTTTTTTTTTAATTATCTCCCCATCTCAAATAGGATAAGAAGTGAAATCTGTATATAGGAAACAGACAAGGAACAAGTGAGATATAGAATGGCTTTTCATGAGGAGCAATAATCAAGGACTTTTCAGTACAGAAATTAGATGATTGAGAGGAATTTGAAAGAATCAGAAACAAAGTCTGAGTGGCATGGAGAAGGTGAATGGTTTCTTCCATTATAAGAATTTAGACTCCAAACTAGCAGAAGGCAGCTTCAAAACACACAGAACGAGATGCTTCTTCACACAATACATGTTTAAGTTTAATTCCTTGCTACAGGATGTTGCAGACATTAAAAAAAATCAAGAACAACCAATTCCACAGCGTGAAAACTCAAAGAGAGCCATGAAAGACAAAGACGCTATCTGTGGTGCTGGAAGTCCCCAAACTGTAAGTTAGGAAGGCCTGGGTAACCATTGCTGAGAATTGTAATAAAGAAGTTTGCTGTGCTTTCATATTCTTGTTTTTTAAAAGCATACTGGTCACTGCTGGGGTGTAAAATTTGTCTAGAAATGGGCTGAAACCGTAACGGCTATTCCCCAACAGCTTCTCACTCAAATACCCATGCTCCAGAGGAAGGCATGTTTTGCTCCTGGCCCATTTCAGTCCCTCCAGGAGCAGTTGCTCCAGGAGAGATTGTATGCACAGACAGGTCTACGATTCTCATCTGCAATACCGTCATATGAGGTTTCCAAATAAACACAGCAGGACTTCTCATGTATGTGATACAGCCATGTAAAATGTGCCTTCACACTCAGAAAGGACCCCTGAATGTTAACATTTAAAAACAAATGCCACTACACAAGTACAAATGTACCCCCACCATATTTCTTTGAACTTTTTGTCCATAGATTCAGTAAAGATTTCTCTGTGAGAAGAATAACTTTAGTTTTCTAAAGCGCTGAATAAATCATCTTATTTTAATTACATTGTTCTTCCTAACACTACCAGCACATGACAATGTATTCGCTGTTTCCATAGAAACCAGAAGTGCAAGTAGCTCCACCAATTTCTACAGCCTTTTTTCATATTTATATGCTATCCAGAGACAAATTCATTAGGTCTCCTAAATACATGCTACTTAAAATGACTGCATCTCATCTGAAAGAAATTGCAATAGAATGTTTCCAAGGAAACAAATGCACTGCACTTGCACTCTAAATTTATTAATTTTTTAAACTGTGCTTTAATGACTTAGGCTTATTTCTTTATAAACTCAAGTATTGAAAAATAGCTTAACAACATAAAGTGCATCCCTTTCATTTTTTCTTTTTAAGCATAAAGCTGTAGAAGATAGTTGCAATTTTGTAGCTAAACAATGTTCAATCCAGAGTAATAAACCAAGATGGGGAAAAAAAACCCTGTTATTCTGCCTTGGCCTCTGTTAATAATAACAATTCTGCAGTGCATTTCTAGACTAATTTTAAAACCTCAAAATAACTGCTTCCACCATTTTTCTAGTTTATTTTTTCTATAGCTTATAAGACCTCAATTTCAAAAATGGAAATTTTGTGTAAATCTTCAACTCTAAGTGTTCCTTAAATTTGCCTATCACTCCAACAGATTGACTTGGTATTCATCTTTTTTTGAAACCTTCCTTATGTCCTGACAAAATTTTGTTATTAATCCCAAAAGGCTGAACATTTGTATTCATTTGTACTCTTCCCACTTCTAATAAGTCATTGCTATTTTTCCTGCATGATATTTTATTCCTTTTTTTTTTTACTGATTGTGCTAGCATGACGCTTTCTGCAACATTTTTCAAAAATAAAATAATAAATGTCATCTCCATTTGGAGCCCTGCCTGAAGCACTTCACTGAATTCCTCCCAGTCAGTTTCCTTTCTTGAAATCTCCCCTTTAGCTAGTTTTCTCATTTTACAGTAGTTAGGTTAGTCCCTGCCTTCTCCAGCTTCTCTAATTGCTCTATCAAAGTCCAAAATTGTAGAGCGACATCAAGTAAGCCTCACAAAATCAACCTTTGCTTAACTCCTATAATTTACTTTTTTATAATTTAATTTATTCCTATATCTGTAACTAATCTTTCCTTCAAAGTCTGTTCTGTGGCTGTGTCAGGTCATACTACTGTATATATACTGCCTGATGCCCTTCCTCTCTTTCCCTCCTTGTTTAACATAAGCAATGGATTTACATTTTTGGAGGTCTAAGAGCTTCAAAGATTGCTTAAAGATGAGAGCCACAGCCCTGTCGCCTTCCACTTATTCTCTCTCCAGATTACTGCATGGTGCTTCATCAGGACTTGCTGTTCTGACAGCTATAGCAGATAGCTCTTGCCAAAGCTCCAACAGGCCTCAGTGATTTATAAGACGGAACACATGAACATCAACGGACAAGATCAAAAACAGAGTACATCCAACGGCTGAATAAATTATTCCTCTATTTTTAACAGAGTCAAAAAAAATGTTAGTGATCTCCCTACCTTTAGAGTTCTTTGCATTTCTGTATGCACATGATAAAGAATGAGTTCCTGAATGCTTACAAAACGTTAAGAGTTTCATCAATCAAAGCAGAATGTAAATAAAAGGTAAAATATGCAAAACTAAAAAATAATTACATGGATACATTTAGAAAATCTAAATTAAGACATTCAGATGCAAGTTCTTGAGTGCTGTATGTCCTTTCAGCAGAGCTACTATCATCCCTACTTTACACTATGCAAACCTTGCTGACACGTGTAAATATATCTTTTCAATTCATTTTGATGATTCACTCACGATACAAAGAACTTTAGCTCCTTTGAAAGTATTATCAGTACAAGACAGTTACACTTTTAGTTTTGTTCTGATATTACATCTGTGTAAGCTTAGAAACCCAAATTAAAAAGAAAAAAATTATCTGTAGTCATATTTTCTTTTGTGAACACAATAAAATCCTTACGGTTGAGCTAAAGGATACAAGTGTCAACCCTTTGTTCTCTTTGGTATTTCAAGGAATATTAAAATTTCAGGTAGAATAAGTGGTTGGAATATATATTGTCTCCTGTCTGAAAAGCTAATGTAGAACAGCCAAAACAGAGAGTGACTGTGTAATTCAGCTGGCTTGTGCTGAACATCTTAAGAAATTCTTCCACAGCTCAGAGAATGGAAATACTTCTAAAATACATAACTACTTTAAAGTCTCCATGTTACTGCACAATTCTTTTTACAGGGCACTTTACACTTTTTTTCTAGGTTCAGCACTAAGGTCCAAAGATCCCATGGGGGCTGTTTAATATGATGCTTTCCTCTTTGGTCAACACTGCAGGGGTTTTTTTGTTGGTGTTTTTTTTTTTTTAACATAGAAGCTCACTTCCAAGTTTTCTGGTCTTTTCATAAAGCGTCTATAAACATTCTCCAAATGTTTAATAAATTTAATCAATCTGTTATACAGCAATATAAGATCTCCAGAATAATATCTTCACCAGAGAGACAAAACTGGTTTAACACAAACAGAAAGAAATACCGCTATAATAAATCTCTCCATGCTATTCAACTGCTTCTTTTATTTTTTATTTTTTTTTAGGCTTTGATTACTTGTCTCTGTGATTTTGAGATGCTCCTATACTTTACATTTCACTGAGCAGTTAACAAGCTGTTCCATCCATTCATTTCTCTGAAGTATATTGCCTAGCTTTATCTTGAAGATTTTAACTTCCTTATTGTTCTTTCATTCTTTATCTCGCTCAATACCCAATGCTACATTTGAAATCATTTTGCCTATTTGCTCAATAGAACAGGGATAGCAATAAATGTCTTTCAATATTCCTCTTTTTTTTTTTTTTTTTTTTTGGTATCTGCCTTTCTGATTAATAGCCTACTGTACATTTCTCAATGTTTTAGTAGCTGAAAGGCTGCCTCAAACCTATCTTCATACATTTTCTCTGGAACTTAGAAATCCAATTTTTATACCACATTCAATACATGAATAAATATTAGTAATTTGTGCTCATAAATTTACACTCCTGCTAAAAATTAGTTGCCCATCAAAATCAAAGTGAGATTTCAGAAGTACTAATTTGGAAAAATACCACTATTAGCTATTCTATGTCATTTTCCATCAGCAAAAAGCACCAATGTGGCACACTGGCATAAAGCAGCCCATTTCAACCACGGCATATATGTGTAATTGGACAATATTTTTGTTATTAGTCATTCTCTCTCTCTCTCTCTCTCTCTCTCTCTCCGTGATGCTTAATACTTTGCTCTGAATTTCCACCAAAAATTCCCTCATTTCCTGATATACAATTATCATTTTGCCTCGCATGGTTAAATTCAAGATGTGCAAGTGAATAGCCTGTAAAACACAGGAGTACATCCTAAAGAATGACCTCTGAAACTGAATTACCAGCAAATGTTGAAATTGAGTTTTCAATGTGCAGTAAGTAACAAGACTCAAGCTCTTGATTTAGGGTGCTCACTCTATTGACAAAATATGCTGCAAAGCCTGAAAAGGCTATCAGGAGTATGATGATGGGAACAAAAAGAATCATTAGTTCACCCACACATCGTTCCAAGCTGAATGACAGGTTAACACACTTGAACAGGCAAAACAGGAAAATCTTGTAATGAATTAGGATGAAAGCACTTGAAAGATATTAAGGGTGTTTGCATCAAAACTGAAACGAAGTAGCAAGAGGCCTCAGACATCTATTTCAGTTAAGAGCAAATGGCACTTGTTAGAACAGGATAAATTTCAAAATATTGGCCAGGATACTTTATCCAATCTTGAATGTGGCCAAAAATGTGTAAGATGGAAAAGGTAGAAAGCATGCTGTTTTTATCTTGTGAATAAAGATAACAATATAAGCTGAAAGCAGGAATACCTGAAGAATCCATTGAAATCCCCCAAACTAGGAAGAAGCAGACATGAGATACTGATGATATTGATGATTCGTGCCTAACCAACAGTATGTTGTCCTATGGCTGAGAGTTTGAAATGTAAGTACGTTATTTTGCAGTAACGATGCACAGGTGATACTCAACATTCTGCAAGAAGAAGCCATAAGCAATCAAATCAGAGTTTGATATTTTTCCCCTTTTCTCCACTCAGCTATTGCCTTCCACATTCACTCAGTACACACACATAGTTCTTCAAATTTTAAAACCAATACAAATGTAGGTGTCTACAGATACCTCAGAAGAGGGGGGGGGGGGGGGGGGGGAATCAAAGGATAATAGAAGCTCTCTCCCCCTTTTAGAAACGTTTCAGAGTAAAAGAGTAAACCACACTGCTGCTTTAGACAATCACAGTACATACAAAATTATGGTTTTCAAATGAGCAAATATATGAAACAAACAAACAAACAATGAAAAGGATCAATATCTGTTACCAGGGTAAACGCAAGCCTTCCACTTTCCAACACTGCTCGTTATTAAAATTAATATTCCTCATGCACTACTTAATTGGCTAGTTTTCCAGCTAGTGAAGTTATACATGAATATAATTGTTTCCTAATGAACAAAGCAGGTAACAGCTCCTAAAAACTTTCAGAGAGAACCCAGCACAGGATCTGTACAAAAGAAACAGGCTGGGTTTTTTGTTTTACAAAGCCTAAAACCTTTCCTATTTTACCTGTCAGAATACACATTCATTCACTTATTTATTTTCTTGGCAAGTAAATTATTTCCTTGTAATACAGTGGGATGTTTCCCTTAACTCTTCATTAGCATCAGCTTACAGAAATAGAGTTACACACAATCTTTCTAAGCATTGGAGTGTCTTGCATGTACAGAGACAGCTACTGTGTGCATTACTCAGTGATCAACAGCTCTTTAAGGCATGTTCTGAGGCTGAAGCTTTAGCACTGCAAAAATGAGTGTATGGTTAGTCATTGAGATAAAAATGCATTTTTCTGCTAGTCTCATTTTTGCTGTATATAGCATCCTGGCCACAGAACGCACTGCTTTTTGAGAAATCATGTCATAAGATGGGGTGAAAGGATGTCACAGCATGCAATGTTGTGACATATGGCACACAACAGCAATACTCTTAATCAAAAAGAAAAAATTCATACTGTAACAATCATGAGTACCATCTGCTTCGGCAACAGTATTGAAAGTGGACAGGGGATGGCCCATGGAAAGACAAATACCCCATTGTACCCATTTGAAAAAGGCACCATACCCAGATCAGTAAGCAAGGAGGCAAAAAAAACACAGTTGGGCAGTAAAGCATAAAGATACAATAAAATACTGTTTGAATCTCATAAAGATAATATACTCCCTAATTAGTAGAAAACATGAGTGCTGGTTTAGATTGAATGTATAGTCAAATTAATAAAACGTTAAGTATTCATGTTCCTCTTCTACATAGATATAAATGGTTTTTACAGTGTCTATTTGTCTTCTGGAAATGAATCACAGATGTTGTCACCTAAAGCATTCACCACTGGCTCTGCATCCAAACACACACAGATTGTATGTCATCCCCTGAAACCTACATAAAGGTGATCCCAAGCATAACTATTGTTTCTTATAACTGTGCAGTGGTAAAGTACTGAAAACTGCAGTTTTCCTCTGCAATTTTGCCTGATGTAGTTTACACGAAAGTTACTATATCAGATCATCAGCTCAAGATGTGGCAGAGATACTGACAATAGGAGAGCATCAGACTCAGGAGGTGACTCAGAAATAACTTGTCTAGCACAAGCATTAACATCTGTTATTTAGCCCCTTAACTCTACCTGAGTCAATGCCAATTTTGCATCGTCCTCAGGTCTTGTCATCACATTCTCTGGTATCAGAATGGCTGAAGAAGGAATCTTACTCAAGCATAACCCTTGAACTGCAAATATCCATTGTAAATTAATCTTCTAGTTCCTTGAAACTGAAGTGCCTTCTCCATTATCAATATTTGAGATTGTCTCCTACTATCTGTGAAAGATTTCTAACCATATTCTTCCATAACCATATTCAACATGAGCTACCATCCAGACAGGCACATTTTTGCAACATGCTATTTTGGTCGTTTGTTACTATAGAACAGAATCAGTTATCATCTTCCATCTGTAGACACTGGGCACCTTAGACGCATGCAAGCTGGAGGTATTGCCATTTTTGGCATGAACATGCTCATTAATCACAGCTGATTTCAAATCTAGAGAAAAGTCATCTTTACAGGATTCTCAGAGATAGTCACTCAAAGATATACACAGGTGTAAAATCCATCATAAAGAAACTACAGGGGGTGAAAGAATGTCTCTGGCTTTGTACACAGCTAGACTATCATTTGACTTTGTGTATAACTACAATACCATTTACAGGAAAGCTTATTGCACCAAGTCAGAAAATCTCAGAAAGAATGTTTTGTCACATACACGTGCCATCTTCTCCTTGACTAGGATTAAATATCTCAGATTTGACACTGTGGTCAGCAGTCTTTAAGCCTTAAAAAGATGATGCCCATTTAGTTCCTGAAGTACTTTTAAAGGAAGTTCAGCCTACCATGACATACAATGGCTTCTCTATGTTAAAAAGGACAGCTTAGTATTCAATTACAGACTGCACCTCCTCCCCACAATTAAGGTCTACTGTTATGAGAATCTCAAGAAAGAACAATTGTATTCCCTACTCCATTTGCATGCTATGAAACCACTGACCCTGCAGTTCAGGAGAGAAGACTTCTATTAGTCTTTCTTCTTCAGTACCCTGCCAAAAAAAAAAAAAAATGTTTTTGTTCTACAGTAAATTTACAGGGGGACCTCTGTCCCTTTGAACTGGTACTGGTTTCCCATTTCTGTGATACATATTTTCATGTTATGTAAGTTGGCTACGCGAAAGACAGTATACCAAAATCCCTCATTGACAGCACCAGAATACTGTATACCAGTGCAAGGCAGGGGGAGGGAGGGAAGAGTTACTATGGAAAATCTCACAACTTTTTAAAAAGTTACGTAGGTATCCTTTATCATAAGTATTTACAATTTTTGCAATCTAAAACTAGAATCACCTTCCTTCATAGAACTGTGCTTTGAGTATGTCTTCTTATCCTTATCAAGCAAAACTAACCATCATACAAGCATGATGGATGGAATAAATTCCATCACACTTTTTACAAAGGTTTTCATGCTGACACTGTAACTCTGAAACTGACAGTAAATTCATTTTCAGAGTAGCCTCAGACTTGGCAGTCTCAATATATACTTACTAATGTTTTTCTTTTAAGAACTTATTCATGTGAGGGAAGCCTATGGTATAGATCCTACACAATTAAATTATTTTCTCAAACATCAGTGAGAAATCCAAAGGAACAACTGCAGCACAGGAACTAGATTGTTAATTGCACAAGAATACTGTGTTTCCTCAATGGAGCAACTCTCATAACCATTTCAGAGGTCTACTGTTAGAGCCCTCATACCTGAAATGCATCTCCCCACCTCTCTCACCAATTATTCTTAGTACCTCAAAGTCAGAGACAAAGTTTGGATAAGCAATCTTACCTTTTTCAGGTCCCTTCTGCCACCCTCAGGAGCAAACAGATGGCTAACTATGATGAGTAGGATCTACCCACATAGAAATTCAAAGGAAAACGAAGAACTACTCACTTGACAGTCACTGCTGCTCTTTGAGCTGTTCTGTGCATGAGGATGTCGGCTTGCCTTATGCTTCCACTGGCCAAATACAGCTCTAGTCTTACCTGAGCTCTGAATGGCAGCTGGGAACACACTGTTCTTCATGGTTCATGATGAGGTAAAGGCAGAGGCTGTACATGCCTTTCTGTGGCCCTTCATGAATGTAAAAATTACTCCAGGCTTCTACACAAAAGGTACAGGCACATACACCCTGACCCACATGTAACAGCTTAAAGAGCAATTTAGCTGTACTGCTTCCTACTACACAACTAATTTTCAGAATCCTGAAGTGAGCTATTGGCTTTTGTATTGGTTTTGTGTGGCAAGGTTTTGGTAGCGGGGGGGGGGTGTTACAGGGGTGGCTTCTGTAAGAAGCTGCTGGAAGCTTCCCCTGTGTTCGAGAGAGAGCCAATACCGCCGGCTCTAAGACGGACCCGCCGCCGGCCAAGGCCGAGCCAATCAGCGATAGTGGTAACACCTCTGTGATAACATTTTTAAGAAGGAAAAAAGTTGGGACAGGCGGAATTCGGCAGCCGGAGAGAGGAGTGAGAACATGTAAGAGAAACAACCCTGCAGACCCCCAGGTCAGTGAAGAAGGAGCGGGAGGAGGTGCTCCAGGCGCCAGAGCAGAGATTCCCCTGCAGCCCATGGGGAAGACCATGGTGAGGCAGGCTGTCCCCCTGCAGCCCAGGGAGGTCCACGGTGGAGCAGATATCCACCTGTAGCCCATGGAGGACCCCACGCCGGAGCAGGTGGGTTCCCGAAGGAGGCTGTGACCCCGTGGGAAGCCCGCGCTGGAACAGGCTCCTGGCAGGACCTGCGGATCTGTGGAGAGAGGAGCCCACGCTGGAGCAGGTTTTCTGGCAGGACTTGTGACGCCGTGGGGGACCCACGCTGGAGCAGTGTGCTCCTGAAGGACTGCACACCATGGAAAGGACCCATGCTGGAGCAGTTCGTGAAGAACTGCAGCCTGTGGGAAGGTCCCACGTTGGAGAAGTTTGTGGAGGACTGTCTCCCGTGGGTGGGACCCCACGCTGGAGCAGGGGAAGAGTGTGATGAGTCCTCCCCCTGAGGAAGATGAAGCGGCAGAAAATAACGTGTGATGAACTGACCGTAAACCCCATTCCCCGTCCTCCTGTGCCGCTGAGGGGGGTGGTAGAGAAGCCGGGAGTGAAGTTGTGCCCGGGAAGAAGGGAGGGGTGGAGGGAAGGTGTTCTGAGATTTGGTTTTATTTCTCATTACCCTACTCTGGTTGATTTGTAATAAAGTGAGTTATTTTTCCCCAAGCTCTGTCTGTTTTGCCCGTGACGGTAATTGGTGAGTGATCTCTCCTGTCCTTATCTCGACCCACAAGCTCTTTGTTATATTTTCTCTCCCCTGTCCAGTTGAAGAGTGGGAGTGATAGAACGGCTTTGGTGGGTACCTGGCGACCAGCCAGGGTCAACCCATCACAGCTTTATTTAATTCAACTATATGTTACTCATATTTACATAAATAAATAAAAAATTCCTATTTTTTGTGTACAATGTTCTTCTTCATGCTTCAAAAACATTACAGAGGTTCATATCAACAAATAGCAACACAATTAATGACAAATGCAAAATACTTCAGAGTAACACTTCATTAAAAGACCACTACATTTATTAGCTTAGTAATGCACAGCACATCCAACCTAGGAAACATTTCAAAAGAGAAAGAAAAGAAAGATTTCCATTACCTTAGAAGTCCTTATATCCCAAGCTTTAACTTCCGGGCTGAACCCTCCACAAATGAAAATATTTGACTCTGTAGGGTGGAACTTCAGTGCGCTGATCCTAAATTCATTTTTGCTGCTAAATATCTGCTTCCCTAAAATAAAGTGAGAAGTGGAGACTAAAATTTGAGCAGAAAATGAAATATGTTATTCATTCCAACCTACTTTCAAAAATATCAAGGTTGTCAAAGGTGAGCATGTTTATATTAACACGTTTCAAGTATCTGGGGCTACTCTGATTTACTGAAACTACGAGACTGAACTCACTAATTTCTATCCACATGAAATTTCTCCTGCTCACGGGCCTCTGAACCACTGACTGCTTCCTACTGAAAGGGGAGAACAAGTTGTTTCCCACACTAAGGAGAGGAGCTCCACCGAGGTCCCAGTTCAGTCGACATGCAGGACTAAACCTACAAATCTAATAGTTAAATGTTTCCTACAGAGAAGCCACAGTATTTCTTTCAGTAGTATAAAAATAACCAGAACCAAATACTGTCTGTACAGAAATACCACATCCCAAACTATACTACAACTCTCTAGTTGTTTACTTATCTTTCTATGAAGGCAGGAGTGAAACTTCATCTTGAAAGTAGGAAATAATTTGCATACCATCATATGAAGGCAATAGCTGTTCCCATGGATACACTGTTCCCAACATTTAATTGCATACACTAATCTCCGCAGGATCCTGTGGTTAGTATCAATTGGATTGTTGACACTTTTAAAGGCAACAGAATTCTGCTAGGTTAATTTATAGGAGTTTTCCACAGTCCACTGCTTCCTTTCATCCTAACAAATTCATTATATTAATGTATATTTGCTGAAATATAATTTTTGGAACAGCAGCATGGACCAAGATAAATACATTTGCTCAGTTTCACAATTTCAACTGTGCTTTATATTCTACATATCCACATTAAATAAAGTGAAGGAGGTACTGCAGAAGTAAAAAAACTAACACAACCCTTAAAATACTATGACAAAAGATTCTTAAAATATTCATTAATCTACATTTTCAGCAAGTGAGAGTTGTCTTAAGACAGGCTTTCTTAAATAACTGAAAATACTTTGAGCTAAAAATATTAGGGAAGGATGTAAATACTTACTGTTAGGTGAACAATACTGAAAATCATTCATACAGATTTTTTTTTTTTAATGCTTATTTCATGATTTGGAGCCAATTTCTTTGATTTTGTCATCAGTTCCATTTTCCCTATCTGCTGAAGTCAACTTACGCTGTCAAGAGGCTAAGATTTATCAAATTATTTATTTATTCGTTTTAAAGAAGAGAAGAGAGAGATATTACTTCATCACACGTGCTCTTCAAGCTAGCAGGGGCAGGGAAAATAGATTGCAGGGAGCGTAAGGGAGGAGTGAGTGTTATTCTATGTGAACGCTGTTTTTTGGGCGGGGGGGGAGTTGTTCTTTTTAAAAAGATTCTCCACTGATTACCCACGCAAGATCTAAAGGGTCTCTCTGTCACTACTGAGTGAAAGACTTAATTTAGTCCATAAGTTCCTTCTCCCAAAAGAGAAAAAAGTCATAAGGGCAGCAGAGGTTCCCACTACAAGTCATATGCAACAGTGACCATCTCTCACCATGGGAGCTTTCAGTATCCCAGCAGCTACAGAAGGAAAAAAAAAAAGACTCCACAGGGAAGGAAAAAAGTATTAAAATCATCAGTTATAGGAGCAACAAGATATTGCTTTCATGTATGCCATGACCACGTATCATTTGCGGGCTTTAGAAAAGCCACATACACATGCACCTTACTCTCATCTACAGCACTTGAGAAGATACTGTATTTCCCCATGGAGGCTCACTCGTCAGTTTAAAAGCACTTTGCTCCCAAAGGAATTTGGTTCCTACTAGCACCTATTTTAATAAACACTCTGGGAGTATGATCAACAAGTTTTCAACGGTACTGCAGTCAGAAATTAGCAAAAGTGCAGCCCACCTGTACTAATCCTGTCAAACAGATTTATAAAGGATGCATCAAGAGGTCACCATTATTCATAAAGCGTGTTGTCCAAATGGCATTAGACATATACATAATTGATCAAGTGGAACTCATCACCTAAACTTCTGACAAACATTAATTGTTTAACTGGCTTTACTAAAGGTAGGGGGTTTTTTAGGTTTTTACCACCACAAGACTTCTGAAAACTGCTTCTTCTATAATGCATACATTTTTCTTGCCATTGTGCTCTCTAGCCTAAGACATGAGAAAGTCGGGTAAAACACAACCAAAAAAGACATGCACTAAATTCAAGATGCATTTCATCTACTAACTACAAGATCTGTTACCTTTTCCACAGAAAGAAGATTGATTTAATGTGATTTGTTATTAATTAGTCCATCTTTCAATCTCATCCCCAACTACTTTCAAATAATTCAACCATTTGCTCAATATTTTCTCCAGAAACTAGAATTCTCTATTTCCCTACTCCATCTCCCCCTGTTTTAAAGAGAAGCGGGCACTGGTTTTGCCCTTTTCTTGTCTTCTAGAGGCTGTTATTTATTCAAAAGCTCTCAGTGACAGACATTTCACTGTAATGATCTCAGTGCTATGAATTCTACATTACGGCGTAATAAATAAATGCAAACAATCCGAGCATCTTATTCACCTCTGTACTCTTTAACATCCTTCTTTTTCCTATTTTAAACTGTTACCTTACTGTTTGATGTAGATATTAACCATACTAGCTTTTTGACTGGTCTGAGGAGCAGTCACAATACATTAATCTTAAAAGCTCAGGCTCTCCAATTAATACTTTGAAATACAACTCTTTCTTATTCTCTCACCCCCACAAAGCAAAATTGAATCAAACATCTCTTTTTGGAAACTCAGTAAACAGTGTTCTGAAGAGTTTGGCATAATTAGATGTATACATGAATTTCATTCTACTGCCATGTCACATAACATGAGAAAAAAGCTGGAGCGCAGAAGACCAAAGCAGCAGTAGCAGATAACATACTCAAAAGGGGAGGACTACAACATTACAGAACGGAAACTCTCCTATTGCTAGAACTGAAATTTATGCACAATACACAGAATCTAAGTCGGACTGCTTGTCATGCAAATATGCCCGACCCCAGCAAAATGAACTTTCCTAACATTTATATTAATACATCCCTTAAACCCTTTGCTGAGGCACATTCTCTAAACAGTTATGAAACCTCTATCACTGTAAATCTTTCAGAACCTCAGAAATTTAGGAAAAATATCCATCTGAGAGATGGAACAGATCACTGCAGAAGATGATATGTGGCAGAATAGCTCATGCAATTCAGTATTTTAAAACAATGACTTCAACTCTTAGCCCATTTCTGTACAAACTTTATTTAGTGTTTTTTACTACTACAAGCAGAATTTGCTGCTTTGCAGGCTGTAACCATGCTACAATGGAACCTAGCCCCATAGCTTGGGAAATCCAGCTTCAGTGTTTGCTGGAAACCTTGCTCCACCTTTTCTGGAAGTTGGTATTTACAGTTATGCATATTTTTCACTACAATTATTCAGTTTATTAACATTAAAAATTCAACTTTTTAGGGCCTTATTTTATGTATTGCAAAAGATGTCCTTTGAGCAGAAGACTCCCTTATCCATAATAGAACACAACAGGTGTAATTCAGCAAGCTTGTATAAACCTGTATTGTATATATATTTATTGCATTTTAGTCCCTAAAGGCAGCATAACAAAGATTCAAGCAACTTACAGACTGTAGAAAATTACATCTTCTGAAAATCTATTTGGCTAATTGAGGGAAAATCCATACCACATATCATTTCCCCATATGAGAGGTTGTTATTCCAAAGCAGAAAGCAAATGTTTCTCTCAATCTTTAATTTTCACAATTTCGGTAACAATATCTACTACATCTTTGCAGTGTTTTATATTCTTAAAGTGCTTTAATTCAATTCTTCATTCATTAAAGGCTCACCAGTAACATACACAGTATGAAAAAAAAACTTTAAAAAGATCTTGAACATATGTTTCTGCTCCCTTATGCTGCAGCCTACTGTGAAACTGCTCAACTATGAAATCAGATATTTTAAAGGCTATTTAACATTGTGAATTTTTCACAGAACATCAGCACAGTTACTGAGCACAGGATGCTTCTGTAACTGTGTTTAGGGGTCCTCAGGTTCACACTCCTACCTGCATAATCCAAAAACATTCACCTCCTTACACTAATCTGTAAAGAAAAGTGAAACCTAAGACTTACAAGGACATGAGAGTAATCTTGCTATACAGAACGGATTTCCCTACTGTGTTTACAAAAAGACATGAGACAATATATTGAAAAAATCTCATTACAGTCACAATCTCTCTCATGCACAATTGTGAGAAGAACGTTAGATTGATCAGACATAATTTGTTCTTAACAAATCGATGTTGGCTGTTTCTTATCCATTGTATCTTGGCGTGCTTACAGATGGCCTTATTATTTTTCCAAGAGCTAGTTATACTGACTGTATGTTTCTCCTGATTTTTTCCCCTACGTAGTCACAAGTTTCTGGCATGCAAAGGTGCTTGAAATATTAAATAATTTTATCTTTTACCTTTGAAAGTGTCCCCCAAATCAACATTTTTCTCTCTTCTTATTGCAAAGACATTACATTATTGAGTATAAAAAGTAAAATGCTGTTACCTCCTAGCTGGACAGTGACCACTAAACTATGTTCAACGTACAACTTAAAATTGCTGAATTTTGGGGGGAACTTTTGACCTCACATCAAAGATGTCTGTATGCCTTCAAAAGAAAAAAATAAAAGAAAAAAAAAGAAAAATCAATCAACTGAGCTTTTTTCTGAGGTGTCATATAAAACCTTCATGCATGTTAAAACAACATACTATCTACATAGTACTGGGAGAGAAGGGGAGGAATAGGAGAAGAAAGTCACAGGTCTCCTGAGATTACATTTATGTATGAGCACTAAAACTCCTATGTGAACAAAGACAACTCCATTAACAATAATAATGTTATATCTATAGGAGTACCAAATTAGAATATAAAAGAAAATATAGAAAAGCAAATTTGGACTATCCTCTTGGAGGTACAAAATGTTCCATTAAGAAACTCTCAAAATAATGTAAAATAAAACAAGTTAAAAAAAACACAAACCGGATTTAAGTGACCACATCATCTATAATCTGAACTTTACTTCAAAACCAACAGCTTAATTTCAGTATCCTGCCCACGGTAATGTGAAAACTTTCAAAATAATGGGGAATTTAAATTACCCACTATAACTCTGAGGAAGTTATATTTGAAATCAAGCTCAGTCCGTGAACTAAAATACAACTGCAGCATTTGGCAACATAGGAAATGTGCCAAAATTTCTTGGAACATTCCCTCTGTCATAATATTAAAGAAATGAAAAGTATCTACAATATGCTAATAGTATCAACTGAGCCAATGTTCTGCCTATGCTATTGTACCAATTCATTTGTGACTAATGAAAAATCTACTGATGAATAAAACATATATTCCAAAAATAAAATAGTTATAAATAAATTTTAAAAACACAATTACCCTTCTAAAGTTGGTAGAGCATCTCCATTACATCTGGACATAACAGAAGTTAAATGCCAAATGTACTTGACTTAGAATTGTTTTAAAAGCAATTTTTTTTCAGTGCTCTCTGAATATAGCACTACTTACTACTCTGTAAATAACAAAGTGTCTGAACTATCACTAGTAGAAAATGACCACAAGTGTGGTGTTAGCAGAGATGAACAAAACCAGGGAGTCTCAGTGGTTCAGACTGCTGCATTATTATCACATTTGTGAAACCTTTCAAAAAGCTTTATTTTTATAAAGAAATTATGTAAATAAAATAGGAGAATTAAAAAAAATTAACCAGTAATCTTTACAGGCAGTTCAGCTACAGTTTTTGGATCTACTAATATTTATGAAACCCCATATTGCAGTACTGAATTGCCTCATGCAAACTGTAGCCACAGAACCACTCACGCGAATGATGCATGAATAACCTTGAGTTTCTTAAACATTTTATGCATATTTTGGATCAGACCCATACTCTGAATACATACAACAGTTTTCAAGAAAACCGTATTTGTGGAGAGTCTTAGCTTGACATCCTGGTGTTAGGACAATGGATGACCATTTAAGATAATAAATGATGATCTATAAAAAAGAATTTAAAAAAAGAAGACTTGGACAACAGCATTTATTTTCACCAAACCAGGACAAGTGAACTCCTTGTACCTCAATGATTTGAATTCTTCTCCTTCCCTGTTTTTCATCATAGCATCAACAAAGCATGTAGGTTGGACCTCCAGGGCTCAGCTAGTCCAAACCCCGGCTCAAAGTAGGTCCACCTGCAGCAGGTTACTCAGGGGTCTGTCCACTGAAGTTCTGAGTATCTCTAAGTATAGAGACTCTACAGCCTATCTGGACATTCTAGTTTAGTGTTTGATGACCCCTGAGTTGAGCCAAAAAGTTTCCTGTGCTCCTACATTTGTCCTTTGCCTCTCATCCTTTCACTGCACATCTCCGAGAAGAGCCTGGCATCATCTTCTCTATGTACTAGGTAAACACTTGCTAATCTGGCCCAGGATGAAGTTGACCTTCTTTGCTGCAAGAGAACACTGCTGATTCATACTCAGCACCAGAACCCCCAGGTATTTTTCTGCAAAGCTGCTTTCTAGCCAGTTTAGCACCAGCCTGTTCTGTTGCACAGGATTACTCCATTCCAGATGCAGGACTTTGCATTTGTCCTTGCTGAACTTCATGAGGTTCCTATCAGCCCATTTTTCCTGCTTGCAGGATTTTAGATCTTCTTATATATAAGAACTTCCATTAAATACACTTGACAAGGGGAAGAGGTTTGATGGTGTAAAACTGCAGGATAAGATTTCATGGATGTGTCTTCTACCCTTGCATCAGGATTTCTATGCCAACAACAACAAAAATTCTGCTTTGTGATTAATGAGATTCCAGTGTTTGCTTCTATTCTGATGTTATTTATATCACAAAGATTAAAAAAAAGGAAATAACTCCAGAAAATGCAATCTCTTAGGACAAGGGATACGCAAACTTAAGTACAAGCTTAGAAACAAAGTTTCCTGGAGAATTTATCCTAGCACTGTTTGTTACAACAATGCTGGCACATTCCTTTGAAGAATCTTGTAACCAGCTGTCATCAGACCCAGAACAAACAATTAGCTAGACTACAATTTTGATTTAACAGGGCAGAAACTATGTTCCTAACAGAAAAACAACACAAAATGACAAAAAAAAAACCAACTGAGCAGCTCAATGCCACGCATGTACAAAGCTGTATTTGCAACCTTTCCTAAACTTTCAGAAGTAATTCTCTTCAGACTGTTAGGTTTCTTTTGGTGAAGGACATGTAGAAGTTTTTATAACACAGATGTAATATATAAAATCTATACTGAAAACAAAGACAAGAAAGATTAGACGTTAGCAAACATGACTAGAAAAATGCTGAACCAGAACAACATACACAAGAGACAAGAGCATAAAGCCTTAAAGACAGCATTATTATTTATAAAATCCCACTGGCATGCATTTACTGCATTTAAACACAGTGGTAGTTAGTTCAGTCTATCAGTGGAAAACAGTTAAGACCTCAGTCCAAAAAAGTATCTAGAAGTCCCCTGTGAAGGAACAGTTCTAACATCTATCTGAAGTTAATCAAAGAAGAAATCATCTCAGCACTGATGAAGAGTGAGGAGGAATGAATGATTCAGTGAACTAATGTAAATCAAAATCTTATAGCTGCCTTAGTGTTTTTCAAATGGAAATGAGGCTTTTTATATCAAATTGATTTGGATTCCAGAGGCAAACTGCTTGCCCTGTTTCTCTGAAAAGAATTGACTGAAATGTATGAAAAAAAAGAGTAACTTTACAACAGGGAAGGAAATCAGAAACTGGCCTACACATGTAGGAAATCAGAATAAAATTCCGATCACTCCTATCATAGTTTTCCAAATGAGGTGTGTATCACTGAAAGTCAGGTCCAGACATCAACATTACAACTGCAGTTCACAGGAGCTACAAGGAATCCCGTGTCCTTGAAAAAAGGCAATAATGAATATCTGGTATTTTCAAGGACTATAAGCATTCATTTTGCCTTTACACATACTGTTTATTAAAGTAGTTAGAAATACTACATAACTTACAAGTCAGTAAGGAAAGAACCATTTATAAGCTTATCTGTTTTGAAAATTGGTAAATATAATTCATTATTGTTGTCATTGCCTAAAACACTAGAAACACCTTCTTTCAAAGGTAGCAATACAATCAACTTAATCCAGAGTACTATCCCATTACTGGATAGTTAAGTCAAAGAGACATTAGAAATTAAAGTATATGATTAAAATCATGTGTCTTTGGAATTTGTTCTATGATTTTACAAAATGAGATTTTCCCCGCAGTAGTCCCTTCAAATGACTTAGACACATAAAATCTACTCTGCTGCTTTAAACCCCATTAAGAAGGTAGCCATTCTGCTTAGAATTTGTAAGCACAACAGTCAAAATTAAATCCACTTGGATTAGTAAATTCAGTTATATATGAGACTAGAAATGAGGTTGCTGCAATGAGACTGAAAATAAAAAAAAGACAAGTCTGGAAAATTAATGGCTTAGTTTATTAACCTCATGTACTACTACTACATCAGATATATTAAGATCTTTTCCCCATTACAAAACCTGAATATTCTCAAAACATCAATATTCCGTAATTGTGTCACATGTTTTACATTCCCAAACTACAACAGCTCCTTTCCTGCCATCACTGAATTTAAATAGTTCTGGTATGACAAATGTTGAGAAAAATAAATTATTAGAGCATGGAAAAGAATCTTTTCATGTGAACAATATTCACAAATTTCCTTGGCCACTTTCCCAGTTCATCTGAATAGGACTTCTACTCTTCAGATATTCACATATAATGTGCTTCTTACTTTTACATAAGAGAAAACCCTCCTAGACAAGAACTGCTTCTAATTTTTGTAGGGATTTCTTTTGTAGTCTTACAAAAAAAATACTGCACCTTTGCAGGAGTTAAACACTTAAAATAAATTAAGTGGAAAAAATAAAATTGCATCTCTTCAGGTACTATTTTAGGCCTAATCTTTCATTTACACATACACAGAGGTGTCTTATTATGTACAGCTCCAATGAATGATGCTGTATGAATGCTGATAACATACATAAAGAAGAGAAGAAATATAGCTGATAGAAGTGCTTTAGTTTGTGAAGGAGACATGACGAGAGACAGCATCCAGGAAATTGGTTGTTAAGGTCACAACAATCAAATCCCAGATCAAATTCACAACTGCATCAAAGCAATCCAGGTTCAGCGTGGCAGGTGCACCCGCCCCAATAAAGACCAAAACTTCTTGACTGCTGAGAGAAGAGAGTTAAAGCTAGAAGCCACAGTTTGGGGGTTGAGCCACCTGGCCTGTGTGGTGATTGGAGTCACGTACACAGAGTGCTCCAAGTCACATACCCCAGCTACCTGAGCCCACCAGAAACGCCCCATCCAACGGAACACCACCGTTAAGAGAAGTTTTTAGACCCCCAACCATATATGACCACAAGCCCCAGTCCGACCTAGGGTATAAATGGAGCCTGCCGGAAGACCCCTTTGAGCCAGTCTTCCTCAGAGCAGCGGGTCTGCAGGCAGAGACTCTCCCCTTGGATCGGGACGCCATCTAAGGAAACTTCCTGGGATGGAGTGCCTCGCCTTATCAGTGAGTGATATGTGCATTTGGAGTCATCATTCTAAGCTTAGACTTGGTTACGGTTCATGTGGCGATAGTTCCCAGCTGACATCTTGAACCTGTACATAAACTGTGTTTGTCGCAGTGTTTACAACCTAATATTCCTGTTCAATCCGGTAGTTATATCTCAATACCACATAACATTCCTGTTCAATTTGACTGTTGCATTTTGATATTATTAAAGAAAATCGACTTTTGAAACATATTGCTGTCAGCCTAGTGCTTCTGTGACATTCGGTCTCAAGGTTTCCTACCAGAATTTAAGTTTCTATACTCCTAATTAAGGTCCAATTCAGGGGGGAAAAAAAAAAAAAAAAATCACCTAATTAACTTTAAGCACAAACTTAAAACCAGCCCAATTGAGAATGAGGTACAAGCCTATGTTTAAATTAACCATATGTATAAATGTTACTGAAGTCAGCCTTAAGAGGCTCTTCAAATGCTTTAACGAATGTTCATGACAGAGCATTAAAAAAACCACACGCTTCATTCTATTAATCTGTGCAGTATCTGACAACTGAAATTACATGTGATCATGACGTTAAAGATATTTCAGTGTTTAAACATCTCCAACTACCCTTAATTGCTGAGAGATTTCTTTTTTTTTTTTGTGGGACACGTTTCAACAATTCTAACTTTGATCTATAGATTTTATCTATAATTTTAGAAGAAAGAATAAGGCTAAGAAGATCCAAAGTTATCTGTACTCAATAAAGATAGGGCTATAATGCACCCTTACGTGACCTTTACCTGTTTCTACATCCGTTAAATGCAGCATGGAATCAAAGCCCCCACTGAGGATCCTTCTTCCACAAGATGACCACCGGGCAGCTCGAACAGCACAGGAATGACAGGAGTATGTTTTTAAACACCAGCCTGTATCTACAGCATCCCATACCTTAAAAAGAAGGATAAGGACAACTTTATAAAGAATCACGGTATTTTTTTCAATGTACTGATAAGTAGCTACAGCAAATTATCATGGCTGAGAAAGCTTTGCATTCTGAAGTCATATCTGCTAAGCTGTAAAAGTCTGTTTGAAATAATTGCACGGTTGATTAGAATTATGGCATTTTATTAACACGGCACAAATCAGTAATACATTTTTATGACTTGTATTATTTCTTGAAATGTCTACAATGCTCTCAATGGCAATTCATGTTATACTTTCCCATTCCTAATGCTGCCCTACCTCTGTGCAGGCATGTATCCAAATACATTTTCCCTTTAAATAATTTTTCTTCCAAATTTTTGTCTCTATCGTATCTTGCTTTCCATCAAGTAAGAAGAATCCTAGCAGATTACAGCTTTCACATCTGCCTATAGATAGATAGGCTACTATCATATTTCTCACTCAGTTTGTAATTTTAAGTAGAATTTTACTTTAACTTCACTGAGAGGACAGATAAGAGTATCATCATGTGCTACATGGAGATTTCTAAGGACTGGTCTAAGTCCTTTTATTTTTCAGTCTCTTTTGGACAGAATTAGGTTGATGCTGAGCACTTCTGAAATCCTATTCCACTAGTTATCCAATTTTTTCTAAGTATATAACAACCAATATTTTCAGAACATAAACAATCCTGCTCATATTTTTAGAATAATTTTTAAAGAGAAAGACAATTGTTTCCAAATATTTTAGAAAATAGAACTAGTCTGAATTACAATTTCAGTTACCAAATATAGTTCACAATAATCAAAACCACAACCTTTTCATGGTGCTCTTTTCGTCATAGTTTTAAGATAAAATTAGAAGTTTAGCAACAAATGACCCATATAAAGATGCAGTATCCTCACTTCTGTGAGAGAAGGCTAAATATCAAAACTATTTTCCCTATGAATATTCTGCTTCAGTAAAAGCTAGATTATAAAATATCTTATGATTGTACAATATAATATAATACCTGTTGAGTTGTCTAATAAAATGGATAACAAATGCTATAACCATACCGGTAAATCCTACATTTTATTACTTCTAATATTAGTAGTACCAATAAATCAACACTTTGAGAGTGCTTCATGATAGTTTTATTGCAGTTTCAGTAAACCCAAGGCAGCTTATTGCTTTAAAGTCACCATTTTACTTCATGGTACTTCTCTTTGCGATTAGTCATTTTCATCCTGAAAAAACCTGCAGGATGAAAACAACACTGCCTACGAGTTTAGAAGGTTATTCTGAATTTTGTCTATTCTAATCAATTTCTCAATTCTAAGATTGGTTACGTAATGCAGGGAACAGACTCAGCAATTAACAGAATACAAAAAAATGACTTTTTTTAAAGTGAGATGAAATTCAACCTTCATGTACGTCGATGTAAGAGCACTGAAGTTAGTACCAAAATAAAATTGGCTGCATGATTGTGCATTTTAAAGGATGTTAAAAACAAAAATAATTTGGTAAATCAGCAAACATAAGTAGAGGTTTGCTTTCTTGTGGCAACAGCACAATTCACAATACAGAAGAATGTAAAGGGGAAGAAAAAAGCAAGACTTTTGGTAATGTATTTTTATCTTCAATTATGTTTTCTTCTTACTGGACAAAAAGGACTCGCTGACAATATCATTATTATATAGTCCATACTCAGAAGACAACATTCCATTATAGAAAATTATTTCATCAAAGTATCTTCTAGCACGGAGCACAGTTCTGCAATGCAAAGCAACCAATTATCATTAATTACTCGAATAGTCAGTTAAGACAGAAACCGTGATGGCCATACTCTAAGTATTCTACCCTACCCACAAGAAAAGAAATCAGGATAATTTTCATATTAAACTGCTTTTGAAAGTAAGTTTCTCTGCTTTAATGACTTTTAATGATCATTTCAAGCGTCACAGTATTAAAAAAGGGTTAATTGTATCTTGGAGGGCTTTTAGTATGAGGAAGCTAATGAATGAATCAAGATGAAAGGAAAAACAGGTGGTACATGCTTCAGATATTTTTCTGTCCTGTTTTAGTGATTAAGTATGAAAACTCAATTTTCACAAGAAGGATGAAGTAAAGCAAGTTCAACAGCACTTCTGAGTTCCCGCTTGATTAAAAAAAAAGCTGTATAAATGGAAAAAGCGCACCCCTAAAGCTGCGCATTTCTCTCCATTATGTGAAACGGAACAAACGATCCACTCTCATGGATGAGACCACTAACCACGCAGAAGGCACAAGTTACTGAATACCACATTTCTCTTCACTGTTATGCTTTCCATCAGCTCTTTTTGCTCAGGTAACGGCGGTGTTGCAATGCCTTCTGGAATTAGAGCCGCATGGACAAGGCAGTCTTGACTGAGGAAATTCACTCAGTTTCTTGCCAATTAACATAAACTTTTAATTGCAGATTGAGGTATTGAGGAAAAAAGACCAAGAGTTAAACGTGCGCTTAGGGGAGCACCTTCCCTTCCCAGGCCCCATTTCAGTCCAGCGCTTCTCCTCCCCTACTCCTACCCCAGCTTCACCTGTTTTCACTCAGTCCCTTCCACTCCCTTCAGTGAGACAACGGCCATCGCAGGAGGCTGGAGTCAGGGCCTCGAGGTTTCTTGTTGCCTCTCCTTGCACCTTACTCTTTTCACTCCCTGCTCTTTGCTTCTTACTGCTCCTCTGCTCCCTCTCTCCAAATCCACATCTCTTCCTCATCTCCTCCCACCACCCTCTGTGTGTCCTCATGTGCGTCCTCACGTTTCCTCACATGTGTCCTTGTGGCTGCCCCCTTTCTTCAATATGTGTGAACGGAGGCACCACATGCTCCTCTGAAGTTCTGGCCCACAGTGAGCTGCTTTCATCCATTTCAGAGCAAGCTGGAACCAGCTGTAGCAGCACAGGGCAGTTCACAACCTCCTCTCTCACAGGCCAGCCCTGCAGCCCCTGCTACCAAACCCCACAGTTAATGCCCAATATAAGCCGTCAGTTCAGACAGAAGAGTTAGGACAGACTTCCTTCAAGATACGGTCTGATGCAAATTCACTGGAGCCCGCAAATGTGCTTTCAAATAATGCTGAGAGGTGCCGCTTCTGCTGTGGCTTCACAGCTTAATGGAAAGAGAAGGCAGAAGAGGAGGATGGCAGACCCTGTCCTGCTGTGCAGTGGCAATGCTCTGCAAGCTTCGTCCGAGTGCATTCAACCCTAGGTATGGTTCTGTATGACCTGCCTGGGATTTTCCTTCAAGCCTCATATCTGGTGAATTTAGCTCAGTGTAACTTTGATACATTTGTGTGTGCCCTGCTGCAAGGAGGATACTGTGCAGTGCATCCCCAGAAGAACAATTTCAGAGTTTTAACTTTCAATATTCATCTTCCAGAGGAAAAGGGAAGCTCTACTTGCTAGTTGCAGGAAGTGGTATTTGATATTTACAGTTATCAGCAATCACTTAAAAGATGCACGCATGCCCACAGAAAGTCGTATAAAGGTGAGCCATTGCATATCAAGAAACAAAAATGGGTGTGCAGAACTGAAAACAAGGCAATTAAAGGACAAGCTATGCACCTTCTATACAAATAAGAAATTACAAAAAGGTGGGAGCTGTGAATGCTCAGCTGTAACAATGTGTCCACCCCAAATTACAAACACCACTCTGTACCTAGAATTGACAGAGATGTTAACCGTGTTACGCCCACAAATGGAGAACCTACTATATGTTGGTACCAAGGAAAGATGCTTCAAATCCCATCAGAGGATCATCACAAAGCCACCATCAAGTCTGCATTTTCTTAGAGAGTCTCTTAAGTAGTTCCCTATTCCTGTGTATTTCTACTGCTTAATCATAGTAAGGGAAAAGTGTAGCTAGAGGGAGAGTTCCAACATACTCTATCCAAAGCTTGAGATGAATGTCTACTCAGTAGCTGGTGCTTACTCTGTACAGGCAGCCAGCCATTAAAAAAAGGAGAGAGGTTGCAAAGGGCTGAGTCCTTTGCATGTAAGTTTGCCTCTCTGCCAAACACTCAGATGTCAGATTAACAGATTCTTCAGGATGAAAGGCATTTCAGGGTTTTTCTTTCAACTGAGATAGTCAAGTGCTTCAAGAATAACTTGTGTGGAAATCACTTTTTTCTAGTCTGTCTTTCTTCACTTTTTCCATATGCTGGATACGCTGGCTCAAACCAGGATGGAACAATAAGCCTGAAAGACTGCATGGGCGTAACCAGCAAAGTTGAAATGACCCACATCCCCAAAGAGCATCCAACATGATGCCTGAACCCAGAAGCATGTTCTCTAAACTACCAAGGGAAGTAATAAACAAACAGACACTAATCAACTGGTTTAGAGCATGGCAATTCTGCAAGGAATATAGAACCAGGTTACAATATAGCCACCGGACTTCAGTATCAAAAGAAAATTTTTTCAGGGCCTGGTACAAAACAGGGGATAAGAAAGTCCCCTAGGAATTAGAGCCATAAAAAACTTCCTATTTCAAATGAGTGAAGTTGTTGATCATGCCTTCTCTGCCAGAAAGGAACACGAATTACAGATTCTTTACCAGAAAAGGATCCCAAACTCATTCTTCTGAGTGGCAGCTACATATGAGGTTAGAAAAATGTATCCAAGAACAGTCTAAGGCTGAAGGCAAAGGCCACAACACTATAATTTAAAAAGTCATGGTTGTAACAACTACAGCTTTAATTTAAAAGTGTTTTTAAGAAATTAAGTGTCTTAGAACTATTTAGAAAGTTGTATTTTAAACACCAAAGGCTGCTGAACTTTAGTCATACCTGGTAATAAATACCTTTAAAATAAAGGTTTATAAAATAAACTCATAGATTTACATGGAATAAAGGCTTACATATTTAGTACATAATAAATTATTCAGGCAGAGGGAACAGTTCATTAAAAAATACACAGGCTGAAATATATATCTTCCTTCATAGGCATTTAAACATGTGTATCAAGTAGTATAGGACTAGATGATATCATGCATCTGTCAAAGGAAGACAGATTTATATTCAATTATTTTTACCAAGAGATGAACTGTTTCAACTGTTGTTGCTTGACTTCAAAACTCAGCTCTTACAGAAACTCAGTATTATTTCTAGATGAAATACTAAATTCTCATTAAACCTGACATTGTTCTTTTATCTTATGATGTCAGATGTGATTTTAATTGCTGAGCTAAAAAGTTAAAAGCATACATTTCAGCCTGCTACTCTGAAAATACTGCTTATTGCCACACATTCAAGCAGTTTTATATTATAAACAACAACCAGTCCATCCTTTCCCCTTACAAAGAATCCCCAAAACAATGAAATATGCAAATGTTATTAGGAAAAAGACACATATTACTGTATTACCTCCCCTAAATCTACAATTATAAACTAATGAATTCTCCAATATTTGAAAGAAATAAACAACCAAGACTTGAAGCTTTGAAATTAGCTAGTTATTTTCAAAGATTTTCTCCAGTGCCTTTCTGGCATTAAGATACCATGAACACTTTAATTGCATTTTTTCCAATTTTATTAAAATTGGCTTTAATGTATCAAGCTGGTTCATATTTCACTACTAGTTCTTACTCTTCTGTACTTCATTATTTATAACATTGCCTTTCCATTTCTTTTCCATCAACCGCTTTCATTTCATTTCCTCTCATATTACAGAAGTATAATGATTACATAGTTATCTGCTAGGATTAATATATGGAGCCAAAATGGCAGGTACAAACAGCCAAGTGACAAAATTATACTAGAGATTTCTTTACAAAAGCAATTTTCTTTTCACTTTCTCTGAGGCATGTTGTAATTCAATTGCTCTTTCACATTCTTCGTAATATTTGGAAATAAAGGCTTTAGAAGTTGCTTGCTTTCCTGTATAGCTTAGGAACATTGTGAAAATACTGCAGCCAGCATTTTAGGTAACACAACCAGACCTCCTCACCCTCAAGATCAAAAGTTTAAAAATCATGTAAGCAACTAAACAATATAACGGATGAGATTTATTACAGATTATACGTTTCCAGATCCTATTTTCTGACTGAAAGGTTTCCGGAAAACAGCCCCTGAAAATAAAGTACTTTGGGTTGCAGATAATAAAAACTTTCTTGGTAAGTCACAAAAGAAAGCAGGAAAGGGACAGCACTTGATACTCAAGTAAGTGGCAGCCCCAGAAGAATGTTCAGGGGTCTGCTATACCATCAACCAGCTCATAGGACACAAAATAAAGGCTTTTCTCTTACTGACCATCCAAACTAGGCATTCACTGCTAGAAAAAAAAGTCACAGCAACATAAGCAGAGTAACCAAAGTAATGTGAGAACTCATCAAGCACATGAAGACTGATAAATTAGGAATTGAGCATGTCTCTTCCATTGTCATTCTATGATTACCTACAACGCACTTGCCTCCAAGCCAATTAGATTGCAGAAAAGAAAACATAGCAGCCTTACTTTTAGAAAGAGAAAGGTGCATCTATTCAAACTGGCAGTCACTAATTGCACAGTGAACCCAAGAACAATGATTCAATTTTGATAAATTAGAGGTTGGAAGCAAGTATTGGGAATTAAGTTGTACGCATTTTGAATTTCCATGCATAAAGGAACTACAGCAAAGCCAATCAAGAATACTAAACAAGAAATTTATTTCTGGAGCATGCATAACAAAATTAAAAACTTTTTTAACTGATCAATTCAGGTTAATTTCAACATAACATCCATACTAAAATAACAGAACTCTTCCCCCTTAATTTAACCAAGCTGTGCCATTCTTCTGTAACTACCAACTTCCTCTGTCAATGGCTCCTACTAGATAAATGACAGCAAGAAATTGTTTCCAACTTCTCGATTAATCTAAACACAAAGATGGCATTTAAGAAACAGCCATGGTCAAGGATGGTGTGGGATAGTACTGAGTTACAGGAAGCATGAAGAATTACTATGCTTTGACTAGAACATATGCTGCTCCCTTCCAACGCATGCTCAGGTTGCTCCACAGACTTGTGAAGCTGAAGACCCGTGACCCTCTCCGTTCCCTTTTTGGAATAACATTGCTCCCTGGTGTGTCTCAAGGAGAAAAAACTGATTTTTTTTTTCTTTCTTTTTAACTGCAAAACTGAATTAGTCACTGAAACTTGAATGTCGTATCTGCTAACAGGCATAGATTCAAGAGAATGGTACTCCCTGAACTATACTGCTTTTCTGATCTCATCAATATCTAAATACTGTAATTTCTGTAAATACTGTAAAGAAGAAAGTCCCACACTATCTACAGAAAATCATGTCTTTTCTAGTTTGCAAAGCAGGCTCAGAACTGTAGTTTAAAAGGTTCTTTGAAAGTCAATGGACCACAGGACAGGAGTAGTCCCATGGAAAAATTACAAAAAAGTATTTGCTGCTGCTGCTGCCTCTTCAGATTCCTCACTTGGATGAGGTGCAGCTTTGGGCAGGATTGCAAGAGTTAAAAGTGCTCCTTGGGTATTTCTAACCAACAGCAGTAAAGATAAGAAGTCATTCACATAAACAGGTACATTTTGCTGTTCATAGAACTGAGGCAAGAGAAAGCCGGGAAAAAAGCAACAAATAGCTGAAAAGCAATAAATAGCCAAGCATTAGAATTGGCAGGTATGCCTAAGTCTTTCCAGCCTCTGCGTGATTGAAAAAAATCTGATCTTGAATCAGCATGTAATGTAATACGTATAAATTCCTAGAGTAACTACAGGAAGATTTAGAATTTTTCATTGCTGTTTCAATTCCTGTCTTCTTAAAATAATGAGCTAAACATTATAGTTTTAGTAGAAGGTAAAATTTGTTGAAAGGAGAATTACAAAATGGATCACTGTCTTTGCACTCTTTTGCCTAAACATATAGTTAAACTGTGTAAAAACTAAGAGCTAAGGTCCAGGAAAAACTGAGCTAAGGTCTAGCTTAGTGTACAACCTGTTTAAGTGTTAATAAACTTATTTTCATACAATTATGAAGGACATAAATAGACGTTCAGATTGCCATATAGACTATGATTGATGACATTTTGGGCATACCAGCTTAATTTGTAAACCAAGTGCCCCAAAAACGAGTTTTTCAGCAGGATTCTGTAAAGCTAGATAAAGCTAACACATTTTCAGATGTGTTGATCACTTGCTCCAGAAATGTTTAGAAGTGTGCTAGGGAACATATTTTAAACGACATCCATCTTCCTAATCTAGATGCGGTGTAAGAAGTATATATCAATGCTGTCATTTGAGCAAACACAGATTTCCACTAGCTTTCTTCTTGCAGCAGACATAACTCAAAACATGATTATTTTACTAGTCCAAAGCACAGGACTAATGAATGGTAAAAAAGAGCCAACTTTATTATTGCTTTAATATCTGAATAAGAGTTTGTATTTGGATAGTTTATTACTAGACTACTCTCACTACTGGAGAAACAAGGAAAAAGGAAAGTAGCAAAATACAATAAATTCGATTAGCTGAGACAGCCAGCATAAGGTCTCACTTCATTATTTTTTTTTCCCCCAAAATGTTAATATTAAAATGTTTCAAGTACATTTATCAAACCAATGAGGTGGAAAAATCTTCTCTTTTACAAAAAAAACCCAAAAAACAGTACATTAGATCTTAAGGTAGCTCTTATTTTGTAGGGGACTTTATCCAGGCAGAGGCGTTTTAAGTTATACTAGTAGTGCACTGCTAACCAAGTTAGCAGTACTACTAGAAACTAGTTGGTGGTATGAAAACTGATTTGCAAACATGCCAACAAGCTTTAAACATGGTGAATCCAGCAAAGGCTGTGTTAAGTACAAGCACTACATTTAGCTTCAGGAGGCAGCACTAACATACTAAGCATGCCTATGAAATACATTTCCAATTACTTGGTGTGTTTTATTTTAATCTTCCCTCCCACAGGAACTCAGCAGCCCTTTCCCCAAGGAAGGCTCCATAATTGTTAATTGTGAAGCTTCAATCGGGTGGTTTTGCCATTAACAGGAAAATAACAACCTAATCAAAAGTGTACTTTTTGCTGACAGCATCCTACAAAATTATTTTAAGGAAACACTAGTAGACTAAGATAAAACATTGACATTTTCAGCTGGCAAAGGGAAAGACAAAAGAAGTAAAACAGAATTCTATAAAAGAAAACAAAAACCCCACACCACTATGTCAAGCGCTATCTATCCAATTATATACAATAAGGGAATGTTCCTGGTAAAGCTTTTATAATGAGAGCTACTACATTCAACCTAAGCTTGTTTGATGGCCATCTACTCTTGGACATCCACCTAACGATTCCATATTTCAAAAGCTAACTTGTAGCACAAGAAAAATCTAATCAGCCAATCAAAACTGAAAACATAAATAATTTTGAAATATACATATTGGCTGGGTTTTTGCTAATATAAATAAATAGTGTAGCCTCCATGAGAGCCTGTCAAGTCAAAACTGGCAAACAGAACTCTTAAGAAAGATGTAAATTATTAAAAAAAAGGTAATGATAAGAGACTGAGCAAGACTGATATAAACATTTCATAGACATTTCTATTAAAGAATTTGTAAATTATATATTGCCATTGTATCAAAAGCTAAAGTTTTACCCCAGATGAAATGTTGCTAAACATTGACAAGTAACACATGCATGAATGTTGCAACATGAAATATCAGAATACTAATAACATTTAAATGCTCGATTAACGTATATAAATGCTACAGTATTATGTAATTATTCAGAAATAGGCCCTGCTGCCTTTATAAACTGAAGATTAGAATTAGTTTGTTTATAAAGGATGTTTACCTACAATTAACATCTCTGTGATGAGAACTGAAATAAACTGTGAAAGTATGAACAAGCTCAGGGTGAAACCTTGGCCTGCCAGGTCATTTACATAAAAACACAGTTAAAAGTTTCAAAGTTATTCAATAGCAGTTATATGTAAGTGCTTTCATGACACAGCAACTCATTGTAAAATTTTCTTTTTATTATGGCATATCTGTAGCTGTGCCTGTTGAGCTGAAGTCGTGCCAGATTTATAGTGAACTATTTCCATTCAACACCTGGGCTTCACAAAAATAACAAAGCTGAACAGGCACTTTCTTTCAGCCTATTTTCACAGAATAATGTAAGCATTGGATATGTAAAAATCTACTTCATGACACCTAGCTTGAGTCACACATACACATGAAATAAAGAGTGTATCATAAGAAATTCTCCTCTTGGATGGCAAATCAATTCAATATACACTTTATTGTTATTACACAATGCAGATAAAATTTTATTAAAATCAGTTACTACCTTATTGCTGAGACAGACAAAATATTTAGGTGTGGAAGATATACGCAATACAACAATCAAAAAAAAAATCTAATACTTTTTGTATTTGACAGAATGGTAACTTAGAGGGTTTGTTATACTTAACAAACCAATGAAAAAATTACTGAGACCTTAAATTGTGCTGCTATAGTCCATTATGAAGTGCAATTATGAGAAGGTAAAATTATTTCAGTGCAAGTCCTCAGAGAGGCCATTAAGGTGCCATTAAAAAACCATTATAATGTTTAACTTCAACAGTAAAGCTACTTCATTACAAGTCATACCATCATTTTAGAGAGGAAGGCAGTTGCTCACCAGACAGAGGTATTCTAATTCACAATAACTACTTCATCCTCATTTTGGCTCTTTCATTTGCAATTTTAAAGTTTGTTAACCTTCTGCTTGCTTATGTAAGAATTAAGATCCAAGTGGTCCAATCTCCATATGTGTTGGTACTTACAAGAGTCGTTAATGCCAATGGAAGTTGAGGGTGGGGGCTTAATAAACTTTAAGCTTTAGATTGAGTTTGAAAATTTGGATTTTAATCTCTCAATGTTGTATCATCTACTATAATTTACCCTCCTAACTGAGAGAATATTAACACCGCTATTAATTTCTGATTAAGCAATTAGCAGTTTCATACATATACTGCATAAATATGCAGTTAAGAACAATTAGACAATATATTTATGACCACCTGATAAGCATTTGGGTCTGAAAAAATATTGCAAAATTACTTTTACGTTCATTAAATACATAGTGATTCTTCACTTTTAGGCAGTGAAGCTAGCTTCTCTTTTCAGAGATTCTCTAGAGATTCTCTAATCTTTGCTTCACTTTCCACCAGAAAGATCATTTCCCTCAAAATCGGAATAACTCATCCCTGCAGAAAGTTTGGGTTATTTCAGATGCACTTACAAGGCTAATCTAGCAGTCGTTCTGACGTGGCTCTGCCACAGTGAAGTGACTGATTAATAGTTTCAAAGACAGGAGACATGTCGGAGAGCCGTCTGGGCCTCAGCGTGTTGTGACACCGCAACACACGCAACGCTTACCGAGCGGCACCCTCTCTCCGTGCGCCAGCACGGCCACATCGCAACACAGCCAGGCACGTCTTCCTGCGGCTGAGCAGGGCAGAATCAGACACAGGCACCGCTCGGGAGAGGGGTTCAGGGGAACAATAACCAGACATTTTGTTACCAGATACAGTTTTAAAAGGGTACTGTTAGAGAACGTGCTATTAAGTGGTGATAATCAACAGCATCGCCAAAAAAAAGCAATACTAAAGTGGGTTTCAATCTGTTTCAGCTTCCAGAACTGAAAGAAACCCCCAGTGGGAACACAGGCTATGCAGCTTCCTTAAACCGACTGTCAAGTAACGCACTTTTCTTAATCATTTTTTATGGATCCCTTAGAAGTAATCTGTGTTCCCAAGGATCCAGTAATCACAGACTTAAGTCATTACTACTACCTATTAAATGATATTTTTAGAGTATCATTACATTATTGAAGTATGATCACTACTGTGCAAGCTTTGGTCTATCATTTGTTATAAAGGCACTTCAGCTTTGAACTTTTCACCCAAAATAAATGAAAATTTATTAACTTCAATAGTAGTTGATTTTTCAACTCTGATAATTACAGGCTGAAGGGAGGGGGGAGACTTAGAACCAGTGCATCTTCCTTGAGGAATAAATAAATTATTCCACACCATTTAGAAGTAAAAATTTTTTCCCCAGCCAACCCAAAATACATGTTTCAGAGTCAAAGTACTAAACATTTATATATACACACTGTTTAAACAATACCTGGAATAACTAGAACCACTTCGGTACTTAAAACCAATTATGAGTTTGAATAGTGACAACAGTATTCTAAAATAGCATAGACAGATCTAGATTCTACAAATAAAGGAGTATCCCATAAAGTGTTGCACATGCCTGATGTTAAATACCACATTAAAGGGCAAGATAAAGCAGCATTTTATTTTTTTAAGTGTCATAATACTTTTAAGAATCAATATCTGCTTTAATTTTAACATCTTTGATCATTATTTAAACAAAAGGCTTTTAAATTTGAAGTAGTCTTTTTGAAGCCATGTTTCTAAAATGAAACTTCAGAGCATTTTTAAATGCTGGAGTACTCTTATATTCACTTGAAAATAAAACCAATCTACAATTCCTTGTTTGAGGGGGTTTGGGGTGTTTTGTTTTGGGTTTTTTTTTTAAATGGGTTTCATAACACAATCATAGACCATCTGACTTCAGTTCATTGTTTCGTAGCATTTTCAGTGAACATCTAGTTAAGATATGCACCAAGCTTTGAGTTTTAGGGGCACAAAGTTTCATGTACAGTGTGTGTGGCAGAGAAGTTTGTTTTTTAAACAGGACTGAGGGCTACAAGTTTCAAATATGCATTTATTTTTAGTATCACAGTGGAATACAAGGCACATTTAAAAAGTGACAAAATCAGTTTCAACAAATTAAATACAGTAGGAGCTATACATCTTACTTGTTTAATGAACAGTACTAGCAGCACATGTTCCACCCCCACTAAAGTAAAGAAATATTAAAACAAGCTCAGTAAGATAATCTTGCTGTTTAAAACTACTTCCAGGGAAGTGGGCAACGAAGAGAAGTACTAACACAATTCAGTGTTCCTTAGACATCATCTGAATTTCTCTACAGGAATGACTGCCATCCCAGGCAGGGTGGGGAAATAAACTAAAAATTGAGGATACATGTTGAACAACCAGAGAACTATCAAATCTTATCATCTATTAAACTATAATCAAGGTGGGCAGGTACACAGCGTGGCGTGAAAAAGCAGCTTAGTTTCTTGTAATATGTATTAGAGCTTTAACTCATATGTTGGTTAGAACCTATGGTATAAATCTGTTCAAAACACAATCATTGTACAGTTGCTGCCATTTTTTATTGGTTGTATTTCTTTACAGCATTAAAGTTGAGAGAAAACTGACATGTTTATTTTTGTTACTTTTATGTATTTTTTCTACATTGCCAAGTGAAATCTTCACAGTTCTAGTTTCCTTCCTTGAAACCAAAACATCGCTATTAACAAAATTCTCCTGAAACCATTTTATCTTGCCTGCTCATTTAAAAACTTCAGGGAAATTATACTGATAGACTTTCAAAACACATTCATTCCTCCTGCAGAAGCACATATTTGTTTGTTAAAATGTTTTATATCGCATGTATCATTTTAAAAGACACTAGAAGACTGCAGCCGTTTGCAGCACAAATTCTTCAGGTAATGAGATCAAGATCTCCAAATACAGTGATCCTTCTTTTGACTTTTATTTTGGCAGACAGCTAGAGTTTCCCCAGTTCTTCTTTGTTCTTAAAAAGGAGAGATTCCAAAAGAATGGAGATGCAACAGAGGTAAAAGCAGCATTCTTTCCCCTTTCCCAAGATTTGGGAAAATACTTTGCTTTTCATTGATATCAGACCACTCCAAACACAGCCCTGTTGGCTAAGAGCCCTTTAAAGGCCAGCAAGGCACTTGTGGGACAGCAGTGCAACAGCTGGCAGCAAATACCCTTGGACAGAGACGCCAGCTCCTCAGACCAGTTCAGCATCCTCTGTACTACATAGCTCCCTCCACTGCTGGTTTCAGCATAAACTCTGCAGTACCAAGACATCAAGTGAAGGCAAGTGAATCAGTCACATTACACACAGCACTTGCTCGTCTCTCTAAAAGGCAGGGAAGCTGCAATCTCTGAAAACTATACTAATCTAGACACGCTGGGAACTGCAAAAAATTGAACGTATATTAAGGTGTAGGATCCATGTTATCATGGATTTGAAGATATTTGATTTTGCCTACATATTTTAATATCCAGATGAATAATTAATTCAGGACTGTCTACCACAGCTTATAGTAGCATTTTACTGAAGCTGTATTACACAATTAGAAACAAGCTGGAGTGATCTTTACCTTCAGAGGAAGAAATATCAGAGTCACCTCTGGCAGCTGAGCAACTTTAACAGCTTGATTCACTTCCACACAAATAGCCTTATCCTGCAGGAGTTCAGAAACAGGGGTGAAGAGAAAAGACGGATGCAAGCCCACTGTTTGATTAAGTTCTTGCAGTAAAGGTCTTGAAGCAAGAGCAGATTTTTTTGCATTTCCCAGAGTGGAATACAGTTTGAGAAATACAATGAGCAGTTTGATTATTTAAGTGACACTGAGGATAAGACTAAACTTTAGTTGTAGCAGAGATAACTTTGTACTAGAATCGGTTTAGCCAGGACAACAAGAGAGCACTGAAGAAGGTAATTTATTTTGATAGCTTATTTAAAATTATACTGGATATTTTTTAAGTGCTCTGAGGAATACACCTAGCCTGAAGGCTACAGGGATAAACTTTGGTTGAGGTCTTTTCAAGATTTTTCTCCATAAGATGTTATTCAGCAGGATGGATGTACAATATAGGAGCCTCCACTTGTTCAAGTTCTACCAAGGTCACCCAGACTGAGAATCTTTCCTGTTTTTCTTGTGGAAAACATCCTGCTTTATAACAACTGTTTGTACCATTACTAAGCTATTACGATTTTTACGTGTCTCTAAGAACTGGGGAAAGTAATGGGGAAAAACATACAGGAAGTTTATGGTCCAAGTGAAAAGGGTCTCTTGGAACAAGGTTTGGTCTCCTGCTTCCCCTGGAACAAGCTGCTATGTATGTTGTGAATATTATGGCTTCTAACACACACATTGAATTGTTGCATGTGAATTGGAAGTGTGTAATTCCTAGGTAAATTAAAGAGCCTCCAGACAACAACTCCAAGCACAAAGCTGCCTTCCATAATCCTCACTTACGATTCCTCTTAGGGAGATCAGCACAAGGTCCAAATCTCTCTGCCACAGGAATTCCTGCTCACGTGGGTCTCCACTGGATGGCTGAAGGCAGATTTTATCCAGAATGAAGTCTGTGAAAAATACTGTTAAATCCTGGAAGCTGAAGAGCATCACAGAATGAATAACATGGTGAGGTATAAGTGATTATTACATTATGGATGTTTGCATTTCCTGGCCACTAACAGGGAGTGTCTCCACTATTTGGAAGTGTAGGAGGCAGATGCCCCAAAGACCTTGGGATTTCTCAGCGGTTCACATTTGGCTCCCAGGATATTCAGTGCCTCCTATAAGACCTGCTGACTCAAAGAAAATAGTCTGCACCACAGATGGGGAGGGCTGTCTTCCACAGAGCCCAGGTTTTCTTTAATGTGTGCAGCAGTGCACACAAAAGGTATTCCCTCAGCATATTCCTGACATTTAAGTGTAGTGGAGACAATCCTGCTCTGCAGTAGCTATCTAGGAAAGAAGCCAGTTGTTTTACAACTTGCCCATTTTAAAAATTTTTTTGCAGTTTCCCTCCAAACACACACCACAACTCAGTTTTCTTCACTCGGTGCAGCCGTCACCATAACTATTCCTTGGCCCACTGGTGGGCCACTGCACAGCTGCAGGGCTGGTAAGCATGCCAGGAAATTACTGTGACCAACAGAAGTGTCACCTTCCCTTCCAGCTTCCCCCATGTTACAGACAAAAATATTTCACTTCCACATTTATCTCCAGCATGCTGGGGCCATCGCACTGATTCCCACTCTTCACATCCATGTGCCTCTACACTAAAGAGAGGGGTACAGTTTTGGTTTGTTTCCCCAGTTGGTAAAGCCCCCACCAGCATTACACCAACTGTCTCAGGTTAACTGAGACTGGTCTAATTCACAGTAATTTTAGCACAGATGTACAACATCGTCTGTGTCATCCTATTTTCTTTTTAAGTATATTCACTTTTCAAGTGAAGTGATTACAGCAGCTCCTCTTCTCCAAGCAATTTACACAACGTCAACATGCCTCATTAGAATACTCAGATTTTTTTTTTTTTAAGGGAACTCAAGTATCTACATATTAACAGCTTTACATAAAACAAAACTGATTAGCTTTTATTATTTCTCCTTTGCATATCTATGCAATCCATTAGACAGAAAGGGGCCTGGCACTCATATGACAACAGAAGATTACAAATACGTTTAATATTCCTCTTTGTAATATAGTTCGGTTCCTATAACATCATTTAGATTGCCCTATGGAGCTTCTGTACTTTGTGCTTTATAACATTTAATCTCTCTCCTGCGAAATCTTGAAGAACAACCTATAACATAAGTCAACCCAACAGTAAGTTATTGACAATGATTTCATGAAGGCCTTTATCCCAAAGGGCGTTGGTAGGTAATTTGCAAACCTAAGGTACATCTAGTCAGCAGAGAGGGTTTTCTATGTTTGTTTACATTCCTATAATGTAGTACAATCATATAGCTAACCTGAAGTTGAACAACAGATCTTTGATTATATTTTTCATCAATACAAAGCAGAACAGTTTGCATCAAATTTCAAGATTTGAAAAATAACCTTGAAAGAACAGCTAGCAATTTCTTTAACATACTCCTTTGGTAAATAGCCTTTTCTTTATTAAGATATCAGGGGGCTGTTTAATAATAGATTCAACAACATTAAACAGAGCCTCAATATTCATTTTTAAAAAACATTTTTTTTTCTTAAAGCTGATAAGGATCTAAAAATTGTGTATTTACTTTATCTGGCTATCACATGGTGAGAAAAATGACAGCAATTTAAGATACAATAAGTTGTGCCTTAAAGAGGGATTATTATTACTGAAGTTCAAATGTTTCAAAGCTATTTGCCAGCAGTAACTAATTTTTTTTAATTTAAACTAGTAGTACAGCTCAAGTGAGAAGTGTGGCTGAAAGCATCTATAAATATTCAGAATTGCACAAGTTAAAAAGTATCTACTATATTACTCTACAGTAATAGTTTAGAAATTAAGTAAAAAGCTTGGTAATTATTGTGCTTTTGTCATATTAGGGAGACAGTATTACTAACTATCATGTTACAGCTGTTATAAAAGCATAGCTTTGAAGCTGGAAATGAAACTAATAATACTCCATGCTAAAAATCTAGAACCAGGTTAAAAACTAGCTTTCTCCTATTTGGATGTTGACATGAAACCATGAATCAATGACAATGTAGAATTATCAAGGAGCAGATATGAACATACTGACCCTTACAAACATTGCCTGGCACTTACATAGGACCCAATTAATTATTTTTAACTGTATAAGCAAATGTAATATTTAGATATTTGTAAAATTACACACCACTGCGCCTCCCACACACTTTTTTCCTAAAGTTTGATGAAAACATTTCATTTTAGCAAGCATTAGTACTTAATTATTCTATATAGAATTCTATATAGTAAGAATTCTATATAGAAAAATTATTCTATTCTATCATTAGGGGATGGCTCTGGTTCCATTCACATAGTGCAAACCTACTCGATCATCACATCAGTGCAGTGGTACCATGAGACATCCCACTGTTAAACTCATCCCAGAGGAACACCTACCTAGGTCGGGAGGGCATCACACCAACCCCCCCTCTGCAGCTTCTAGCACCCAAGCTGGCTTGACTGCTCTATGCAGTGCAGCATTGAAACATGCACATAAACCCAAAGTAACTTCCACCATAGGTCCCAGAGTGCTCGACTCCTTGTCACTACCACAACATAAACATTTAAGCAATACAACCACAGATCAGGTAGAATGGTTCAGCATTTCTCACTGCAGTATGACATGCCTAGAGAAAGTGTTACTTCACTACTAGAAGTACTTCACTGCATTTACTTCACTATCACTACAGAACTACAGAATGAATAATTTAAAAATTAAAAGTTAATGTAAATATTTTGGGTTTGGGTTACTTGAAAATTCTAGTAGCATTATAGGCTTCTGTATATTAGCAAAAATTTAAGGAGATTAGTGACCAGTTTTGAACATATTTTTCAGGAGTATTTAATTCCTATATAAGCACATAAAACTGAACAATTTCTAAAATAAACAATCATAATGTCAACAGTTGCATATCAAGTTTTTTGATAAACCAGGCTCTATACCAAGATACCCAAAAGCAGATTTCTCATCAGTCCTTACAAAGAAAAGAGTCCTTCATGTGTAATGGCAGAAAAAAAATAAAGCAATAAGTGTTATTTTTTTTTCAACCTATTTGACATAGCAGACATATGGGTGAAAGTTTTTTGACATTCAGAACATTACCATTCAGTTAGAATGGGTCTATGATCTTCTCCAAATACTTAAAATCAAAACCTGTTAGTCGTGAAAAGCTTGTTTTCTCCAAGTCGTTCTACTACTGAAAAATTATTATTGGGAAGTTTCCTCAATGAAGTGCTTACCACTTCCAATGTGATTTTCACATAACACTTTGAAGACCCTTCCACAATCAGATTCATGTTATTATTTCAGCTTCCTATCACTCAGCTTCTTCCCCATTTATGTTGCCATCACTAAAATACTTTTACCACTCCAAACAGTATTCATCACTTGCTTGGTTATGCCTTCATGTACCTGCAGTTATCTCCACTCCCACTGCACAAAGCACAGATGATTAGTTTAATTAATCTTCATGACTGTTTCTAAAATTTAGTAGCTTTTCTTGCTGTTCTCTGAATTAGCTTTAAATTGATGTCTGAGAATTCAAACATGTTTAGCATGTTGTAAGTGCTGTCACAAAAACTTTGTTGTAAAGCATTTAATGTACTTCACAGAAAAAGATTATTATGAAATATAAGTTATATACTATTACCAGGATTTCAGTGGACACCTCATTCACACAGGTGAATGAAGTGTGCAGGCAAAGAGAGTATCCATTTTTTAAGTATGAGTAATTGACAATAGAGGTTTTCTGTTAAAGCTCTTTATATATAAAAGCTCTCTCTATATATGTATTTTAATATACTTACACACACAAGCACATGTAAAGTGTGCTGCTGCAAACAAGGAGACTATCATTGTTGAAGAAAGATTTATTTTTTAAGGGAAAAAACTTGAAAAGAATCCTTTGACATTTCAATTAAGTTTCTACATGAAAGGCAGAGAAGAAAGATGGAAGACGGAAGCTGGAAACTAGAACATAGGGAGGATTTTCTAGGATATATGAGGGTTGTTTTGGTTGCACTGTAAGCTATCTTAGGTTGTATAATGCTCTTTGCCAAGAAAAACCATCCTTACAGAGAGAAAAACATACTGAGCATAGGTGCTATGACAGAAAAAACCCTTCTGGTATTATCATAAGCCATATTTCTTTAGCTGAAGATGTCAACACACCTTCGTAACACCTCATGATAGATCTAGACTGCCAGCCTAATTTGCTACTGCTTCTCTCTTCGTATTCTGCTTAAAAAAAAAAAAAAAAAAATCAACTGCTTGCTTTTTTTAAAAAGAAAAAAAAAATATCATATACAGCATGGTTCAGATGTTAAAAACATTGCCCAGATGTAGCACAGCAAATGGAATGGAGTAACTGATTCTCCATGCAGCAAAAGTAGAGATAAAATGTACAGAGGGTCTAAGCAACAGTAACACTTTAAGAATGAGTTAAGTAAAATCTGGTTTTTATACTGCTAAACCTTTAGAAGCAAAGTACATTTTTCACAGTGGGTAAGAAATTCCAGAAACATAAGTACTACCTTGAGTAATTATTGTTAATTAACTAGCAATGAGGCACTACTTCCAAATGTGACATTTAAAGCACATAATGTGATTGTGAATATTCACAAAGATAATTAAGTTCATCTGCTTCAAGTCCTTGATTTCAGCACATCTGAAAACACCTCTTAAACTATCATTAGACCTGTAATCAAGTATTTTGTTGCTCAGGAAAATTGGGTACCTTTGCTTACCTGCTAATATAGGGATATGAGTTCGAATGCAAGTACACGGCTTTTGTTAAGAAACTCTCCTTCAGGCAAAAGCTGAGGAAAAAAAACCCACTAATTCTGATTGTTTTCTCAGGAGAGACAGTTAAAAATAAATTCCTCACACCATCAGATGGAAACAAAAACAAAAATGACTGAGCTTCCTTAATTGAACTCAAGATCACAAGACCAACATGAGGGATATTTGTTTGAAAGTATTCATCATCAAGCCACAGGTACCACTACTGTGCATACTAAGGATACTATCCACATTAGGTTGTATACTTTCTTCCATCTTGTTTACAGCTAAGTCAAGTTCATTACAAAAAGAAAAATTCAACCAAATTACAGGGCTGAAATACAATGTATCATGTAAAAATGTGAAAAATCAGAAAATGTGTTGACATGATTCTGTTGGGGGAAAAGTTATAACCACTACTGACTTCAGAGAAGGAAGGAGGCTTTGATCATCAACACTGATCCTGGTCTTGATCAAGACTTGCAGAAATAAACCCTGAAAATAGGAAAAAACTGATCCCAAGAACAGGGTGTCAAAACAGTCATGCCTTGGTATTTTATGCTTTATTCTTTTAAGAGTAAAGAAAGCTTCTTTCCACTAGAAAAGAGATTAATGAATAATGTGCTCCAAGATGGAGAAGAAACATTTAGGCAGCATTCTAAAGTACAATAGATTGTTTACTCCATTGCTTTCCAATTATTTGGCACAGAGGATTTTTAATCAGTCAAAATAGCAATGTGAATAATTATATGCTATAAGATTGTCCTACTGGTCTGTATCTCTCTACCCAGTTTGACTAGCAGTTTTATTCTATACCTGAAAAGTCTCTCCTGATGAAAGTTTTGTCAAGAATTATGGTTGGAGAGAAAAACAAGGTGAAATATTTCTAAAAAAAGGAAAATCAAATGTTCTGAAATTGCATAGTGCCAAGAAACTCCTGACCCTGTCTAAAAGACAGTTCCTGCTGCTGCCTAGCTGCCTAAGTGCACATTTAGTGTTCTGCTTCAAAGGTGCATTGCAAGCACTGGCAACACCGACCGCCCAGAGAACAGAGAAAGGTATGAGACACTCCATGCTGCAGGTCATTAACCCCCAAGTCTGTACCCTGCTTATAACAGCACCTAGCTGGACGTTGCTCAGGAGGATGTCATCCTCCAAGAAAGCATTGATCTTTTTCTCATCAGTGAAAGGACAATACCTGACCCCAAACAGCGCATACATCTAAGACTCCCAATTCCAGATTTGGGAAGAACTTCCTCGAGAGATCCACATGTTACCCACCTTCCCCAGTATCTGTTTTCTTAAGCTCTAAATGGACTGAGAAAGCAAGAAAAAAAAAAATGTTTAAAAACTCTGGAGATGAACAACAGTGAGAATTAAGACCATGTTCCTGCACTCCTATGAAAGACACAAGTTCATATAAAAGTGATCTTCAACCAAACTAATCAATAAAGTCACAACTGTAGTGCTCCAACAACTGCTCAAGGCATGTTTCAGAAAAACACAACCTACTCAGGCTTATCCAAAAAAAGAAATACAGTGGAGGAGTAAAACTTAGTATATAGATCTTTCTTGTCCCTCTATTCTGTGTAAGAACACCAAAAATACTGTTGAAACACTTTCTTACAGTCAAAATTCAGTAATGGTCACTTTTGGAAAGTTTCATGAGAACTAATTCTGTTCCCATATTAAATGGTCAGCAGAATAACATGGGCAGTTACATTACACTAACATTACCGAACGTCAAAGGTTAACCCTAAAGCAAGCCACGTTGACAAACAGGCATTAATTGAAGGCCAACTGCTATGGTCCATGTGCCCTCAAAGCTATTACAGATTTTAACACACACATACCACCCTCCCCGCCCCCCCCCCCTGCTTTTTAGAACAGTACAACCAGGGAATAGAAGGAATAAATAAGAAGCAAAACTATGTTGTTAGTATTGTTCTCCTATTTCTGTGGAAGTATGACAAAATAATGCCTTTTGACACTTCAGGGGAATAAATGTGTATGTTTCTGATGCTCATCACTGAATGTACAGCAAATTAAGAGGAAAGCAACAATTTAAAACACGTTTTTCAACTGAATTCATCTGCTCTTCAAAGATAGCATGATGGTATTAGACCATATACATCATAACCCAACATGCAGATTATGCATGCTACTTTCTCGAACCATTTTAAAATCCAAATTAAGTATTCTCTGAATTACTGCAGAGATTTGTACTAAAGGAACCTACAATTTAACACCCTATGTATTAGGCAGTCCAAATGAAACATAAGAAACTCTCAGCCAAAATATCAAATACGAGTTACAAGAATAGTTGAGGCAAAGCAGACCAAACAGTAAGATTCATACTATCAGAGACTTCATCTGATATTTTAGTCATCTGTACCAATCAATCTTTTTTTAGCTAATTCCCACTATTTGCAAAAGAGGTATGCTTTCCAAACACTGAATAATAAGGCAAGCAGCCAAAGGAAGAAAAAAAAAGGGAAAAAAAAAAAAAAAAAAAAAAAAAAAGAGAACCACCTATAAATAAAAAAAATTTATTTTTCACTCTGAAGACAGGCAACCCTTACATTACAAGCAAAGCTCACAAAAAAGGCAATTTGTAAGTAAATGTGTATATATATAGTAAAGGATACTTTAAATCATTGGTAACCAGTAACTCTATTCTTCTCAACAGCAAAGTGTTTCTGCCATCAATTGCCATCTTTCAATGTAGTATGTTCTTTATTTTGCAGAAAGATTCTGAGATAATCACACCTGAAGCAAATCACAAATTCTCCATAAACCATTGACTCTAAGGAAGATGCTCACACAGATCACATTTTTAGCCAGCTAAAAGTTACGAGCATGACTAGTTTTTCTGAACCTACAAAATAACAATTGTACATTCATGCTGGGCAGACAGTGCAGGAGAAGTAACTTCCCACACACACCAAAATAAAGGGAAGAATTCCCAGCTATTTTGCAGTTAACCTTTAAGTGTTTTGTGACTAATCATTGTAATACAGCTAATATGGCTGTATATGTACCTCAAATGGTAAGCTCCTGGAAAATGAAGAAATGAAAAGAAGTTACGATATAATTATAAATCAGTTAGTGATTTAAGCTATGGTTTGTTGTAAAATATGAAAAACCAGAATTACTTCAGCAGAAGGTGAAGCCAAATATGGCAAAGATACTTAAATCCCCACCCTAGTTGTATACTACATATACGAAAATTTTGGCTTAAGAAAAAGAATACACAAAAATTTACTTCAGATAAATCATCTACTTCATACACTGTATTAGGCATATTTGGGATGACATGGTTAAAACAGAGAAGTTTGATGCACATATTCAAGTAATTCAAGAGAAACCAACATATAATGACAGAATTACTTTAAACCCACTAAATTTTCTATTGCTGAACCTATATGGGAGAAGAATAACATGGCATAAATTTGGCAGTTTCTCATCAAATTCACAGTGTAACAGTAGTGTGTTAAGAATGATATAAATGTGTTCAGAACACCTAAAAGCACAATCACATTAGTGGTTACTAGTAGTTACTATTTGTGCCCAAAAAACACTTAAGCAATCAATATTTTACCAGCAGGCAAAGGAGAAGAACTTCAAATGTATTACAAATCCCCAGTAGATAATTAGCTCAATTTCTACAGCCATTTATTGAATAATCTGATTTTCCCTTCACCTATATGTATCATACTCATTTGCAACAATAATTTCCCCAAGTCACGTATATTTATGCTCTATTAAAAGTGGGTATTCCTTGTAAGTGTTATTTATGCTCTATTAAAAGTGGGGATTCCTCATAAGTGTTAAACACCTCAATTTCAGACTTACAGCACTTCGAAGGCAAATTGTCTTAATTGTCCTCAATTCCTACAGGTAACTGAGGACTGGATAGATATGTTCACGAAAATGTATCCCACAGATGTTTGCATCCTACAGATTTTGAACATCCACTACTACAGTAAGAAACACTGTTCTATTCAGAACATAAGTACAGTCTTAGCAACTGTCTCCCCAGCTTCTGAAACACTGTATATCTATTTGCTGTTGACCTATGACTTATTTCTGAAAGCAGGAGGGAGAAAACAAACACTGACCAAATCTTTTAACATGTTTGGGTTTTTTTTCCCTTAAGTTTCAGTTAAACAGTGGCTATCAAAATTCAAAACATATCTATTCGTACTGTACTTCAATATTACAATACTTTTTTAACATAAAATCGTGAATCAGCTAAGGCCATTCGTGCTTTACAGCTTTATGTTGATATATGTACATATATAAAATCAGATAACCATCTCTTCTATTAATACAGTCAATAAAACAAATAAGTACAAACACAAGAAATTAAGAGGAGCAATTTAAGCTGTCCCATTCTTGCACATTATCCACTGGGAGAACTTGACACAGGAGGGACAACAGCTATGGACAAGCTCCGCCAACCCCACCATCAGATGAGCGGCAGCTGTTCTACAACACAACGCAGCCAGATACACTGTAAGCAGGTGCACGATTGGCAGTATTTGCGCAACAGCACAGAGTAACACATTGCTATCACAGTTCTAAAAATAATGGTAAACAGTTGGACTTCAGGACAAATTTCTATCTGTAAGAAATAACCTAATCCAAATTTATGGGCAAATTCTGTCCCATTCCCAACATTGACCAAGTGGCTTTCTTATTTTAAGAAGTAGTTATTGCAGCCTTATTGCCCACACTGATTTGAAATAATATCTAACTTAAGGGGCAGTATACAGTTAGTGATTCAGAACAGCTATCTGAAAAGCTGAGCTTTAATGAATCTTGCATTCATTTATCGGTAAGCCTGGTTGAGTAACATTTTCTTTACAACTCTTCATTCTTTCAACTAAAAAATAAATTGTTTATTATTCCCAAGGCTATTGAGAATGTTCATAACTGCAAAATAACCCCAAAAGATGAAAAACCCTAGGCTATGGAAAATATAGATGCAATCTTAAACCCACTGATGTCAGTGATATAACCCAGTCTTAAAGATGAGCAAAACTAAGTATTTAATTATGAAAATAAACTATTATGTCAAGCAGCTATGTGTTTTGCTGGTAATGAGGACATTCATAACTAGTGCTATTTCAATACTAGCAAGCAGAGTAAGATTGAACTATCTAATTAATTTTCATTCCTTTTGCATTGTTAACATAGTGCTAGCTTTAACATATTTGCGGACATTTAACATGTTTATAATGACTATGTCATCCCTAACCACCTGCATCCCTAACAGCCATCCTTTCCATAGAGAACCAGCTGTGTCTCTTCCTCATTATATAACAATATACAATTCCAGCCACTAATCACAATGTTCAGAATGAGAAAAAATCTTTAATGAGTAAAGTATAATCTGGAAAAAGACAAGAAGACTAGAGAACAGGACAAATTCCAAAATCTGACTTCAGAAAGCAAGGTGTTACACAGCTGGCACATGCACAACATACGAGCACATGCAGTCTTTACTATCTGTCATGCACAATATCTTTAATCCATTAACCAACTGAAACATTTGAGAAAGGTTGAAGTATCTATAACTACATTTTTAGATGTGCCCTAGAAGAAAATCAGCAGGTTTAATTTAAATTAAATAAATAAATAAATAAAAAGCCTCCACAAGCACATTGAAGGTAAAGCTCAGTCTTAATATCCTAACCAGCCAGTCAGCCAGCAGGTACGTACTGGAAGACAAATCAAACACAGTTCCACACTAGCCACAAAATACTTTTTCTTTGAAGAGGGACAATTACTGCAATGAAACATGATATGTATGATGGAGAGTAAGTCATTAGTTCCATAGCAGTGAAGCAACTTCTCTAAAGAGCAAGGGGGTTTTTATGTTTCCTTGCCCTTTAATTTAAAAGGAATCTATAACTAACAGTTGTCTTTATAGCATAAATATATAGCAAAATGTCATTAAAGTTCTTTCTATCAGGCTTATCTAAAGATCAAGTGTCAACAATCTTTGGTACATTCACTGATATTGTGACCTTAAAGATGCAGCTATTTCACACATGTTAAAAATAAAATCTGCTTAAAAAAAGCAAGGACACGAACATACTGAAAAGAATAGAAACTTCAGGCAAATTGTTTCTACTCCTGATGCTGGATAAATCCTACACAAGTAACCTCTCTATAGAACCTGAAAAAGTAGAGCAAAGTTACTCAAAAATTTGTTTCCTTGACAACATCAACAGACCAAGAGAGGTAAAGAACTGAAGTCACAATCGATGCCTTGTAGCTTTGTTAGCAGATTTATTTTTTAAAAAAATATATAGCAGTATGCGAGATGCATCCATAAAGCTAGACTTCTAGAAAAGAAGCAAAGTTAGACTGGTGTTATTTACATTTTTAAACAGCAAAAATATTCAGAATTTCTCAACTGTTAAAAAAAAATTGAGATACTCCCATAATGTATTACAGTCATTTAAGAACTTAAAACTACTCTAGCTCAATTTTTTTCAAGCACCAAAATCTTGACTTTTTCACCAGCAATCTTACTGAAGCATCCAGAAGGGGGATGACACCACCATACATTTCTCCCACCTCAGGTGACATTCTGACATTAGACTGCCCAGCAGCTGCCCACACAGATCCTACTCATAATTGGAGGGCTTAATTTATGACATTATCAGTTAAGCTTCATTAGAGACACTACTTCATTGACATCCCTAGCCCTGACTTTTTCTTCCCTAGTAGGCTGGCTATGCTTGCAGGAGGACAAGGTTGCTTATTTCTCTACTACAGGCTACTTCAGAGGCACTTAGTAAATAGCTGGAAGAGTTCTCAGTATAAGGAAGTGCAGAACTGAGCCATTCAGGACAGATGGGTTTTTAAGAAAAAAGTCAGATAAACACTTAATATTCTTGATATTTCTCTAAGTAATGACACAAGTAACCAAAACTTTTTTTAGGTAACATGAAAAAACAGAATCCTTTCTTCCATGTCATTGTTAAGGACATCCAAAAGTCACTATCCATCCTTTTGGATTTCTGCAGAAAGGTTTGTGAAATAACACTGTCACAACAGCAATGTCCCCCATGCATCTCGCCTGTGGCCACTTTGCACCTATTGGTCAACATCAGCCAAATTTCACAGAGGTCTCAGTATTTTCCCCTCAAGACTCAATCAATCAAAGCAGCTGAATAAAAGAGAAAGACACTGCAGAAGCCCCAAAGGAAAGAGAAGTTGAAAAGGATCTACAGCCAGCCAGTCTCAAGATGCAGCCAGGCTGCATTAACGCTACTGCTCTTGGAAGAACTTTATTTTCTGAATTTTTCTTTAATTAATTGCCCATTCTGGGGGGAAACACAGGCATATTAGCTGTGCCATGCACAAAATACCCATCTTCTCCCCCTCTTCTCCCCCATTGCCACATCCTCTAACATGGCCATAACGCAGTCAAAAATGCTTTGCAAGACCACGTGGGGTACTACTCTAGTATTATTTAAGGAGATCCTAATTCAGGAGACATTTCCAAGTGTAAAGAAAAACTAATGCCCCTACAGAGCTGAAAACCGAACCCAGAAGCCAAGAGGTTCACTGCATTTTTGCCCCCTTTTTTTTAAATGTCAGTTTTCACACAAGTGTTAAGATAAATTCTAATCCAAAGCAGCACTGCATTTAGTTCTTGTTAGTGAGGAAGCAAAGAAAACAATGGCCTATCAAACAGCGTAGACATCAGGATGGTGCTATTTATACTCAAAGAAACATACTACTTTGAAAAAATCCTTTGAGGCACAAGAGTGTTTCAACTACTAAGAACATAATAAAAACTATACAAGTCATCTCCAGCTGTGGATTTGGAGAATGTGAACAAAGGCATTACAAGGATTTCTGTTTCCTTGACAACAGCATTGCTGGAAACAAGAAAATAATTAAAAAAATACATCTCTATGTAACAGTGCTAGGTATTAACATACCAAATGTGGAACAACCCTTACCCACACATACCTTTGGGATGAAGAGACCAAAATCAACTGCATTCATGAACTGTTCTTTGCTGACTTGTGTTAATGGCTTTTGCAGAACAATTGTGTGAGAGAGAGCTATTAGATCCTGACCTGTATTATCATCTAGGCATAAGCACAGTCAGAAGCTTTCATTGATGGTCAAGCACATTCCTTCCTGCATGATGTTCCTTTTCTTACAAAATAAGCATTATGGAGAATACTTCTCATTGAAGTGTATGAAATAATTTTGTTAGAAAAAGATCAAGGTATACAAAGAAGCCCTTTCAGCACTCAGGAAAGTGGCATTACTATGCATATATCTGTCAAATAAGCGTACTTCCATCTTAATAATCAGCAAGCTTAAAGTCCTTGGAAAAAATATACATAGTTCTAAACAGACAAAGGAAGAAGGTCAGAACAAGGCATCATAAAGAAAAGTCAACTTCAGTATTTCAGAATAGCCTATTTAGTAGCCTCTTCAACAATAGCCTCTTCAACAAGAAAATGACAATGTTTTCACACAGCTAGGTAAGCAGCACACAATCTCCAGAATATGAGCGTTTCCTTGCCACTTCCAAGATAATGGGGAGAACTTCTTATTATTTTTAAAACACAGTATTAAAAGTGTACCAACATCAGAGATATCTTTTTTTAAAACATTTCAGTTAAAGTGGAATATATGTTTTAAATACGACGATTCCCCAAATTTTCATCTTGCACATCAGCTACAGTTAAAGGACCATTGCCACAATTAGATTTTTAAAATGAATCTAAGAATTGCAATACTTGGGGTCCTAGCAGCATGATACCTAATACTGCTTAGTGAACAGTTTGAATCTAGCTTAGCAGTGACAGGGCTATAGCCATCTGACAGCTACATGTGAGTTTATAGGAAATATCCTGGCAGCTTAAATTCATTCCTTCATAAACAGGCACGCATGTGACAGAACAAGAAACACTGCCTAGTTCAAGTGAATTGTGTGCAGAATGGTTGAAAACAGAAACGTTAGAGTTTGTTACTCTGAGGCAGGATAACGGTGGTATCTAGGACATCCGTATTGCTACCATCAGTGCTACACACATTATATGGATGAATGGAGGCTATCATGTTCCAGCACTTTCAGTCCAATACAACAGGATCAAGAATAACAAATTCCTGGAATATACTACTATGCTATCTTTCTCCTAACACACAACTACAAAAGAATTAAAGGTTTCAAAAATATGAATAAAAATGGTATTTCTTGTAGTACTTGATACACTCCAGGAAGCAAAATCCATACATTAAATGTGACCAGTATGAGTAATATACCACTCTAGATCTAATGATCACAAGAGAATCTCCTAAGACTAGAGAAGTATCTGGAGGAGATCTCCTGAGGTAGCAAGTTACAAAGATGAACTACTTTGGAGCTCAGAAATCCCCTGACTTGAAAACAAGCAGAGACCAGAAGAGGTCTTAAAGGTACCATAAACCTCTGACTTGTTCTTTTTCTCTAGGCATTTACTTACGAACCCTACTAGAGACTGACCACCGGGCTAGACAGAGCCTTGGTCTGAACAAGTAAGGCTGTTTTTGTGCTCTTGATCATGAGAAGTAGGCAACGCCTCTGTTCAACCGGCTGACATTATTAAACTAATTTTAAAAACTTTTACTTTCCTTGTGTAGATTCAGCTGTGACTACATGGATATACAGTTCAACTAGGCAAGTAGAGAACAAAATGCATAAGAAAAACTTCCAACAATGTGTTACCAGTCATCCCATCAAAGTGCTATAAATATCTATCTTGCATACCGAAGAATCACAGTACTTTCTTTCCTTGATCCTGTTCATCAACGGAGGGCGAAAGTGCTGAAAATGAAGAAATACTTTGCAACAAATGGAATACCTGCTGTGACGCTCTAAACAGAAAACCAGGAACAGAGAATTAAAAGTTTACAGATGATTATATAAAGACGTTACCTTGAGTTAATTTTAAGACAAAATAGGAAATACAGAATAATGGTATGGGAGGCTTGAAGTTATGAACAATTGTTAAAAAGCTAAGTCCAGCATCAGTAAAAAGTGAAAATGTTTACATCTCTGGATCTATGTAATTACAAGGTCCTCCAAACAAAAGAGACTAACAACGCGAATGCAGTATAGTGGTTTCTGCAGTTGGTAAACATGTCTTTCAAGAGACAACTTTTTTTCTACCCTGCTACCTAAGGCAAACAGCTGTATTTCAATGGTAACCTGTGATTTTGGATTCTGTATTTGAGGTTCTAAACCAGAAATACCTAAACAAGGTCTGATGTTCAGAAAGTGTTGAATATCCACACTATGGAAACTAGGCACCTTTAATAACAGTGTTGAGTCTCAAAATGTTGCAAAAAACACTAGACAAGATATTAAAAATCACAAACACTATTTCAGTGTTTAAGTAGGCAAAACCAAAATGGCAGTTGTAGCCTAAATTTCATTTACAGCAGCTATTCAAAGAGAAGGTAGAGAAGAAGTGTATCCGAAGAAAACAAATTTAATCAATTCAATCATGTTTCACAATCCTTAAAATACATACTTAAACTAGATACACAAGCCACTGATAATACAGGTAGAATGTGTAGTGAAGAAGAGCACTGCCACAGTAAGAGCTCCCACCAGTACTTTCCCTAACTTGAATCAGGTTTCCTGCCCCTTTCTCCAGCTACCTAGGCTGGAAGTACTATCAGTTTCCCCTTCCAAAGGGGAAGCTCAAAATTCTAAGAAAATAGAGGGCAAAAGACTTGCCAAAGCCTAAATCTAAGCTTTTTTTTTCCCCCCAGTCCTTACAATTTAAAATTTAGCATGAAATAGTCTTTGATTAATGCTCCAGATTTGAAGAACTGCGGGTAATTAATCTATCTTACTTCCAGGTCTCTCTGAAGTTTTCTTATACGTTTTGCAACACATGCATAAACTTTTAATTTTGGTCTTTCAATGTACAACATGGAGGCAAACATTAAAGTCTTCCAGTCTTCGCAGACACAGTTTAGTTACCATTCCTTTCGAAGATGCTGAGGAGCCCCATCTGCTGGTAGAAGTGTTACTCTAGAGAATTACACCCCTGAGCTGATAACTGATTTTTTTCAACTGTACCACTTGACAACTGTTTGGGGGTTGGGTTTTTTTTAAATGCAGCCATACACAAAAAATTAATAGCAAGTACTTTGAATGAAAAATACAATATCCTCTAAAACAGTGCATTCCTTCCTTAATACGCAAGATATTTATACAAACTGCTTCAGATGATCTTTCCTGATACTAGGCTATTCTTCAGTCAACACAAACTGAAAACATCAACTCATTTATTGCAAACATTTTAGTATGACTTACACTGATTCATAAAGGAGATGGTAAAGTGCACGTTGGTTAATCTGGGAGAACATAAATGGAAGACTGTTCTTTTCCCCTGATTTAAACAGGATACATACGCACACTTAAAAAGTAAGAAACTACATAATCAGTTCTATATATACATTTTAGATATATCCCTGTGTGATATGGATGATTTGATCATAGTAATTTAGATGGCAATAAAGAAATTAAGATCACTAAATCAAGATAACTAAACCAAGTATTTCTTCCTTCTCCATGCAAAAAGTTTCCCAGAAAGGAAAATTCTTAGTTTCTGATGAAAAATTTAAGAGAAAAATATTTAAGCATATAAGTACAGATAAAAGATGCAAAACTGTTTGGCTAAATGGTACAAAAATTGCATACAACTATAGATCTTTTGATTTAAGCACAACAAACTACCACAATCAGTTAAATCTGCGTATACAGAACTCTTACTCTGAGAAATCTCCCCTAATATTGGACTCTTCAAAAGATAAATGTCTTAATGCATAGGCTGAATGCAATGACTGAATCCAAGATATTTACACATGAAAATATTCAGTCACAGTTATTCAAATGACTAACTGAAATTACAGAGTTTTGAAGCTCTGGATTGCCTGCTCTCTCTGATCATACAGGGATTTTAGGCTTCTAACTGTGCTTTGAGTTTTATCTGAATCGGATGTTGAAAGTAAATACTGCAAATATCCTGAGTGTCTGCATATTCCCATTAAAGGGAAAGAGGACACACTTCCACTGCCCGGATTTAAACTAGCAATTCCAAGCAGCTGTTTTTGGAAGAAAACAACAAAAAAGGTAAGCTGTGCGAAGGTACAGGATTGGAAAAAAAAATAGTACATCTACAACTGCATCTGCATTTTCAATCAGTTGTTTTATACTTCTACCAGAAAATGGAGAACTTCAGGCAATGGTAGACAGCCAAAAAATCCCCAGAAGATAAACTACTGCTGTGATAGTCATTAGAGATTTATGGGCTCATGACCCTAGAAAGTTAGTGAGATTAGTTTATAACATCAAGTCAATACTTAATCTAACTGTGCCCTCTACTGGCCTGAAAGGTACTTCTGTAAAGGTGCAAACTTTAAAGATGCTGCTGCTCATACCATTAGTCTTCGATTTCATTAAGAAATAGCAGCAAGAAGCATTCATAGGTATTTCTCCACAGGCTACCTTCCAAAATACGGAAATGTGTTTTAATATACCTTGTAACAGTCACATTATTACTTTATTAGTGTTATAGACTTGCATGCTCTGAAGTGTTGCCAACTTTAACATATTCTACTTATATTGAATTTCCATGGTCTGGGGCACCTAAAGCAATTAGATGTCTTCAAAAACCAGCTTTACTGTTAAAGACTGCTTCCAATCAGGGGTGGTAACACTACCTTAGAAAAATAAAGTAATCTTCCTTTCTGCTTAGAAGACAAAACAGACAGGCTATTATTTCCATTTTTTAATAATTTTACATTGCAATGACAACTTTGATTTTAAATTGTTTTACCAAATTTAACACATACATAATTTCACTTATCAGTAAAATAAGGCTCTGGGATAGTAAACAAACATTAAGCATATGGTGTGACAGTTTAAGACAAAAAGTCAAATTCAGACACACTGAAGTCGGAGGTGCATATAGTTTTGTACAATCCAAATTTAAATTGCTGCTTACCAAAAACATCCACCAGCACTTTTTGCTTATCTTAGAAAAGACTAAGTCTTTTCCTTCTAAGTCTGTTCTTCAAGAAACAGCCAAGATTTAACTTATTAAATATATTAAAGAACACTTGCAAAGAAAAACCAAGGTATTTTTTCCTCCATTTAATCTTTAAGACAAAGATGTAAAAAAAACATGGGAAAGAAAATAAAGGAGGAATCACCCACAGTTCAAAGCATTCAGATTTTGATGGTGTGATAGGTTGACTACAGAACCAGTGAAGCTATTATAACTTAAGAGGATAAAAGATAAGCAATTGAGAGGAGTAAATTTTATTTATGCTATAGATCTGAGGTTTTCTCTTCTGTGAGCACCAGTGCTTTAATAGACTTTAAAGAGAAAAAAGCAGAAACTCTGTCCAAGATTCAAGAACATCTCTGCTTCAAAAACACAAAGTCAGCACATATTTCACAGGACCCCATGGCAAAAATGGGGAAAGAGGAAAGAAAAGAAAAAAAGAAATTCTAAGATAAGAAAAATCATACAAAAGCCAAACTAAATGAAACTCGGTTCTCCACTACAAATTAAAACAGCAAAAGAGTAAAAAAAAAAAAAAACCAACTAATTTTAATAAGAGAATTTAAGAACATTTTTTCCTACATGAAATCAGAACACAAATTCATTTTTAAAGTTCCCTCCTCTCCTTTGGTTTTAGAAGTATGCTGATACAGAGGGTGGTGTTCTTGCCTCTTTACTTACTAGGATTTACTTAAAAGACCTAAATTTTAGAACAAGTTTTAAAATAATTGTACCTACTATGTTAAATACATGTTAGATACAATAAAGCATGCTTTCCACCAAAAAGGACACTTTCTATGTTCTCTTATCAAAACTACGTTCCTGTGTAAATCCACTTTGGAAGACTATCATTAGAACCCACAGGAAGCATTAGGCCTACATCTGGAAAAGCATACACATAAAAATATTTTTATTAACCATTAAAATAAAAGCATGACTCATCAGACTGACTAAAATAACAAACAAAGAACTGAAGCCAAATTCACTAAAGCTAGAAGGAAAATACACTTTAAATATTGAGCAAATAACCCTTGAAATCAAATTAAAGCAGGAAGACTCCTTAGATCACGACAGGACACCTTTCAGGGATGCAAGACCTGCCACATTAGTTCAGATGAAAAATCCATCTGACCTGACATACCTCCTCCACCAGTAGTCACTTAGGCCTGTCAGAAAGGTAAAGTTCCTCAAAATATTATTCCACTGTTGGCAGTCAGCTGTTTAATGACTTAAGGCAGAATCTATACCCAGACCATAGTGCTTATTTCCTAATTTTTAATGTCACAATGGCCATAATGAAAACCTGACATTAATACAGATTATGAGAAATTACCTACTAGAAATCTAACTTCTTAAGATCTAAAACACTGCAATGTCTAATAAAAAAAAAAAAAAAAAAAATTCCAAAATAACAGAACTGACTACAGGTCTAGTGAATGCTTAGGCTGCAAGTTCATAATAGGGTCTTGTACTGCAAAGCATCTCCTCGAATTCTGAATACACTGAAACTGTTAAACACACACAAGCAAGGATGTTATTCCCAGAAGATCATTATTTAATACAGTATTTTTAAGTTTGATGATTGGTCTGCAAAGCATCTTGTTTTACATTACCTTTACTGTTTTATCCATAGAAGCTGAGAGAAGCATGTGACTTTGTTCTCGTACAGGACACCACTGGATTTCATTAACAGGGCCACTGTGTTTAGACATGTAAAATATTAAGCTTTTGGGGACTTCAGTTAATTTATATTTGGATCCCAAATATGGCTTAATTAATTCAGAGATCTTTCTCGAAGTCTGCTCTCCTGATATGCCCAGCTTAACATCACAATCTGAGCTATCTCTCTGATCAGATTCTTTTTTTTCAGGCATACTGGAATTTTCTTGACGCAATCTTTTAGGGATATATGGTCTAATTCCTTTTATGGCAGTAGTACTGTCTTTATGTATTCTCTTCTGGGAAATGCCATTTCCAGAGTTTGTTGAAGAGCTTGATGTCTGTTCATAGTTTTTGTAGGACATACATAATGAAGTATGGCCAGAGTATGCTCTCCTACAATGAGGAGATATCAAATCAGTGTTATTATTCTGTGCATAGTGCTCAGGGGGATCTTCACAAACAGTGCTTGTGCCAGAACTGTCAGTGTTCTCAGTGGGCTGCATTTCATATGTAGATTTTGTACCCAAACTACCAGGTGCAGAGTACTGAACACGATTCACAGATGAACTTGGACAGCTTGTTTGTCTCCTAGAAGTATTGGGGACTTCAGCCTTTTCAGTTTCTGTCTCAGAGTCTGAATCATCATAAGCAACCAGTGATGAACTCATTAAGGCTAGACACAGCAGACTCCAGAAATCTCAGTGCTGGAATCCTCCAAAATTATGATCTAGAATAAAGAATTGATTATTCAGAGCACATTTTATTACAGAGTCTACAATTTGAGTAACTTAAGGATATAAATATGCTATTCTTAACAAAAAACCCGTTACTTTTACTCCTGTTTATTAATGGAATTTATTCCTCTATTATAACACATCCGTACATTCAATTACACAACACCATTTGCCTCCAAGCACTTCGCATACATTTTTAATGCACTGCAGAGATGCATTTGCATACCAGAAAACAATGAAAATGAGTATGAAAAGGAAAACAAACTTGCAACATAAGTACTGCAAATTACTTTAACCTTACTTGCAGTAGCACTCCCCCCCCCCGTCCCCCCCCAAGGGTAATTAATTATGTAGCGGTTTGGTATGTACATTTATAAGAATACAAAACCAACTATTTTGGAGTCAGTCTAACAGTATCTATATCTTAACAGTACAGATGACTTGAAAGAAGTATGAAGGGGTTCAACTGGCAACTAAAAAAGTAAATGCATTTTTGACCCATTCAGCAGTCTTGCAGTATGAGGAGATCTTCCAACTATATCCACAGAGCAAGTTCCACACAGCCTTTAGTTTTACAGAACAGACTTAGGCCAGAAGCTATGCTGAATTCATTATTTGCATTTACTTACAGAAAAATAAAAGCACAGATGCCTTGTTTGCTGTGGAATAAACTTTTTCAAAGTGTCTGTGAGAAAGAAATCTCACACTGAGACTGCATATGTAACATGCTGAATAACTCATCACCATAACAATCCCACCAAGCTTCTTCCAACAATTTGGATGGAGCATGTGGAGTATAGGGTTTACATTCAAACAATTGATGTGTCTGCAAAAATAATCTTTCAGCCTCTGTTGTTTATAGTAGAAAAGTACTGCTACCCTTCAATTGCTAAGATTGATTAAATGGGACTTTTTTTGTTGTTTCCTTGTCCAGCTGTTAGCACTCATTATGCTAAAGTGATTTAACCCACAACACTTTCAGATCAGCTGCTGAAATTCTTGGTTTAGGTCAGTGAATAAACCGCCCTCAAAAGCATCTTGATTAAAATGAGAAAGCTGTACAAAAGTCAGTATCTACCCAAGCCTTTGCAGAATTGACGCCAGAAGTGTAGGTCCTACAAATAGTACTGCAGGAGCAGTACTCTGGAACTTGTAAAGATTACTCATTTAACTTCAGAAGTAGATCTATTTGAATTAAAACAAGCATGTTTCATTTAACCTACAGAAGTGTTACATTACAGGCTACAGTCTGTAACGAAATTTCCAAACACAGATCCAGAAGACAGGTTCCTATTAAGACATACACATTCATCATCACAGATCCTTTCCAAGATAAGCGATCAAGGCGTCTAACTGGAACAAGGTGACCAACATTTTAGCACATAAAAGCATCAAGATCTCCCTCTAGAGGACATTTTGTCTTTATCTGAAGTTTATGACAGCTGTAAGTGACAGCAACTAAGAGCAAGAAAAAGTTCTTTTTAATAATACAGCCTCATTTATTAAAACAGCATAAACAGTGTCAAGAAAAAAAATTAAGTAGTGTTTCAGGAAAACTTAACTAACAATTCAATTCAAAAACAGTAAATTGAAGGTTTTAGCCTTAAATTGAAACCTCTTATCAAATAAATAGTAACTTTGAAGGACTGCACTTCAATATTGCAGTGCTGAAAACAGGCCCCAGCCAAAATGCATCATGTTCAAAGAACAAATACAGTACAAAGCTGACCTCTGGCTGAAAGCTATAAAAGAAGATACACAAGTGGATTGGGATAGACCTTCAAAGTTACTTTATTTTGTTTTAACACAAAAAAATTCAGTCTGAGATTCAGAGCTAAGTGCAAGACCGTACCTTGCACACACCAAGTTAAAAAAGCTTCCTGTGAGATGTTGGAAAGAAACTGTCTCATTACATTTGATCAGCATAAATCCAACCCATCACACACACCACCCATAAGCGTTAGTATGTTTGTAAAAGCAAAGCATCTCTCTCGTCTTAAGACTTCCCATTCCACTGCTGTTTTTAAAGAAACAGCACCCCGAAGTTTCTTATGCTGCCCTAACTAAAGAAAAACGCGGGGGAAAAACCACAACGTCCCTCATTGGAAGCATACTGCAACTAGATTGTTAATTTATTAACAGTATGACTTACTGAGCTAATAGGAAAGTTCATAGAGTTTTGTTTTTCTTTCATTTTCACACGACCGATTTATCCGAACGCACTAAACCGAAGAGCGTTCGGGTCGGCACGCTCAAGGCCCCAGGCCCGCTAAGGGACCGCAAATACCCACAAAGGTACGACGTGGAAGCCGAGACCAGCACTGCTGGCCGCTCGGGGCACGGGCCCGGCCGCCGTCGGACGAGAGGCGCAGCCGCCTCCCCGGGGCCGCTTCCTCGCTCCTAACGCCCGGCAGCCCCAGGGAAGGGGGCAATAACGACCCCAACCCACCGCCGGAGCACCCAGGCCGTCTCCTTCTCCTCTCCCCCGGCCCCAGAGCCCGCCCGCCCGCGCCGCCGGTACCTGCGCCCCACAGCCGCCGACTGCAGCGCAGCCCGGAACTCACTCGCCGGCCCCCGGCGGCTCCGCCTTTAAAAGCGCGCCGGGTGGAAACAAGGCGCCCACCTCAAGCCGTTCCGCGTATCACCCCCCTTCTGCAGGGGCGGCGTGTTGGGAAGGGTAGGGGTCAGGCCGCGGCTCGCTGGGCGCGTACGAGCCCTTCTCCCGCCGCTGCGGGCGATGTGAAGGGCGGTTGGTTGGGCTGGTGACTCTAGGGGGCGGGAGGACAGTGGGAAGCCATGGTTCCGGGGGTATGCGTTTCCCAGCCGGGAGTCGTGAGTGACGTGCCGGTTGGAAGGTGATGCAATGGCAGTGACAGAGGAGCAGTAGGGAGAGTCGAGCCGAGCCGGGTCGAGTCGGGCCGGGTAGGTCGGTCACGGCCGGGCCGGGGATGCGGCCTCGGGGAGAGACCCCGGCGGGTGGGAGAGGGGCTTGCTGGGCGATTGTTACCGCCCCCCGTGGCCGGCGCTGGGGGGGGGGGTGTCTCTGCTGGGCACATTGCCTCCCTCTCTCTCTCCCTCTGTGAGGCGGTGCGCTTGAGGGCTTTTTCCTCCGCTCCCTGCGGGGCCGCAGCCCCCGTGGCTCCATCGCCAACGCGTCAACAGAAAAAGCCCTTTTCCCTGGGAAGGGGGGGGCCGGCCTGGTCGCTGGAAGATGCGGCGCAGCCCCGGGAGGGCAAAGGTGGTGAGTGCCTTTGCCTTACCCGGGCAGGCGTGCGGTAGGGAAGCGTTGCAGGGCTAGAAACGTTAGCTTGCTGGTTAATTTTATGCACGGCTGTTCCCGCACAAGAGTTTAGCTCGTAACGGCTGTAGTATAGTGAAGAGTCGTATTGGACTTTCTTCAGATGAGAGTGGTTGGGTGGTCATATTATTATCTCCAGGAATCGTCTTGCATACTTCTATTGTATTTTCATACAAAAATTGATGATTACCGTGACTGGGAAGGTAGGTCAACTATGAAATGCAGCCTATGTTGGAGTACCTCTCAAGGCATGTTTAACACAGCATCTGTGTGCGTACTGCCTGCTTTAATTTCACTCGTCATTTTTTGGTTTATTTCTAGAGGCAAAACAGTTTTCAGGAACATGAGTGCTGTCAAACTTACATTTGCATTCTTTCATTCGTTCATGAAAATTTTTTCAGGACTTTTGTATTACTGTTGTCTTTGGAAGTCTTGATGTACCTTCATGCAATGTTTGTCATGAAAGAGCTCTTCTTAATGTGATGTGAAACCCTGTTCTTTGATTCTCAGGTCTCTAACTTACCAAATCAGATAGCAAACAGGGAAAGTGATCATAGATCTGTGACTGTCATCCAGTTGGATAGAGGGGAGAATACAGTAGTTTTCTGATACCAATGCCAAGGATTGGTTTTGAGCCTTGTCTCATGACGATTTAATATTCTGAAACAGTCACAAGCACAGTACCCATTACAAGTTACCACGCATAGCATAGATAGAAAAGGCACACAGTTCTTGGCTTTCAAGTTCACACTGTGAAACAGGCTTTTAAGTTCATCTTAGACTCTGGTCCTAAATATCCTGGTAGTCCATTCTGAAGTTCCCACGTATCATTTTTTTTCCTCCAAATCTGTTTGCGTATGGTATCTAACGTGCGTGAGACTGTTAGTTTTCATAATATCAATAAGAAAGCAAGAAAAAAAAGTCATGATAAAATGTAGAATATCTAGACGTTTCTTTCAAACAGTTCATAATTGCATTTATGAATTTCAAAAGATAAAGACCTATGTTCCATATTGCTGAATTCCTAGCTTGAATTCCACCAGCAAATAAGGACAGTACTGAGGTAGTCAATATCTTTTGTGTTCTATAATTGTAATATTCTCACCTCTTGTTGCAGTGACTAGGCTACTTTTGCTACTTCTTAATGAAAGTGCACCTTCCTTTGGGATTCTCTGCTTGGCTTAAATCCATAATATTCCAAACTTTTTAAAGAGTCTTTCTCTTTCACTGCTCTCCAGTATGTGTGCTCAGCCTCAGCTGTGACATTTCGGCCTTTGTGAATGGAGGCAATCTATCAGTAAGAATGTACATTCAGGAATCAAGTGAAAACACTAAGTCATAAGTTGTTCTACACCAAGGAATAATTCTTGTTTACCTTTTTCTATTTTGTAGAATCTGAAGCCAGTAAATATAACTGGCATATTCCTACAGAAAGAGTGTGTGTTAATCTTCATAAACATTTTCTAATGTGAATTTACTCTGCATACTTTCTTTTCCAGTGAAATATCTTGTGCCCATGTGTCGTGGCTTAGCCCCAGCTGGTAACTAAGCACCACACAACTGCTTACTCACTTCCCCCCCACCCAGGGGGGTGGGGGAGAGAATTGGAAAAAAACAAGTAAAACTCATGGGTTGAGATAAGAACAGTTTAATAGAACAGAAAGGAAGAAACTAATAATGATAATAATAACAATAATAATAAAAATATAATGTTAATAATAATATAAAAATAATAATAAAAAGGATTGGAATATATAAAACAAGTGATGCACAATGCAGTTGCTCACCACTTGCCAACCGATGCCCAGTTAGTTCCCCAGCAGCCATTCCCCCAGGCCAACTCCCCCCAGTTTATATACTGGGCATGACATCACATGGTATGGGATACCCCTTTGGCCAGTTTGGGTCAGCTGTCCTGGCTGTGTCCCCTCCCAACTTCTTGTACCCCTCCAGCCTTCTTGCTAGCTGGGCATGAGAAGCTGAAAAATCCTTGACTTAGTATAAACACTACTTAGCAACAACTGAAAACATCAGTGTGTTATCAACTTTCTTCTCATAATAAATCGGAGACATAACACTATACCAGCTACCAGAAAGAAAATTAACTGTATCCCAGCTGAAACCAGGACACCATGAAAAAGAGGAAAACACTAGTATCCAAATAAAAGAATGTAATTAAATTATAGGAATACATCAGAGAGTTGTTTGATATGCTTTAAATTACCTCTTTAAAAAACACTGTCAAACTGCAAATAATCAAGCTTGCAGGGATCGAGATTAGGCTAAAAACTTAAGTATTACTGATAACACATTAGTCAGTCTTATTTTAGTCAATTTTATAATCTAAGTACGGTATCAGTGTTAATAGACTAAGCAAATTAAATTAGCGGGTGGATGTATATACGTCTCAGCTTTCTCAGGGTATTCAACTGAAGCTGAAATCTGGGAATATTGCAGCTGTCTGACAAACAAAGCCTTAATGATAGATATGTTTTGGTAACTGGCAAGTTACCAAATCAACATTCTTAAGTTTTCTAGGCAGGTGAAGGCTTTTTACAGTGGCAGTTTAAATATATACTGTGTAAATATAACCAAGGTTGTGATTAGGCTGATTATTTTGTAGAAGGAAGGCTTTGAAATACTGCTGAACAGCTAATGCAACTGTTATATGCTTTTGTTTCTTCTTTTTTAATTCTGGGAAAAGGAAGCCAAATGAACATGTATTTTTATTAACAGCTTTTATGATTCACTTCGGTTACATATGTGTCTTGTAAACTATATGTATTCATGCCTCATGTGTAGCAATGGATCAATAATATGCTAGGGAATCTCTCCAAAGAGGCATAATCCTTTACAAGTCAGTAGGACTTGACATGGGCACAGAGTTCTTCCTTCATGGGCATGGGCACGGCATGACAGAGGATCCTTAGGGCAAATGCTCTGTTTCCAACAGACCACCATTTGCAGCTCAGCGTGAAGTTAATTTACTCTTTCAACTTGCATTGCATTTGTCACTGTCACGTCTGAATACAGTGCATGTAAAATAAGCATCAGCTTATGAATTAAGGTGACATCACTTTCCTCAAGTAAAAAAGCTATACAATAGCTTGGGTGATTGCATAAATCGACCACATCAGATTGTGAGGCAGCAATTCACAACCCTGGCCAAGTTGCAGTGATAGTTTTCATGGAAAATTTACTTTTCCTTCAGTTCACTTTTGTTGTTAGGATCTGCTCTGTTATCTCATTTTAACAGCCTTAGGTTTTCTGAAATTCTTTTATAATTCTCTGTATGCTGTCTGTGTACCTTGTTATTGTGGTATGTTCATCCCAAAGAGATTCATTTGAGGTAGTTGCAGTTTCACTTACAATGTTGTTTTTCTGACAGATGGTGTCCTCCTTTCCCATTTTTAACACTTATTCTATGTAAATATGGCAAGCTCACTATAATCAGAACCATAATGCTTTTAAAACTCTCTTCCCATATCAAGTTAATGCTTGTTTATCCTCTGTTCTGAATATTTAAACAGCATGATGCTTGAATTTTTACCAAAAAATGATTCAGAGCATATGTACTTCTAAAGACCTCATCATTTTGTACAGAGAGCTGCTGAGCATGAATAATTTTTGAAAAATAAGGATTTCTTAAAATAAGGAATTCTGCCTTTGCAGTTAAAATGAGTTTTCACTCATGGCAGATTGGTAACAGATTCACCAGATTTCTTAGACATAAATAAAACTCCATTTTTCAGTTAGAGATTATCTTAAGACAATTTATCAAGTAATTTTAGAAAAATTAGAGGGAGAAATTGCTGGGATACCATGAATTGCTGTGCCGCCTTTATGGGAGGCATATGTAGTAAAGTATGAGTTAATTCAATGCAATCCATGTTATAAGAGTCTCCTGTCTTGGAAATTACTAAAAGGTGTTCGGTGTATTCATTAAAATTAAGTACAGCAGAGCTTATTTATAACATTTTAGACTATAACTGATGGGACAAAGATCAAGATATTTCTGATGTGGAGTGAAAATTATTTTAATGCATTTGATAACAGAAACTATATGCTTACTTAACATTTTAACAGCATTATTTAACTTTCTGTACTTTCTGTGTTAGTGTACTGTAAACTATGCAGTTGTAGTTTTCCAAAGTCTCGGTTGCTGTTAATTAATAGACTGCTAAGAAAGTTTCAGATGATGTTATTGTTAATGTATACAACATAATAGATGTTAGCCTGAGAGAGAAGCCCATTTCATACTCTGTGCTAGGAAGTTCCAGTGATCAAGGTATATGTTGGACATAGGAAGACTGCTATGTTATTCTCAGTCATCTCATCAGGTTATTTTTTGTATGTACTGCTGAGAAACAGTACATTTTAATTCACAGCATCTTGCTTACTCAAGGATTGCCTGTTCTTTAGAAAGCAGCATTTCTCACTAATCATCAGTGTATTTTATAACCTCTGGAGGAAAGCAGTAAAGAAAATGACTAAGTTTTTCTTTTGTATATCTTTCTTTGGGCTGAAGTACTATATCACATATATTAAGACAAAATTCCATATGATAGTTATAAAAATCTCATTATCATTCAGAATTTGACAGGGTATCAAGTACTGCAAAAACATTAACTAATCAGGAATTGGATAACCTCTACCAACTGTTCCGAGATGCTCTGAATCGTACATATATTTCATTAATTTTACTTTTGTCAGGAGTTTGACTTTGAAAAGGTGTTCTGGTCTTAAATACGTAGACAAACAACATTAAAAGTGATCTCTAAATTTATTTGTTACTCTTGTCAGTCTCAGTCCATTTCTGTATGAAACCGAAGCTCATTGTGTTAATGTATCCACATTTATCAATCTGATATGAATAGAATTAGGTATGGGGTCAGTAGTTTTTATATTCTTATTCTGTTCATCTAACCTTCAAGATGTGAATGAAAGAATAAAACACACTATTTTTTGCCCTACAGTTCTTCTTATTGTTGCTGCTGTTTTGAATCTACAAGCCGAAAAATTAGAAGACGTTAAATTTAGTTGAATTGTAAATAAACAGATCTTTTGCAGTCTGGCAAAATGGCTGATAGTCCGAACTGTGATTTGGAATCTCTGAGTCCGCTTCAGCTGTTTGAAAGAGTAACTGAACAAGGAGAGAAAGTCAGAGCACTGAAAGCAGGAAAAGCACCAAAGGTATTTCCATTTCATGTTTTGAACCCATGCTTTTTCAAGTTAGGTCTGTCTTTAAGTGCTGGAGAATATGATTGTTCTGAGATCTATTTTGTATTGCAGTAAGAAAAAAATCTTGTTAAAAAAATATTTATGTCCATTTTGTGAACTGTGGATGTACCTGGAGCAAGGTAGTCACTAGCAAGAGCAAAGATTTTACACCTGAAGTAAGAACAGAGAGTCATAGGCTTAGAAGTCTGCTTCAGCCAGTTGCCATGCTATGTGACAGGATCCAAGGTATTTGGGTTTCAAGTAAAATTTATATCACTTGCATTCTTCCCTGGTTTTAGATGCTTCATTAAAATCTTTTTCTCCATGCATTGTTGTACACATTAGCAAATATGTCTTCCTGTAACTGTACTGATAGTCCCTGCTTAATCTCCCTTAATTCAGTAATTTGCCATTAGTTTCAGGTTCCCTATTATGGCATCACTATGTCAGCAAAGAGAGCTCAGTTTTAATATGGGCTGTCTTAGGGTATTGCCTGTAGGAGTAAGCCTTGAAAACTGGGAGTTGAATAAAGTGATAATCTATTTGTTGCTTGCATGAGATGTTACAATAGCTTTGTATTAAAAAGGTCATAACCATGAAAATTGTAAAGAACTTTTTGTTCCGGTTTGTCTTCAAGTCTGTCAATGAATTGTAATGAATAAATTAAGGTGAGCCACTAAAAGCATTGTAAAGTAAATTAGATAATTTATATTTTATATATATATATCTTAGAAATTTGTGCTTAAAATGTTAAGCTTGTTTACCTCTGAAAAGCAGGCAAGCATTTTTTTTCCCTCAGACAGAAATTGAAAAGTAAGACAGGTGCTTCAAATACCTTGGCAATGGTGATGCTCTAAATTCTGCCAGTTAGGAAATGGTTACCTGCTATTTGCTTTTCTTTTACCTTTGGCAGTGATGCTGCAAACATACAAATAAAGGCTCAGAGTTTATGAATAATGCAACTCAAGTCAAAGCATGGATGCAGAATTTTGAAAGGTTAGGACATTAATGTAACTGTCTATCTTAAGTATGTTAAGTCAAACAGGTTTTTTTCCTTTATTCAGGATGAAATTGATGCAGCAGTGAGAATGCTATTATCATTAAAACTGTCATATAAAACAACAACAGGACAAGATTATCAGGCAGGCTTGCCTCCAAGAGATCTTATATCAATAAACAATGGTACAACTAAAGAAGAGGATGAGGATTTTGTGGACCCCTGGACTGTGCAGACATCAAATGCTAAAGGCGTGGATTATGACAAACTCATAGGTATAACTCTTTCTTCACTGCTACTAAGGAATTTATGTAAAGTGATCCTAATGACTACAAAAACAGCAAGAAATCATAACAAATCCTGATCAAAACCATCATAGATAACACTTAATTTACATCTAATCTTAGCATTCACGTGTCTAAAGAACCTGCTGTAGGTGCTGAAAATGTCCCAGGCAGGGATTTGCTATGGAAGACTTAAATATTTTCAAAGAACTTTTCAGTTAAAAATAAAAGTTTTACTCGCAGTTTGTTTTTTGGCACAAGGACTGTTATTAGAAGTTATGTTAATGAAGGTACTGTGACTGAGTATCTGCATCTTTAGTGACTGTGATGCAGAACAGCTAGAGCCTAGAGCATTCTGGTCAGGCTGTAGGATTCTTCCTACCGTCTCTCCATATCTGCCTTGACTACCAAATCAGGTAGGGCAGGGATGATCCAAAACTAATGCAAAAATCTGTAAGTGTAATGACTTCTTCAGAAGACACATTATCAAGCAGCCAAGTGCTGGCTGGGATGAAGAAGATGCAGCTCACTCAAACAACATGCATGTAATGGAAAACATTTTAGACAGGGGTGTTACAACACCTGCAAAGTTTTTTAATTTAGGAAACAGGGGTTTAGTTCATTTCTTTATTTGTTTTACAGTCCACTATTTTAATATCTTGTCTGAGTTTAGCATAGAAACAGGTGAGAGAACTATTCATTAATTTTTACTATCTTTGGTTTGTTTTTTGTTTTTTTTCATTATCGTCAATCTTCAGTTCCTATTTAGTATCTCAGTTGTACATTGCTGGTGTCTGCTTAGTAGCTTTTTTCTCACAATAGAGCATATACCCTTGTGTGGCAGTAACCATATATTTGCTTTGGGGACCTCAGTTGCTAGTGTCAGCATTCTTTTAACTCTGTGTGATGTTATTGTAAGATCATGTCAAATGTATGTGCATATTGGCTTAGTCTGCAGAAGGTAATAGGAGAAAGAAACAGTTGGAAAGAGAGAAGTGTGCCAAGAAAAATATATCTTGTTGGGGGAGAAGAAAAAAGATAATTGTTAGAATCTAAAAGTGGACAAGATCTCTCATCTTGTTACTTGTGTAGGAGGTATGGAGAAGGTAGGTTTTTATATTTTCCGGGGTGGGGGGGGTCTAAGTCTTGCAGAAAAGTGGTAAGAGTAGAATACTTGTGTTGGCACAATCTCAAGGTCTTTCTGAGAATGACTAGCATGACTTCACTGTAAATCAATTCTCTAAAGCCGTATTAAAGCCTGACAGCAATGCCCTTTTTTCCAGTTACTGTTTGTGTATGTATGACCTTTTGATCTACCCTAGAGTGGTGGGTTAGCCTAAAGGATTTTTACTTACTTACACTACTAGCAGATTGGGGAATTTGGTGGATGAGTCATTTTGCTTGTTCTAAGTGATGTGTTGGAAATTTTTCAGAGAAGAATGCTAGCCTAGCCACTTCAGGAAGTGAAACAGTTACTGCTTGTTATTGATAAACTTCCTCCTCTTCCTCCCTCTTAAAAATAATAACAAAAAGTATTGTCCAAGAACTTGCCATCTGATAGCTCTTACCATAAAGGAAATTTTTGTGCCACTTGTAATCTCTTTATTTACTAGTGGTACCAGAGAAAGTTGCCAGTGTGCTTGTGTTTACTCAGAAGAAATGAAAATGCTAAAAGCACTATGTAATCTAAAGGGATGTTCTTCTCAAATGGTTGTTCTAGACATGCACGTTAAGTGTATGGTTGCACAACAAAACAGCCTAAAGATATTCTGGGAAGAAAGGTTCTGTTAGCTATGTACTAGACATGAACATTCCTAGAAAATTTTTGTTTGTTTGTTTGAGCATGAGCAAAGGGATGAGTGAGATAGAGCTTTGTATGCTAACCGTGCTGATAATTCAGTGAGCTGAATATTGCAAATGATACAAAATGGTTGAAGTTGGCAGGAATTTTTGCAGATCATCTAGTCAACTCCTGTCCTCAAAGCAGAGTCAACTAGACCAGGTTGCTCAGGACCTTGTCCAGTAGGATTTTTATTATCTCCAAGGATGGAGACCCCATGACTTTCCTGGGCAACCTGTTCCAATATTTGACCATATGCACAATATGAAGGTTTTTCATATGTTTAAGTGGAATTTCCTTTATTTCAGATTGTGCCCGTTGCTTCTTGTCCTTTCACTGGGCATCACTGAGAAAAGTCTGATGCTGTCTTCTTTACTCCCCCCCACTTCCCCTAAGCACATATTTATACACATTGATAAGATCCCTCCTGAGCCTGCTCTTCCCCAGGCTCAGCAATCCCAGCTCTCAACTCTCCTCGTATGACAGATGCTCTAAGCCCTTCATCTTCATGGCCCTTTGTTGGATTCACTTTAGTATGTCTGTGTCCTTCCTGTGCTGGAGCCCAGAACTGGACCCAATGTTCCAGATGTGTCTCATCAGTACTGCGTAGAGGGGAAGGATCACCTCCCTTGACATTCTGGCAGCACTGTTCCTAACGCAGCCCATGAGGCCTTTGACCTCCCAATGCCACAGAAGCACATTGCTGGCTTATGTTCAATTCCTTGTGTACCAGGACCCTAGGACCCCAAGGTCCTTCTCTGCCAAGCAGCTGTCCAGCCAGTCGGCCCCCGCCTGTACTAGTGTACGGAGTTATTCCTCCCCAGATTCAGGACTTTGCATTCCCTTTTGTTGAACTTCATGAGAGTCTTCTCAGCCCATTTCTCTAGCCTGCTGAGGTCCCTCTGAATGGCAGCACAACCATCTGTTTTATCAGCTACCCCTCCCAGTATTGTTTCATCTGCGAACTTGCTGAGGGTGTCCTCTGTCCCATCATCCACATCATTAATGAAGATGTTAAACAGTACTGGCCCCAGTATCAACCTCCTGGGGTGCACAAATAATGTTGGGCTCCAGCTGGACTTTGTGCTGCTGCTCACAACCCTTTGAGCTTGGCAGTTCAGCCAGTTTTCAGTTCACCTTACTGTCCACTTATCTAGTCCAGACTTCATCAGTTATCTATGAGAATGAGATGGGGGATGGTGTCAAAAGCCTTACTAAAGTTGAGAAAAAGAATATCCACTGTTCTTGCCTCATCTACTAGGCTCGTCATATCATCATAGAAGGCTATTAAGTTGGTCTGGCATGATTTCCTATTCATAAATCCATCCTGACTACTCACAGTCACCTTCATGTTTTTAATAATGTTTGGGAATGGTTTCCAGGATTATTTGCTCCATCACATGCCCAGAGATTGAGGTGAGGCTGGCCAGCCTGTAGTTCCACAGTTCCTCCTTCTTGCCTTTCTTCAAGGTAGGAGTGTTATTGGCTTTCTTCCAGCCCCGAGGAACTTCTCCCAGTTGCCATGACTGTTCACGGATCATTGAAACTGGCCTGGTCAGTCAAGTTACTGTATAACTAATAGTAGGTTATTAGTTTTTGGTATGCAATACAACATGGCAGTGGCAAAGAGGAAAAGTACACAACAAATTTTCAGCGAGTGCAGATATGCTTTTGCAAATGACAGCTCTCAGGACTTCTTATGTACAGCGAGTTGAAAGCTGTCTTGGTAAAAGCTAGAACACTAGAGATCAAAAGCACGGTAGGAATTTTTTAAAAGCTTGTTGAGTGGAGACTGTGTCCTTGTCAGAAGCTGTTTAGGAAGGCAGATTCTTTGTGGACAGAGAGTCTAAAATGTTTTGAATGTCCTCATAAGAAGAATAAGAGGAAATAGGTACAGAAAAATTTATCCAATTTTTTTAACAGGAAAGACAAAGAGGGGCAAAGAAAAGGGAGCTGTGCAGTCTGTGACTGTTTAATAAAGATATTTAGGCATTTCCAGTGAAGTATTCTATGTATCAGAGAGCTTTATAATCACTTGCTGTGACAGTATACAAATATTTCTAGGGTGGCTAGCCCCAATTAATCTGGGGCATTCTCATGTTTTCTGTTTCTGTAAGATTAGCCTCTTAACAGTTGCTGTTGTTCTGCTGAATCAAACATTTTCATGTTCATTTGGTCTCTTTTTAGCATTCATCCAGATTATAATTACTTTGCCATTTTATAAGGCATTTTATTTGCTAGGAAGAAATTCATTCAGTAATTAAGGTTTGCTTGGGACAAGCAGATGAGAGAACGCTTGGAAAACATATGGATTAAAGTAGTGGTTGCTGAATCATGTACCAGCATTTGTCTTTTTCAGTGACATTTATTTTAATAGGTCAGTGGATGGGCCCAGTGCTTCCCTTGTATGATGTATTGCTTGATTCACCTGGAGTGAATGAACAATTGTAAGCAGGAACTTGTTTCCCATTGAATAATGATGTAGACACCAAGGTGAGTGCTGCAGTTGACATGCCTGAGGCATGGGATACCATTCAGATGGACCTGGACAAGCTCAAGAAATGGGCTCATGTGAACCTCATGAGGTTCAACAAGGCCAAGTGCAAGGTCCTGCACCTGGGTCGGGGCAACCCCTGGAATCAATACTGGCTGGGGGATGAAGGGATTGAGAGCAGCCCTGTGGAGGACTTGGGGGTGCTGGTGCATGAAAAGCTGGACATGAGCCAGCAATGTGCACTCGCAGCCCAGAAGGCCAACCGTATCCTGGGCTGCATCAAAAGAAGCATGGCCAGCAGGTCGAGGGAGGTGATTCTGCCCGTCTACTCTGCTCTGGTGAGACCCCACCTGGAGTTCTGCATTCAGCTCTGGAGTCCTTAGCACAGGAAAGACATGGACCTGCTGCAGCAGGTCCAGAGGAGGGACACGAAAATGATCAGAGGGATGGAACACCTCTCCTATGAGGAAAGGCTGAGAGAGTTGGGGTTGTTCAGCCTGGAGAAGAGAAGGCTCCGGGGAGACCTTATTGCGGCCTTCCAGTACTTCAAGGGAGCTTATAAGAAAGATGGGGACAGACTTTTTAGCAGGGTCTGTTGTGATAGGACAAGGGGTAATGGTTTTAAACTAAATGAGGGTAGATTTAGACTAGATATAAGGAAGAATTTTTTATGATGAGGATGGTGAAACGCTGGCACAGGTTGCCCAGAGAGGTGGTAGGTGCCCCATCCCTGGAAACATTCAAGGTCAGGTTGGACGGGGTCTGAGCAACCTGATCTAGTTGAAGATGTCCCTGCTCATTGCAGGGGGGTTGGACTAGATGACCTTTAAAGGTCCCTTCCAACCCAAACCATTCTATGATAATATGCCTAGTTTTCCCTCCCGTTTAGTAATTAATTCCTACTAACTTCGAGTTTAATGACTGTATACAAAGCCTTGTAGTAATGCTGTGCATACTGGTAATTCTAGAACAAAATTAAATGGGCATACAGGGTCTGGAACAGCAGAAATGCTTACCTCCAAGTTGATGCTCAAATTGGGTACATTACCACTTTTCGTTCCTGTCAAGATTGAGTCTTTCTTTCAGTAGGGCTTCCTGATTTTTGTTTGTGAGAGCCTGTTCAGTGAATAGTTCATATAACAAAGTGAGAAAACAGTTCACATAGCAAACTTAAACACACATCCCCATTTTCAGTCAGAGTGTAGGAGAGGAATTCCTTGTACGCAGAACTTCTCAGCATTCTGGTGCTCCAGGGTACACGTTGGTCTGACTCTTCTGTCCCACCCCTTATAAATCCCTTGAGAGCACTGCAGTCTCGATGATTAGGATGGCCATGGTTTTAAATAGTCTTTTTTGAGATGTATGCAAAGCCTTGATGGACTAAAAATAGCCTCCATGCTGTGCTTTGAGAACCTGTGCTGTAAAGGCATGGAAGGCCTCTTTCCCTTTTCTGGGGAAGACATTAGTCTAGTCTAGTATAATAAGCCCAGAGTGTCTGAATATTTGACTTGTCAAATTACACCAGTGTGCTTAACCTGCAGGGGCAGCAAAGAATATTAATTTTCTTTGTAAATGAGTTGCATACCCAAGGCAGTACATTGGGTAACCAGCACAGATAGAGAGCTCTGCCTCCAGATGGAATCAGTCTCTCTGTTGTCCAGTGGTGTAAACTGTTACGCTGTCCAGATAAGGATGGTTACCATGTGCTAGGATGTAACTTTAGAAGCCTACCTGCTCTGGTGGAAAGTTGTAGTCTTTGGAAGGACATTTCGGTTAATTACAATATTCCTGCAGGAAGACTTTTAATGTTACTTGCTTTTGGCTTAAAAAAGAAATTGAAAATTTGGAAGCAGGAACATGCTTAAGGAGGGAATTCAAAGTAAACCTGATTTTATGTGGGGCATTCAAAGTGATTGTTGTGTTTTCCACAGGCAGAAGTATAGTAGTCATGTAAGTCATAGTTTACTAGCTGCACAATGAATGGTTTAGAATTAATTTCTTTGTTTCTAGTTTCTTTAGGAAACTGTCAAGATATCTGAAATTTGTCAAGTGTTGGTGATATGTTCCTGTGGAATAATTATTTCTTGTAACAGCTAGGAAGAGCCAAAGTGCTTCTCCCATGTGGACATGTGTCTTATAACCATGGAATTTGCCAGTGTAGTCTCCCTTTAATAAGACAGTTGGAATAGATGGATCTTGATATTTTGTACATATAAAATGTATCTTTACATCCAGAATCTCTGTTTTGTTCTCTTGAATACTTTGGCATTTCCATTAATTAATAGTGCAAGTTGTTCTAATGTTGAGTAGAGCAGAATAGTAGCAAAGAGTAGATTCTTGTCTGGATTTTTTCGATCAAGTCCAAATTGTGGAGCATTGACCTGCTTATTAGGGTCCAAGAATTGGGACTGGAGTATAGGAAGCTTCACTGGAGAAATAAGACTTCCCCAGTCCAGTTTTTGGGGGAATAGGGAAAAACACTGCTATTTCACTCTGTCAAAACCTTTTTTTGAATGAAGTGACTACATCTGAAAATGTTGTTTATTAGTAAGCTGATTTCCTAAACCTCCAAGTCTAAGTCTTATTTGATTGCCATGAAGAGTATTATGCATTACCTTTTCAAGCCTCTTGAGGGGAGCAGTGTCTGTAATCATATCCATATAAAGGAGGAATTAAGTTTGCATAAGAGTATTGGGGTTGGAAAGTAAAAAAACATGTGATATGGGGGCAGAAATTTAGACATCAAGAGAGGAACATTCAGAGCCTCACAGCCTTTTCTATCCTAGGCTTACAGAGGCCAAGTTATTGACCTAAATATGTTTCTTTGGAATGTTTTTTGTTCTGAATATCAATATTTCTGCTATAAGGAGACTGCAATTATAATCAGTCTTGGATGGACCAATACTACATGTTAGACTTGGCCTCCTAGCATAGAGTTAGTACTGGAGATGACTGCTGGGACTTCAGGCAAGAATCAGGAAAATCTAGCCATTTTACCTGAGACTTGAAGAAGGAGATGTCCTTTTTGATCTAGGCCACATTGGTATGTTCTTGGTAATCCAAAATCTGGTTCTAGCTATGCTATGCTTATTTTTCTTTTCTTTTTTTTTTTTTTTTTTTACATTTTATTATTATAGTTCGGTTTGGCAGCAGTAAAATTGACACAGATCTGATCAATCGAATAGAAAGAGCTACTGGGCAAAAACCTCACCGCTTTCTACGTAGAGGAATCTTTTTTTCTCACAGGTGAGTTTTTCTTGGTTTAAAATTCAAAAAGGTCCTATTAAGTAGACTTTCTGTGAACATTATTGGGAGAAACCTATGCCTAGCAAAAGACCGTGTTATTCTATAACAAGGTAAACCAACTGTGTCATTTGAAATTAGCAACTACTGCAGATTTCCCCTGGCAAGATTTGAAACCCTTGGTTGCATCAGTTTCTGATATGTCCCCACTAATCCCAAATTGAAGAAATGTGCACAGAATCTTTGCTTTGTACAGGTTCCATTTTGACTCTATGTTAGGAGCCAGACAAAGGTATTGGCCTAGCAAAGAACTCCAGGGCTTATATGGTGTCACTGCTGATTACAATAAGGGTTCACATGGCCTGTGGACCTATGCATCCGTATTACATAAAACAGGCTCAGGGAATAATCTTAAGCACCAGCCTGCCAGTCTACATTGTTTAATTGTTAGCATGCATGGGCGTTTGGCCTATGGCAGCTAGCACGTTTCAAGTAAGTGCCTGAGTATGATTCAGGGCATAACCTCCACCAGAGAGCATTCCAAGCTGGTTGTTTGAACCTATTTAGGAAATGATTCCCAGCTCTGTTTCACTAGGTCTTAGAAATTATTATCCAATTAAGTAATTTTAAAAGTTGCACTTTTTAAAAATTTTAATTATTTTTCTTTGAGGTTTTTGTTTTCATGGAGGCTGAAGGAGACAATACTTTTCTTAAATTAAAAAAATGAACAAACAAAACATTTTCATTTCTAGGACACTTAACATACTATATTTTATTTATAAATTCATTTGGCTTTAAAAGCACTCAGATTTTGAATAGAAGCTTTTTGCTGTGGATGCTTCTTCCTAAAGAGTTGCATCATGTCTTCTCTGTTTTTTCTTTAGAGATATGGACCAAATCCTCGATGCTTATGAAAATAAGAAGTCCTTTTACCTTTATACAGGCAGAGGCCCGTCCTCTCAGGCAATGCATGTTGGTCATCTTATCCCATTTATATTCACAAAGTAAGTTATTTCTACCATTTCTATTAATCAAAACATTTTTTTCTAAGGAAGTGTTGAACGTGGTTTATGGAAGTGCCAAAATGATACATTGCAAGAAGTTGTGTTTAAGTGAGGTGAATATTAATGAACCTAAACAATGCAATCTTACCTTTTCACTAAAATTATCATAATCCCTGCATCACCATAAAGCCCTCTTCCTTGCACCCTTAGCCCTGTGGCACTCCTTAAAATTTTTGTTGTTCTTAAAAATGAGTTTGTGATGAGACTCAGTAACATTACTCCATAATGCAGTGCCTGTGGCAGCAGGACACAGAGACATTGGACTCAAATTGTTAGAAGTCTCTTTGAATTCTGTTTCCATTGCAAATGGTGACTGATATCATATGTACAGGAAACAATAAGTGTGAGTCTTTTTTCCACGTAAATTGTCATTATAATCTGTATAAAATGCTTATTATGTTCACACACATAAACATAACTGCATATGCATACAAAGAAAAGAGAAGCAGACCTCTTTATATACCTTTGTTTAAATGTATAAAAATATTTTAACTGCATGACTTACATCTTCATTTTAACTTACTTAGCAATAAAATCTTTCTGCTTTTATTAGGTGGCTGCAAGAAGTATTTGATGTTCCCTTAGTTATACAGTTAACCGATGATGAGAAATACCTTTGGAAGGACCTGACAACTGAGAAGGCATATGAGTATGCTAGAGAAAATGCAAAAGACATCATTGCATGTGGTTTTGACATCAATAAAACCTTTATATTTTCTGATTTAGACTACTTGGGGTAAGTATAAATTTCTTTAGGGCATTGTAAGGAAAAAATGTGTCTGTATTTTCTCTCCAACTTCGACAGCCAGCAATGTTTTAATAAATGTATCTAAATTTGAAAGCTTCAAGACAAGCTTTACAACACTTAAAATAGAAACATATTAATTTTTCTGCTGTCTAACATTTTATATATATTCTATTGTCATTCTCCTGTATTACATAAGAAAAAATACTTGTGTGTGCAATGCTTAAAGTTATATTATGAAAAATATATTAAACCAGCTAAATTTTAATAATACCTAAACCACCAAGAAACCTCCAGATTTATTTGTTTAAGTTGGTATCAAAATCTTTGAGATGTGTTTCCACTTTATCTGTGCTAACAAAAGGCATTTCAGCAACTTGTTGTGGTCAATTAATTTAATAATGCAACATGAAAGATTATTATTTGAACTTTGAATAAAGTTTAAAGAAGATTAAAGAAAAAGAAACTGCTGCTGGAACTGCCTTCTCAGAAGGAAGAATTTTTATGGCAGAGTTCAGGACTGAAGCTGTCGGCTTTTTTCTTCCATGTGGGGTGATGAGATTCCTTAAAGATTTGGATGAGAGAATATATGTTTTAGAGACAAACTGTATAATGTACAGCCCCCAGAATGTGGAGCCTACAAAGCAGTTTTTCCTTTCACTCTCCTGACTTTCTTGCCTTAGAAAAGTTGTGTTAACACAGATCTGCCCTGTGGCTGAATGAGGGCAGGTCAGAACTGCGCTTTCTTTTGCTTCAGCTCCTCAGCAGAAATAAAAAAGGAAGAAATTGCTAAGCTATTTTTGATTTGGAAATGTTGCTGCTGTATTTGGTGACAGAGAAAGTCCAACCAGGGAACTTAGCTGTAGAAAATGAGAATTTGGAGGATTTGAGCTACTATTCCTTTGGTGAACTACGGTGTCCTGTATGGGATACACACTGGGGATACCAAGCAGCGGAGAAGACATGATCTATTCAGGTTGCCTGAGTTCACAGGGAGGCGTAAGGATAAGTAAACTTCAGGCTCCATGAGACATTTTGGCACCATTTCCAAATCAAAATATTTCTGGGTTCAGACAGTTAATTGTGACCAAAAAAATTTACAGTAAATGTTGAGAGGAGGGAAGAATAAATTAAACTTTCAAGGCATAAAATTATTGTTTGTAAATAATTCTTTACTTATCATCTCAATGGGCCACAAAAAGTCCAAAATGGTGAGATTTAATCCTGCAGGTTTTTTGACATTCTCAGCTTTTGGAGTGAGAGTTTCTACCTACAGTTTTCTGCTCTTACTTCTTGTTTTATTTTTCCACTTTCTTTCTCACAGGACAAGTACCGGATTCTACAAAAACATCGTCAAAGTTCAGAAGCATGTTACATTTAACCAAGTGAAAGGAATCTTTGGCTTTACAGACAGTGATTGCATTGGTAGGAAGTAATATGAGTTACTAGAAGTGATGCTTGCTTTCACTCTCTATGGCACTATTTAAGTAATAATTTAAAGAGATTAGTATCTGCCACTCATGAAACGATAGAAAAAGCAAGAAGATCCATGTTTCTAGGCTGATTCTAAAAGGGTGTTATTGTGGTTCCTTCAGTACAGAAAACACTGTACAGTGAAATTTCTAGCACGATATCTACCTATTTGGCCTTAGTAACAGCAAAGTACAAAACACCAATGTTGAAGTGCCCAGGATAGAGAACTATTCCTTTTTTTTTCTTTTTTCTTTTTTTTTAAGCTATAGTCAATTACACCTCCTAGAAATTTCTATACCAAATTTATATAGAAGCTTTTCGCTTCAGAAAAAGTTACGTTAATACAAACACACACACATACACATATATGAAAAAAGTTAAGGAGCGCTCAAAAGCCTAATTATCAAGGTGTTGGGTAACTCTACCTTCCATTTACTTCAGTGTGATTGCAGGTTTCTGTCACATTGGCCAAAAAAAGATTCTGTGTCAAAAATGGCATTAAAACCTTGGTGTTCCTGAGCACTAACATAATTATTTGACCAGTAATTGGGCCAGTGACAGCTTTTCAGCCTTCAGTGTAGCCAAGGAACAGATTCCTACTTCTGTCTTAACAGTGCTCTAATAAAAGTTGGTATTATGATAATTACTTCATTACTGTTTGGAAAAATCTGCTATTTGCTTTCTGTTCTGAGAGGATTTTAATCAGGGAAGCAGGTTGGTCGCTCTGTGATTAAGCACTGTATAAAAAAGAAAGCTAGGCACATCTGAGATGCTTCACGAGTACAGCATGCTTATAGTAATGATTCTAAGATCTTAGAGGGGAACTTGCCTGATAAGTAGCTCTATACTCATTCCCTCACAAAGAGAAAAAAATGAGCAGCTCAGAGTGATGATATAATCAATTGCATTTCTGAGAAGAGTAGATAGTTCAGTGATGAAGGGAGTATGCACTGATGAACCTTTTCTGGAACCTTTGTGATCACAGCCTGCCTTTTTTCATTAATTCCTATGTTATTTGGAGGTTTGTTGACATCATAGAAGTTAAAGGTGAAAAAGTTTCCTCAGATAAGGCAACACTGCTCATTAAAGATAGATATTGGTCTTCAACTGAGTATCTGAATGATTCACTTATGCATTTTACATATTTCAAAAAGTTCTATTTATCATTGCTTATATTGGCTTCTCAGCTTTTCCAAACATGTTGTTTTCTAGGAAAGATCAGCTTTCCTGCAATTCAAGCTGCTCCATCCTTCAGTTCATCATTTCCACAGATCTTCAATGGCAAGGAGAACATTCAGTGTCTTATCCCATGTGCTATTGATCAGGTAAGAAAATCATATTACTTAATTTGGTTTTCATGGATTTGGTTTTGTAATGTACCATTCAAGCTTCATGGTGGTATATCGAAACATCTGTAAAACATTCCTGCAAGCACCTTTCTGGGGCAGAAGCTGGAAGAGAGAAAGGGGTTTTGTGCTGTGTCCTGACAAAGATGAAGGCTTAACCCAACAATCATGTATTCATGTGTTACTCATTCTTGCCAGTTTTGGATCTGTCTTGATCTCAACCCAGTTCACAGTGAGCTGACATCTATGAAAGCAAAGACAGTAAAATCTATGCAAAATTATACTGACATGGGGGTAGGAAGAAACTTTTGGCCATCTCCATGGTAACTAGGTCAAGATGTAATGAGCTTAACTTGCAGCACAAGTGATTTATGTTGAACCATAGCGAAAAAACCTTCTATCAGTAAGAATAAAGAAGCATTGAAATAGTTTGCCAGAAATGTTGCAGAACCTTAACAATTCAGATCTATAGAGAGGATGGAAGAACATCAGCTACAAATGACAGTGATAGTGTTATTACTTTGAGTAAGTATTGTTTCTAGGAATCAAATCCTGTACTGTCTGAATCTTTAGCTATTTTAGTCACAGGGACAGTCACTGGAGGATGATGTACTTACATTCATCAGCCACAATATTATGTAGCAATATTATTGCACTTGGTTTAAGTCAGATCATCAGCACAGCACTGCCAGCTTGATCACGGTTTTAATTCAAATTCTGTGCTGGTGGTTAAATGCTTTGGGAGGAAGCTTGCATCTTAGTCTGCATCCATCTCCAGGTGTACTAAGCATAGTTTTCATAATTATTTGAATTCATGTAAATCTTTGTAAATATGCCTAATAATTGAGGGAATTGGAGTGTACAGCAAAACTCTTGAAGTGAAAAAAAAGAATTTTGTTTGTTCTTCTGGATGAACTGGATTGGAAGTAGGTTCTAGAATGTTTTGTGGGGTTTGGGGTTTTTTTGAGACCACCTGTTAAGGGATGAACAAGTCAGCATTAATCGGCTTTTAAATCACATTTTTCAACTTATTCTTTGCTTTTACTGATGGTTGTTCTAGGATCCTTATTTTAGAATGACCCGAGATGTAGCACCTAGAATTGGACAGCCTAAACCAGCCTTAATGCACTCAGTCTTCTTCCCAGCTTTGCAAGGAGCACAGACAAAAATGAGTGCTAGTGACCCAAACTCCTCCATCTTCCTCACTGATACACCCAAACAAATAAAGACAAAGGTAAGGACCTGCAAAACTTGAGAGCGCAGAACTTTATAACAAAGAGGGGTGGTGGTCCTCACGGTTACAATGGCAATTTTTTAATGTTTTCTTTGAACATATCTGCATCTCTTTTCCCATACACTTCATTGCAAAGCATCTTCAGGAATTGTCCAAGTTATGCAAATTTACCTAGACTGTCAAATATAATCTTTTGCCTTGCCAACAAGTCTAACAGTACAAATACTAGTTAGAATAATGTACAAAATGTCATGTTTGTTTATCTGATATCTGCAGAGCAGCGGTGTAAGAATAAGAGCTGTGGAGGCTGATACTCTAAAAATAAATATTATGTTGCCATAGTTTTGAAATCTGACAGTTCATGCTGTAAACCAAATAAACAGCTCTTTCTCTTCCCTGCCTCTCCTTGCTGGGAGCACCAAGTATTGCACAATGACAGTTACAACACAGGTCAGACTTTTCCTGCTGCTTGGGGATCTGCTGCTGCCATACACTCCTCCCTCCAAATCGCAATTAAACATTATGTTGAATTTCACCTAAGTTTTAGAAGGGTCTTTTTTCCTATCTGAGTATATTCCTAGTGCCCCTTCTAGCTCAGAGGAGAATCCCTCTTATCCAGTGTGAGATGATTTAGTTTAGCAAAAGTTCACTTGTGTTGTGGTATTTTAAAAAAATAAATAAAAATCAGTCTTTGGAAAAAGATTTATAGGTATGATAACCAGACATGAATTAACTATCCGTCAAAACAAGAAAAAAGATGTATATGTTGTTTCTGCTGGGTGGGCTTGGATTAATTCTCTAATGGTTAAACAAACTCATGTATAGGTCAGGTTCTTCTGCAGTAATCTCATAATGATTCATTATCTTCTGTAGAAACTGATTAAACAGTACTGTTTTGAAGAATTGGAATTCTTCATGTGTTTGGATTATAATAATTCCAGTTTATATGCACAGTTACACAGTTGCTTTTTAAAAAAAGCCTATAATTTCAGAATAGAGGATACATGGTTAGTGGTAATGTTGGTAATATTCTTCCATTTTTTCCTGGCAAGTAGTTAGTAACCTGCAAAGAAATCCAAGATGCCTTATGTGCAGTTAGTAAGTCCTCTTTCTGCTATCCTTAAACTAGTTGGAAAAATAACAAAATAATTCTAGCTACTTGGAATATAAAAGCTATAAAGAGAAAATTCTGAACATAATGTAAAGTACTGAGTAATGGAGGGCACACTGAGATTTATTTCAGCTTCTGAAGCCCATCAGAAAGAAGTCTTTATGGAACTAGAACTTGAGTGAAAGACCAAATATTGTTATGGCCGATAAATAAAAAAATAGAGTAGGAAAGGTGACTTCTGGTGATGGGTGTTAAAAAGAGAGTGCCACTGCTGCACAGAAAAAAATTACTGCTTACAGCATTTTTCAGATTGCTAGTACGTTGCTAAGTAATGAGGTTCAAAACTTACAGGTAATAGAAGATGAAAAAATACTAGGTATTGGGAAAGGCTGAGAAGCTTCTGGGAAATCTAAGGAGGTAAATGGCAACATTATAATAAACTAGTCTTATTTCACCTATCAGCACCAAATTACAGCTCAATTATTTGCTTCTTTTCCTAGAAACTGTTATTTAGATTCTAATTCAGGGAAAAGATCAGTGCATCACTATAGATAAACCATTGAAACCCTCAGTCAATGAACAGGTGCCAGAATATGTAAAAAGTGAACTTGAGATTAATATAGGCAACATTTTGTGTAAAACAGTAATGTGTTTTCTCCTGGCATATTGTATTTAATCCCTTTCTTAGTAAGAAGGCAGACTGTAGAGAGGAGGGACATAGAAAAAATTTCATACAAAGACTTTCAAAATCTAGTAAGGAAACAGGTTAGGAGAAGTGCAAAACAATATGTAAAAACTTAGCTGCCTCAGTATCTGTAAACTATTCAGGCTGTCCTACAATATAAGAATAGATGTAACGTGGCAGATGGCAGTTTATTTTCTTTAGATATTTATCAGTGCATCATTTTTGTATGTAATTCGTTGCCACAAGATATCAACTGTAACGTGGTGGCTAGAAAGATTCAAAAAAGCAGTAGACAGTCATACAGATGATAAAAATGTTCAGAAATTGTAAATATATAACAGTTCCTAGGTACCAGAACTAAAAAAAAAAATCTACTTCATATGCATGTGTGTCTCTTGGCTGGTTGATGATGATATCTGAAAAGATACAAGAGCCAAATGAAAGCTCAGCTTATGGTTGAGAAATACTTTTTTCTTCCTGGCAATTTATTTTCTTTTAATTTGTAGGAAGATTAGCATCCTCTGAGAGTTCTACACATGTATAAATTTTTTCAAATTGGCCAGTGGTTTCTGAATTTACTGGGAATGGGATTAGCAGATAGATCTATTCACCAGTGGAGTTCATCTCCCCATAGGAAGCTATGCTTAAGAAGAGAGGGGGAGGGTCAGCAAATATTCCATTTTTAGACTGAACAACAGGGCATTTGTCTAATTTTAGCCATTCTAGCCAGGGGTTTGTAATCTTTACCTTTGCTTTCTCTTGTTTTCCTTTTCCCTGAGAAAACGAGGAGACTAGGTTCTCTCTAGGATTTCTTCAAAAATTCTCCATGCTTTCTTCATGCTGGGTGAAAAACTGGCTGGATGGACGAGCCCAAAGGGTTGTAGTGAATGGAGTTAAATCCAGTTGGCAGCGGGTCACAAGTGGTGTTCCCCAGGGCTCAGTATTGGGGCCGGTTATGTTTAATACCTTTATCAATGATCTGGACGAGGGGATCGGGTGCATCCTCACCAAGTTAGCAGACGACACCAAGTTGGGCGGGAGCATTGATCTGCTGGAGGGTAGGAAGGCTCTACAGAGGGATCTGGACAGGGTGGATCGATGGCCTGAGGACAACGGTATGAGGTTCAACAAGGCCAAGTGCCAAGTGCCGGGTCCTGCACTTGCGTCACAACAACCCCATGGAACGCTCCAGGCTTGGGGAAGAGTGGCTGGAAAGCTGCCCAGCAGAAAAGGACCTGGGGGTGCTGGTTGACAGCTGGCTGAATGTGAGCCGGCAGTGTGCCCAGGTGGCCAAGAAGGGCGATAGCATCCTGGCTTGTATCAGGAATAGTGTGGCCGGCAGGAGCAGGGAAGTGATCGTTCCCCTGTACTGGGCACTGGTGAGGCCGCACTCGAGTACTGTGTTCAGTTTTGGGCCTCTCACTACAGGAAAGACACTGAGGTGCTGGAGCGTGTCCAGAGAAGGGCAACCAAGTTGGCGAGGGGCCTGGAGCACAAGTCTTATGAGGAGTGGCTGAGGGAACTGGGGCTGTTTAGTCTGGAGAAGAGGAGGCTGAGGGGAGACCTGATCGCTCTCTACAACTGCCTGAAGGGGGGTTGTAGTGAGGTGGGTGTTGGTCTCTTCTGTCAGGTGGCTGGAGATAGGACGAGAGGAAATGGCCTCAAGTTGCGGCAAGGGAGGTTTAGGTTGGATATTAGGAAAAATTTCTGTACTAAAAGGGTTGTCAGGCATTGGAACAGGCTGCCCAGGGAAGTCGTTGAGTCACCATCCTTGGAGGTATTCAAAAAGCGCGTATTCAAGGCACTTCAGAACATGGTTTAGTGGGCATGGTTGATGGTTGGACTTGATCTTGAAGGTCTTTTCCAACCTAAATGATTCTATGATTCATCTCCTTCAAAATTAATTTCTTGTTGAAGTGAATATCTTATTTTTTCTTACATAAAGTACATTTCCTGTAAGCACAAATTCTATCCAACAGGCAATTGCTTCAGCAAAAGGGACATAAAACCTTTTTGACTGAATCTTGGGTGGATTACTTTTCATTTTTGCTTTATTTTTGGTCCGGTTATTCTGTCTGGGGTGTATGTTTATAGCCATTTTTCCCTGCTAGCTTCTGATGACCTCCTTTTGCCTCCCAGCTTCAGTCCTGAGGCTCTACATTAACTTGCCCCACTCACCCTTCAGCTAGTCCTTAGTATAGAATTTGAAGGATCGTGATACACCTCTGTTTACAATATAGTAATCCAGAATTTAGTAGAAATTATATCATAAAATCATTATGCTGTTTCAGATCAACAAGCATGCCTTCTCGGGAGGCAGAGATACTATTGAAGAACACAGGAAGTACGGAGGTAACTGTGATGTTGATGTATCTTTTATGTACCTGACTTTCTTCCTAGAAGATGATGACAGGCTTGAACAACTGAAGCAGGTAAGTAGCCAAGTTGAAGATAATACTATTCATTCCTTATTGTGAGGACAAAGCTGTAACTAAGTCCTCCAATGAACCTTCTCCAGGAAGGTAATTGTGGTGTTATTTTTGCACTCTCCATCCCTTGCAAGTTTCAATATTAAGACCTTTCTATTTGTTTGCAATATTCTTCTTTCTCCCAGGTCAATCTAGCTGCTCTTGGAAAAAAAAAAAAAAAAAAAAAAATCCCTAGTATTTTCATAAGGATCTCCAACACCAAGTAGGACAGTATCTCCCCTACCCTTCAAATGAGGCCACCTTAGTGTTAATGTTGTTTTAACTCTGTAATACACTCTGCCTGTTCATAATGTGTAAGGTACCTAAATACTCTGCAAAATTACAAAGGCTCATGTCTAAAGCTTGCTGGTTTTTTCTGGTTTCTTATCACAAGAAATGTAATAGCTATGAGGAGTTGATTCACTGATCACAAGCAAAAACTGCTTCATGTAAGTTGCATTTTCCTTAAACCTATCTGGCTGACTTCTGTCCCTGGGGCAGTAGCAAGACATTTCACTTCCTTCAGCTCTATGATCATTATCAATACTAAGCAGTATGCGTTCTCTGGAAGGCAGTATCTGCGGTTGATAGTACCCATGTCACATCGATTTATCAGCTTTCTCCTACTGGGAACAGCTGCAAGAACATCAAGAGCTGCAGCTTCCTCTCCAACCCTCTACTCTTTCCCACACAAGAGCAGAGTTCGATAGCTACTAATTCACATGCAAACTGTTATAAATTCTTTACGGAAATCTGGAGCACATTTGACATATTGAGCAGTTTTCCATTAGTCTCCAACCACTGCAACAATACCAGCATAACTCTGCTACAGAGCTCAAATCCTAGACCACAGCCAGCAGCTTGGTGCAGTGCTGCCTCAGAACCAGATTAGAGAACATGAAGTCGCTGCTTATAGCGGCATTAGTGGAGCTGTTTCAGTTATGGTGCTAGAAGGAGAAACTTTTAGAACTTGATACTCAAGAGGAAGCATTGTCAGTGTTTTTATAATAAACAAACAAACAAACAAACAAAATCATCCCCCAAAAAAACACCACTGAAATTACAACAATTCAGTTTATTCTTGTTAGCATGTTTTGCTGTTGCTGAGTGAGCATCAGTAACAGTTGCACCTTGAATAGGTGTTATGAATGACTTGATGACAAGGGGAGGTAAGATTATCAGGTTTATTGCTATTTCAGTCAGTAACAGTTGCACCTTGAATTGGTGTTGTGAATGACTTGATGGCAAGGGGAGGTAAGATTATCACGTTTATTGCTATTTCAAATCATAGTTGAATGGCCCCACCTATGGTTTCTAACCAGGGCTGAACCAGTCAGCTGTTAGCCTGTGCTTCTAGTTAAAGCATTTTCAGTATTGGACCAATTGAACAGATTACCAACTGTGAATATGACTACTAGTGTGAACATAGATTCTGACTGTCCTTGCTATAAAAAGGATACTTTAATCATATCTAATCTCTTACACAAATGCAATGAGAGAAAGATATGAGAATTTGTACCTCTTACTGCAAAAAACAGCTTAGGGTAACTGTTTATTTGAACTGGGATTCTGGGGAGAAAAATATGAAGTTTCCTGCAAATAATTACAGGATTTCTTAGTTAAATTCTTGCGAATGTAGCTTATTCAGTCCATATAACTTGTCACATATGAAATTGCCCAGCCGCCTTAATCTTTTACAAGGCAACAAGCAAGTTTGCAAGTTACATTTTCAGAGTGATACCACATGATCTTCTAAGGCATGTGCTTATTTTTAAGACATCCAAATCTGTATTTGCTAGGGCCAGGCTTTTAAAGAAATATATGACACTGAGTCTTTTTCCATATAGCACCGTTTTTAGCAATCAACATTTTCTTGACAGGCATACACAAGCGGGGAATTGCTCACGGGGGAGCTGAAGAAGGTTCTTATTGAAACACTGCAGCCCTTGATAGCAGCTCATCAAGAGCGACGGAAGCAGGTCACAGATGAAATGGTGAAGCAATTCATGACTCCACGGAAGCTAGCTTTTGAATTTTGAAGAAATGCCTATGTAACTTACTACTGGATAAACCAAAACTGAGTAATTGTTGTCTTCTGTTGTATGTCATCACTCCCTGGTTATATACAGCCTGCAATCGGTGCTTTATAAATACAGCTTTTAATGAGTTAATTCCAATGAACATCAGAGTACAGGAAAAGTTTAAAATAGGACTCGCATCTATTTAAAATCAGAATATGCAAGACAGAATTGCCCAATCTTGCAGAAAAGCATGTCTGTCAGCACAACACTATTTGGTTGTATTTCATGTTGAAAATATAAATAAAACTTCCATTTTGATGATAAAGCCTAACTTGTAAATTGTTTTAGATATGTTGGTAAGAGGTCACATCTCAAACTAATAACTAGTAGCTCCATTTTCTTTTGTCCTGTGTACCTTGGTTTACTAGACTGCATGCCCTTTTGGGCTACTGGGAACATGCTGCACAGAAAAAGATAGTGAATGTTACAAAGTAGATTACACAGTGACTTAGGCCTCAGATCCATAGAGAAAAAATGGAGATCTGTGACAACACAGGAGAAAGAATATCAGGCTGGTTTTGCTACCGTCTTCCTCTTTGACCTGGGGCAAATCACAGAAAACTCACTGTACTTTTCTTTCTGCAGCTTTTTAACTGGTCTGACTGTGTCTGGAGGGAGGAGGTTATCACAAGGTTATAAAGTTCCTTCATATGCTCAGGTGGAAGACAGTATAGAATGCAAATTTTAGTTTCTAGTTATAAAAAAATACCAAGTGTTAAATCATGCTGTGAAAATGAAGTTGCTGCTGGTCACAGGGATACTTGTAGTACTGTCTGTTCTGTTTTACTGCGCCAAGTCATTTAAACTAGGGGTACTTATTTTAAGATGTATTCCAGTGAGAAAATACACTTTGTTAAAATACCTCATGTAATATTTAATTATCTCCTTTTTTAAAAAGAACTTCAATGTCTTTGCTATGATTTATGGAAGAAAAATTCAAATTATTAGCTAATTTGTTTTAATATGTACAATGCTGAATCCAAACTGTTAGATCTGCCTTGTATTTATATAGAGTAGAAAGTTAGTAGTCCAGACATAGTCTTATCTAAATCAAATAAAAATACCTTTGATAACACAGGTGGGTATTGATGTGTGGTATTTGCAAATCATTTAAAAATATAAGGAAGGCACTTGAATGAGGTGTGAAAGATTTAAACTTTAACAGGTTCTGTACTGTGGGGCCTAGTGGACATATATCAACTGTAGCATTCTTTTTTAAAAAAGAAAAAAAAACTAAAATTAAAAAGCATACTTTTAATTTGACTGTAAACCTTTGAAGTCAGCTGATTACACTTGGGTTGAGGGAGAAGTTTCAAGGGTGAGACTCCTCACTGACTTCAGTCAACCTTGGATCAGCCTGTTAGTAGATGAGAATGTTCTGGGCTATTTGTGCTGCCTGAAGCTGGTGCCGCTGCCTTCCCACCAGTAGTGGTTCTGTAACAGCATACGTGTCCTCTCCAGCAATGACCTTGCATTTCTGAGATGGAAATGCCAGTGTGCCAAGTTGTATATGAAGGGCCCCTGTTAGTTTGTGTTTGTGCAAGGTACCAAGGAAAGACTGGAATGCAAGGCAAGTTTAGTCCTATTGCATGCATTTCAAACTTGTGCTAAAAATAGCAATGCTAAGCTTTTGTCTTTTTCTTTACAGTTTATGTGAGCTGGCATCACTAATCTAATGCCATTGACTTTAATGTATTAAAGTAAATGTTTACCAGCGACTGTCTCTCTGTAACCCACAGACGTAGTATCTCAGTGCTAACAAGTGTTTAACAATCAGTAGAAAAGCTTTTTTTTTTTTTTTTTTAAGTGGTAGAGCAATTCTTAGGAAAAAAAATAGCTGCTTAAATCCAGTAGTAAAGAAACTAATTCTTGGTTACTTTAGATTTTAGCGATGACCTTACTGTTTTTGCAGTCTACTACTCTTTGTCATCTTTAAGCTATACATAAAAGATAAGACTTAAATTGACTTTTAAAGAGCTTTTACAAACTCATAATGCAAATTTCTTCTTTAAAATATTATATGCAGATTTGTCCTGCAAGATTTATTTCATTAAGGATTAATTTAGTTATTCAGGAAAGGGAAATATGCTGTAGGAGAAATAGTAGTGTGTCCTATTCTAATTAAGCATATGGACTAATTTAACAACACAATAATTAATATCTGTTTTGAAAGTTCTAGAAAGGAAAGTGATAGCAAAATTATTTAGTATTTGTTTACTGAGCAAGCACCTTGTTCAAGTACTCTGATGAATTCTTACAAACATGTTTCTCAAATGACACAGTTTCTCAGAGGAGTCTTGGCAAATTCCTAAATCTGTTGTAATTACAATTCGTGTCCCAGAGGTATTTAAAAGTCAAGACAAGGCAGTCTTCAAAAGCATGCATGAAATGTCTAAGAATGTTATCAGGCAATGTTCATTACATTTTCCTCAATTTGCTCGTATTTTGTTCATCTCACTGTAATAAAAATGTAGATAAAAGTCCGTATCAAACTTCTTTGATTTTACTCTTTCCTTTTTTTTTTTTTTTTAAATTTTTAAAAGGCTTAATTTACACTTACTCTATTTTTGACGTCTCTTCCTACCCTTTTAGGTGTTGATTTAGTCATCTGATGGATCTGGTCCTTGTTTTGATGTCCAATGCCTTTCAAGTAGTGAAATAGGCTGCCTTATAACCCCCTCTATCCAGTCCTACCACGTGGTCTTCAGATTGCTCCCAGAGAAAGCTAATAAGGGTCAGTTGTCCAAAGATTAACTGGTCACAAGCAAGACTGGATATTGCATTTCCCTGTCTGCAGCAGCCAGCTCAGAAAGAGGGAAAGGTCGATGTGACCCATTTACAATAACGCTTCAGTAGGTTTGGCATAAAGACTGGTACTTAAGTGGAAACATGGTACTCCACAATTGCTGTTGTCTGAAAAGCACGGATTCTGAATAGCTTCACATGGCTCTTCCACAGTCACCAAGTGACTCTTGTCAAGTCATCATGAAATGGCATGCTGAAACCTAATTGGATATTCATAAACATTGTCAGAGAAAACCGGTATTACCAGCAACATGAAAACATGAAGCAGAATGTGCCTTCCAAAGAAAATTTTCTTTTTTTCAAGGCTATCAACTTTGTTACTGAAAGAAGTCATCTGAACAACAAGCTACAGTCCCTGTAGCAGCGTAAACCCAGTATCAGTACAGCAAATGTGGTGTCTTCATTCTGTTAGCTAATTTATCAAATTAAATAGTTGGCCTTCAGCTAGCTGATTTATCAGATTAAGTAGTTCTGTGAGTGGCTGAAGGTCAAGGTAATATAAAGAAATCAGAAAATAAAGCAGTCAAGTTCTAAAATCCTGAAGCCAAACACTCAGTTTGGTGTGTATGTAGTAAAGTACATGATATGTATGATGTGTCATGTCATTAAACAAAAACTGGTTCATATTTATGTGCCTGTGTTTACAGTACTTGCACAGTCAATTCCTGTTCCTGTTGGTAGTTTGTATCAGTGCGAATTAGCTGTGAGTTCTTGCTCTAAGGCAGGTTGTCGTACTCTGTGTATATTTTTTCCAGTAAAGGCCTGTGAACAGGATGGATTGCAAAGCAGTTACCTTCCTGAAATAAGCTGCCTGAAGATGCAACTTCGTCTCTTGTGTGGTATTTGTTCAGGCCGCATGAGAACCTGCTTTTATATGGTGCTGAACACCCTGAGGCTTACAGTTTTCAGCCCCTCACACTGGCTTCCACAGTTGTCCCACTCATTTTTACAATTCATCTGTAATTCCTGTTTCTTGAAACCAGCTGTATTTCAGTTACATCCACAGGAGGAGACATCTGTAGTCATCTGAACACATGAGCCTATTAGGAAAGCTGAGCTACTTTATCTTCAAACCTTGGGCTGACCATGGATGGTATCAACACTGCCTAACAATAAATGGTTGGTTGTTTAGTCTGATTTGCGGGCAGTTTCTTACTGTCTCTGTTCAGAGGAGGTAATGCCTGAGAACAAGGTCAGCTGAGAATAATACAGCATGAAGGAGTCTGATTCCAGAAAACATCCAGGCAGAGCTGGGATAAATCACTACTGGGATGGGACAGCACTCAGTTAAATGCAACCCTTGTAGAAAGAGGTGAGGGTAGTAGGCTCTTAAGAGCCATCTTAAGAGGAATTCCAAATCTTGAGGACTTAATTAAATCTTCTGTTGTAAGGACTTTCTGACTAAAGGAAGTTTGGTGCTGACGGCCCAAGATGTAACTGGGGGTGGTAGGTTGCTGAGGCCATAAGCGCTTTGGGTGAGAATCCGGTTCAGTGTTGTGTCTTTCATTTCACTCCCCTCTAAGGTGACATACTCTGCACCTGCCTGGTCTTTTAACCCAGCTCTTGCATCAGCTGTAAGAGCTGCTTAGACTCTTGAGAGAAGAATTATGTTTTTTGTTTGAGAGTACGGCTGTGAACATGTTTAAAAAAAACAGTTGAAGGCTTAGATTTCCAGGGGACAGTTCTGGAGCTTTTTACTGGTCTCTGTCTGGAGTGGAAGAAGTCCCCTTTATTCTTTTCTAGTAGCACCTGAAATTTTTTAACTTGTCATTCTAGTACAAGATCCTTTTTTCTATGTCCAGGGTAGCTGATAAGTCCTGTCTGCTGCAAAATTACTGTCAGTGTAGTCAAAGCCATGCTATCAACTGGTGAAAGTGGCTGTGGACCAGAAGGGCATAAACCCTACTTTAAAAAATGTAGTCTTCCTCTTTCCCTCCAAAAACACACTTTCAGCAGAATCTGACAGGCTGGATGCAGTCCGCTCCAGATGTCATCATCCAGGGATTAAAACAGAGACAGAAAACAAATACACTGCTCCTGAGGTGGGATGAGCAAATTAAAGTATTTCTGGGCTTAGGGGTTTTCCTTCAGAAGCAATAGTGTGGGTGTTGTTTTTTTCAACTGACATGTTGATGAAACTTTACCATTGTGAAAAAGAAATAATTGTTAAGAAAGTCAGAAATTCTTTCAGAATGTACCTTTGACAATAAAACATTTGGCTGCTCCTAACAGCGTAGTTTAAAGGGAGAGAAGGGTATACGCTTTTAAAAAGCTGTAAATCTTTATTATACTCTACAACTTTGCAATTCTCCTTTAACTTGCCTGATCTCCCCCCACCCCCCGCCAGCGCACAGATTTTATGGCAGCCTTTCATTTGAGAAGCAAAGAGGGTTTGCATCTATTTCTACCCTCATTCCAGGATGAGAACAGATTGCCTGCAAAGCTGTGCCAAGCTCTGGAGAGCGGCAGTGCCGTCAGCCTCCAGCAAGGGACTGATGCTGTAGAGCTCAGAGCTGCATAGGGAGAAAATCACATGGTTTACAGGAATCTCTGCCTGGTTTCACTTTCAATGAGGCCATTAGCGCGATTATATAAACAGACCATGTCTGCCACTTATTAAATAAGGACAGGAAAAGCTGCTACCAAAGGGATATAATTGTAGAGTACTTTGGGAAAATTACAGCAGGGAAGGAAAAGTTGCAGCCTGAAGCACAAATACATAAGTTAGTTACTCGGTGAATGCAATACGAGCATTACGTGTAAAGGGCACACTGGATAGTGTTAGGTCTTACACAAACTCCCCCCCAGCTCTTGCCTTCATTGTGAAGATTGCTTTCTGTGCCAGTAGAAAACAAAATGAATCCTTTACCAAAAGGATCAGACTAGCAGCTTTTTAGAACATAATTATTTGCAAATGTTTCAAGGGCCTAAGCAGTGGCTACAGTCTAAATACATTAATGAGATAAAAGGGAGGTTGTATGTAAAAGTCCAAGACTCCCTGATGAGTTTGTAATCCTATAAGAATAAAACAAAGCTGTCAGTCATCCAGCTTTGTGCTGAAATGTCCATGCTTCTTACTCTGTCCATCAAAGGAGTGTTCAGCAGTTGTTTGTGGATGTTGTGTTACAAAAAAACAAACTAAACAAAATACGCCTCTGAACAGAATGGCACAAGCTATTTTTTGTTTGTACAATGATCTGTAAATCTCAGTACAGCTTCATACGTTACAAACACCACCATGTTCACAGGAAAGGCACGAATGCAGTTTAAACCCAGTCCTTTGAAAAGCACTTTTGCACCCTCCTTTCTCACACTTTCCCTAGCACAGTGGACAAGGCCTTTGTACTTGTGCTGGTCTGATTCATCTGTTTGCATCCGTGATTTGATGACATCCATGGGAGTAGCTAATCCCCAGGCCAGGACTCCAGCGAAACCACCAGAAAGCAGCACAACGAGGAAACCTGCAGGAGAGAGTGAAGGGAGGAGCAGTTAACCTGAGCCTTGCACTCATACAGCCACAAGCATCTCAGATTTCTCAGCTAACGTTGTTAACTTCCATGTTTTTCAGCAGTTATTTTGTCCAGCTCTTGCAGTTGTGTGTTTCCAGTGATCTCACACAAACTGTGTGGCCTCTCAATTTCACAGCATACTCAATTTTTGAATACATGAGACTGGCTCGTGGAGGGACAGCATCTATTTTAACACCGCACAAACTAGATGTGATGCATCCTGAGAGCACTCATACCCTCTTCAGCTGGGTCTACTTATCTTTGCAATTCTCAGCAAGATGCTCTTTGCTGAATGTCATCTCTTTGATCTTTTCTCGAAGTGAATAGTTGGGTTTGGGAGCCAAATCATAACCAGGAAACTTGAGGGCCTTTACATTGTGCACCTGGACTTTATTTTCAAGCTCTGGACTGACCCTGATCTGTGCTCCATGACGGCTCCTGGAAGGTTTGTCTGTGTTCCATTTCTAGCTACATACCCTATTTCTACATGAAGAGGAGTTCATACCCACATACTAGGCACCAGAGCGTGCCGTAAACACCCCTCACACAGGGAGAGGAGTAGCTGCTGAGGGACAAGGTCGTGCTGACGAAGCCCTCGCACACAGGCTGTTGGCACCCGTGCCGGGAGGGCACAAATGGCCCCGTGGAGCCAGGAAGGAAACGAACAGCAACCCCATGTGAGGACTGAATCTGGGTGAGGTTTTATAGGTACTGGGCGATGTTTGCTGAGAGCCTGATTTCCTTCTTAGCGTGATACTAAATAAGCTGGTTTTGCAGGTAATGTCAGATGCTTTCCAATACCTACCTGGCTTATTTTTCCCAGCTGGTGTGAGCCAGTCACACAGAGCAGAATAGGTAAGGAAATATATTGCAGAAGAAGAGCAATCTCTGCAAAGTAATGCAGAGCAGCCCTTGTAGAGACCCCCAAAACCTTCTTCCTTGGCGATCACCTTCAGACAGTGCAGAGACCCTCGGTACTTTGGCTTGGAAACAGGCTGGGGAGATGCGACGGAAGGATGTGGGTTCCTCTGAGTCTGCATGCGAACCTTAGCCACTTCACTAGGGGTCATCAACACAACCTGTAACATCAGAGGATGGTATTTTAACCCTTCATATTTAAACAGTGTTTTGATCCCTCTCCTGCAAATTCCTTGTCTCCCACCTCTTCAGGCAACAATATTATCTGAAACCAGCAAGTTCCAGCCTCCTCCCCTCTGTCTGTGCTAAATCCCACCCAGCAGCAGCAGGACACGCGTGCAAGCTGCGCTGTGCAGAGTGGAAGTCGAGGCAGAAATCAACAGAGGATATGAAATAGCTGTAACAACTTGATAAACCAGATGGGCATGAAAGGGGGATGTCCTCAGCTATAGGGTAGCATACGTCAGGGCTCTTGTATGTATCTGTATTTGGAACCAAGGCCATAAAGACTTTAAAAAACTAGCCTGTGTTAAGCAGAGTCGTTGCCTGCTAGGGAACACCTAGAAACCCGACCATCTGGACTGCTCTGTAAGAGGATTTCCTGTGACCGGGCATCCATTTCTGCCCAGCACACCATCGGGGTGCCGGGGTGAGCTCCGCTGCATTCACAGGTCCTGCAGACGCTCACAGAAATCCATCTGCTTATGGGAAACTGCTCCTGGATTCAGCCTCACCTCCCGGCCCTGGGATCATGCATGTTTGCCAGGCAGCATCACTTCTCAGTGATGCCCCATTGAGTTTTGCATCGTGACAAGGCAATGCTGTCTACTGCCCGTTCTTACAGCGACACTGTGCCGGGCTTGTGCAGCCACTGTCAAAACACCAGCCTGTGCTTTAACATGCTGAGTTACATCTTTCTTACATAAACATACCGTCAGAGTCACTTGGAAAGTTTGCTGCCCAGGGTGTTTTTCTTCCTTTTTCTGCGTTTGCTGCCAAGGTCCATGTCATTCTTAATAGCGTGTTCTTAAGTGTTTTGGCACTCTAAACCAAATCCGGCATGAGCTGCCCAGCAGGACTCGGCCACGGCACGGGGCCGGCCAGCGAGGGGCCAGCCCAGGCAGAGCGTGACCCCCTGTGCAAACAAACCCACCGGGCTTGTTGCAGGCTCCCCTGTGGCCTCCCGGACAGAAAACATTCACTGCTTTTCCAGCCTCCTATGTCTGTGAACAAGATCTCTTGTTTTGCTTTTCCTTTCGCCTGTTTACCTACCCGGACAGCACCAGCAGCACCTCCGGCAAGAGAAACATCCAGCTTGGATGGCTTCGCGTCTGCAGCCCCGTATCGCAGCTTGCAGATGGTACAAAGGAAGTTTTTGTACGTGCCAAATGAAACAGAAGAAATCACCGATACTGTGAGAACTGATGCAGACACACCTTTGTAAAATCCCCAAACCTAGTTGGAAACAGGAAAAAGAACACTTTTAAGAGAGAATGGCATGGGAAAGCATCTGCCCAAAAACCCTGGCCATACATTGCTGAGCCAAAACTTACTCCCATCTTACAGCTCATCGGCAAAGCTAAATTTCATCCTGACCCTTCTCCCAACAAATGGTTGTACGTAACTGCTGCCTGTCCTCCCCAAACTGACAGAGGAAGCTCTGCTTCTCTGAAACAAGTCATCCGTACCTGGTATCAGCAGTTCTGATGAGAGGTACTTACTTTTTCTGTCCTGTATGTTTCCTGAATGCAGTGCCAAATCCCATTGTAATGCCTCTCAGTCTGAATTCTCACCTAGGAATACAGGGGCAACTTTGAAATGCAGATATCAGATTTTAAAAAAAATTTAAAAAATCAACAAATGCCATAGCAGCAAACCAGATAATTAGCCATTAAATAGCATCACCAAACAATTTACTTTTTTTTTAAAAAAAGAGAAAAACAACACAGCCAAATAAAGTGAAATATGTTGATGTAACAAAGATGAAAGCATTGCCATGGGACTAGTTTTCTAAAAGGGAGGAGGAAAGCAAAAGGGCCTGTTTGTTTTCAGTCCGTAGTCAAGAAATAAAGGTCCAACAGGTAGGTACCTTCACTGTGTCCAGCGGATAACCCACTGCTGTGCTTAGACCACCTGAAACAGAGAGTGTATTGGAGATGGTTAACAATGCACGTCACAACAGACCATTTTCCCCCATGGCAGGAAGGCATTAGGGGAACGGCAGAAAAATGCAGCTTCAGAGCACTGCCGTGCTTGGCACCAGACCTCTCTTGAGCTCCAGAGACAATGTTTGAGCCAAGAATAACAGAGCAAAATGCACAGACTTCTCTGTGTGACCAAGGCACGCTCAGAGGAGGAATCTGAGCATCACAGGAAGCTTATCAGGAGGAATAACACCACGGTGCAAACTGAGACTGGGGGAAACACAGAAAGCACTGCTGCAGGAAGGTTGGAGAGTTGACTTGTATGATATTGGACTGTTTCTGTTCCCCCTCTCAGCTTAGACGGTAAAGCATCTTTGAACTATGACCAAGCACCCTCGCATGAAGTGCAAAGCATCCCCACTCACACGAGGGGTCTCTGGAGCAATTTTGGTTCTCCACACTTGACTTGGAAATATTAAGGAATAAAAGCAGTGGTCGTGAAGACATCTAGAAAAGAGGGGTGGTCCTCAGCATTACAGGTTCTCAGCAATCTGTCTTCCTTCTTGAAGGCAGGAGAGGTCCTCCTGCTGCCTCCTGCACACCAGGGACGGGACACGTGCTGCACCTTACAGAGCACATCTAACGCCCTGGGTGAGGAATTTGTTGGGCATTAGGGTCCGTGGCACCATGCTGGACTCAGCCTCCGAAGCGCATCTCCTACGTGCCCCGAACACTGCTGCAAAAGCAGAGCCAGAAGCAAAAGCAAAGGTTGCTTGGAGCCCCGGCAGGCCGGTGCGACGCCGGGGTGCGGCACAGCCGGCACACTGCTCTGCGGTGAGACCACCCGCCCTCCGCCGCTCGGGGCTCGGCAGGATTAAGGGGCAGCGAGGGATTAGTGTCGGGCGTGCGCCAAGCCGGCGTGCTCAGCAGCACGCCCCGCGCACCAGCTCACCGCGACTCCCTGCCTGCGGCAGTGACGGCATGTCCAGCGTGCTGGGGAGCTTGTCAACCCTCTATCGACACCCAGGCTCATTTTGAGACCTTCAAATAGCCACTGGAGTTAGAAATGCAGTAATCCTGCGAGACAAAGTTACTGCCTTAATGGCAGATAAGGAGAGCAAAAGAGCTCCAACATGGACCTCTCCCGGTGGCAGTAACAAATGGATCACCCGCCATCCCTGCCCTTACCTCGCTGCATTTCTCAGCTCTGATCTAAATGCATCTGTTGGCAGATACAACACGATAAAAACGCTGACCAGCTAACTCCCTCCCAGTACATCAACTGCCAAGTCATCTGAGAGGAAACCAGGCTGGGGGACGATGGAGCTGTAGCCATGTGAGTTATTTAGACAGAGATCAAGTTCAGAAAAGTGCTGTATGAGCCCTTCAGGGGCCCAGGCAGTCATAGATACAGTGCATGTCTGGTAGCTCACAGGTTGGAAATGGCCTCTCATTGAGTCCATTTAAAAAAAATAAAACCCAAGATGATACTTAAAAATGTATTAGTTGCTGTGGGCATTTCACTAGGCATGTTAACCTGTGATTACACGTCTGCTTGGGAACTCTGGAAAGCTCTACGGCGTTTTGGAAAAAAGCAGCAGCTGCTGGTGTGAGTCACCAGGAGAAAATCCCAAAGTGCCTTACTCTGAAGAAAACAACCAACAGCATCTTGCTTGCAGAAAAATGAGGTTTGCTCTTCAAAAATCTCTATCAAATCTGCCACCAGATAACTAGCAATGAAAATGAAAAATGGGCCAAGAAGCCACCTTGCGTATTTCAAAACCAAAATGAGATCAGGCTGGAAGTGAGACAGCGACGGGGAAAACACAAGCAGAGTAATATGGCTTGAAGGAGCAACGCCTCTGGTCCGAGCAGAGTGACAATGCACAGAGTCACCCGGGGCCACCTACACTGTGGCACATTCCCGGCCATTGGCCAGAGGCAGACTGCAAACACGAACCCCGCCAGCCAGGGAAGAGCAGCACATAAGTCAACGTCAGCATGACAGTGCTGACCTCAGAGGTGCAGTCCCCTGGCCCAAGCGCCCTGTTCCAGGCGGGAGGATTTGGCATCGCATGGGTTTCAGACTTCCTGAACCTTAGATTAAGCAGCCATGGGCTGACCGGACGCCAGCGATGCAGGGGCACCGTGTGCCTTGCACAGCTAAGCCCTGGCTTGCTCCACCAGCTCAGGAGGGTAGGAGCCTTGGCTCATGCACATCAGGTACCAAGGCTGATTTGGGTCAGTGTTTGACAAGAAGTGTCCTCCCTTCTGGAGAAATTTCCCTGTTCACACATTAAGGTGCAGAGACAGCAGCAACATAAACAAAATAAAGCAGGTTTGCCCCAAACCAGCCTGTTTCCCATTGCTTCTCAGTCCCAAGGGCTCCCACTCAGCTTGGTTCCAGCAAGGACCAAACATCTCCACTTGGGAGGAGACCATAAAGGTAAATTTTTCACTGTTCCCACCAAAGTGGAGATGTGAGCCCCCCAAATCTCCAAACAACCACAGCCTGCCATGAACTGCGCTCCTTAAAAGCCAAATCACTCCGAGCAGTTAAGTTGTCAGAGCTGAAGAGCTCAGCCAAGTCCATCGAAGGCTGAGGAAGAAGGGCTTTGCACAATGTCATGCGATATAAATAGCCTGGGACAAAGATAGCATGACCCACACATGCCCTGTTTGCACAGCAGAATCAAACAAGGCCAGCAATGCATAGCATGCATACGGGAGTTGGCTCCTGTGGGACTCCCTCCCAGTAACACTGTAGCAGCTGTGACAAAAACAAATAGCAAAATCGGGTGAATAGTCTTTGTTGGGTTTAGTGAGCCATTTTTTTATGCCTACTTTATCTGACATGTCCTCAGCTATTGTTCAGAGGTTGCAGCATCCCACACACATATTGCGCAGGGACAAAACTGGGTTACACACAGTCTCTTCATCAGTCAGCCACTTCGACCAGACAATTCAAATGAGGAGGGATCCTGGCAGGGTGGCCACCACAACAGCAATCAGCAGAGAGCAAGCAGCAGCCCTACGGAGCCCACCAGGCTGCAACAGCTCTGAGCTGTTGGCAACCCCCTGGCTGAGAAACCCAGGGAGAAGCAGGCATCATGGTCCATTTGCTGGATGGGTAGACAGCAACTTCCAAAGAAAGACCTTTGTTTTGTGAAGAGTTGGGAACATAAGAAGTGCCCCATACCCTAAACAAGCTGAACTCCATCCAGTAACACGACCCTGGCAGTGACCAGCAAGAGCTGCTTTAGCTGTAAGGACGAGGAGGCAGCATGTTCCCTCCGTAGGTGGACTATTTTATCTACCCTTGGACTGCATGTGACTGGTGTGTGACCTTGCAGCAAGATGTGGAGAAGTCTGGGCGTGCTACAGACCCTGCTGCTCTACCACTGTTGGGTGAACCTCAACTCCCCCTTCCCAAATCTTTACGCCTGGCATAAGAATCAAGTCATCCCCTAGTCTTCAATAGCCCTGATCATCAATACCCATCCCCTGCCGTGGCTCAGGCTGCTGCCGTAGCAGTGCTAGAAAACACATATGGGATCATAGGAAAATTCAAGTTGGAGGGGACCCTGGGAGCTCTCTAGTCCAACCTCCTGCTCAGCTTTGTTGGCCAGGAAGGACATCCTTACAGATGAGCTGCTTTCTACAACATTCAGCCCCATTTGGTGGTTATTGAAAGTCTCCACAGTCACTAAGCATGTTTCTCTCACATTCTTTCTGTCTGGAGTCACAGCAGGTCACTGTTTTCTGGGCTGAAGATGCTGAGCTTGTCTCATGGCTGCAGAAACAATAGCTCAGAGGAGATGCACAATATTTGTGCAGGTGCCTGAGCCAGGCTGGATCATTACATGGGATTCAAAAGGGCAGCACCTCTGCTGTTTTCCAGAGGTGCTTAAGCAATTCTTTCTCCAAAACACTCTGAAAACAGATCAAGGTCACAAGAATGTAATTTCCTAAACAAAAACTCTGTTATTATCTGTGTTGTCTTTTGAGTTGTTTGATGCACTTCAGCTCGGTTTGTAGCCTCCGTTCGAATAGGAAAACTGCTTCAGCTCTAACAAACACAAGCCATGAAATACTTTCAGCACCAAAACCATCCCAGTTCTTGCAGGAAAGCTGTCCCATCCCTGGAAGCTGTTCCATGTCGGGGTAGGGAGCGTAGCCCTAAAGCCCTGCCCATGTACCTCGCCCATGTCTGTGCAAGCTCGCAGCAGGGAACAGCATGCCAGAAGACACTCCTGTCTGCCAGTAAAAAGTGCATTATCCCTCTTAGAAAAGCCCCAAGCTGGACACAGATGACAAAAGGGAAAATCTTGCTCTCTGACGTCCTGGGGTCAGTGAAGTGCGTTAAAACAAGCAAAGACATTTCTGATCCCAGCTGGAGCTCCCTGGCCTGCATCCTCCCAGGCTGAGCCCATTTCCAGGGCACCCATGGGAGGTGCTTGCTGCATGGCCGGGTGGCACGTGATGCTGGTGCCCAGACAGGGAGGCTTCACACAAATCATGGCCTCACACAGGTGCAGTGGCAGAATGCTGAGGTGAATGGCCACTTTGAAACTAGTGTTTTCAACTATCCACATTCCCTTGCAAAAGAAGTTTATCCTTAAGTGGCTCAACCGCAACTGTGCCAAGAAAAGCAAAGGAGTCCAAGCAGTGAATGCAACCATCGCTGCCCTGCTGAGCTGAGCCCAGTCATTAATGGGACGTCTCAGCGGGGTTTGGTGAATCCTTCTGGGATGAGCATCTTGTTGCCAGACTCAGCACAGCCACCGAAGTACCTGAGTACTTTAACGTTGGCAAGGAAAGAAGAGGATAAAGGCAAGCTGTCATGGAGGGGTTGGTTATATCCCCCTCTCCCATGAAGGGTCCTTCCTGAGCAGGGTCCCCCAGCACCCTGGGGAAGGCCAACACCCTAAGCAACAGGCACCTCCAGGGCTGGGTGCTGTTGAGATGCCAAACCTCGCCCCATTTGCACATTTTGGGTGATGAGCAATAAGGGGCTGCAGGGTAAAACTCATCATGGTCCTTCCCAAGAAATGCACACCTGCACCGGGACCACAGGCTGCTCCTGGTGAGGGAAACTGCCAAATTTCAGCAGATCTCAAAGTGAGATCTGACATGCAGGCTTGGGAGGGGCATCTCAGCCATCTGGCAGGTTCACCTGGCATTTCTGGCAGCTGCGACCCCAAGGCTCTCTCTTGGTATTTGACATTCCACCAAACCTGGCAAGATTTCAGAAAAGAAATGAGACCAGTGGCTACATTTTGTTGTTTAAAACAAAGCTGGGTTTGAGCAGTACATGCTCTAAAATTGCCTAGAATGAAATCACACTTTTCTCCTTTAACTTTTTTTATATATGGCTAACCTACTTTCTCCCAGATCAAAGCCTGCTACGTAGCACGCCTGCACTGAAATTACCGTCACAACTGCAAATACATCTTAACCCAAGATAATGCAAAGGTCATTTATTCAGAGCTTCTTCACTGTGAAAAGCCATGCCTCCACCCCTCCCGTCTCACAAATCGCATCCTCAACCCCCCAAGACCCACGACCCCGATAGCCTGCCAGGACTCCCAGGCACCAGACATGTGAGGTTTTGCTGTCTGGGCATTACTCGCCAGTTTGTATCTGCACACAACGTATCCCACTTTGTCTCTTCCTATTAGAGTTTTGCCCTGTCCCGCTGCAATTAGACTGGAGGAGATTGCAGGGCAATGACCTCAGCTGACCAAATTGCAGTGCTGCCTCTCCAGTAACTCTGTGAGCCTGCTCTGATGACATTTTCCACTTAATAAAGACGAATGCACTTTTAACAAGCAGCCCCCATTGAAAGACTCTCAGCTTTACCATTGAGACCTGCCCGTTAGCTGAACAAGAAGGAAACACAGCAATCTGCTTTCATCAACAAGCACTAGTTTGTGTATTTACCTCCAATGGCCCCAGCAACGAAATCCATCCAGACTGGTCTGCTGCCTCAATTACCCTGATTAAACGTTAGGGAGGTAGAGGATATCGTTTTGGTCTTTCCAGAGCCCCGCAGGTCCTTCGAAGACAGTGTGATTTGCAATACGAATCACCTTCCTACTGTCTCCTCTTGCCTCTGGGGATTGTAAGCCTTGTGAATACTTGATGAATTTGTACACTGGAGGCAGAGACGGGAAGCCTGGAGCTGTTCCAGGAACACAGTGAATAAGTAATCCCGCGAAGCCCTGCAACGCTGCGCCAGAGCCGCTGTTCCCAGTGCCTTTGTGCTTGGAAAACCAGAAGGGGTGGTGCCTTGCAGGGTAACGCTGGCTGTGAAGGGGCCATTCCCCGTTGTACTTATTAACCCCAGAAGACAGCCTTGCACACTTGTTTGCCAGAGGACACTCTTGCCCTGCGCCATGGAGAAGTGGCACAGGTGGCTGCATATGAGCCGCCTCCTCCCCCAGCCCAGCGTACCCTTCCTCCATCTGATGGAGCAGAGCCCTTTCCCATCAAGGAAAATTCCTTGTGCCCTTCCCAAGGAATTTTCCTTGGCTTTCCTAACTGACACAGCTCACCCTAAACCTCTACCCAGATCCCCATAGATTATTACCTGCTCATAGTGTATACATGCGGTGAAGGCCAGAAATTACTCCAACCACATGCAAAGCGTTTGCTACTCTTTCAGACCGCAGGGTAGTTTCCCCAGCCCCTGGATGAGCTCTGTTCCTTCACTCCTTGCTTAGTCTCCCAAACCCCTTTCCAATGTCAGCTCCTTGCTGAGTTCAGTGGCGGAGCAGGAATCACTATTGCTGCTGCCCATACTCCAGCATTTTGCCCTGCAGGGGAGATGGGAGATGGATTTTGCCAGGAGAGTGGTCCAGCACCTAATTTTTTCTTCCTAATTTACAACCAGCACAGGGTGATGATCTCAGCAGCGGAAAGAGAAAACCACAGAGAGAGATCTGCTCGTCAAGGGGAACCAAGATTTCAAGAAAATGCTATATTGCCTATTTTTGCCCAACAGCCCTGTACCAGAGGGCTGCACATCTACACAGAAAGGTTAAGTTTTGCCCGGAATAAAACTGGAAACCAAAGTCCTGATGCAGTGAAGGGCTTGCCAAGTCATGACCTGAATTGTACTACTTTTGAAGAGGTTTCTCTGGGTCAGAGCCAAGGCACATTGGCAGCAAAGGGAAAAGATAATTTCACGGCTGCTGCCCCCCTGGGTTGGCTTCACAGAGGAGCTGAGGACTTTAGTCCTCAGTGATGTCTCACACACATTTCACAAGAACCTATTTCTGTCTGAAGTGCATATTTCGGATGGGCTGATGCATCAGTGACATATAGCACAGGTCAGTGTGAGGGCTCAGGGTTTCTGGGAAGTTAAAATTAAAGACTTTTTAGCAACTTGCTTCCCATAATTTCTTATGTGTCCTTCCCTGAACACTTTCTGCGCTGGAGAGAACAGTTTATTCCAGTGAAACATCATGCAAGGACAGCAAAAACTTAAAACAAGAAGTAAAATATTATCTAGAGAGATATCAGCGTAACCGCTAAAACACACTGGGTTATTCAGTAGCCCTTCCTTTTACACCTGGTGACCATACAGGAGTTATTAACAGTTCATCAACAACCTGTACGTGCCAAGTGGGGGGAAAGGTGCTGTTTCCATTTCTCCTACCAGCCATTCCCAGTTGCTGTCATTGTGGGCCCCCCTCCAGCAGCGGGACCAGGTGTGGGACCTGCTGTGTCGGTGACACACGGGTACAAGGACACGGTCCCCTGTTGTGGGGCAGCCCGGGAGCCTACAGCCTCCTGGTTCCTGCGGAGATCAGGCAACCTGCCCGAGCCGCTCCAGCCTGCGCTGCAGCAGTCACCGCCACCTTCAGGACCACTGCTTAGACATCACTGTTAAATATTGCTTTTCTGGGAGCTGCTTCCAGGCAAGGTGAAGAAATTAATTATATTCCCTATATGACAGTGTTGCCATGCGTTCCTTCCCATCACATGGCTGGGGGTATCATGGCGGGGAGCATTTTTTTACATATTGCAGTGATTGGTGCAGTATTGGCAAGAAAATAGAGACTGGCTGGCATGTCACACTGACAAAATTGTCAGAGCTAATAAGTATTTCCCATGAAATGTCACAAGACCAAGCAAAATTTCTACCTTCTCTACCTGAGCTGAACAGCTCAAAGAGAATCTTCCTCCTGAAACTTTGAGATTGTAAAAACCCAACCAACCCCAAAACCTTCCCTTTGCAACAGAAAATTAACTCTTTTTTAATTATTTTAACCCTCATTCCCACCAACACTTCTATCAAAATGTTAGTTTGCTTTATGTAGCACAAAGCTGACTCCAGATTCAAGCATTTTGATAACCTTCTGATAATGGTTTCAGTCACTTTGGTGAGGTATACCGGGAGAAGTCACGTCTTCCATTTGACTGGAATTGCTCTGCAAACAGAAGCCATTCAGAAGGTGGCCATCAGAAAGAAGAGTAGTTTGGGGCTTGAGACATTTCACCTTGTCCCGTGAAGATGTCACTGGGGGCAGCCGGCTCCAGAGGAATGCATGCACGCAGCTACTTTGGGGACGTTTGCCTTGACCGGGGCTTAGCATGAGCCCCAGGCAAACACAGTCACCGCTACTGTAGTCTCCAGTCCTTTGCTCCCAGTGTCTGGCCAGGACTTAAAGGGAAATAGCATCCACTGCCACGCTCGTCAGCTCTGTGTGACCCGCTCAGCCCAGCCACCACGCGAAGGCAGCGAGGGCAGAGCCCTCTGGAAGAGGAGCCCTACACAAGTGTTGAAGTGTTCACACACGAGCAAGTATGTAGGAAGGTGTAATTCAGTGTGAAGGAAACCCGGCCTGAGAAATGAAACCTGTCTTACTGTGTTTGCTGTTACTTGCTGGCACACCCCAAACAGTACAGACCAACTCCCTGCCAAAGAGAGCTATCGTCAAGGCAGCGATTCACCCTCCCTTACCAGGAGTCCTCCTAGAGACGTAGAGTCCTTGAGGTCTCACTGTCCTTCACGCCTTGCTGAAGAAGCTTCCTCCTTCATCCCCTCTTCCCCAGGTTTCAGAGATACACTAGCTCTCATATACCAGCCTCATTAGAAACACTTACCACAATCCAGCCCCCCAATGGCCCAGGTCAACAGACACAGCCCAAAGAAACCTTGAATTAATAGGAAGAGCTTCAAGATCAACTACGAGTCATTCCTGTCACCTTTTGACACAATGTCCAAGGACTGACAGAGATCACTGCTAGTCCAGCTTGCAAAGGAACACCATGGTCCACATCTATGCAGGGATGAGCGAAAGTGCCTGGCCTCAACCCAGGTGGTCTTCTCAAAGCATGCCCTAGGAAATGACACGCGAAACGCACGCTTTGAGCCTCCACGAGGGATAGTACTCTACTAGAAATAACTCACACGTTCTTTCCTCCAGTAGCAAACTGTTTAAGAGCGATTTGTTTAAAATGGGTGAATTTCACAGGGGATTTTGAGAAAGCAGGGCGTGGAAGGTGCTGTCAGATGAAAAGACAGATCTGACGACATCAAGCAATCTGCAGGAAATTATGAAACTAAGTGATAGAAAAGCGAGGAAGGCCTTAATTTTGCACAGCGCAGGATGGATGAAACACTCCATTTGCTTCACAGGAGGAGGCAGCTGTCTGCCTACCCAGGCAGAGAGAACTGCTCGCCGGCTAAAGCAGCAGCAGGGTTAGAGGACTCGTACAAGTGTATGGAGCAAAAGGAAAGGTGGAGAGGGAGACTTTAAGTAGGTAATAAATGTTAAATAACATCTTTTAGGTGAGGCAAAAAAGCAGGGGCATCCCTTTACCCCTCTCCTTCCACAGCTCACTCCCAGGACATGACCAGCTCCATCCGTCCTGCAAAGTGAAAGAGAAGCCTGTCCTCTTTTGCCTCTGCAACTGCCTGCTAGCTCGTCAAGCCAGATTTGTGGAGAAAATGTTCCTGCCTCATTTCCTGCCATAACACGCTGCATTTTCTATTCGCCTCATGCTATGTGATATCACACTCACATGCATATCCATTAATTCCCGTCCAATTTATTTTGGAAAAATCCTTGACTGAAGAGACTGTTCAAACAGCGTTACCCCGCTACGTCACCGGGCTGTTTGCACATTGCGGAACTGGAAAGAGTGACACCAGCTATGCTGAGCTGGCAGAGCCTGGTGCTTGGCTTGCGTGGCAGTGGGTGGAAAGGGGGGTGGAACCTCCTGGCTCCAGCTGTGTTACGGATTTTCAAATCAAAGTTTCTCATTGTCCTTTATCTCAGGTAGTAAAGAAAAACCAATAATTCCAAGGACACAAACATTCGCAGCAGGAATTTCACAGCAAAACAAACAAAACTGGTAAGGAAACCACTCTGAGCGTTGGCAAGTGCATCACTTTTAGCCAGATATAAGTGATCAGTGATTTCACCTCTGGAAAGCTGATATAAGGTTGTAATGCTTCTACATGCATTTCCAAGGGAAGGGAAAATAACACATTTCCAAGAGGACTGAAGATGATTGCAGTAATTTAAGAAGTGAAACAGATTTTCTGGCTTTGGGCAAGTCACTCAATCTCCCTATATGTAATCTTCTCCTCAGCACAATCGGTGTGCTGTATGTCCACTGCCATGAAGTCCCTGCAAGGATTCAGGCACTTCTCAGAAAGCCACAAGTCTGTATTCAGGAGTAAATCATGGGAAAAGGTGGAAATAACAACATTAGCACCCATCCTACAAAAACACCCATGTGAAAATATGTCTATATTAAAAATGGCATTGCTCTCACCGTTCTTTTAAAGTGTTATGTGAATCTTGCACCCAAGTACTGATCTTTACAAAAGAAAGAGGAAATGTAACGGTGCACCACCACAGTCAGCTCTGGGAAAGGATTTTATGCCAGCCGACATTGCTAGCACTTTGGAAGGACTCCTGACTGATGGGGGGAGAGGATGTCAGTACTGTTATTGACTTTCCGATTGCACTTTGAGCCTCTTTGCAGCCTCTTGCACATTTTCTGCACTTTAATGAATAGAAGATGTAGTCAGTGACCTGGCAGCAGGCTTGGAGAGCCAGGAGTGGAGGGAGGCACTCACCTTCCCAGCCTCCTCTTCCCCACCAAGTGATAATGTACTCTTCATTTGTCATGATGATATTAATGTGCAACCCTCAACCTTTTCAGCAGGGTAGTTCAGGCATTAGGCAGTAAAACACAGCTGTCATGGTAGGAACAGTGACAAGCCCCAAATCCATTGATGATGCTGTTGCAGTATCAGTGATGACTCCAGAGTCTATGTCTCTCTCTTTTTCTCCAATATTCTCAAACTATGTCTCCCTCTGATCTCTGCTGTATACCAGTGAAAAATATGAAATGCTACATTACTTTGACTAGCTGACAGTCTTTCTTCCCTTTGGAACTATCTGATTTGAAGTGATTTAACAACCTCAGAGCTACTTGCAAATCTGGAAGAAAACCCAGCTCTAGCATTATAAAGCATTATTATTATTATTTAGGACTTTGATATCAGCTGCTTAAATCATGTGGGAAAGATTGTTATGAATATACTTAACTGGCAAACCTGGCACCAATGAATTCAGAAAAGAGAACTTTTTCTAAATACCAGCACTATTATGAGCTTATGTTAAGAGGGGATATATACAAAAGAATTTAAGACTTTTTGTCTTGCAGAAGTGGAAAACAAGTGAAATTACACTAAATTAATTAATGCATTCAAGCAAAACCAAAGCATCTACCTTAAAAATTCTGCTACAAAGCAAGTTTAATGCCAGAGAAGACCCCCATATTGTTGGGGGGCAAAGAGCTACTGATACCCATGCTACCTTGATGAATACTAATTCAGGGATCTCTGGCATAAATCTTTCTAAGCAGTGTGCACTGTCCTAGTGGAAATATAGACCCATTTCATCAGCAGGTGTTCAACTCTGTGCCTCCAACATTAACCTGACATTTTCCATTGCCTTGAGCCGGAGAAAATTGAGGTCTAAGCCAGAAGTTTCTGTAGGTTTTTCAGGAGCACCCCCAGCATTAGCAAAGAATACCCAGACACCAGTACTAACAGTACCGGTCTCTGAATATCGTATGAAGTTCACAGCCTCACTTATCACTCTTCTCTTTTCCCTGGCATTAGTTCAGGAGCCGCACGAGTGCCCATCTCACAGAGTATTTGGGAAGTTTCTGCAAAGACACATTAGTCATTCTGCTAAGCCTGTTCTTTCAGTTTCTAAGAAATAGGTGCCTCCTCTGCATGACTAATGCAACAAACATATTCCACATGACAGCTGGAAGCCCACACACGACTCAGCAGGAAGCTGCCTTGAAGACAGGCCAAGATATTAAAAATATGTCTGTATATAAACCTTAGTGGCATTGCCTTACACCATATTCCCACTTTTTTTGGCTATCTCTCCTCATTCATTACTGACTGGTGTCATTACTGTGTGTCTACAATGCTGAATAACTTAGCATTTAGATTCAGCTGGAGACCTGGTCTCCCAGTCATTGACTTTGCATGTGGATACAAACTGTGCCAGAGGATTTCAAGTACGGGGTGTTGAAAGTATGTTTGTATAGCTGTTGGCAGTGAAAAACCATTTGCCTCACAGAAATGTTCCTGTAAGAACAGGGTGGCTTAAAAAAAAAGACAGGAGGCAGGCAGAGGAGGCCGTCCACCTAGCTCTGTCTCCTGTTCCCTTAGGACAAATCAGTTTTACCAGCTTCCTTATCTATAAAATGGGCATAAGTGCCCATTTTTACTTCACAGAAACAGCCTGAGGCTTAGGTTATATTGTCTGCAAATCCAGACTGGAAAAATGCTATAAAGATGCCAGCTACTGAGTTTTTATCTTCCTTTTCTGAATGATTTCCCAGAAGTTTTTGCTCACTGTCACCAGTCACAAGTATATTTGTTGAGTGACTGAGTAATGTGCAGAGGGAGAGATGGGTAAAGCTGCTAGGCTGATAGATAGTTACTAATTCAGGTAACTGGACTCAGTGTCCACCCTCTTATCTCAGCATGCCTCTTCATGGTCTCTGCCATCTTAAAACTGTGCTGCTAAAGAGCTTAGCATATGGGTTCTGCTGGAGACCTCCTTTCCGTATCGCCGACTGCATGTGCACGCAAAGTCTTCTGGTCTTCTCCAAGGAAGGCCAGCAGCAAAGAAACTCACTCCACCTGCAGCAAACTTAAAAGGATATAGTCCTCATAATATTTCAGGTACTTTGGACTCAGGTCCTTCCCCAAATATACATGAAAACAATAATTACCGTGTCTTAGCCATCATAGTGCTAGCACAAGCCAGAGAATAAAGATGGGACCTACAAAGAGAGAAGAAAAGACCCAGCACGGGGGTGTGATTGTGTAGGTCTGCCCTCTCTAGCCTACTTGCTAGCTGCTTGAAAGAAATATGCCGGAAGAGGAAAAGGCTCAGCAGTTTAGTTACCAGAACTCAAAGTATCTTTGAAATCAAAGATAATGCCAAGGAAAGGACTTTGGACTGATGCCTGTAAGCAGCTTTTTCTGATTTTTTGGTCTGTTCATTTCTCATCTGCTTCCAGGGAAGCACCCAGGGGTTGGCTACAGATTTGTATTTCAAACAAAGCACAAGACAACTGACTATGAACAGGGATGGATTCTTCCTCAGAGTGATCATAAATGTTGTTGACTGTTTTAAGTGCAGGTTATGCTTCTTCCTCTTGCCTTCTCCAACGGACCAGTATATTTAAAGCCAGTAACCCAAACTAAAAATGGTCCTCCACATACACAGTGGAGCAGAGGCTGAGGCAAACAGAAGGTGCATGTCAGAACTTGGCCAATTCTGCTTAAAATGGCAACGGTCGGGATTTCCAGAAGATATGTGTGCCCAGTAATAAAAATGTTTCCATTTCACAGGGATAAAGCATGGAAAGTTGGAGCTACACCAAACTTTTCAGGGTGCTTTACAATTTATAGCATACTAAGCCACTCCATTCCTGTAGCACTTCTCAGTCTCTCCCTCTCGCAAGCTCAGCACCTCAGATATTAACTTAGACAGCTGTTCACCTGCCGTGATTTCCTTTGGAACAGAAGGGGTCTCACATGCTGCGTTCCTGACCAGGACACTTTGGGGGATCACAAAGCCCCTACCCATCAGCAGATCTCTAAGCAAGGCAGCTCTGTTTCAGTGGCACTTGACTCTTGTACAAATGCATCAGTTACATCTTATGCTTTGAAACACCAGTCTTATCAAAGGATTTTATCAGGCTGGGAAATTTCAACATTTGTTATACAGTACCTTTGAAGCCAGTGGGATAATAACAACAGAGAATACCCTAAAGCCACCCAAGGTCATAAAGTTAATGGATAATGGAGGCATCTAGTCACCTATGAATAATGCCTTAGCTGCTCTGTCTTCAAAGACAGCTGCATCCTGAGGATCTGGAGCATCCTAATGACCTGACCCACAACATAACATTGAGTGGGGCAATGAGTACAAGTGAGGCAATGAATACAACAGTGTTTAGGAAAACAAAGAAAATGGACTCGAATCCACACAAAGGTACTCAGTGAATTCACCTGGAGATTCTTTTTCAGACACTGGGTGTTTCCACAGAGCAGTTCAGCTTCTAAGTTTTTCTTATATACTTAACATTGTGTCCCAATATTTCTCTCATTTCACCATTTGCATTTATTTGTTGCTGCTTTAGATGGTCAGCTGTTTGGTGAAGCACCAGCTGATCTTCAAGCCTAGTTGTGCTGGACTGCAGTCTCTGGAAAATGCAAGGTTTTCCTTGCAAGCAGTTTGCTAGTGTAAATGCAACATTCACACATGATCTAAATGCCACTTAGGTTCACATCATAAACAGGGCGCAGAGAGAGAGCTGCTGCCCCGAAGAGACTTTGAAGAGCTATTCAGGGACCCCAAGTAGGTGCTAGGAAGAAGCAGCTCGAAATCCAGTCCCAGCTCAAAATAAAAAGAGAAACTGATGCATTTTTCTGGGTAACGTGATAAGTACTTAAGTTGTGAAGATGCAGCAGTGCATTACCTTAGAAGATAAGGCAAGGGCTGAGGCAGAAGGCTATATAAAAGGAAATTCTCCTGCCAGGTAGTGCCAGAGCTGGCTAAGCCCCGGTGAAGCTCTGAGGAGCAAAGGGGAGACCCCCTGTCCACCACCCTCTACATTCCTGTGGGACATGTCTACTGGGACAGGGCCAATTGTTGATGCCAAATTCACAAGCAAACAGAAAGATTTTGAAACACCTGAGTCAACAATATGTATTTTATTGCATGCCATTGCCACCAGAATTTCTACAAGTTTATCACAACTCCACGTTTCTGTTCCTATCCTACTTCACTCTGCTTTTGCCCTTTCTCTTCGTGTTTCATTTACCTGCAGTGTTAATTCTGCCCTGCTAACTCTACTCTCTGCCTTATTCTGTTCCCCTCCCTACTCTCCCAATTTGCTTTCCCAGGTTTCTGTTCAGGCTCACCTTCTCCCAGATCTCCCCTGGGTGCCATCAAAGGCAGCAGACAGTTGACAGGGTCACTTCTTGGCACAAGAAAGAAGGGAAACCTTCTCTGCTATCTCACCCCTCCAGCATCATCTGCAAAGCCTCTTCCACCTGAATTGCCACCATTCGGACCTAAAAGGCAATGAGACAAAGGGAAGAGGATCTTTGAAGGATAACATTAAATTATAACTTTAACCTTTTCGCTCAGACATGTGGCAGTGCAGCTGCTGTACGTGCTAGTAGACTCTATATGTTTCCCAAGCCACCATTAGCTCTTTCTTTTCTGCTTTCTCTATTTGATGAGCCCACATTTCACCATCCAGCAGGGAAGCCAAATGCTCCCAAAGAAGAAGAAAGCAGGGAAAGCACAACCCCTCACTCCAGCTCTCTAGGGGATGCATCCCAGCGAGTTGTAAGTTATGTTTGAATCTGCCTTAGCAGAATAAAAAGAAAGGCAGTCACAGCTGAGCCGAATCTATGGAGCCTGAAGGGCACAAGAGCTCCCAACGGATGTCTGAGTCACGCTCTGAGCTGGAGGCATCACACATCAACAAAGCCGACACAAGATCAGACATAGCTTTTGAACTATCTAGAAGAACAGCCTGACTGAAGAGGAGAACCATATAAATCTGGGTTTCCTTGAGTATTAGGTTAGCTCTCCTCTCCACAACTGTATCTGTACTGCATACATAAGGTGCTGGATCAATAGGCAAAACATCTGACCTAAGTCATACTAACAAATTGCAAGAGCTATATGACTTCCTTCCCTTTATGGCAAAGCTCCTATGGAAGCCACACACAAATATAAGCACCTATACTGACTTACTGTCCCCCACCCCATACAAGCTTAATAAATTCCTCTACATTCATACAACATTGCTTCACAAGTGTAACTCGAACCAAAAACAAAACAAAACCCCAACCAAGAAAAAATGAACAAAAGGGAAACTCCCCAGTGGGACTAAAGCCATGCTCATTCTTAGTGAACCAACCCTTGACATCTCAAACTTTATACCAATGAGCCCTTGATGTTCTCTGTGCTAATTTATAAAGCACCCCCCACACCCCCTTTGAAGTACATGCCTGCTCCAGTGGGGTTCAGTAGCATTGAATAAAACATTCAGTAGCATGGAATAAAGCTTATTAGGAACAGCTCAAGCATGCAGGAACAAGACAGGCCTTTGGAGATTGCAGCAACCTGGGAGGGGCTGCACAAACATCGACAGCATGATTAGAATTCAAGTGTTCTTGACAAACTGGAAAAACAATCTGGAAAAAGCAATTTAGTATGGACAGCTACGAATGACTATGTAGAAAGAAACTGCAAGTACAAGGTAGGGAACATGCTGGCATGCCACTGATCTACTAAAAAGGGTCTGGGGCACATCATGTGTCACAGGCTGCCCATGAATGAACAATATTATGTTATGCTATGTTATGTTAGGCTATGTTGTTATGTTATGAGAAGACTCTTGCAAATAGCTGATCTCATATTCAGATATATGAACAAGAGTGTTGTCTGCAAATACCCAAGGTAATCTCCCATTACTCACTCAGCAAGGCCTTAGGGGTCAGTTCAAGGAACTCCAGATCAACCGAAGAAAGCGGGGGGTAAGAAGAATCAGAGGTCAAAGATAAAAATCAATATAATTCAGAGAAGAAAAGACTAAGATTAAAATTGTCTTCAGATAACCTAAGAAGTGCCTGCAAAGAGAGAGGAAGTGTTTTCGCTGTCCGTTGTGGGCCAACATTAAAATTACAAAACACCTCTGGTGGAGAAGGTAATTTCTCTGAGGCAGATTGCTTGGGAGATCAGAGGATTTGAATAACAGATTAAAAACACTCTGGCCAGGAATGTTTTAGGCCAAGCTGATCTTTCCAGGGCTTGTGGTACAAGGCAGATGCATATAACATCTGGACTTTCACCTGCAGAGCTGTGCGCATGATTGCAGTTCCTCTCGTGGATGCTGGAACGGACAAGATTCCCAGAAAGTCAATTCCACCTCTACTTGGAGAAAGTGTTTAGGGAAAAGGGACTGATCGGGGCTTTCTGTTTGATTTCAAGTACTGGCTGCAGGTGTATGGGTTTGGCACGGTCCCCGTTAGGAGGTAGGACGGTGTGTGATACAGCAGGAGTGGGCAGCTCCCAAAGCTATCGGTGCTGCAGCAAAGGGCAGAGCCAGCCCACCTGCCTGCTCTCTGATACCAACTGGTTGTCCCCAGGTAGGACATCAGGTCCCCCAGGTATGTGCATCAGGGAATCAAAAGCATCCTGGAGACGCCTGACTGCTTGATTGATTTGAGTGTTTAGAGATGAGAAGGAACCCAAATGAGTGTTGGGTTGGAAGAAGATAGGGGGGAGGTCAGGGATTCATTGAGTGCTTTGCATTTCCATCTTATCTGCTTATTAATCGTAATGATGGTCCAAGTGCTGCTAAATCTGGAACAGGTTCTCAGGTTTTGTTCTGTAGTAGTAGTTTCAGACCTCCTTGGAAGCATCCCTGTCTTTATTCATTTGTTTGTGTGTTTTCTTTGCACAGAAGGTAAAAGCTGGCTTGATTTTTAGTATGCTAGTCCACTGCAAGATTTCATCGGCTTTGTATTGAGCTGCCACACCTAGAAAAGGACTGCCATACCATGGAAAGCAATAAAAAAAAGAGAAAGAAAGAAAAAGAAAAACAAAAACAAAAAAAGAGAAAAAATCCAGCTGCTTTTCCATTCTGCTTCTGGAACTTACTCTCTAAAAGCTGATTTTGCAGGCCCAGAAGAAGATCATGTTACTCTAAGCAAAGCTCGAATAGAGTACTTACTGTTCTATGGCACCGGTATTCCCCTTTCTCAGACATTGCCCACAGAAATAACAAGCAGCTTAAACAGGGCTCCCTTTTGAAGCTGTCAACAGCTTGAGTTTCCCATTTAAAGGCTCTGGCATCAGGGCACCTTGAGGCCAGGTAATGTTACTAGGAAAGCAGAGTTCAATACAAAACAAGAAAAGTCTGCAGGGAAGGGAGAAGCCTCTCCTGCAGGGCGAGGCACAGCAGCAATGTGTGAGACTGAGATCCAGGGCTCTGCTAAGTCCCACAGACAGCAGGCTACTGATTTGTGTCCTTGGCCATCAGAGGTAGGGTCTTATCCCCGCGCTTGCAGTTGTGCCATGGGGGCAGCAGTTAGCACAGAGCCCACATCTGCTGGTGCAACCCTTTCTCCCCTCTCCGGAACAACACTGGGTGGGGGAATCTGGTTATAGAATCACAGAATGGTTTGGGTTGGAAGGGACCTTCAAAGATTGTCTAGTCCAACCCCCCTGCCCTGGGCAGGGACATCTTTCACTAGACCAGGTCACCCAAAGCTCTGTCCAACCTAGCTTTGAACACTTCCAGGGATGGGGCATCCACAACTTCTCTGGGCAACCTGTTCCAGCATCTCGCCGCTGAAGATTGTGAAGAGTTTCTTCCTTATTATTATAGAAATCTAAACCTACCGCCTCCTAGTTTAAATGCTTAGCCCCTGTTCTATCACTACAGGCCCTGGTAACAAGTCTCTCTCCATCTTTATAAGCCCCCTTTAAGTATTGAAAGGCCACAACAAGGTCTCCCCGGAGCCTTCTCTTCTCCAGGCTGAACAACCCCAACTCTCTCGGCCTTTCTTCACAGAAGAGGTGTTGCAGGCCTTTCGCCCCTATTAAAAGGAGGCACCCCCTCCAAAGTCCTCACGCCACCAGCTCCGCAGGCTTTCCGACCACCAGCGCCTCGGGATGCCTCACCCGGAAAGCCAGCAGCTCCCGGGCAGCCTCCCTGCACCACCCAAAACAGCTCTGGGGCGACCGATGCTCCGCAGGAGGGATGCTCTGCCCCCCCCCCCCCCCGACCACCACCTCCCAGCCTCCGAGGTTTCTTTCTGCCTTTCTGGTTAATTCTCCAGCTGCAGCTGCAAAGAAGAAGGGAAGGCTCCGGCCCGGCCCGCCCCCCCGGTAGTCCCATCCCTGTCCCGCCCTTTGCCCGGAGCCGCCCCGGCGCAGCCGCCAGTGGCTGCGGGCGACGGGGGGGAGTTGTCCCGCTGCCCGCCCCTCCGGGGGCGCGGCCCGGCCCCGCTCCGGCGGGGGCGGAGGCGGGGGCGGGCGGTAGAAAGGCGGGCGGCGAGGCGGGCGGCGGCAGTGCGCGGAGCGGCATCGCGCAAGGGCTGGGCCCCGCCGGGGACGGAGGGTGCCAGCATGGCTCTGGATTTCCTCGCTGGATGCGTCGGCGGTGAGGGCCGGGGGGGACGAAGGAGAAAAAAAAAAAAAAAAAAAAAAAAAGAAGGGGGGGGGGGGGGAGAAAAAAGCGGAAAAGGGGGGCAAGGGAGGAAAAGCAGAAATCTTTTTTTTTTGAGAAGGGGGGGCGGAGGGGAGGGCTGGGCGCGGCGCTTTTATTTTGTGAGCGGAGAATTGCGTTGGGCGCGGGGCGATGAGCGCGGCCGGCCCGCTGCAGGTGGGGGCGAGGGCGGCGGGCGGGGGGGATGCAGCGGGCAGCGCCGGTGCGGCGCGGTGCGGCGCGGAGGGAGGTCTCGGGGATTTCCTGTAGTGGCGGGGGGGGGGAGCGGGCTGCCCCTCCCCGTGGCGGTGCCGCAGCGCCGGGGTTTGCCCGAAGGGGCTGGAAAGGGGGGCTGGTGGGGAGGGAGCTCTCCCGGGGTTAGCAAACGGGCAGCAGCAGCAGGCTCAGGGACCCCTCTGACCTGAAAATATTTATAGCGGGGAGCTTGAACACGAAGAGGAGGAGAGAAGACGTATGCTCATCTTGCTCTTCCCTCTGCATCTGCTTATGGCCTTCCTTCTTCCATTTTTAGCGGCTGTTACACCGTGTTCAGGAGACTTAGTCTGGCTTTCCAGTTATTTGTGTTTGCTGTTCTCCTTGCCAATCTGGCAAAGAGATTTTTTTTTTTTTAATTTTTTTTTTTTTTTTTTACAGCTTCTCTCCGACTTCACCCTAGTGATCCTTGCCTTGCTAGGGATTCCGTGTGGTCAGTTGTGCCACTCATCTTTTCATGGCGAACACGGCACACACCGCTATTTTTGTGGACTATGTTGCCACTGTGCTGTCCTTGACCAACCTGGATTACTCCATCCTAGAGCGGGCTTTGTATTTCTGCCGCATCCTCTCAGGAAGAGGGAGGGATGTTATCTTTCTGCAAATGTGAGAAGGTCATAAGTGAACTGAACTTCCAGTTTTGCTTCACAGAATTAGGGAGCTAGAGGATCCCTTGCTTCAGCCAGTACTTGTGTTTTTCAGTGCAAAATGCATGTATTCAGATTAGGCAGTATAACTCATAGGCCTGCATGTAACTTCTAAAAAGTCCTTTGACACTAGAATAAAGCAAAGCTTTTTGTAATGCATGGTCCTTCTGCAGGTGGTATCATCACATCTGGAAAGGCTGTGGGCAGAGAGCAGGGGTTTTCTGCTTCTAGAGAAGCTTCATGGTTTTCTACCTTCCACACAGTGGCACATACATGAAATACTGTGCTTTGGAGGAAATCTGCCATTTCTGCCCACTGGACTCGCCTTAGGCCGCGGCCAGGAGTCACCACTGAGCACCCCGTAAGATGTGGCAGGCTCTGTAGTCACACACTTCAACCCCGACTGGGGCTCACAAGCTTGACGGGAGCGTAAAGGCATCTAGTACAGGCCTGAAGGACTGAACTGTAGATCGCTTATCTTCTGACTTGATAGGATGCTCTTTACCTGGCCTACCAATAATGCTGTGCACTTACACCTCAGGCTGGTGGTCGTGCTTGGGCTACTGTAGCCCCAGACCCAGGAAGAAAACTGTGAGGCATAACCATGGCATTTGTTTTGTTTCAGGTGCTGCCGGAGTGCTGGTAGGACACCCATTTGACACTGTTAAGGTGGGTTGATTATGAAATACCTTTGTCTCTATGTAGAGAACTTGAAAGTTTTTCCAAGGAGTGGGGGAAGAAAAAAATCCCCAGGCACTGTAGGAGCATAAATCTGTGCTGGAAAGCTTGGAGCGAGCCTCCTCAACCACTCTTTATAGATTTGCAGTCTCCAGCTCTTCAGAAGGGAAAAAATTCCTTGTATGTGTCATTCAACCCAGTAACATGACAAACATTGGCCTGAACTACAAGTTCATCAGTGCAGTAACAATGTTGTATTTGAAAATACAATCTTACCTTTAACTTAATTTTGTTCTAAGCTTGCTTCTCTGCAGCTGTTCATCACTAACTGCTCAAACTGCCTCCCCCTGCGTTTGTAACTCAAACCTACTTCGTTACTAGGTTGAAATCTCTGTTTCCCCTTCAAGCTCTGCTACTTACTCCTCAAGCATTAATTTGTTACACTAGCCACAGGGTGTAAGTGGATAAAAATCCACAGCATGAAGCTTGCCTGGGGGCTTTTTCCTCCCTTTAAGTATGACTATATATTTTTATAACTTTCCAAGTTAAGATTGATTTTTCTGATGGTCTGTTAGCTGTATGTATTATGCATACTAAGGGTAGTTAAGACCTGTTCAAACATAAGATTTTAAATCTCTTGGAGGGCCCTTCAGCCAGGACTCCCAGGGGTCCAAGCCCATTTTTCAGAATGGGATGACAAGTTAAGTCACTTTTCAGCAGCCTTATCCAAAGTATCACAGTGGAAGAATAGAAGAAGGGGTGCCAATATATTCCCTGCTAAATTAATATACCAGATCACTTGACTGCAGCAGAGAGCATGCCACCCTCTAGATCTATATTTGGAATACCTCTACCTTGCTGAATTTAGATATGCAAAAGGCTGACAGAGTTAACGAGGTCATCACCATATTCTGTATTCTAGCACATGGTTAATTCAACACAGATTTTCCTAGCTATTGGATATTAGTCCTTGCCAGTCAAGTGCAAGCTGCTCAAATAGTAAAAACTGTATGTATGTTTCTCAGAGTAGGGTAAATTTGACTGTTACGTAATTGGGTTGAATTCTAGTATATATTTTTCAGGAATGGTATTATCCAGACTCGCACATATTTTATTTTTATAGTGGTACAGGGCCAGCTGTCTTTTTCTCTCCCTCCCACCCTGCCAAGTTTTACATGCTTAACTTAAGGTGATGGGTCATTTCACTGAAGCCAGCAAAACTGCTAAAACTCTATGCTCAGACTAAGGTTAAGCATGTGTGGGTGGTTTTTTGTTTTTAAAGTGGAACAGCTTCTAGTGCATGAAACTAAACATTTAAGTGTCTGCAAAACTGGGGCTCCCATGCTAGTTCCAGCAGATGTATTATTGCAAAATAGATGTGTTGGCTTTAGAAAAAGCATCTTGCTTTACAATAGAGCAAATAGTTTGTTTCTGGATGACTTCAACTGTTCTATGAAATCCAGTATGGCACACTGTATTTTCATGCCCATTAGAAGGTATTATAAGCATTTCTTTTATTTTTCAGAGAAAATACTAATGTTTGTGTTATTAGCTGGCATTGTCACCACTGTATGTGGGAAAACTAACACTATAACCAGTCTTTAAAAAAAAAAAAAAAAAAAAACCACTGACAGACATTGCATAATTTGTTGTGTATATATATGTGTTAAGAATTAACCCTTTTTATAGTTCTGCAGTGTTTAAAGGGCTAGCTGGTAGTCACCTTAGACTGTAAGTTTTTAATATAACTGAACAATGGGAAAGCTGCTTAGATAAGCCAGAATTTTACTTCTGTCTTGGCTTTTAAGCTCCTTTTTTGACCGGTGATCATGTTTCACAAAGCGGGGAGGGGGATGGTGGGACACACAGGGAGAGATTAAGCTGGTGAAGTCACCCTGCAAAACCCACAACTGAGCTGATCTCAGAACTGGCAAACTCCTTATCCCTGGTTTGTTGATGTAATGTATAAAATTGCTTTTTTGCTTTTAACTGCCTTTACTTTCTGAGCTAGGGGCTGTCTTCATTAACAGCAAAAGTGTTACTTTGTTGTAGATGACAGATAAGCCTCATCACGGGAGAGTTACCTAGTAAGTATAGCCCAGGTGAACACTTCTGTTTCTCTCAGTCTTAATTTATTCCCAAATGTATTAGTTCAAATAAAGATCTAAAAGACTTATGAAGCTTTTTCCCTTTTTAGTTTTAAACTGATGTGTCCCTCTTCTACAGCTATGGCATGGAGGGAGCGGGGTTTAAATATCCCTTTTTTTTTTTTTTTTTAATGTAAAGTCTTATTCTGAACCTTCTTTCTGGTATGCATTTCTGGCTATATATACTTCCACACACAATGGCTCTAAAACTGAATCTCAGGCACACTGTTGTTGAGGTCTTATACACTACATATCCTTGGAGGACATTTTCATTGCTCAAACACTTCTAAATCACTTATCACTTATTTGGCACATTATTAAATGTTTGGACTGTTTTGGGGTGTGGTGGGTTTTAGGTTTGTTTTTTTTTTTTTTTTGCTTAGTCTTGAGTACCTTTATGCAAGTCTTTAGTGATGTGAAATTAGCATGTTAGTATTGGACCTAAAATCTTACTAACAGTGGTTTCAAATAACAAGAAAGCAAGAATATTGGACAATGAAGAGAATAGAGGGTTAAAATTTGCACATGATTCATCCTTCCTATAGTTGTGCACACTAAAGAGCTTGTTGAATATGGCATTAATACTGATGAAATAAAGTTTCATATGTATTCATTGCCTTACCTGGCAGTTTGCTAATGCGGGTATCCCTATGTGGTCATCACTGTGCTCAAATGGAAGAGCTGTTTTTCATTCTTAGATGTGGAGCATCAGTGCTCTCTAAATATTTTATCTTACAACAAGGCTTAATAGGTCAATATTTCACAAATTATACAGACAAAAATAGTGGGAGCTGTATGCCACTAGGAAATTCAACCTATATACAGAATATGACTAATTCTGAACTACTAAAGACAAGTGTATAGAACAGTTAAAGTAAGAAGATTCCTAACCTGCATGCAATTCTCCCAAAGCCCATACATGTGGAAGTCCCCTGACTTCACAGACAGGGTTTGAAACAATAGCAGTAAGTTATTAATGGAGTAAAACCTTCGTTTTGTGCAATTCTGACAGCTTGTTAAGACTTACGACTTTGCTTGTGGGTCTGCTTCTTGAGCAGTTTTAACAACCTGCCTGCCCCCCCCCCCCCCAAATGTCACTTTGAGTGACAAAGGATTTATTTTCTATGAATCCTACTATAAGCCTACTTTTAGCTCTAAGAAGTTTTAAAACCCTGTTCCATCTTGGAAGACCTGAGGTGATCTCAGCCTCCCAGTCTGGCTAGCACACACTAACGTGTATACTAAAAGGACACTGAAAACTAAAGCTTTGATTTACAAAACAAAGTGACATGTTGTAAGAATATAAAAAAAATACTGAAATTGTAAATAATTATTTTTTGCCTCAGAGAAAGCTAATCTGAACACAGAATTTTGACAAACTGTGTCCCCAAACCCTTTTCTAGACCCACATTGTCTTATGGGTCTTTCATTGTTGTGGTGGTGTTTACTACTACTTTAGGCAAATAGGGATAAAAAGATTTTACAGTTGGGAATCTTTCATGTAGACCTGATAATCTTTTCTTTTGTTCAGAGTAAGAGTCTTGAAGTTTTTTGCTCTAGATACAGTTGCAGCAGCAGCATTAAATGGTTGAAAAGCATCTTTTCTGAGGAACATTGCAGCCTTCCATGCTAGAGATCAAAGACAGATTTCTAACTTCCCCAATCCAGTGAAACCAATTTATTGAGTTTATTGCAGCGTAGGGTCTTGCACAAACAAGGTAGCTTTGAGGCTTTTTTGTTTTGTTTGAAATGTGTTGAGGACAAATTAGCAGGAAAAACTGAATTGGACTTTTCCATTACATGTTAAAAAATATCTGGGTAATTGGCCTGTCTCCTAATGTCACCAGTTACAGTAGCTTCTATCTGTCCAGCAGAACATAACTTTTCCAAAACTGAAATGGTAACTGATCAGCAACATTAAAGGTTTGAAACAGCCACACCCTCACAAATTGTTTGCATTTAGCAAGCTTAAAAGAAAACAGACTGAAATTTAAAAGGACAAGTGGCTTTTTATTCTTTCCTTATGCAAAGTAAGACATCTTAAGAGTCCCTTCCCAGCTACCCTCTGAAAAAAATCAGATCTCAGTGAAGGGTCCCAAGTCTGGTAGCCAGAAACACTTGGGGGGTGGTGGTGAGAGTTTCCATGCTTTTACAATTATCCTTATTTTATGCTTGACTTAGAATTTCATAAAAATTTATTTACATCAGGTTTGTACAGATAGTCCTTAATGTGAACAGAAGTATTCTTGGCAGCTAAAGAAAGTACTTACTGTAGCCAGTACTAGAAAACACCAATCTGAAATTCTAGATAAGCGTACCCTGTTGTACTTTCACATCCTGTTTTTCTAATATTTACAAGCAGTTAATAATCCTCCTGCCTTCATGTTTTCACCCCCCAAATTAATTCAAAACACAGAATATTTTCAAATTATTTTGCCGCATATGGCATTTCAGTGTATAAACATTGCTATAGCAAATCTCCATATATGTACAAGACACTAGTTTACCAATTAGGCTGCTCTTGACATACAGATCAGTATCTCACAACTTTTTATAGGTTCGCCTACAAGTTCAAAATGTAGAGAAACCTCTCTACCGTGGGACCTTCCATTGCTTTCAGACCATCATAAAGCAAGAATCTGTAAGTACAAAATTAATGCTTTGCCTATTTTGTATCAGAAGGGTGGGAAAGCTGTAAAAAAACCCTGAAAATATTGAAGATCAAGAGAAAAGCATACTCTGAACATCACCTGACCATAGGGCAGATAGCGTAGTCAGAAGTTTGCCAGAAATTTCATGATCACTAAGTTAGAAGTTGATATTTTGAAGTTAACTTTTTAAATAAGATAACAAGTATTTGAATAGCTAATTTTCTGAGAATTCAAGCAATGAGTGAGGAAATTGGTGAGCTTTCTTTTCTGCTGAAGCTTCAAGACCATAACTAAAAGGGTGGCTTTAGGCTTTTAGCTACATAAAAAATAAAGCATAAAATTTAGCAGAAAACTCTTCTCTGGATGGACTAAGATTATTTTCTGGATGTGTTCAACTATGTATTTGTACTTCTAAAAATGTTTAGATGTTTGTGTCCTAGGCAGCGATGAAATTATTACTACAAAGCAAGATGATACCGATCTTCTGGCCACTGTTAGAAAGTTAGGGCACAAGGGAGAGCCAGAAAGGCCATGTTCTGCACAGTTTCAGGAGGTTATCAACACCACTGTTTAAAAAGGGTTTTTCCCACCTTCTTCCATTAGGCTTTTGGACTCTATAAAGGTATTGGGTCACCAATGATGGGACTTACCTTCATTAACGCACTTGTGTTCGGTGTACAAGGAAACACACTTCGTGCTCTTGGAAAAGACACTCCTCTAAACCAGTTCCTTGCAGGGTCAGCGGCAGGGGCTATCCAGTGCATCATCTGCTGTCCCATGGAGCTGGCAAAGACAAGAATGCAGCTTCAAGGAACAGGTGAATACAAACTAAAAATGAAGAACTACAAAAATTCTCTGGATTGTTTGATCAAAATCTATCGAAAGGAAGGGCTGAGGGGCATCAACAGGGGCATGGTCTCTACATTCATAAGAGAGACCCCAAGCTTTGGCTTTTACTTCCTGACCTATGACTGCATGACCAGGTATTTAGGCTGTGAAGCTGAAGACAGTTACGTTATTCCCAAGCTGCTGTTTTCTGGGGGGATGTCGGGAATCGTGTCCTGGCTCTCGACCTATCCCGTGGATGTGATCAAATCCCGGCTTCAGGCTGATGGAGTCGGAGGCATTACACAATACAACGGCATTTTAGACTGCGTCAGAAAGAGTTACCACGAAGAAGGCTGGAGGGTGTTCACAAGAGGTCTTACTTCCACACTTCTCCGTGCTTTTCCTGTCAACGCAGCTACCTTTGCTACTGTCACTGTGTTCCTAATGTATATGAGGTCAGAAGACAACCTTCGTGAATGTGAACCAGGTCCAGTAATCCAGCAGCCTTCCAGTTTGTGAACCTTACCTGTTTGTTCTCCTAATCCAAAGCCCGGCTGGTTGGGTTTTGCTTTGTTTTTTTTAAAATGTAAACACTTGACCTGCACAAGTGGTGTAAACGTATGCTATCTGTGTAAAGAATTCCTTAATGTGTCAAATTAGGATTTCATCTCATTACTTGTATAAACAGCGTATTGCCTTATTAAGGACTTCATATCTAGTAGTATCCAAGTAAGACGGGGACCTGCCTTTAGAAAGTACTGTACAGTTACTGTTGCGGCTCCAGAAGAGGACCTGGAGAATGTCATAGTACCAGAAATCAGGTTTTCTTCCACTCATTTTCTGAAAGACTGAGCCGAGTTGAATGCAGAAGTGTCTTCAGAAAAGAAATGCTCTTTTTGTATGTAACAGCAGTAAATATAGTCCTCTGAGGTGAAGTAGGGGGAGGAAATTAAATGCTGGAAGCATTTTGCAGGTAACCCTGAACTGTTTTAAGACATGGACTAGCATTCAGCTAGCCATGTGTTTTACTTTTCCTCTGCTTTTATACATCTGTGGTTTTAGTAGCAACTTTGTTCATACTGGTTTGCAAAAAAAAAAAAAAAAAAAAAAAAAAAAAAAAGGAAGAAAGATTTGTTCCTAAGCTACTCCCTCACCTTTCAGCTTTGAATAAATATCTTAAGCACAAAGTTACCATCTGCACTCAAACGCACTTGTTCCTTTAAATCTCAAGGCTTGTAAGGATTTAGGGAAACTCAAATTTATTAAGATTGATGTTATTTGCCTTCAACTCTATTTCTCATTTGGTGGGTGCACAGATTGTATTGACTACATTCAGACCAAACAGACTTTTGTTCTCTGAAATTACTGCAACTTTGCGCCACTTCTCCCAATGTGCCCCATAGCAGCCAGTGATGTACAGAAGTCAAAGTCCTACCTGTGGTATTGCACAAAATGTTTGTGGGTGCAATGTTAGCTTAGCAGCTTAAAGTACTGTAGAAATACGTACATGTTTAGAACTGCAGGTTTCATAAATTTGCAGAAAATAGGGGTGTGTCTGAAACAGTTGGTGTTCAATACACTTGCATGATGAATTTAAACAATACTGATTTTTATGTATTTAGTTACAGTGCTACTGGAAAGACAACTGAAAAGGGTTTTGGAGAATTTTCTTGTTACGTTAATCCACTGTGATTTTTTTTTTTTTTTTTTTTTTAGCAGTCTGTTCAAGAGGGACTGCATTAGTCAAAGAGCTATAAACAGTTATTTAAGATTTGGAGTAAGAACTACACATATTTGGCACAAATAGCTAGGAGGAAGGAGTGCATGTGTGTGAAGAATGTTCTAAAACGTATCAGACTAGTTCACTAAGTACAACTTGTTACACTTTTGGTTGGGACAAGTGCAATATGTGTTTAATTTATATGAATTTTCTAAAGAAACCTTATTTCATAGCATTTTGCACTGTAACAAAATATGCTGGAGAAACCTGTAAAACTGGTATGTCTTTTTATACCTTGGAGGTATGTTGGATGTTTTAGTGCCTACTCGCACTGAGATTCAAATTGAATGTTAAATCTGTCTACTAAGCTGCATATGCACAACAACTCACAGCAAAGACCATTTACACCTTTGTACAGTAGTCTAATTATTGTATATAAAATGGAGGGAATAAATTTTTTTTAAATTTTGACTTTGGTTCTTTAAAGTTTCTTATGTTTTACTTAGATGCTTCCTTGTGTTAAACCTACCTTGCAAGAGGGTGGGGTTTCTGGCTTTTGCCTGAAGAAACTTATTCCCCACCTGCCTTCCATGCACCACCAGGAAGGGCAGTGCCTTGCTCTGGCTTAGAGTGTATCAGCTCATTGAAGCAAAGAAAGGAAGTTGCCTGAGCTTGCTTCTTCAAACTGATCTTTTCATTGAGTACCTCACTTGAAGATATTACAGCTACTAAGAGAACAATCCTGCTTTTAGAGCCAAAGAGCTGGCAGCATGGTTGGACCCTTCATATTCTGCATTTATTTGGTTTAAGCAGTGCTGATCTGCACCAAGGCTGCACAACTGCAGAAGACAAGTCTAGGGTCCTTGCAGAGTCACATCAGAATCAAGTACCACATCTGCCAACAACACTGTTCATACCTGAATCAGAAGAATGCTTGGCTCCAAGATGTACAAGTTTAGCAAAAAGCTTTGTAGGTTGTAGTTTTGTTTTTAGACAGCACAACTAGCCCACAAAGAGCACCAAAATTCCAAATACAAAGCCATGCAGGAAAAGCAGGATGATGAGTGTTATGACCTACGAAAAAGAACTCTCATTGCTGATGAGAGGTTATTTCAGGTACTGGCTCTGCTAATTCGTGTTCTTAAAGGGTAGATACACATGACCTAAAGAGACCCTGTCAAGCATCAGTTTGCTAGATCAGAAAAGGGAAAGGCCACTACTCCAACTAACTGTGACCAGGGGCAGTTCCACTCAAGTACCTTGTGTTCTCTCAGCAGGAGCAACGATGTTGAACTATGGCACAGAAACAAATACTTGGAATAAACAAATAGTGTCTCCCTAAAAGACAGGAACATCATTAAAACAGAAAGGGCTACACAATGTTTTACTTGTATTTACTAAAACATTCTCTCCAGAAAGTCATCCATCTGAACTTAAATAATCAGTAGCAGACACTGGAGGTTACTCAACAAGCCTAAGAGGAGGGTAAAAGTCACCCTTCAACCTAGTCTGATGTCAGTTGCTTGAAATCTGTGTGACTCCTAACCAATAAATCAAGCTAGACAATAGCCTCAGCCTTTTTAAACACGATTCAGTTCCTTCCTGCTAAATTTTTTCAAATGTCAGCCAATTTAGCCAAGTCAAACAGAACTGTACTGTGCCTCCGCAGACTCTCCTTCCCACAAGCATCAAGATCCTGGGTAGGAGATGCTCTTAATACCTTCTTATTCCCTTCAGTTGTTGGGGTAAAACTCACTGTCACCAACTATCAAGTGCCCCTGCTCTACTCTTTCTTCTGACCCACCCTGCTAGTGGATGGGTCATACCAGTGTTACAAGTCACAGCCACAAATATGCTCAATTAGGAAAAAAAGCACCCAGGTACAACCCTTCCAGGTTTTAAAGAAGTTATTATAGTAAAACTACTGGGGAGAAATTCAGTTCATGTATCATGTCTGCAACCATAACATGACAGTATTCAAATTTTTTTTATTTGTTCTCTCTGCCTTGCCTTCCTCTGCATATAGCTTTTTTACAGTTCACATGAAAGAGCAGCAAGACATTCAAGGAATGAAAACCTGTACATGGCAGGTGCAGGACAGGTAGCGTACTGGGAAAGTTACTAAGATGCAAGTATAAAAAGTTGACCTTGCAGAGAAGAGAGGTGTGTGTTCTTTGAAATTTAATATATTCACTATTATGCTGGAAAACACGTGTTAACACCTGCTGTTAGCCAGACTTTTGATCTGTGAATAGTTAAAGAACAACTTAAAGCCCAGAAGTATGTCAAACACCATTAGATTAGCAGGTGCTATTAAACCCCTCTTCTGCCATAAAAACAGCCAGAGAAAATAGCAGCTTGCCCAAGGCAACATGCCATATCAAACACCACAGCCGCGGAGACAGATGAAGGATCTAAGGGACTGTATGGCTCCAGTAGGCACAGCAACAGAGTAGGGAAGCAGAGAACTTGCTGGGCCAAACCTAGTGGAGATAGGCTTTCAAGTCATGAGGAAGAAAATTGCTTCTTTCAATGTTCAGGAATTTATGGGCAGTGGGGGAGGAAAGCAGAGGAAAATAAGCCATTTTCATCCTCCCAATGCAACTGTTCTGCAATTTTTGTAGTAGTGTTGTCCTAATTACAAAAATGGTTATCACTAACAGAAGAAAAATATTAGTGACATAATATGCACAATAATACATATGATATACAGTATAACTGTGTCTACTTATAGTTTATTATCAGTTTTAACTGATTTGACCTAGAATGTGATTTCAAGCTATACAGTTTCGTCAATAAATAAATTGAAAGCAAGCAAGGCAAGCTCTGCAGTGAAAAATAATACCCTATACATTGATATATATGGAAGAAAGGCAAGTTCTTAACGTTCACAAAACATTCTTCAGGTCTATAAAACTTTACATCTAACACAGTTAAACTGCTTCTTGGTATCATTCACTGTTATTACTTATACTTTATTATGACTGCTTTTTCTTACTGAAAGAAACCCTCCGTGCTTTTTACTAACAGTAAAATAGAGTTCTACCATTTCAACCATATCCATGTGTCTATCAATAAAATACTAAAATCATAATGAAACTTGACCTCATGGTCTGCACTGTTTGCTAAATATATCAAAATAGGAAGAATTGTTGCTAGAGTAATTTGACTTCACTAGACTAAAGTCAGTATGAAAGAAAATTAGTATTCTTTTTCTAGGACCTAATCTAGTTGTCTTCAGCAGAGATTTATCCTCAATCAGGTATACTCAAGTGTTGCAATCAACCAGGCCACAGACGTTCTTCCTTGTGTACTGATGTATTTTCACTTAAGGAAGAATCTACAACAGGTAATTTTCAAACAGGCTAGTAAAAAGTTCAAGCTTTTTAACTACAATTAAAGGAGGTAAAAGTAAAAATAACTCTCTTACCCTTAACTTCCCCCAGGCAGATACCTGCTTCCCTGTCAGTTCATAAATGAGACTGTACACTTTCATTTTACACTCTGGGAAAAATTGAGATGAAATACCCTATCTCTAACCTATGCAAGAGGAAAGAATAAAAACAAACAAACAAACAAACACCCATGTAAGAGGAAAATCTGAACACCTGCCACAGTATTATTCCTTACAATCCATTTCCAAACCATGAACATTTGTATGCCCTTTCAAGCTATGGGAGTCATTGGATTCATACAAATCCATTGGAGGTTCAGTCAAAGCACTGGTTAAGACTGAAGACTGAAGGATTCTGTATCCAAAGGCCAGATCTTCTGTTTTGCTGAAAGCAAAGGAATGCGCTGAAAAATAAGTCAAAACCTATGCTGTATGATGCCCCGCATGTGAGGCAGTCAAAAAGTTTGCAAGCCAAATTCACAACTGGCAGCATTAGTGAGGTCCTTGGCAAACATCTTGCAGCTCTGAAGGACACCTGACTTTATGAGCCCTTAAATCAAAACACTAACTAGTAGGAGTTTTCTACAGATTTGTCTTGCAACCGATTGCCGAGATGAGCTTCAGCTTAAGTACATTAAGACATACCCACTCACCAAGCTTTTTTGTGTATGGATTTTCCTCTATTTAACAAGGAGTCCATCTTATGCCTCAGTCTTTATCTGCTCTATAATTTATCTCAAAAATATACCTGTTATCCACAAACAACATTCTTCTGAAATACACCTTTACTGTGGGCCTGCTCCAGAGAGAGAACCAGTTTGAGATCTTTGATTCCCTAAAAAGCAGCACTGCAGGGCTCTCTGATGCAACATCTGTCCTGCAGTCTCTGCAATGGCCTTGCAAACATTACAAGCAGCAACACACTGAAGGAAAGTCAAATGGTGAGGCCCTAACTGCCTCAGGTGAGCTTAGACTTTTTAGGAAGCCACTGCTAGAATGAAGCATTGGTGCTTTACACGTCTATCAGCTAACCAAAATAGCCATGTTGAAAGCACATTCATTAACACTACATGTCATTAGATTTCCACATTTCCCTTTAAAGATATTTTCTGTTAAAATTGGATGGATTACTAAAACTATATGATCCATGTCACACTCAACAGTTTTTATTTACAGTCTTTATTTTCATTGCCTTGCTGGTGCTTTTTGCGAATGCATAAGTACACTTGGGACTCTCAGAAATCAGCACAGAGTTGTGCTGCTTACTCTTCTGCACCAGTGTGTGGGAAACTTGCTCTTTGACACTGGCACGTTCCAAGTCTGTCAAGGTCTACTGAACACCACAGGACACCCTACAGACACTTGACCTCATAGGGGCACCCTGACACTTAGCTATTCTGTCTGCTGGTCACGCTGTACAAACTGGTAATTCACTGCCATCTCCTGGCAAACTACTATTCAAGAGTATCTGTACAGACTGAAATAAAGCATTGACACAGATGGTACCTAAAATCAGCCTGATTAGAGAGAAATCACATTTAAAACTACAAGAGCACTTAATATAAAAGTGGCAGCAAAAGAAGCATCCAAAAGTCCTGCAAGGAACCCACAGACTCTCCATCCCTTTCCTTCCCTCCCCAAATTAACCAACATTTCTAGAGAACTTCAGGCTTGCGCCTGAAGAGAGCTTCCAGTTTACACAGGAATCTCATGAGAACAGCAGTTCACGAGAGGGTTATTATGTCCACACCGTAACACACAATAGGAGGAATAGTATCCAATTAGCATCCCATCTTAAAGCTTTTCTGTTAGAAAAAAATAACAGAAGACTTAAGAAAACCCTGAAACCACAGTTAGCTTATAGCAACTTTTTAGACATCTTACTCATTTGCCTACAGCAAAAGTGTTTTTCTGCTACTTTAGGGGAAGCCAGCACCTGAAAAATTCACATGAACTCTTATACTGAATCTGATGTGCTTTCTCCAAAAGGAAATTCAAAATTCTCCAGATTACTTCCAGAGAAACAAAGTGACTGAAAAAAATTCTAAGCAAAACTGCCTTAATAATATAGGATGATTGTGCCTTAATAATATAGGATGATTGTGAGTACACATAAACTTGCCTAGCTGGTTTATTTTAGGCAGAGAGGATGAAACTGAGTAAAGGACCTCTGATTAAATTACCTTACAAAATGAAGCCGGTAGCCATCCAGGCGGCATTTAAGCATTGCTGTAAAGCCATCTTCACACTGTTTGCCTTTTGCAACTTGGTACTGGATCAATTCATATGATCAAAACGAATACTGAGTCTCACGATAATACAAGCACATACATTCTTCCTCTAATTTGTTTGTACCTTTACGGATCACTGTGTAGATGTTTCTACTTGTTGTGTTCTACGATGGGGTCTCAAACCCTCTTCCTCACGTCACTCTCCCATTCTTTTGCCCTAGGACTGCCAAATCAGGCTGATGCAAGAAACCTTTTCACTCTTCCCAAGCGAAGGGCTACTTTTGAACTATTCCATTTACACAGCTATGAATTAGCGTACTGGTCCCAAGTGCAACTTTTATTTTTATTCCTGCCTGCAAAATTTACACCCGACATTCAGTTTTGAAATCCACCCCAAGTTCTGAAGCTTCTGAAGGACCTTTCATTTCTCCATAGCTTTAAGCAATACAGGAACATTAGTGCAGTTACTAAGAAGTCAAAGCTTAATGCTGACAAAAACACTGTTTAGTCCTCTCCTTTTCTCAAGCCACCCTAACGCAGACTTAAAGGTGCCGTACAGATGAAAAACTTACTATTCCAAAGTGCCATCATTATAGAACAACTGGATCAATCAATGCCAGTAACAGCTACCACTTGACTGATTAGACTTCCCAGACCGATTTATCTAGCAACCTTGACAAAAATACCGATTTTTCTCCATTTCTTCAAGGCATTAAGGAACTACATTTTCAAGAATGCGATTCAGCACATACTGTCCTCAAGTTTGTCCATCTTATCTGAGTACAAAGACTAATCAGTCCCAGTTCTTCCAAGGCATGCACTAATAAAATACCCTGTGAGCACCTTAGGGCGGGTGATGACCAAGTGGAAACACCTTTTGCCACCATTGCCATTCCTCTTCATCTAGCACTTTGAAAGGATTAGCTTTCTTTAAACATTTTAAAGCCTCAATAATTTTGCCATTTCTGTTAACTATTGCTTCTTTTGCTTTTTTCTTACTGTGGAATTAGCAGAGGGAAAGGATCTCCGTCTGCCATTAAAATGACATTACTGCTGACAAGCTATGTTGTTAGGATGTGTTTAGTATTTGGCTTTGCTGATTGACAATTTGTGGCCACTGGGGGTTGGAATGTCAAATTTCACTACCTCAATTAAACAGTGAACATCTTCAAAAAGAAGGTAACTAAAATCAATTGCAAGTTCAGCTGAGGTCCTGGCATTCCGTTTCACTAAGAATTTATTCACTCCACATCTCAAATCTGTACCTGGGCTCCTCTTCCAACCTTTTCAAGAAAAGCAACCTCCAGAAGTAAGAGGTATTTAAGTTCAGTTTGTCTTGTATTTAAAGCAGGACCTACCGCTACTGGCAGACCACAGATAGACACAGCTAGAAAAGTCTATAGTCAGTGCTACCTTTTAAAAAATGGTCTACAGCTACAGAATTCGTCCCCTTCCATTTCGACAGCAGGAGAACCAGATAAGGTAATATGTAAGATCAAATGAGCAGTAGAACAGGCATGATGAGTAAGCACTTAAATCTTTTGCCAGCTTTAAAACCACTGGCTACATTTACCCCACCCCTCAGACTCTCCTCCCCTTACCTGAACTTGCTCACAAACTGGTGGTATAACGCAGGAACTTGTTGAGAGTAGGCTGGCAATGGTGGTTTTCAAAGTCACACCTGTTGCTATTCTCAAAGCCTGTAACTTCTTCACTGAAAATCCATAAGGAGAACTCTGGAATCAACTAAGCATGATGTTTTAAGAACAAGATGTGCCAATTATACTTCAAAAGCTTAAATAACTTACAGAAGCTGCTCAATGCAAGTATTTATTCACATGCAATATGGAATTAACTAGTTACAAAGCAAGATCTTTCACGCTGCTAAGCGTTGCTACTTACACTCAGGAGTGTATTGAATGCTACTGATTTGAGGCCTAGATGAAAATTTTTCAGCTCTCTCTCCATAATCAGATGCAATATAACTAGGGGCAATACAAGTTTCAGTTACCAGTTAATCCTCTAATCAATATTTAATATAAATAGTTTAGTCTCAAATGTATGTTCAAAGATGAAGTACTGACACCATCAAGGAATCTCTTTATCTTGCAATTCAGTAAGATGGGTACCACTTTATGACATAAGAAACTTCTGCGCAAGCCTAACACCATCATATATACTGTTTAAGAAAAAAAATGTAAGGTCAATTAGAACTAGACTGAACTGATTTTATTTCCTTCCAAAAAGAATAGACACTAATTTAACTGTATACAGAATTTAATTTAACTATAACTATACAAGTTTCAGTATATTGTCCTGTTCAAGAACTGCTTATATTAAAAAAAAAAAAAAAAAAAAAAAAAAAATACTGCCAAAATTCTAATGCATACTTTACAATTAAATGTTCCATCTTTCTTTCTACCCCTAATAACCTCAGACTAGAGCTACAGTGTTCAGATTAGCTTATGTACGGATGAAAATTCCCTTGGTCTTAAGTGTAGTTTCGTTATTACCCATGTTTTTTCCACTACCACCAAAACTGGACTCAAAAGTAAGTTTCATGGTATTAGCAATGAAAAGTTTGATGAACCTTGTAAGAACAGAATTCAGAAAAGGATTAACAACAGTTTTTACTATATTAAAATGTCACATCCCTCTAAAAAATAATACTTATGCATTTCTGTGCATATTCTTATGTTTATTAATCTGTCACATTTTACTATAGTATCTGCAAATTTCTTACTTTGAACACTTGAACAAATGAGTAGTAACCACTTTTAGTTAGACCATCAAAATTCCATGAAGTTCTCTGAGAACTCTGAGTTCCTGTTTTGAAGTAAAAGGTGTCCAACGAGGTTCCAAGAATTTTCATCATTATACTCGGTCAAACAAGTTAGCCAAAAGAAAAAAACAATTTTCTTTTTTTCTGGTACGACCACTCAAACCCTACCGTTCCCCGTTTTCTATTGTTATTGCATTTAAACCTCCAAGATTCCTTACCTTGACTAAACAAAGGTGCCCATTTAGTTATTTACTGTACTGTTTTACCTAGTTGCTGTCCAGGCACAGTGAAAACTCCGCACTACACTGCCAGGTCTCCAAATCCACCATTCCAGTTATTGGAAGTCTAGGTCACTGAAAAAACAGAATTACAGTCAGCAATTCTGTTTAGGTATACCACCTGACGTGGCATTATGTAATTTCATCACAAATCATTGTAATTGAATGCAAAGTAAAGGAAACTTGAGTTTATTTAGCTTCCAATTTCTGGGAGGTCAAGAGGAACTAGGACTGCTCTGGACAACAAAAGAAAATAGACTGTGCTTACAGATCATTTTCTGCCATATTCTTTCTTTAGGACCACTGTTTTATTGTTGCCCTTTCTATTACATGGGATGTACATATTATCAGGTGTTAATAAAAGGTCAGTGCCTGTACAATACATTCTACAACTGAGCACCACTTTCCGTAACTGAACAGGCAAAGAAATTACACTGAACATCAGCATCTGGCAGTATTTCTCCAAAAAAAGTGACTAAAATGGGTTTAAATTGATTAACACTATTAAATCACATCTAATATTTGATACTACATGATTTCATTACAGCTATACGATACAATTATACAAAATGTGTTAACATCAAAGAATACAACCAAAATTAAGATAGCAAACAAAACCTATATAACTTTTTTTCTTTACAGGAAAATACTTTTGAAGTATGCATGTAACTGCCCATTCTTTTAAAGAAAATCTACCGCAAGCAAAGTTATCAACCTCCAGAAAAATCACACATAGCATTACTACGCATATCCCCAAAAAGTGTACAATATGCACACTTGGAAAATACAAAATTAAAAAAATCGTAAGCAACAGGTGAGCTTCATATTTATAAGAACGTGAAAAGAAGTCCAATTTTAGCACTGTTGTATAAAGAATTGTCTTTTTTGATGCGAGTTCATGAACTGACCCCTCCAGTTGAGGCCACTTTACAAAACACCGTGTTCTTGAAACGGGATTACAGAGCAAGGTAGAGCATCTTAGCAATGTCACCTTAAAGTTTTTTTTTGTGGGTTTTTTTTTTTGCTTTTTATTTACTACTTATCAAAACACGTCCTTTAGGTTTGTAGGGTTCTTTTTTTAAAATTCTTTCCTAGAAACAATATACAAAGGGGAGGCATATTTATTTCCAATTCATACTCCTGTAAGATGCTTTGAGTTCAAGAACTTTCTCCTCCAACTTTCACTGGTTGTTTTTGGCCTTAGCATGTGTTAAGATGTGAGATTTCAGGTTAGTTGATTGCGCAAACTTCTTATTGCAGCCATCGAATGGGCAAACATAGGGCCTGTCGCCAGTATGAATTCGCACATGTGTGCGTAAATTGAAGTCCAGTGAAAAACGCTTTCCACATCCTTCAAACGTACACTGTTGAAAGGAAAACACATAATCCATTAGTTAACAAAACAGTACTCATTTCAGTCATTGATTAGAACCATATTCCTCTTTAAATCACTAGACTGCACAAAACATGAAGCTAGATGCTGAAGATTAATATAGGTGAAGCTGTGGGCATCACTTGTAAACTGCATTAAAAAATAAAATTAATACTTCACAGTGTTTTACCACAGCAGTGTACCTATTTTCAAATGCTTTCACTAAAACCACCTTCTCTGCACCTGAAACAGTATTTTGCTATGCTGTAGTAGAAAACAGAAACAGTGTTTCACATCAGAATTTCCCCCTTTCAGTGATAACTGCAAAGATTTGCTCATTTTACCAGCTTACTTTTAAGATGGGCTTGGAATACAAAGGGCAGCATGTTTATCGGCAAATACTTATATTTACCACACAGCAGATCCAGCACACACATCTAAGTGAATGCCTGAGGACTGCAAATCAAGTTTCTGAAATAATTTATTTAACCATAAATAAATAAATAAAATCAACAAAAACTAACGTATCTTAACTATGAATACCTGTAAAGAAGATTTATAAGGAGTATCATATGAAGTAGGCAGGGGACCTCTGGTGGCAGAAGCTCATGTGACTTGATATGAATGGAAAGAGATTCAGTGACTACCATCATTTTGCTGAAAACTGATTAATACCCACTACTGAAAATTAGTGTCATGAGTCAACTGAGCCAACAGCTACAAGTCTCAGTTGCCCACAAGTGCTAAGTTGAAAAGATGATGAGAAGAAAGAGACATTTTCCTTAATCAGTAGTAACTGCAGACTTTGTTTTTAAAGTGGGTAACTTTACATTATATTTTGGAAGGTATCTCCCATGTACATACAATTTGCTAATTTCTAACAAAAGCCCAGGGAAATAGTTAAACGATAGCCTAATTAGCTTAAGGGCACTTCCCATTTTTTAAGGTGATGGTTCAGTGCCTCACCTGATTTTAGAAAAAACATAGTATTCCCAAAATCATATGGAAGCTAGGTTACAGTTACAGTTTACACATTTTCACCAAATAAATTGTGGTACTTAAGCCTGGAGGTTAACAGTACCTGAAAGGGTTTCTCTCCAGTATGAACTAGCTGATGTCGCTTTAGTTTTGAGCTCTCCACAAAGGCCTTGCCACATTCTGCACATACGTGTACTCGAGGGCCATGAGTGTGCAGATGCTTCCTCATGGCAGAGTTGTCCCTGAACATCTTTGTGCAGCCCTTAAAAAGAACAGTGAAACTCAATTAGTAGATAAGCTAGTTCTGATAAAAAAGGTTTTATCTGCTAGAGTACAGGCATTTAAAATGCTTTTATATCCTGAATACTTTCTTAAAAGTTGGCCCTGAAAAGGAGACCCCTTACATTTATTTTAAAAAAGCAATAGCAAGAAAACTAATCATTTGAAAAGCTGACAAAAAAACCCCACAATCTCAAACAAAAAACCCCCAAGCCCCTCTCTTCACTTAGTATTATTAACCATGTGCAGTCAAATGAATAATAGGACAGTCTCATGGAGAAGATGCAGCTCTGAAAGAAGCAAATGAATAAACCAAACAAAAGCACTTACAGTTTCAGGGGAAAAAACAGACAAAACAAACAAAAGACAGAATGATAGTTCATGGATACCTATGGTATATACACTTCAGTGTGCTATATTCTGAGTACTACAATATGCAATATAGTCTCTAATATACCACAGATTATTCTCTAGTACCAATTTGTATGTGCACCACTCCATCTCCCAACATTCTGTCCTCTTCCTTCTCTGCCCTTCTCATTCCTGAGAAGAAATGGAGCAAGAGGGTTTCCAGCACATAACAGCTTACAGAAACTACCTTGTCCAAACTGGCAGCAGCAGATTGATCACTACCACCTTGAGGTATAAAGAGATTGCCACTGCTTCTACAGTTTAAACCTACAAAGTGACACTGGGCAACTGAATAAGATAGGAGAATCTCTGAGTTAGTGCCAACTCAACCTAAAAGCAAAAGATACTCACATTAACTCAGGTACAGCCATTACAGTTGGAAGTCTTAATCTGGGGTTCATGCTGCATTGACACAGAATTACTACTTTTGATTCCAGAGTACACTTAAGCCAGAAGTGACCTGGGGCTCTCTTTCCCTTATCTTTCTATACCTTTTTTTCACCTTTTAGTGACAATCAATAGACATCTATCGTATGTTTTATAAATGTCTTCCTCAAGGTTCAAAATCCCTCATAAAATCCTGTTAACAACCGTAAATTCTATCTGTACTCCCAAATGATGCTGTTTAAACTTACATTAAACTAGTCTACCAACATCACTATGTTATGAGCTATAAAATTCAACAACAGAACCTAAAGGAACATTAAACTGCTAATCTTAAGTTCTGCAGGCTTCCTCTTTGGAAATTATTTTTTTCAAAACTAATAACCACATTTAAATATGCCTTATTTCTTAAAAAAGGGGGAAATGCCACTTTCAGGAAGAGTTCTCTCTTCAGGCACTAGAGTTTCTCTGGCTAATTTAATAACTGTTGTGCCATCATTCACTGCACATAACAGAATTGGGTGGGGCAAAGCAGCACCAAAATAAACATACCATCAATTTTTTTTGCATTTATTTCAAAGTCCCTGCTTGCCTCTGAGAGGACCAGTTACATCTTCTACAATATTTTTTCTTCTTTAAACTGAAGTAATAAATGAACAAAGCCTAGAAACACTAGAAGAGAGAAAATGGAAGGACAGAATATTCTTTTTTTTTCCCTTGTTCAGATGAAGTTGAAGCTATGAGAAAGTAAATCAAAGAAATGAAGGCAGCATTCCTCAGTATTATAAGGAGTAACTGTTCCTGTATCTCCACATACTATACTACACTACAATAAAAACATGACACTTGTAGAATGTGAAGAATTGGAAATCAATATAAGCACAAAGAGGAATCCAGCAAATTCCTTAGACTATGCCTGTCAGAAAGAAGCCTTCTATTCATGCTCTCTAATGTGTACTATTAGCTATCTGCCCTGATTATTTGCTAGGCTCACACTTATCTAGACCAGAAGTCAGCAAGATTGTATTTGTCTTTTTTTGTTACAGACTAAGTCAGCTAACAGAAGCTCTACAAAAGCTGGATAATGCAGTAAAGCTAGATGCTACCAATCTGGGTGACTGGCAACATTTATTCAAGACAGAGGCCTCCCCACTCCCAGTGGGTCAGAATCACATCTCCAAGATGCCTCTCTCTTTTTCCAAGACAATGCACCTTCCAGCTCTGTGGAATGTAATTCAAAGTCTTCCAATAATGCTGACTTTGGCATCTGCACCATAAATTGCTGATTCCTGATCTAGACTCCAAATCTGTCATAGTTTCCAAGCAAGGATATATAGATCTTAGGAACGTACTTTGAACAGCTTTCAGAACATTCTTTCAAGTATGTATTCTTGGGTGGCAGGAAATCACAACAGTAAAACCAGCATGTTAGGGACTGTGCATCATGGTTACCAGAAGATTAGGGATGCACTAACCTTAAGACAAGGAATGGGAATAATATATTATTCAGTGAAAGGTTTTTAAGGAAGCCTCTAAAGAATAATAACTAAAATACAGTTAACTGAGCGTAGTCTATTAACAGTAAGATACTTTAGTTATTCATTCTCATGAGAAAACATCAATACAAAATTCTGGTACAGAATACAAATTACTACCTACTCAGAAGCTGAGCACTTCACTTACTTTGTGAGGACAAGCTATCGTTCGTGGAGCATCATCTTCTTTAATTTTTCTTGGTTTCATTCTTAAAGATAAAAAACAAAAAAAATTAGTAGAAAAACATTAGTAGACAGCTCTTCTCCTGTAACTGCCTACATAATGCACACATTTATTCAATAGTATTACGTGCATCAATAGTACTCAGTTTAATATTTTCAAAACCTTCATAATAATATTAACAGTATAATTTGGCATTTGGAAAGTTCAGCTTTTCCAGAAGGACCTCTCAAATACAGAATAAGACATTTAATACTACCTTCCTAGTCCTTTGAGTATGTGGAAATAGAAGGTTTTTTCCTGACTTACACTAATTATAATTAGGAGGTTTTCTCTGAAAACTCAATTTTTGTTGTGCCAGTACCCCTGTGGCCTATTTATCTTTACTTCCTCTCTATCCCTGCACCAGGACATGAAGGACAGAGTAGCCTCAATCATTTTCACCACACAAGACTTCAGAAGAAAACCCTACAGATGCAGGGAAGGCAGGCAAGTTGTAGAATCTACATAGACAACGTAGACATCCGTTACAACAACAGAAACTGCAATTATTCTTAGTTTAAGCTACTGTACACATGGATTCCACTCTTGGCAACTGACAAGCAATCACCTATTTACTCTTTCTTCGTCACTGATAGGGATCTTCACCACTGCTTTATAGGCGCCATTAGTCTCCATTGACTACATAAGGAGCCCAGCAAGCTATTACTTGCATGCGTTAGGTGTTTCAAATACAGTGAGACTCCTTGTAGAAAACAATGTTAGAACAGTCCTGCTATAACAACCACCTGTCTGAATGTCAGAGAAGAGTCAGCTGTGTGGACACTATTCCAGGGAAGTGCACTGCACTTCTACCTACATTTATTTCTCAAACCTGTAGTGCTGTCTTCTAAAAAATAAAATAAACAAAAGGCTTATCTCCACCTTATGGTGGAGGTAGGTACCTGTAAATAAATGCACCTTATACCGCTGAAGATTCACTTAAATAAGCGATGAGATTTTGCACATGCCAAAACCTTGCTGTAGAAGGGGAGCTAGTCTGTTTATGTGAGTTCCTCAACAACTTTCCTGGTAATACAGTACAAGATAGTTCTGTATGACAAGATAGCTACGTATCATATCTGCAAGTTAAAAATGGAAGGTTTTCTGATGTACTCTCTAGTCTCAATTAAACAGAGATGAGTGGCTTGAATTTAACAAAAGAGTTAGAATTTCAGGATCACTATTCTTAACATTAAGAAGCAGAGGAGTCTGTTGCTATCCAAGACAGTTTTAATCCCCGTGAGTTCAGTTCCTGGAAACAGATATGGAAGAACAGGGCTGGGGGAAGAGATTTCCAAGTAGTGCATACATGTTTTGGTTGGTTTTTTTTTTTACATGCATTTTTAATAATTGATCTGAGACTGGCTAAACAGCAACTTTTAAACATTCAAAACAACTCCCAAGAACTGTAGGGAAAATAAGCTAAAATTCTTCCAATTTGACTGCATAAGCATTTGTTTCTTTGCAGGCAGGGTCCAGTCTTCTTTAGTACTGTCACATTCTTATGTGTATGGCTGAAATCTGCTGTTTCACCTGCCTCCTTCATGTGGACAGGTGAGAGAGGACAGCAACAGAAGGCTTTGTGAGGCTGAATTAAGGCAAGAGCAGTAAAAAAACCTCTCAGAGAGGTCCTGAGGACTGGATCCAGGAAAATCTCCTTACAACTGCCAGTGGAGTCTTATGTGATGGAGAAGTCTCCTTTGGCTCTGTGGGCTATCATTTGTCCCTTGAACAATCTGACTCCTCTCAGTATTGCAGACGTAGCACAGTTCAAGTGATCACATACAGACTAAAGCACTTGACATTTAGCCACTTCACAGACACAACATTAAAACCCAAGGATTTAGAGGCTGCATTTGTTCTTTTCTCTAAATGGACACTTAGGAAACTCCTTCTGGCTCAGCACCTCCAGACTACACTGAATATGTACAGTGCTAACTGAAGAACACGCCAGTCTCCTGCAGGGTTAAAAATACAGATGTGACAAAAAAATATGGAAGCTGGAGAGTATCACATCCAACAATCTCCCCATTTACAGATACTAACAGCTCCTAGAGGATGGGTGTGAGGTATTTGTGTAGACAAAGCTCCTCTTGCACCATCACCAGCAGCATACCTAAACATTTCATCAATTTAAGGGCAGAAACATCCTGAACTGTATCTGTTCCTGTAGACCAGCCCTTTATTATCTTAATCTTCCTGATAACTTCTCTTTTTTCAAGATTACAGACCAATTTAGATGACCTTATTGATTAGATTTAATTTATATAATCCAATTGGAATACAGAATGGTGTGCTGTTTAGTTTACATAGCCTCTTTGAGTAAAGTATTAAATACCTAAATCCAAACAAGTGTTTGGGATTAACCAACTACACTCTCAGTGAGGTTCTGGACTGATAGTCCTACAGGTACTGAGGCTATAGGAAAACACACACACAAAAGCTTTCTCACAGTACCCCTACAGACAGCATTCAACTAGCCTTTGCATGGGATTCTCCTTATTAGTCTCTACAATTTTTACAAAAGGAAAAGGCACAGAGATGAGTGACTGTTATGCCAAAATGGACACACAGAGAAGAATGCTCTGACAAGACGGGACATGAGAGAACATACTGCCAGGGTTTAATGCCATTAGAGATCAAACAACCTCAGGGGACAAAGCTGGTGCCAAAAAACACCTCCTTTACTTCTAACTCTATCAACTTGTTAAATGTTGGCTGAGTCATTCCCCCAGAAAAAAAAAAAAAAAAAAAAAGACAAAGAGCAAAAAACTCCTAGGCCCAAGATCTGTGTCAGTGACATCATCAGAATGAGTAAAATCACTATTGTTCTGAAGTCTTAACTGACCACCTGTAAAGGGAGAGACTAGACACAAGAGATGTGGTAAATAGCTTTAGTGGGCAGCGCCTGCATTTTTTACACTTGGCGTAAGATCCCACTGATCACTGTGTTAAATCCTATTTGTAACTCTTGTGTCTTGCCTCTGGTATTAAGTCAATCTTTAAGAAAGAAATGCTACAACAGTGTCATCTGTGACAGGCTGCTGAAGTAGAGTGAGAAGGTAAACATCCTGGGCAGTGTAGTCAGAAAACTTCTACATCAGTGTAGTCGGGAAGTTTGAAGAACTAATCGCAGCTGAACTGGATGGTTAGACATGGGACAGACTGGAGCTTCGACATACACCGTACATTTTTCAGTTCAGTGTCTGAGCAGGCACGTAACATTATGAGTGTCCATTCTGGAATAAGCTGACTTTTTCATTTTCAAGCTTTGTTTCTAAAGTGAGGAGTTATCAGCCCAGCAGTCTACTTGAACGTATAAACATTTAGTCCCTATTGACTACAAAATGACGATAAAGTTTAGCTAATAAAGGGGCAGATTTTAAATCTTTTCATTTCTCCTGGAAGTATGGAAAGTGGGCAACTTAAGCTTAAAATGAGGAAGAAGACTGTGTAGAAGCACAGGGTTCACAGGCAACCAAGCTATTCAACAAAACAGAAGCAGACACTTCCAACAGGAAGAGGTGGCAAACAGTGTCCAGGTTGTATCTCAGTGCCACAGGCAGCAAAAAGCTGTTGGGCCTTTCATACACTTGGATTGAAGGCATGAGGGCACGTACACCACAGGCACAGCTATAACAGATCATTTTGTCCAAAATGTTGTGTTGCTCACAAGGCTGTGGAATCCATATAAACAATCACTTGAAGAATTTAAAGACTTACATATTCAAATGTATTAGAAAAAAGATTTTGGTCTTACTTTAAAATTAACTTTCTGCAAAAGGAGACCAGACTAGAACCTGGGCTGTTGATCTTAAATTACACTGTTGAAGGTAGCTCTTGCTGGTGGTTATAGACTTTTGGCTCCCACCCAGTAGAGCATCTCTACAGCTCCGTCCAAGTTTTCTTAGCCTGAAACATTAACCAAAACCAGAACTCTAACACATACCACTACTTAAAACAACTACAGACACACACATTAATACCTGGGTGGAACTTTTGCAACAGCTGCCTTTGCAGAAAGTCAATTTACATGACAAGACCAGAATTTTCATTTCTGCAGTGAGTTCATATGGGCCATGCCTAGTAGTAGCAACTGCAGACCAGCTAACTGTGAAAAAACAGCAAGTGTACCTTTTGGATCAAGGCAGTGGGACACTGTGATTAAAGTCCAAGTCTTTTAACTTGTATTGGGGGGGGGGGTGGGGGCGTGGAGGGACAGAATGGGGGACAGCAGCAGGAAGGTGTGCAACCCAATAGCTTCACAGATGAGCTCCATAAAAGCACACTCTCTTATCCATGCATAAAGATTGAGTGAAATCACAGGTATTAAACCACTCAGTACCTCAAAATAAAGCAACCAACTCTGTAACTGTGCAATATCAAGAAGTAACAGCTAACTACCTCCTTTCATCTACCCAGCTGAGCTGAAAGAATGGTACTTTGACAGAACCAATCCCCACCCCAAACTTCTGTCAATCTCTACAACCTGTTGTCTTGTAGATAGATCCAATTTTAAAAGTTAGCCACAGAAACAGTGTCAGGGCTAGGAATAAAGAAAATCCGTAAGTCAAAAAACAAATAACAGTATAGAACTTCCCCTTTGTTCCATCATCTCACTTTTTTGCCTCTTAAATTTTTGTGCTCTCGCATCCTTTCTTTTCACTCTATACTTAAATCTGACCTAAACAGCATTACTCTCTCTCAGGCACTCCTTCGACACATCCTAGAGGTCTCTGATGACCATCAGTGGTATTCATCTCTGCTGATGACTGCATCATTAAGAATAGTTAGAAGAAGAGAAAATTAGTCTGTATCATCAGCATCACTGCCACTTCTGATCTGCTCTCTCACTCTGCCATTCCCCTTGTACTGCCCTGCTGAGGCAGAAACAACATGAGCCTCATGGCCCTATGCTGCTGCAAGAATTCATTTGTGCTGAAGAACTCCTGAAACTGGCTAGACTGGCTTTTGGATAAATGGACAAAAGGGGAGCAGCACAAGGTGTCCTAGGAATCTATCTGCAACCAAAGAGCCCACAGCCAGTGCCTTACCATGCTTTGGTCACAGTTAGGTAGGAAAATGTCTTAAAAGGAAAAAGTTCTCTTCCACTCCAAGATTCTGGCAAAAATAATTACTAGTTTTGTCCCAGTTATGAAGAATATTACATGTGTAAACAGAGAGAGTGACCTTTGCAGTGTGGTACAGAGCAAAAGACTTCCCCTCCCCTAGAAGAACACTTTGTGTAAAGCAATTGTCAGTTTACTGCACTTTAAGCTTCTCTGTAACAAGAGCAAAACTAGTACAAAAGCATACACCTTATAAAGAGCCCTAAATCATAAATCTAGGTGACTATAACGCTTTGTCACTTTTAAGAAAGGTGTCCAATTTCAAACTCTTATGCAGTTTCCTCTTCTTTGTTTTCTGTCCATTTTGGAAAGTGGATAGAAAGGAAGGGCAGTCCTCACAGTGGCTCTCCTTCAGAAAAGGTACTAAGAACAGAAGGTAAAGCCATGGAGAGTAAAGTTTTTACCACTAGGACCCATTACTGTGCCAATTTCCCAGCTATAGCATACTCCCCTCTTATTTCTTAGTTTTACTGATGTCTCTATTCTGCTTGCTTTAGCCAGTTCAGTCATGTATCTGTCTGGAGGGTGAGAGGGAGGGAGAAAAGTATCAGGGATATCCTTTTTAGTGGCTTTGTTTGAGGGAGTTTGCCATATGCACCAACTAGAAATGTCTGCTACTTCCCCAAGCTTTTATTACCAAGCAGTTATGACGTCTTCACAGCTAACTACAGAATTACTTGTAATCAATTTAGACTTGGATGAAACATTTCTTTCACTTCAAGGGATTTCCAGTGTGCCAGTCAAAGGTATAAAAATGGGAACAAGGTAATTTACTAGGTTTTATTTCTTTCTGAGCAGATCATTCACACCTAATATTTCACATTCTGATATGACTGCCTAAGAGAAATCCACAATTTTTTTTATTTCATTTTTAAAGCATACTAGAGAAAATGCATGAGTCCTACAATAGAACCAAATAATTTGTAAAAGGTGATAAATTGCCTAACCAGGTATATTTTATGGTCATTTCTCTATGTGTTACTGAACACATCTTAATGTTCTGACACAGCTTGTTTATTCACAGTGTTTTCAATAGTTTTAGAATGTATAAAAGCCTTTCCAGGAAAAAATATAAGAGTTCCCGTTAAAGGATCCGGATTCCTGCTACATGACTCAATGACAAATGCACTAAAAAAAGCAGCGAAAGACAATTGTATCACAAGAGACTGTAACTGCTCACACTGCTAGTGCCACCTAGCTGCTGAGCAGCAGTGGTGTCCCTTGCAGATACTGCAGTTTAAAAAAAAAAAAAAAATTAAGGGCTGCAGAGCTACAGAGGACTTCCAAGCATCAAGTCCACTCCTGCCTTACCTCTCACTAACCAGACCGTGATCACAACTCCAAAACCTTGCCTGAAATCTGTTACCACTCAAATTCAAGCTCTGCCTGTTTAAACTTAACCTCAGAACTTTCCTCCTAAGAATCAATGCAAATGCCTCAGTCAATTTACCCTTAATCAAAATAAGCTGCATGGTTATAAACAATGAATCTAGCCTGGTTTTGAGTAGCTGATTCCTACAGATGTGTAGTGAGATTCTTCCAACTGCCTTAATGAAAACAGGAAAGCAACCCAAAATAATTTGCTCTCAACTGCACAAAATACACTCAGCATACAATTTTACTAGCCAGTTCATGTCTCCTTAAATGTGGACTGTGCACAACTCTTTTTCAAAGTCATCGAAATACGAATTTGTTACTCTAAACCTTACTCACAGCACATGAAGCTACTTACTAATTTTAAAAGTAACAGTTTCAACTTCACATGCTGCCCAAAGTTTTCAGAATACAGCTACTGAGAATTTCAAAATTCTGGATTGTAAAGCAACCAGCAATGCTTGAAACTTTCAGAGAGAACTTTACACTAAATAAACACATTCTTTTAGCATGAACAACTGTATTCCTAGGACCTCTAAACCCAATTCCAGTACATGTAAACCCATTTTTTTCTTCCAGTTTGCCATGCAAGGTTTCTAGCAATATTGCACACACAGCAATCTAGATCAACAAGGCAAATGATCAATATAAAAATAGGTTTATAGATATCAGTGCTTGAATTCATATTATTAGCTAAAAGAAGTCCCTTCAATACGCTTCACTGCAAGAGGACCAAAACCTTAACAAGCAATATTCAAATTCCAATACACCCATCTTCTTCAGCCTCAGCTACACACAATCATTTAAGATCTAACATACAACTAACACAGTTTTCTTTTTCATTTTCCTTTTTTTAAGGCAAGAGCAAAAGTTTGACAGTCATCAATTCTGACCAAGAAATCAAAAAACCTTTCTTAAAAGATGCTTAAAGTTTTCACGTATCTACAATTAAGCTATCAGAACAATTCTTCATAGGTTTTGAGCAACTTGGGGATATTGCTAAAGGTGATGTCCCCCCAAGCTGCTTACTCTACCAACATACATTTGTCTTATGACTGACATAGATTACATTTTATCTGCTGTACAGAAATATATTAACAGAAAAGTGACTGTAGACATAGAACTCAATCCTTCCATTATCTGCTACAAATTCTAGCTCTAGAACTCCCTGGAACATTCTACCATGAATAAAAAAAAGTGGCAATTTTAAATTAGTGCCAGCTGCCACTACTTTCTCAACAGAAAACTTAACTAAAACCCAAAGATGCAGTACATTTTACAGTATTAAGAAATATAAAACAGATCGAATAGAAACAATCTGGTTATTTCAAGAAGCCCAAATCCTGGCAACCATTTCAAGTATTCAAACCAATGTGGAGAAAAATAATCAGTATTTGCATGAGGAATACCCTATGAGAAACTATTTAAACTTCCTAACAGAAGATAGCTATTCAATACTTAAATGTTTAATAGAACCAAAGGTTTCAGTATATTTTGAAATAACTGAGAATACCATTCTAAGCACATGATGAGCAGAAATGTGTAAGTAACATTTTAGAATTAGAACACTATGTACACTCAGAGTATCACTTAAACATTTCTTTCACAAAAAATTGTATTAACGTTTCAGCAGGTCTCAGAGGAACACATAACCACTTTGATCAACAATAGTAAAACAAGTAACCACAGTATCAATAGCTAGAACCACCCACCACTTTAGAAAAAACCCTATGTTCAGTTGTTTGTGATGTGTTTTTATACATTTTCCTGAAGCAGGGAGCAAGCCCTGCAAAACTATCTTACTAGGTGCCTTCAAAATCCATAGTTCTATGGCTCTACTGAAAATAATTGTGGGAAAAGGCTGTGCTGGCAATACTCTGGCACAAACACACTGAAGAGTAACAGAACAAGCTTGTAAAAAGCAGCAAGATCCAAGAGGTGAAACAAGCGTAGATGCACCCACTGGACACCAAGATCCACTTAACCAAGAAGCCAGACCAGAACTTGTCTCAACAGTCCCTGCCCTCTAGCAACTAGCTGAAAAACCCAGTGGTTAAAAAAAAAAAAAAAAGAAAAAAGAAAAAAGCGCACTTCTTCCTCTACTAGTTGACCCAGGAAGTAAGAGTAACAGCATCTGACCATCCACCTGCTCTAAGTTTCAGAATTGTGCAACAGAGCTCTGAAGAATAGCCAGCTGGTAACAAAATGAACATGAGCGTAGCTTCATACATACGTTTTGCTTTCAACATGCAAAAACTCCTAACAGCAGCTGCAGGAAGCTAACAGTTGTGCTCAATATTTGGACACACCAGCACGAACGCTGCCCATGCACTGACTGGAGGAGTACGCCTTTGGTCATTACAAGCACATGCAGACAAAGCAGGGGACCAAGTAAACGCTGCAAAGGCGACCGTAACGTCACCAGCTTCCCTGTGCCAAAGTAGACTTCTCCGGTGACCTCACGGTTGCCCTCTGGTGGCCACCGGCTGCCCTGAGCACTCGGTACCAGAGCCAGGAGCTCGGGGAGGGGAGGGGGGCGGGGGGAAGAGACACATGACACTTTCGGTACTCCGCAGTAGAACAGAGCTTCCCTCACTTCACCTCTATTTGAAAGTAAAAGTCACCTTGTAACTCAGGTCAATCTATTGATATGTAAACGCGGACAATTCTGATTCACTAGAGGAAATCCAAGCAGTAGTTACCAATTGTGAAACTGGAATTACCAGTGGCACTTGAAAGTGCAAGACACATGACTCTAGTAAAAAGAAGTTTGAGAACTAGAGCTTCAGAAGCAGGTGAAAAAGAACAGTAAGTGGCAAACTAAATGCTGTAGTCTAGCTTTCTTGTATTGAACAACCCGAATGCAGCATTCAGCTTATTAGATCCTTTGGTGCTGAAGAATCTAAGGCTACTCACATGAAACACACATTCTGTCATGTTAAAGATGCAGTCTATCAATGTATTTAGGTACTGTCTTACCCAACAGAACAAAGATCAGAAATCATTTAAGAAGTCACTGCTGAATATAAAACCCAGTTATTTTAACACAGCATCAGCTACTCTGCTCTGAATTAAGTCCCTTGTTTTAGAAGATGATTAAATGCAGTAATAAGCCAAACTAAATCTACTATTTATTTTGCCTAACAGTTTCATAATTAAACCAGTGAAAATAAAACCATTTTAGTTTTAAAATCCTTTCTTCCTACTTACCTAGCAAATTCAGCCAGTTGTTTGGGGTCCGAGAGGTCAATGCCGGGTATTCCACCAGGAGGAAGTTTCTTCCCTGTCATGTACTCTGAGTAATCTGGAGGAGAATTCTCTCCAATGATCTGCTCTTCCACCACTGTTTCATGGTCAATATCTTTTTTATCATCTGAAATACACAAAATACTGAATTCAATACATACTAAAGATCAAAACAACATGTAAGTTATTAGGCTGCATCTCAACACAAATTCACCATTGCTGCACACTTAAAAGAATACTTCCAGATTTCCACACTAACTGTATAGAGCAAAAAGACACCCATACAGTTACATCATGAAGAACACAGAAAGAACACAATGGGTGACAAAAAAAGCACAGAAGTTGCCTATCTACTTAAACACAAACAAATAAGGAAACTAGTAGAACAATCCTATGAATGCTGGCTGCATTTGAAAGATAATGCTCTCTTCCTGAAACAATGCCTAAATATTTAATTCCCTTAACCTCTCCAAGACTAACCTTCACTGTACCCACTTTGGATCTCAACAGCAGTAGGTAAAAAAGCAAGGCCATCAGAGGAGGGGCAGATACTTACCCTAAGACGTTAAGACTACTGATCTTTACTTCAGAGTCTTCAGACTCCCTTGACCTCCAACAGAAGTGTCATGGAGGGACAAGAAATTTAAAAATAACTGCTAGTGGGCTTTAGCACTTGCCCATAAAATTAATGGTTTTCAACACTTGCAGACAGGACTGAAAGAAAGCAAAAACCTAAATAGCGTGTCTCCCTCCCAAGGGGGCTTCTTCCTTCCATGTCAGAGGCCAGCATAAGCTCTTTCCCACTCTAGAACAGCAGATAGGGATCATTCAGAGCTTTGATCTGCACACCAGTTAAGACACTGCTATTTTATCTGCTCTAGAGCTCCTCCTATGCATTTGTGCTCAAGGACTGCAGTGAAATCAGGTGGAAGACCTGCTGTGCTGTCTACTCACATCCAGACCTTGGAACATGCCAAGACATAACGTTTTCTCTCTCCTCTTGCTATTTTATAACAGAAACCAGAGATGCACAAAGACAGAGAATGGAAACATCCACCTATGTTCCTCACTGCAGTGCTCACGCCAGCAGGAAGAAAGACACAGCACCTCGCCCTCCTGTTTTCCACCCTCAAATATACCTAGGACAACAGATGTGCATATGGTTGTAACTGCTCAGGTAAATGTTAATAAACTTGCCACTACACTACTTCTCCGACTCTGTGTATGGGGAGCAGATTCTGCAGATCACTTTATAGACAAGAGGCTTTACAAAAACAACAGGAAGTTTTATTTTACAGGTAGTGTTTAAGGAATGGAAATACAAGGTGGTAGGACAGAAATAGTATATCCCCAGTTTAAAAAAAAAAATAATATAGGAAAACATAAGGCACAAAACAAATGAAGCAACGTTTTTTTTCTTTTTTTTTTCCTAAACAGAAACATAGGAAATAACATTATTCATTACTCAGTGACTTTAGTTAGGAAGGAGAGGACAAGACATCTGCAAATAAAAGAAATATACTAAGGACAAATTTCTATTCAATTTGTAATGCCTGCTTTTAATGTTTGCCACTGAGCTATTTCTAGAAATGTTACTGCTAGTTTGGGGTTTAATCTGATCTACCAGATCAAATAGCAGTTCATGTATATGTTCCATGGTGAAAGAGGAAAATAGACTCCAACGCCGCAAAGAAAAAAGTGTTAATAAGAAAATACTATCTGCAGCATTAAACTGGAAATAAACTACAAAACTGACTATTGTGACAATTTTTTTTATTCTAATCTAGTTTTCCACTCACCACAGTACCTTTCAGTCTTTACCAGTGCTTTAAAGAAAGCAACTAGATCTTCCTTAAGCAAGGATTATATGTTAAGTTTCACAGCACCTGCAGGAGTTACAAATTCGAGTCAATAAATCTCCGATTTGGCAACAATTTGTTCTTAGAAACAGAAGCTTGAGAAAAGATATTTCGCAATGCCTACATAGGCAGAAAAGACATTATGAAGCTCAGAAGAGCACAGAACTTCTGGAAAGCTAAAAGTGACACCTTCTCCATGCTGTAGACTAGAATGATATCAGCTGCCTTCAATGTAGCCATTTCAACAGCTACCCAGAACTTCCACTTTGACTGTTTGATGACATTCATAACAGAAGTAAGTTTTCATTTCCTGCCTCAGATCAGACGCATGAGTCAACAGGGAAATTTTGTATACATTCCTTAAGATCATCTTTCCTTCCCTAGCATAAAGGCTCGCTATTACACAATGCTTTCTTGCCATTTGAGGGCCAAACTGAAAGCAAGCCAGCCTTCAGTGCCTTTACTTCCCAAAAGCCAGCCAACAGAAATCAATTCCACAGCTATTCAATTCCACAGGCTATTGGAGTAAAACATGAAAAACTATGAACATGTTGCTTTGATACAGTAGAAAATAAGAGAAAGTATCGCTTAATATATTGGCAGCTATGTGAAAATAAAAAGGAATCAAATCTTCCTATACCAAAAAACTGTATCTCTACAGCAGCACAAACCTGCAGTTTAAAAAGCTAATTTAAACCAGAACAACAACATACAAAACAGTTACCTTAAAGTGTTATATCAGGCTAACGTCCTTCAAGATAGAAGACCTGCTTCACACCAAAAGTCACATACTTTTTCAAAAGTAGCAGCAAACTTCAGTAGCTCTTTAGTATCCAGATCATCCTAGTTACAGACCTTCCTATGACATTATCAGCTCATTGGAAAAAACAAGACAAAAACACCACACAAAATAACTCCCACACACTTCTTTGGAAGATGTTTGGAAGAACTATACCGATGTTCTCTATGCCCAAATTTATCACAAGTTTATTTGGTATCCCCTACCAACCTCAACTAGACAGCTCAAAGTTTGGAGGCTAAAGTCCAAGCAAACTTTTACTAAGGCTGATAAGTTAACCAGTATCCTCATTGCAAACAGGGCAAGTTGACTGCTTGATGTTTTCTGCCTTCAAGCAAGTCCTGATGCCCACTACATCCAAATTACTTCCCCCTTTTCCTCTCATGAAGCATCAGAGGATCAAACATACTACATCCAAAGCAAAGCAAAGCAAAACACAGAGACACAACCCTGAAATTCTAGTGACACCTCTGGAGAAGTACAGTACAAATAAGGCATAGTAACTCCATGCAGTTTATGCCCACGTCAAACTAATGTGATGCCACCCATACAAGCTAAATACGGGCAGAGCCATGGAGCCAGTCAGGAAATTAACTGCTATATGCTATCTGATCTGCTTTGGTTTGTCCTTTAAAACTACCTGAGAGTACAGCAGACTCAAATATAAGGCATTTTGCTTAAGTGTGTATTTAGCACTGTTCTTACAGATCTAATGCAGCTTTCTGTAAGGAACTTGGAACAGGATTTTAGTCTGGTCTTCTGAAAGGTATTGAAGATCTGAATGCAAGTCAATCAGTTAATCACTTTATCTTCACAAAAACATGCACTACCAGTCACTGCAATAGCTATGTCCAGTATTAATCTATCTTATAAAGCTGTAAACTACCGATTTGTTAGAGATACCACAGATACCTCCCAACATCCTACTATGCCCAATTACATTAGGATAGATACTTAGTCTAAATTGGGTTATTCTATGTACCTGTTTAGGACATGCCCAAACAAATCTCTATGTTCAGTGTCCTTCCATCTGCACTTCTGTCACGCCCTATATAGGGGCAATACACATCTTGAACTGGATTCACTTCTGCACTTCAAAGCAAGTATGTCAAACAAACTTTTTTTTACTAAGATCAGTGAAAGTTCAGCATTTTAGCCACCCATATCTTTTGACTACCACTTAAAACATATTTGTACTGGTTTTAAGAGTACCAAGCCCAAGTACCAACTGATGTAGGAAGAAGCCAGATTACTGGGATAAAACTAGTAACCGCAGATTCCATGTAACAGATCAATGACAAAACATGGAGGAATCTGTTTCCCAAGACTTTATTGATTACCTTTTGCTCTTATTATCACAGTCTCTCCATCTCTGCAGCCCTTCTGTTGCACAGAAAATCCATCCACCTCTGAACCACATTATTGCATGCATTTCTAGAACAGTAGCTAGCTCCAGCTGACATCTTTGGAACTCCCAAGCTTTATAAGATGACTCCCTTAACTCTCAACCCAAGAAGCATTGTCAGTATTTCTGCCTCAGTTATTCTTGATTTTAGCCGTTGTACTCCAATTCTAGATCCCTAATTCTCTGAGCCACTCTTCTCCTCTATTACAGAGCAGGGAGAACACATTGTTATTCAAACAGTTTTCCCCTGTGGAAAACAAGGAGTGCAAAAGGGAACTCAGAAGGTACACTTGGTAGCAAAGCAATGAGACCTAATCCTATAGCCTCCTCCCCAAGGTACCAAGTTAAAAGACATTCTGCTTACCAACTAAAAGGATGAACAACATTTAAGCTTAATTTTCTTTTTATGATCAGTTAAACATATTTGTCTTTAGGAACAGTTGAAATGCAATTACATGATGAAGGATGTATTCGCAACTGTGCAGTACACCAAGGCACTGTAGTAACAGCTTCGTTATTGCTACCACATTGCAATCTCCTCAGGCAAGTTAGTTCATTGGTCATGTTTGGAAGCAAAGAACCATAATTAGCTTGTTAAATAATACAGTTATTAAGCAGACACTTCTAAATGTTAAATTCCATTTTGCACAGTATGTAATTTTTTAACCTAATCGGCTGCTAGGTTACTTTCCCTCTAATGTGCCTTGCACACAGATGGAGAACAGGTTCTTCTTTCCCCCTGTCACCCATCTCTTTATTTCACACTGAGACACGAACTGACAAAAACACTGCATATATCAATAGTCATCATCTGACTTCAAACATTTGTGAGACACCGTGCCAAAGCACTATGACCTTCTGAATCACCAGCAGCCAAGTGACGTTGACCTTTCAGGGAAGGATCCAATAGCAAGTTAGAAGATTCTAGTTTGAAGGTGGGCTAAGAGGCAACTTAACTGAGACATTCTAAGTGATGAACCACATTCATGTATTTGACTTTCAAAGCTGAAAAGATATTTAAAACAGCTGCAGGAAAATATCTACCTTATCGTCTAAGGTTCACTCGTAAAAACATCAGGGCAGACTCAATGCTTACGGATACCAAAAACCAATACTGTTGTCTTAATCAGAGTCAGAAATAGATTATCATCTCAACATTTTAAAGGAACCAGACAATCACTTTCCACCTCCATTACGAAAAATTTTCATGTAATAAGCTCTTTTCCTGTCATCACAAAGAATTTTGGCCATCCTTGATACAGGCCCACAACCGAACCTAACAACTCGTCTATCATTTATACTACGCAAGACAACTGGTCAGACAGCAGATGATTATTTTTCTCACCCCTGCAATCTGACAAAGTCAAATGAAAGTGCTTCCTTTTTTTTTTTTTTTTTTTTTTTTTTTTTAAGGCATTGTAAGTTTTTTTAAGAGGTTTTGAAGAACCTTCTAGAAACCCAACATGAACCCCTCAAGTTTCCAAATATGGGTGCACAGCACAGGCTTCCTGGATTATCAAGAATCATTTCCAAATCATACACATAACTTCTGCGTCTTTGTCTTTCCCATCAAGGAATAGGGTACTTGAGCAGTTTAACATCCGCGGGCAATGTTAAGTTTGGTTGTGCTATTTCAGCCCTACGCTTGCAGACTATCTATGCTAACAGTAATAGTTTAAGCCAACAACTATTTCAGGTTTGAAAGCTTGACAGAGTCAAAAGTCAATACCTACAAGCAGATGTAGTTACAGCAATAGATTTTTCCCCCCACTCCAAATTAAGCTCCAGCTGCTTGAAATGCCAGCATTTGGTGGAGCCAAAATTTCAGCACCCCCTTCCCAAACGCTCCTGCATCTAAGAATGATTTTTGCAAGCGCAATCTGACAAAGCGATTTCTAATGATCTTTCCCCTCCCCCACCACTATTGTGTACCAATCTGGAGACAGCCACTAAAGAGGATGATTCAAGTTGAATCTAGCAAAGGCACAAATAAATTCCACTTCATAAAAACAAATTTTCCTAGTACAAATTGGGGTGTCTCACTTGGAGAGCCCCATTAACTATGTACAATTTTCTAAATCCATTACAACATACCCCAATGAAAATAATGAGGATTGGTATTAGACAGTATAGAGAAAACACACTAAAGGAACATTAATGTATCTACCATATACACCTTTTCAACCCTTTCAGAAAATAGAACGCCTTTGTTCAGTTCCTATTTTCACACGTGAAAAAAGACAAATAATTCCATTCTGAAGATCTGGAAAGATAATCTGAACTAGAACAAAGCATTCCTGTTTCAAGCTCAACACTTTAATTAAAGTAATCATGGGTCACAAGTTTGATATCACCATAGATACCAAGGTGATAAGAGAAGTTATGGTAAGTATAAACCGTTGCCAACAACAGTACTGCAACTTCTAAGTAACCACGTAACAAGACAAGGATTGAGTAGTCCCCTTTAATCACACTCCTATACATTTCACAGGTTATTTCTATACATTTCAAGAGGTGCCACCAGACACGTTATGCTCATTTATAGACAAAGATTTATGATTGGCTAAATTTGGTACTACCCGTGTACAAGCTAATACAGCAGCACTAGAAAACAGTAACAAGTTATTAATTCACATTGTCTTCCCACACTCTGGTGAGCAAAGTGCCCTTGTCCCCAATTCAAATACCCAAGAACAGCAATATAGGGCTCATTGTTTTATCTTGATGCATGGGCTCATTTACTATTCATCTTTTGATAAACTTTTTGCTAAGCATTTAAACCAAACAGTCAATTACATCAGTGTGCAAGCAAGTCTTTAATTATGTCAAAATACAGAGGCGAAACTACTATCCTTGTTCAAAATAAAGTATGCCTGATTCCGCAGGGAAACTTCAGTATAGCTACCCTTTTGCAAGCCAGTAGTTTGTTCTGGGTCTTTTTTTCTCCCCCCCCCCCCCCCCCCCGCCCCTCAGTTTTGCTTCTTTTGGAATTTTTCTGGCAACCATTCCCCCTCTAAAATTTCAGAAAACAGACAGTGAAACCTCAGCATTTGACCACTTCTATAACATTCAGTAAGCTGTGTAGGAGGCATAAAAGCCTATCCAATAGGCTCAGTAAAACTTCACAACACTCTTAACTGAGCAGGTTATTGCCAAAGGTTGTTTGAAGCTGGGGGGTGTATGCACACAAGGCAGGGAGGTCAAACTTTAATACTTTTCTTTCCCCTATGTATTTTGTGATTTTGCCTTTGGGGGGCTTTTTTGGCATTAGAAGTCAAGTCAGAGTAGGTATTCTGCATTCTTCTGCATCATGGATATAACTGAGTTGAATGTAGCAATGCAATTCAATCTCCAGTAAATTACAAGCGGGTATCATTCCCACTGAGCTTGCATGGTCATGCTCATGAAGAACAAAACCATGGAAATCAATAGGGCTACCCTGATGTAATAGTTGTGTACGCGGGAGGAGAATCAAGTGTATTGATTATACACATGCTTCACTTCAGTCAAGTAATAATCAGAATGCAGAAGCTCTAAGGAAGCATCCTATCAGGCAGTACGAATTTCAGAGTGCAAATGCATGCTAGAAATCGTCAATTGATCTCAGTGAGGTCCTGTATCCTGCCAGCTCATGAGTCATACATCCACTCGCATTCAGCTATCTTAGGTAGCTTCCACAAACCAGAAGACTGTATTAGTTTCTATTATCTTTTTTCTTTATTGGGTGGTCAATTCTAAGAAAAAAAACCCCAGCAAGTGGAGTTATTCAGGTTTCATACAATGATAGACAGAAGCATACAGAACCCATTCTACTAAACAGTATTTGGGAAACTCTTAAATGAAAGTTCTTTTCTGTTCATCAAGAAGCAGGGAACACTGGGCTGTCAACCAACTATATACCAGAATATACTTGCTAAGTAATCCCCTACATTTAAAAAGGGAGTAAAAATCAGAATCACCATGCTTTTCATCTCTTCAGACAAGTGAATTCAGCCATCCAATAATACACTTTTCCTTCAACATTGCCCTCTAACAACACTACTGGTCATTCACAAGCATCACAGAGCAAACATTTTGGACTACATCAGAAGCATAAAGAGTTATCTCTATCTTACTAGACTCTTGAAAAATTCAAAAGAGGACAAAAAAATATGACATGCAAAATAGATTACCAACCTACTATTCAAATTCATTTAAAATACGTTACATGAACTGATACTATTTGACCGCTTTTTTTCACATTTACATAACTTTAGCACAGACCTTTGACTACAGAGCCTAGCTGCCAGCAATACATTTTCTGTAAAAAAAAAAAAACCAAACAAAAAAACCCAACCAAACAACAAAAAAAAAACAATTAGCCACTAGTAACACTTTTCTGCTGACTAAAAGGACTCTTCCCCCCCATATTTTAAAGAAAGGGATCAGAAAATTGTGGCAGGTAAAATAAGCAAGCAGGGCAGGCACGTGTCAGGCTTATTCCAAGCCCCACAGATACTGGACACCTTCACAAGATTTTATTCCGTTTAAGAGACACTCCCACAAAAAAAAAAAAAACAACTCCTCCAAAAAACATAGGCAACCTCACACAAGACGGACTCCCTGCGCCTATGTAAAAAGCCTATTTAAAGCTTTAGACCTCGCCGAGGAAAAAACTGAACGGTCTCCGAGCATCAACCAGAAATTGCTGCTTTCCTCCCTGCGGCTCCCAGGGCCGGGGGTCTGCCTCCGGAGCGCGGAGCCACCCCTCCCGGCTGTCAGCCCCTGGCTCCTGACAAGGGGATTTCTGAACGGCCGGTTGTTCGTGGCCGCCCCCTCCGAGGCCGGCGAGCGGCGCGGGCGGCCCCCGCGGGGGCGAAGAGGTGCTTCCCCCTCGCCGGCACCGCTGCCTTCGGCCGGGGAGGCCCCACCCACACCCCGCCCGGCTACCGCAGCGGCCCGGCGGGCCGGTACCGGGCGGCCCTCAGGCCCACCCCCGCCGGGCGAGCAGTAAAACGGTATTTCGGGCAGATCGCCGTCCCCGGGCCGGGGAGAGCCGGCGGGGCGGGCGGCGCTGGGGCGGGCGGTTCTCCCCCCCACTCCCCTCCCTACATAACGGTCACGGCCCGCAGCAGACGCCTCATCCGGGGCCGCCGCCCGCGCTCGGCATTAAAATGCGGCCCAATGGGGCCGCGGGTGCGCGGCGGCGGCAGCGCAGGGCGGGAGGGAGAGGAGCGGCAGGCGGGGAGCCGGCAAGGCGGCAGCGGCGGCCGGGGAGGGGAGGGGAGGCGAGGCGAGGCAGGCCGGCGGCGGGCCGGGAAACGGGGGAGAAGGAGGACAGAGGGCGCCGGGAGGCGGGGGGCGGCGGCCGCGGGAGGGAAGGGCGAGGGGCAGGCGTGGAGCTAGCGGCGGGGCGCCGCGGGGAGCGGCGGCGGCGGCAGCGGCGGGGCGGGGACGGGGGGGAGAAGCGAGGAGGCTGGGTTCGCCCCGCACCCTGTGCCCGCCCGCACACCCCGCCTCCCCCTGCTGCAGAAACTACGCCATTGCGGCCTAGTCCTGGAGCCAGCGGCGCGCTGCCTCCCTCCCTCTCGCACCCCCCCTCAGCCGCCGCCATCTTGGACGGCCGCCGCCATCTTTCCTTCCCCCCGCCGGAGCCGGGCAGGAGCAGCGGCGGCAGCAGCGCAGACCCCGCCATCTTTTCGGGGGAGCCGCCATACTTGCCCTGGCGATGAACATGGCGGCGCCCATCACACACATCAAAACATGGCCTCCCTTCAAAACAAAACTGTCCGAGGCGAACCGGGCAGCCGCCGCCGGGGCCCGGGGCCCGGGGAGGGAGGGGTCCGGCGCGCACTTACCCGAGGCCCACATGGTGACCGAGAACTCCCCCTCCAGGGTCTTGATCTGCACCTGCTTCTGCTCCCATTTCCTGCCGCCGCCGCCCTCGGCCCCGCCGCCGCCTCCCCCGCTCAGGTAACTCTTCTTGCTGCTCTTCTTGCCGCTGCCGCCCTTCTTAACGCGGCCCCCTCCGCCGGCCGAGGAGGAGCCGCCGCCTCCGCTCTTGCTGCCGGCGGCGGCCACGGTGACCAGGGTCTGCTCGATGTACTCGTCCTCCCCGGCGGGGGCCGGCACCGGGATGAGGATCTGGTCCTCGAAGCCGTCGTCGGCCCGCAGTCCGTCCGAGTCGTCTCCCCCTACCACCTCCTCGCGGGTCTGCACCAGGATCACCTCCTGGTGGTGGTGGTGCAGGTGGAGCTGTCCCCCGCCGCCGCCGGCCGCGCCGCCGCCCGCCCCGCTGGGGTCCCCGTCCGAGACCAGCGGCTGCAGCGCGATCATGGGCTGGTGGTGGTGGTAGTGATGGGGCGGGTGGTGCGGGCCGCACTCCTCGCAGCACTCGTCCTCCTCCTCCTCCTCCTCGTCCTCCTCGCCGCCCACCACGGTGGTCTCGATGGTCTCCACCGGGATGGTCTCCACCTCGATCTCGTGCAGCTCCACGATCTCGGCCGGCATCTCCGAGCCGTCCGTGGCGATGTACAGGGTGTCTCCCGAGGCCATGGCGGGGCGAGGGGGGGGGGGGGGAAGCTCCGCGGGCGGCGAGGGGGCTCCGGTCCGCTCCCCTCGGCGGATGGTGGGGCTCGGGCTCCTCTCGCTTCCCCTCCTTCTTCTCCTCCTCCTCCTCCCCCTTCCACACAAACACCAGCTCCTCGCAGCCAGCGAGAGGGAGGCAGCCAGCCGCCAAATCCCGGCTACGCTCCCTCGCGAGACTTCCGCTGCTGCCGCCGAGACGGACCCCAGCCCCGGGAGGCCGCTGCCGCCGGGACCCGCCCCCCCCCCGCCGCCAAGCGGCCAATCGCACCGCCCGCCGCGCCCACGACTCACCCAGGCGAGCGGAGTAGCCTACGGAGGCGCGCCGTGCCGCAGCGGACCGCCTCCATTTACCACCGCCGGCCTATCAAAGAGCGCTGCGAACGCGGAGCGGCTCCTCCCGGCGCGGAGCAGCCAATCGCTCCGCGGCGGTGTCACCCCCCCCTCCCCCCTTCTGCCGCCCGCCCTGCCCCTCCCTCTTCGCCCCTCCCCGCGCGCAAGCACCGCCCAGGCCCCGCCGCCCCGTCCTCCCCTCCGCCGGGGGCAGGCCCTGCCCTCGCCGCGCGCCACTGCCGCCGGCGGGCGGGTTCGCTCCACGAGGCGCCGGCAGGTGGTGCGCGAGCGGCCCGGCCGTTAACGGCCGGCGCGGGCAGCCCGGCTGCCAGCTCGAGCGGGGCGCGGGCCGACTCCCGGTGAGGGGGGGGTGGGGGGGTCGAGGGGCGCCGCGCTGGCCCCTGCCCGTGGCGGGTCCCCCGCGCGGAGCGGCTGGGCCGGAGGCGGAGGGGGCTCCGCGCCTAAAACACGGACCGGGAGCTCTGGCCGCGTCCCGGGCGTTTCCCGGCCGGCCGGCCGGGTGAGCTCGCCCCGCGGCGGCTGGCTGAGCCGCCGGCCCGGGGCCCAGCCCTGCCCTGCTCTGCGGCGGAGGGCTGTCGGCGGGTAGCCGCTGCGGGACGGGCGGGCGCCGGGCCCCAGGGGATCGCCGGGGTCGGCCAGCTAGGTCGCCGGAGAAGCCTCGGGAGGCCGTCCGGCAGGAAGGGCTTGTTTGCATTCTACAGCAGAACCGGGAGCTTTTTTCTCTCCTCCCTTGTTTTTTTTAGGTTTTTATTTTTGGTTTTGGTTTGGGGTTTGGTTTTTTTTTGGGGGGGGGGGGGGGTGTCAGCATTGTGTATAGCACAGCGCTTGCCTGCAGACCTTAGCTCAAAATTGCGCGCAGGCAAGTTGTTGGCTTGTAGGAGCGCTGGCTGCCGTTCCCACATCGCTGACAGCGTGAACGCGGTCTGAATTCACAGCCGGTGGCGGAGATCAGTAGCCAAGTTCATGAACTCGGTTACCCAGAAGCAGAGTTTAAAATAAGCGATACATTGTAATTCAATCACTGCACAAAATTCCAGTACCTGAAGTGATCCCCTCACTTAAAATATAATTATCAAGTGTACTGATTTGCCTTAATTATTAACACATCTCTCCATCCCTGAACTCCATTGCTCACCAAAACCCCTCAAACAACAGCAAAACACTATGTGCTTTGCTTTGTGCTCCAGTCACACTCTGCTTACTTCCCCTTCTGCCACAGGACATCCCTCCCTTACCCCGCCAAGGAACTGCCCCGTGCTGGGGGGAAAATACCACTCGTTTGTATTTTGCACTGGTTTGATTATTAACTTTGTAAGGGGTCAGGCCTGTGTGCATTTAAATCAGGAGCAGTATTTGCAAAGAAACAGCTGTCTATCTTGATATGAAGACACGGATGTGAAAGTGTTTACAAGAAGGAGAGAGGGCTGTGGACTGGGTCTCCTAAGATCTTATTGTAAAATGTTCTCAAAAGGTAGTGATGAACAGTCCTTCAGAAGGACTGTATGTTATCTTCAGTTGAAGATTAGTGTACTGGTAGCTCTGCAAGTATTTAAATCTAAAAAAAAAAAGTGTTTGGTTTATATGAAATAAATTAGATGCTACTGAATGTGAGGGTTTTAAAACAAGTTAAAACCTTGTATGCCTTCTGTACTTGTGACAAGATCATCTCCTGTTCCTCATTCCTTCTTTTTTCTGCTGTTAACGGCACCTTTCCTTTCCCTTATATGTTAAGCTACTATTAACTACAAGTACAGATGTGTCTCTTAAGTATTTCTGAGGCTGCTGCAAGTATACATTCTATTTTCATCTTCACTTCTCACTACACCACTGCTTTGGTTGCTCATATCCCAAATTGCTGTGATATAAAAACTGATAAAAGATTCCTGCTAAGAAATACTTTCTTCTTCTACCTCAGCATGAAGTGTTCTTGAAGTTAGTCTAGTCCAAGTCTCAAGACAGCAATGCTGAGCTTTGGGCTAATGATGAGATTAGGAAATAATTTCCTATTAAGTGTCAGAAATAGCAACAAATTTACTTAATGTGTGGAGATCTGGGAATTCCTTCTCTCCAGTCACACTCAGCACTCCCATTTTAACAAACTACAAGATGTAGTTCATCATTGCAAAATTCTCATAAACTGAAAGGCTATTTTTAGATCCTGGAGAGAGATTTCCAGACCATTACATATAAATTCTGCCCCTCTGTCTATAGTTGGAAGGGCAAATGTAACAGTATGGGAAAAATAGTGCCTGTAACTTTGAAAAATAAGACTATTTCAAAATTAGGATGAAGTCTCCCTTGTCCCACAGTAAAAGTTAAATGTAATAAAAAATGGTGAGTCATTGTGGAGTTCATTCATTTCTTTTTTTAGGAAAGATGCACAACTCACTTATACTTTTTACTCTAAGCTTGCGTAGACAAAATATTAATGTCACCTACATGTTAGGCATGCACTTAGTCCTGCTCTTGAATTCCCACCAGAGCTGACATTAACTTCAGAGAAAGTGGGATTGGGCCCTGAACTGATTATTTTGGGTCAAGGGGTTTTTTTGTGTTTGTGTAAATGAGCTTTGTCAAATATCGGAACAAAGTCACAAGTCTCTCTTTTTTATCAGTATAAATTTTTTGGTCCAGGTCAATGATAATAGTTTAACAATTCTGTACAACACCATTTCATTTTTGTGTTTTTACTCTGAACAAGTATATAATTTTGGACAGAAAAGGCACTTTTAAGTTTGTAAGCATCAGAACCACCTTATTTTGAATATTGCAAGTGTCTTCTGCTTTTTCCCATACTTTGGCTTAAAGCAAATGTTTTAATGTTTCACTGCAACATTCACATTTCATTATTTTTCAGTGAGAAAATGTTACATGATACAAATATTCTTCATCAGCTCTGTGTTTTATCCATTATACAGTTCTCTTCATCCTGAACAAAATGATTTGCTTAACTAGCATATAATTATTTGTTATTAACTGCAAGGATTAGACATACATCATTTTTCCAACTGCTTGATGAGAAAAAAAATACAGCAACAAGCAAAAATAAAGATGTGAAAGCTGCCCAGTGAAAAGGTGTTTAAAAGAAAACTTTGTCCTCTGTCCAAATAGCAGCAGAAGTTGCTCGCTTGATAATCTCTTACCTTCCTGCCTTACGCACCCCATTTTGCTCCCCATCCTCAGAACTCCAGCTTGTTTCTTAGCCTCATTTAAAAAGTGAGGGGGGGGGAAAAACCTTAATTTAAAAAATGTAAAACCTTTCATTGGAAATAAAAGTTATTTTTGAGCTTCCATAACAAATAAGTTTTTAAGAATATATATTCTTTACAAGCTCTACTAGCTCTAGATGCCTCAGATTTAGCTGGTTTGGGTTGGAGGGGTTTTTTTGTTCCTTCCTTAAAATCTGCTGTAGTAAATTGTAGTCCACCTTCAGTCTGCAGAAACCAGTTTTTAACTTTTCACACACACACACCCACCAGCATTGTTTTTTCTTCACTCTCCTTTCTTGGCACTGCAAAAATCCTGGTAGTCGTTTCAAGTCCTGAGCATATCTAACTGAAAGAGCAAAACTGCACATGTTTTCTCTTGAGAAACCCAGCTTCTACCATCCTTGTAGCCTTTCTTTCTTTTGGGCTTAACTGGCTCACACGTTTGCCTTTCTTTAGCAGCTGGGTGGGCAGGGGAATACCTCAGGATTCAAAGAAATGACAGCTGCAAAGCCAGCACAAAACAGTATAGTTGTTCTGTACAGTCGTTCTTTGGAGAAGTTAGAAAGCTATGGGTTACAGAGAGCTGACCTCTTTTAATTTTGGTATAGAGTCTCATAAACAAGTAGTGCCATCCACATATACCTGAGCTACCAGTAACATGCACAAGAAAGACAGACAGACAGATAGAAACAAGGAAAAGAAAGGAAAGAGAGAGGGAGGGAGGGAAAGGAAAAGACGAGATGCATGCTCTGTAAGATATTTCTTACTCCTCTGAACCTCCTTCAGCTCATAGATTTTGTATATGTCGTATGTGCTGGGTTCTTGTTTTAGGGCAAAGAGTTTCATCAGCGTAAGTGTTCTGAAGACAGGTTACTGCCACCATTTAGTATGCATGGATGACATACATGAGTAATTTGAAAAATCACGTTTTGTTTCAATTTACCCCAAAGGATACTTAAGCTTGGGCTTTAACTAACAAGAGTAATTGATCTTTTCCATTTCACAGGATCATGGAAGACCTGAGGCTACAAGGGATCTCTAGAGATTGTCTAGTCCAAATCCCTGCTCAAAAGTGGGGTCAAGTAGAGCAGGTTGCTCAGGGCCATGTTCAGTTGGGCTTTGAATATCTCCAAGGATGGCCACTCCACAGCCTCTCTTGGCAACTTGTTCCCATGTTTGACCACCCTCAGAGTAAAGAATTTCTTTCCTTATGTTTAAGTAAAATTTCCTGTATTGCAATTTGTGCCTATTGCCTCATGTCCTTTCACTGGGTGCCACTAGAAGAGTATGGCTCCTTTTTTTTTTTTTTTTTTATTTATTTTATTTTGCAATTCCTGGGATGCTCAGTGTCCTGATTAGACTTAAAGCATTTGTTAAATGCAGACTACCTGCAGTGAAATCAGCAGTGCTGCTTATCGTACAAGAAGATATGGGATGCTTGAGGCATTGCAGGACCTTGGTTTGGGAGAACTCTTACAGTCCGTCTCTCAGGTGTGCTCAGTATAGCATCAGCACATGATGGTCGGCACTCAACATCATTAGCCACTCAATCGATATTATGCTTTTTCCTCTCGTGTGTTTTTTGTTCTCTTGTGGTGAACTAGCAATTCACAGCTTCCAGAAACCATAGTTGTCATTGCTGTACCAATCCAACTTTGTGTATAATATCCAGTTGCATGATATTTATATAAAAAGCTGTTTCTCATTTCATACTACACAACTAATTGTTCTGGCCCTTATCTCAGCTGCATCAAGCCAAAACTAGGTAACTGTTCTTTTAAACAAGAATTACGTGGTCAATACAAAAGTCTGTTATATTTTAAGAAAAGGAAGGTCACACAAAACAAATGAATCTTTCACAAAGTAAGAAAGAATGAACAAAAAGATCAACGCTTGTTTTCTAAATCTTGGTTTTTTTCTTTTAACCTTATTTCTGCCCCCTTCAGCTTACATTAAAGTGAGAAAAAGAGGAAGAAATTTGAAGTGTCAAACTTGTGAAACATGAGCTTTTCACAGCCATCATCTACAGCCTTCTCTCTTGCCTCTAGTGGAGTCAACACACCCTTTCCCCACTTTGTTTCACCCAGCCTTTCAAATCCACTGATTTGGAAACTTCTGATATCCTATTTTTAACTTCTCATTCTCACACAAACTATTTGTCTAATGTTTGAGAAGATTAACTCTCCCATTATAAACCAACACCCATCACTAAACTGGTAATACTTACATATCTAGTTAAATATGTGACATGAATACCTTTTAAGATATTTTTGCTCTTGTATAAACAAGACCAGATACAGAGTCACTTACTGGAGGAGAAGAAAATCAGTAGTTGATAATACAAGGTTCTTTTTTTAATACCTGTTAAAGACTTATTTAACACTAATGAATAAGGTCTCCCAATTCAAGATATCAGGTTTTCCTTGTTATCTTCATCTAGAATGGCTTATTAATCAATTAAAACAGAAGAGGTCTTGAAGGAAAAAAAAAACCAGCTCAGGAAGAAATCTAAACTAGGATTTACAATGCCATTAAAGTAATTCACTAAGAAAAATGTTAATTAGCTGTGCCATCCTTTCCCAGAGTCCTTGTCCTAGCTCTTTGCAGCTCTGCTGGAAATGTGGTTTTATCTTTACCTTTATAGTCCTTCATAATTTAGCCTCTTTACCTCCAGCTGATCTAATATGGCTACCACTATGCCTGGGTTTTATGGCCCAGTAGCTTCTGCTACAAATGTTGTCCTCTCTCCTCCTATTGCTAATTAAACATGAGGGAAATCCCTGATCCCAATTTGCGTATGGACTCTTACAAAACACATTTAAAGGTTCATTATGAGCATAAGGTTCTGCTTGCTGACTATGACTGGGAACAAGCAATGAACTCTGTGTGCACCTCTTTTCTCTGTTTCTTTTTCTGGTACTTTTAATAATTATTGTTTTCTTTGCTATACTGCATCCTACTTCAGATTCCCCTCTTAAAAACAAACCAAGCAGCTAACAAAGCTACACCAATTAATTTGCTGAGATTTATAGCGCTCTCCTCCATTTGTCATCTGCTTATGTCTTTGAGACTGACCACAGCGAGGAAGGATTTTCTCTCAGCTATTATCTTGCAGAGGGAGGGAGACAGAGTTTGCACTGCCACCATTCCAAACTAATTTCTATGTTATGGTCACTAATCACCCTGGTCTCATTAAACAGGCTTTGTTGTAAGGACAAGATCATATAATTTGTTTTTCTTACTGTATGAAAGGATGTGTGAATCAGTGGGCCTAATACTTGCTCTCGAAACATTTAACCCTTTAATTGTGCATGGAAAATAGAAATAATTATTATTGAGTTGTAAAGCTGATGATCAAAAATGAAGGTTTTGTCCTCTATTCCTGATTTCATGGCTGAGGGTATGAAACTACCCTTCCAAAAATCCTTAGCCTTTACAAAGCAGTCATATTAAACCTATCAACATAGGATGTGTGTAGACATCTGAATAGGCCGTATCTTGCAAATTATAGACAACACAAGGAACAGAAACTTCTGGGAAATAATACGTATTAGTTGAGCCAGCATGCTATGATTTCACACCTGCCAGCACAGGTAGCATATGTGAATGTGTGTCCTAACTGCTCATACTGCACCCTGGGACCAGGAAGCAAACCTGCAGCTCCTGTTCATGCCTATTGTCTTACAAATAGCAGGACTTGTTAGCCCTCCGCCTGCATATGCATTTGCTTGGGTTACAGACGCCAGACCTGATGCTGGAAAGTGCTGAGCTCTCCACTTCCATTAAAGTCACCAGGTATTGATAGATCCCAGTAGCACTAAGAAAGAAGTACCCCTAGAGTTAATATTACATTTTAAAAGAAAAAAAAAATCTCAGATTGAAATTAATGAGGCTAATTAATTAAAAATAAATAAGATGTATAAATTGCTGCGGTCTCAATGAAAGCCCAAGGGCAGCTATTTTCTTCTTAAACCAACTTAGCTGGGTTTCTACAGGGCAATAGGTATTGTGAGTTGATTTTCTCTGACAGTTTACTAAAATATGAGTATAAATACTCATACTCCTTAGGCATAAGTAAAGCTGATCGATACTTTTTCTGGTGTGCTTATATTAGAAGGATTTGTAACTCAAACTCACTGGAGGAAAGATTGTAATTTTACTTTGTGGTTTTATTGTCAAATCCTAGTCCATTTTGGAGGGACTGTGTATGTTGCTACAGTATGTTTACTGACTAAAAATATTTCTGCAAAGCAAAAACAGAGACTGTATGACATAATCTTTGGAATTTAGCATAGTTTGTTCTCAAAGTTGTTCTCCAACTGTTCCCTGCAGCGGGAATTCTTCCTGCAGGCACTCCACACATACATACACATATACACAGTTAGCCATTTTCAAGTGGCTTTTTTTTCTCCCTCTACTCAAAGCTCAGTCTCTGACTTCAACGGGCTGAACAAAGTACCCCTCATAAGCCTGTGTCACTCCTGTTGTCAGAAGTGAGCGCAGCAGCACTGAAACAAATCAGGTTTTAAGTATATCAGGTTGAAACCTGAGTATTGGGAAATAGGTTTGAAAGAGCAGATCTGCTGGGGTTAGCTGTGGTCTAGAAAGCATTGCCATACCAGTGATGTGCGGTAGGGTAGGGCTTTAGAGAAAAGATACATCCATGCTTAGAGGGGGAGGAGAGAAATCCCAGTTTAATCCAATGCCTTTCTTCACAGGACCCACATTCTCTCATAATCCTGACACTCTTTGTCAAAAGGGAACCCCTTAGGTTCTCACATTTGGATAAGCGATTACAAATGTTGCTACTTTTTGCATATATAACATTTTTGCTGTGCAAGGGAAGGCTAGTTAATACACTCCATTCAGGTATTTGCACCAGGATGCTAGTAAAACCGTTCCTGAAATGCCAAGATTGCTGGGAGGGTAGCATAAGCTGTTCATGGCATATGTACTTACGGTGTGTAACAGCAAATATGCCTCATGACAGAAAGCAATTGCAAATCCTCTGAACAATATAAACCACTGTGTGGAATAAATTACTTTCCAGGAAAATTGTGATTCTTTGAAAAAACTAAGAAGCAGAAGGGTGAAAATGTAACATGAAAAAAAAAATTATGTAGAAGAGGAAATTGTTTTCATTGGAATTCTGCAGAAGCAGTCTTTCTAAATACATTCTGTACTTGATCCCAGAGCAGTGTCATTAATTACAGTAGGCCTGCGCTTGTTAAGCTTCTAGCTAATGATCAGATCAAAACATTTTACAAATCCTTAAGCGCGTATTTCTAAAGGAGGCGAGAACATGCGAGTGCTGCCGAATCAAGCCTATCGCTCCCGTGAAGTTACCGCTTCGTAAGTCACAGTCTTCCATTTGTCGATTTCCGCTAGACCCGTGGGACAGCTAGACTTGCTGCAATAACAGAAGACGCGTACCTGTATGAGGCGACAGAAGCGCAGAGTTACCAGTCGCGGCCCTAAAGCCATTTCTAGGAACGGCAGAGCCCAAGGGCAGTCGCCGCGGCTCTCGCAACGTTTTACTCCAAGGACTCCGCCCGCGCAGCACCGCGGAGCGACGGCGGAGCGCTGCTACGCTCACGGGAAGCGTGAAAAACGCTCTTCGGCGAGCTGCGGGAGAGGAGGAGAGGAGGGAGGGGAGGGCGGCCCGCTCCTCGGGGTGCGCGCCCCGCTCCTCGGGGTGCGCGCCCGCGGCGGTGGGTTCCCCCCCGCGCCCGCCGCGGCGGCCGGTGGCGCCCGGGCCCGCGGGGGCGCTGCGGTGGCGGCGCGGCGCCGGCAGGGGGCGGCCTGCGCTCGCGGCGGCGGCGGCGGGAGCGGGGCGCGGCGCGCGGGGCCGCTGGAGCCGCTGCGTTGGGCACCGCCGGCGGCTGCGGGGCGGGGGGGGGGGGGGTCGGGTCTGGTCCCGCTCCCCCGTGAGAGCGCGGGGCGCTGCCGGAGGAGGAGGGTTATCCGAGGGCTGGCTACGACGGCGTTTTGCCGTGGAGCCCTTCAGCCACGCAGCGGCGTCCCCGGCGTCCGCACGGGCGAGGAGCGTGGGTGCCGCGGGTACCCAAAGCCCGTGAGATGCTGGTGCCGGATTGTGCTGCTTCTCCCTACGCGCTTACCCCCTGCTCCCGGCCCGGGAAGGGGTGGTTCGCCCGGCCGTGAGCGACACCGTGCTGGGCGGTCCCCGGCGGGGCTGGCTGCGGAGGGCGAGGACTGACGCGCCCCTCGGCACGGAGCCGGGATAGTGGGAAAGCGGACAGCAAGTGAGGAGCGACGAGCTTGGGCTGAAGGGAGCTGACCCCGGAGGGAGCTCTTCATTTCTTTGAACCTCACTTTTCATTTTGGGAGCTCCCCGGCAGCGACGCTATGAACCAGCCTGCAGCATTTGTTGAATGCTGGGCAGACGCGGCTGTTGTGCTAGCTGACGTGAAAGCGCCCTGCTGCGTAAAGGGTGGGCTCCGTGTAATACGACTAAATGTATCTAACAGCCAACCACCGGCAAAAGGAAAATGCCTTTCTCCCCCTAAGATTCTGTCGCACCAGCTCCTCAGCACCCTTTCTCGGTCAATTCAACTCACAGCCCTGGCCCAGAGTTAACCCAGTGGAAAGAGAAAGCCAGAATGAACCGGGGAAGGGTCAGCACAGATAAGAGGGGAAAACAGAAATTAGGGCTTGTTGGCAAACTATTTCCCCTGAGCTAACTCCAGTGGGGGGGTGTGTTCATGACATGGCTCGTCTACAAACTATGCTACCTATGAAAATTTGACTTTGTTCAATAAAGTACATCCCATTGCAAACCTTGTCACTAGTTACGCCAAGTCAGACCGTGACACCCAATTCAAAATGGCTGCAAAATATTTTCTAAACAAATGAATATAGAGCTATGTTTTCTTCAGGTAATCAGAATAACTGTGAAGGAAAGTCCAATTTATACAGACAGAGAAGAAAGCAGGTAACTCAGGAACTGAAAATACAAGTCTGTCATGGGACAGGTAGCTCTTTATTCAGAGGAGAAAACACCTTATTTAGTGACAAAATTGCCAGACAACTTTATTTTACTTCCAGAACATCAACTTTAACAAAGATTAGTCTCTGGAAACCAGAAAAAGAGGAGTTAAGGCCTGCACACCAGGGCAGAATTAAGATACCTCAAACACCAGGGGTGCTCTTCAGGCTGGCAATAGCCACTGGGAAACACGTGCAGGTGTTCCTGCTGCATTTACTGTGTCACCTCTTGTTTTAATAAGTGGAAGGAGGAAGTAGCCAGGTTGCATAGCAGAAATACGTTCATGCTAGGAACCAGCTGGTGGAAAGGTATCTTTGGGTGCGGAAGTGTGAGTCTGCCTGGTCGTGTGGAAGAGAGGAGCAGTATATCTTGTTTTAAAGCTGCATATCATAGGTCATGTCCTCAGTGGAGCAAAGGATTTTTGTCTTTTTTGCCCTGGAAATTGCCAGCTGGGATGCTGGAGGTGAGTGTGGTGTGTACTTAAAACTATGTAAATGAGATATTTGACAGCGCCCTGCATAGAGTCAGCAATTGTGCTCTTCCTGTTGAGTATGTTAGGAATTTCTCTCAACTCGGCTTCTCAATAGTTAGAAATCCTGAACAAGTATAGGAAATTACTGAAGAAAGGAAGGCTACAGCTGAGAGAACCTGACCATATGAAGCATGTCTGACTTGCCATAAAGTGTAGTGAGTATGTGAATCTGTAGAGTTCACAGTCATTATAGTATTCATTAAAAGGGCTATTATTGCCAGGTGACGTTAAAACCCTCCCTCCTTTTCCTTTGTGAATGATTGTAAGCCTGTTTGTGCTTTACTGGGGTGCTGTAAAACTAAGGGTGTCAAATGGTCAGAACTGGATAATACTTCTGCCAATTCTGTAAAATGGTCTAAAGCTGGTGTTTCTTGTTTGTCTGGCATCCACAATTACTCTTAAATTAGTATAATTTGTTTGGCTTATTACAGAAATATAAAGCATGAAATTCTATCCCCAAAAAGAGATGCCAACTCACTGGAGACAGAAAAGCGTTTTGTTCTTCTCATGTGGTTGGGTTGAACTTACAGTAATAGGCTACGTGAAGACAATGCCGTTGCCTGCAAAGGAGATACTTAACTTTCCGTGCGTAATTTACCACATGCAATAGTACTAAGCCTATTGGATAAACTTTTGGGGATGAAGTCATATTTGTTTTCTTTGCAACTGCATGGACTGCCCAACTAATTTGCTTTTTTAGTCACCTTGAGCACTCCTGAGCAGGAAGTGACAAAAGGGTGTCATCATGTTCATGTCGTCTTTGGCTTCTCCACCGATACTGTCAACAAGCCAAAACATTTGAGCCAATTAAAGGTTTAGGCTGAGATACTGATGCATCTGCTCTCTGAACAATTCATTCCTTATACAAATATGTAATAACCTTAACTTGGATTAACAGTCCATTAACTGGGTTGGGCCCTGCAACTTTATGGGAGAACACCAACCTTGTGCTGGAGCAATGGTGAAGAAACCATTGTACTTGCAGAGAGCTGACCTATAAAAGCAAAAAGTGGTTAAACTCCTGCTCTCGGGAAAGCTGCTCACCTTTATACCATATTACTTCCACTCAACCTGCTTTGGGAATGCTTTAAGCATTCAAGGGTTTACATTTCAAACACTTCAGGGGAAAAAAAAATTAAAAATCAAAGAAGCCTCCTAGAGCTTTCTAGCAGTCAAATGGCAGGGTTTGGGGTTTGTGGGTTGGTGTTTTTTAACTTGTATCATTTCATATAATTCATATCATTTGTATCATTTCATATCAAATCATTCACTCTTGTGCTACCAGGAAATCTTAAATAGTTAAACTAGACTAAAGTAAGAGGTGATAGTATTGCCACGGTTTGGAGGCAAAAATTAGTGCTGAAAAATATTTACAAGTCACATTTCCAAGGCTGCTTTTTTGCCCCTTTTAACTTCCAACTGTGGTAGGCTTTTTTAAGGGTAAGAGAGTGTGGAGGGAGCTAGAGAGATTCATATTGAAACAGAATGAAACAAAATTGTCTTCCAACTGTGGAGCTGATCCAAATGGGATATTGTCAGCGGAAGGAGTAATGATAGGGATAGTGAACACTGAAGACAGACAGTGGGTCAGGTATGGGCTTGCAAAAGAGCATAGTGGGAACAAGAGCAGCACTTTAATTTTGGGTTGTGTGTGTGGAGAAACATCACTGTTTAGCATGTGTAACTCCTCTCCCTGTGAATCAGAGAGGTTAGCAAGGTTACCTTAGTTTTAAGGTTAACAAGTCCTTGGCCTGGCTTTGTTACCGAGGGAGCAGTGTGATTTCCTGCTACTTCAGTGGAGACGGTACTGGACCTGGGAAATGGTTCCGCAGAATCTCAGGAGTGAAGCGTGACCCAGCCAAGGGCAGGATGCTACCGGGACAGCTCACACAGGGTTTGTCAGAGCGCCAAGGAAATGCGTGTCAGGCGTTGGTCATCTTCACCGCCGTCCCAGGTCTTCCACCCCCGGGAGGAGCTCACGTGACTGTGCTTTGCCCTAAGTCACATTCTGCTTAGGGCCGTGGCACTGGATTTATGGCGTTTGGACTACCCTTGCTTTCCAAAAGCCCTGTCTGGAAGTGCCCGGGAACCAGCCAGCAGCGCTGGTGATCCCCCTGTGCTCTGAGGCCACCCCAGGAGGGGATGGCTGTGGCGGCTGTGCTGAGCCCCAGTGGGCCCCAGGGTGGTGGCAGCAGCGCGACGGCGATCCTGCTGCCCTGCGAACCACGGCCCACCCCACGCCCCTTCGAGACCCCTACAGCAAGGTGGCCCTCCGTCTCCTGCCCCCGGGCACGCTCTGTCCCCCCGGCCCCTCCCTGCACACCCCAGAGGGGCTCTGCAGCTCCCCCAGCTCCCCGCACACCCGAGCGGAGCCGCGCAGCTCCCCCCCCGTCCCACGCACACCCGAGGCTCCCCCCGCGGCCGCCCCGCCGGGGCGCAGCGCCGGTGCCCGCCGGAGGCGAGAGGCGGGCGGAGGCAGGAGGCGGGCGGGGCCGCCCCTCCGCCGGGCGCGGAGCTATAAGGGCGGCGCGGAGCGGCGCGGAGCGCAGCGGGAGCCATGGGTAACCGTGTCACCCGCGAGGACTTCGAGTGGGTCTACACGGAGCAGCCCCACACGCAGCGCAGGAAGGAGATCCTGGGTACGTCGAGGCGCTCGGAAAGCGGCCGCCGTCGGGGCGGGCGGCCGGGCTGGATCGCTCCCCTGGACGGGGAGGGGCGGGCGGAGCGGGGCTCCCGCGCCGGGTCCGCCGATGTCGGTGCCGAGAGCGGCTCGGGGCACTGGCCGGGCCGCGGAGAGCGGGGGCTGCGGCCCGGTGGGCTCGGCGGGGTGTTTTCCCCGGGGGGTGCTGCTCTCCCCGAGGCTCCCGGCGCAGGCTCGCCTTCTGGAGGCAGCGGAGAGGCACGGCGGGGCCGCCGGCGGCCGAACGGAGCCCTGCCGCACCCGGCTGGGTCACAGGGGCGGCGGGGTGACATGGCGGGGCGATCCACCGCACCTGCGGCCAGGGCAGCGTCCAACGTCCGCACGCCCCGCACCGCGCCGCCCCGCCCCGCGCCCCGGGCTGGCGGCAGCGGCGGGGGGGACCGGGCGGGACGGGCGGTGGGCGGCCGCGCTCCCGGGTCTGCACGGTGCGGGGGGTGGCTGGGAGTCCGCCTGCAGGCACGTTTTCCCAGCGTCTTGGTAGTGCAATAAAATAAATGAGGATGTGGGTGAGCGTTTGCGAGAGAACCACAGAAAGTCCCCGCTGCTTGTCAGGGACCAGGTACGCTCTTGTGCTGTACAGCCGGCGTTTACCTGCGTACACGAGTGTGTTGGGATGGGAGGTTTTTGCTTTTGGTTTGGGGGGTTGGGTTTTTCTGAAGATAGTTTCTGAGAAGAACTAAAAGTTCGGAGTCGTTGCAGAATATTGTTGCGTATCTCCTGAAAATATGTTTTCAACATTTTATTAATAAAGAAGAATTTTTTTTTCTTTTGCTGTTTTTATTTGGGTTGTTCGGTTGCGGTTTTTCTTCCCTCTAATGAGTAGGATAAAGTTGTTAAAGATCTTTTATGAAGGAAGGCACTGGAGCTTGTGGCTGAGGTGCTGCACAGGGTCTATGATATTGGGGTGTAGTTTCTTAACTCCTCCACAAACTAACAGATTAATCCAAGATTAATCTAAATTACAAAAACATTTCCGGTATAGCTGTGGTGGTGGAATATCCTGGTCCAGGTTTGAATTATATCCAGGAAAATAATAATTATTTTGCTATGTAATCATGATAGAGAGTCAAATGATGTCATTATATAAAATGATGCTTCTTAGTGTCATGCTACTACTCATTCTTTCAGTCAAGGGGACTATGTTTTGGTGAGCTACGGGTAGGAGTGTGTATGGTGGGTCTCTCCCCTTGCTAATCTCTTGCTTTCCTGATCTTGCTATAGAGTGGGGACTGCAAACCATGATGGAAGTTGTATTCTAAGGAGGTACTGGAGTGGTTGGACTGCCTTACCCTTGCTGCAGTGAACTCTTTTTAGGACCTTTCAACTGCATACTTGCAGAGGTTTTGCCCCCACTCTCTTTGGGTTCAGAACAAGCAATTGGAGTCAAGGTCCATCTCCTTCCTCGCAGCTCCCCCTGCCCCAGCTGTGGGAGCAGAAGGAAGGGCATAGAGAAATACAACATGGAAAGAGAGACATGGAAGATGTGGGCACAACAATCTGCGTCTGTGTCTGACAAGGCAGAACGGATCATGAAACTAGTGTCATGAATACCAAAATATTACCAAAAGTTATTGAAACTATCATGGTATACCAGATGATATTGCTATAATGATCACCACTGTATTATTCAAAGCCTGAGGGTCAGCAAACCCCTGGTATCTAGAGTATGTACTTACCAAAGTGTCTAGTGTCTATTGAGCTGGAGTGCACTGTAAGAATCTCACATACGTATGAACAAATTTCTGTAAATATCCATGTATTTTATGTTTTTGTATATAGCAATGCCTTGGGGACAGCATTCCATGCTGGTAAAGGGAGCATTTTCCTCCCAATAGGTTAATGATTTAGTTGCTAAGCACTGGAACTTGATTGTTTTCTGCTTAGGCTGCAGCTTTTTGAAATGTTGGTCTCTCTCAGGCACGACTACTTGGATTTAAGTGCAAATTGAAATTATCCATTAGGAAAAGAAATATGGACAAACTGTCAAACACATAAGCAGTTTCTTTCTACATAAGTGGTGTTTCCTTGGGCCGTTGCCCCAATATGTTCCTATAGAGCAACTGTCACAAAGTTGTATGTCCTGACTTGAGAGTTAGTAGCCCAGGTGTCTATAAGACTTTTGTAGTCAGTGACAATATGTCTGAATGATAACTCTGTGAGTCCAATCCCCCTACCATGAGCAGGGACATATTTCACTAGCTCAGGTTGCTCAAAGCCCTGTCTAACCTGACCTTGAACACTTCCAGGGATGGGGCATCCACAACTTCTCTGGGCAACCAGTTCCAGTTGAGCAGCAGAGCTATGAGCTGTGTGTATCAACTGGGCTGACTGGAAGCTGGCTTATGGCAGGACACTGTTGCACTAGATGAACCTACTAGGGATGTGATTCCTAATGGCTATAATTATACCAGCAAATAGATCGACGTTTTGTGCAAGGGAGGGATGATACTTTCTCTCTTACTTCTTTGTAGTATCTTGCTCTCAGACTCTAGGTATTAAAATGTAGCTTGTGCTTGGTACTGTCTTGGTGCCAACTGCTTCTAAGTTACCGTGGAGATCTCTTGCCAAGCTGGCACTTCGACCCTGATCACATTATTTGTGTTCCTGAACACATTATTCACGCCCTTCAGTTTATGAAATTGAATTGTTTCATTGCTGTTCTCTCACCCTCTTGTTTATGAAAAGCCTGTTACTGCCTCGTGTCAGGACTGAGATTTGTGTAATGCTGCAGTGAGCTGTGTTAGGGAAAGACCTGGCTAAAAACTAGCCTGATGGAACAGTTTTTTCATCTGGATCTGCTTAGCCTTGCTGTATAGTTATACAAATGCTGTTGGAGGGAGAAATAATGTAGGGTGTAATGTAAAGGGGATATCTACTTCTAGTAGAAATAAGATTTCTACTTCAGTGGCAGTAAGGGTCTGTTGGATTGAAACACTTGGAGAGCTATGGTCTTGCACAGTGGGAAGTGTCGGTGGTTTTTCATTCTTGAGAGAAGATGAAAAAATCATTGCTCAATTGCTGGTAACACCATAAGCACACAATGAATGGTCATTTCACCTGCAAACAGTTTTCCAAATGCAAGTAATGAGCAATTTGTTGTGGGATGGAAAGAATGAGATCTTACTTGTGCTGTGGGTCAGATCTAACTTTGTAAAATTACTGTAGGTTTGTCAGAAAACGTCTTGCCTCACAGGATCCTTAGGGAAGCACTTGTTTGCTGCTGAAGATGAGGGCTGAATCAGTGTTGCTCAGGGTAGGCTAGGAGTGTCTGAATATGATCTAACATCCAAGAATAATTAATAATTATATAGTTGGTTCTTTGGCAAGTTATTTTGGAGTGGAGATGGTGCAAGTGTTTTATACGTGCTTTATCCTATAGAAAGACTGAGACGTTAGCCTGGGGGGGGGGGGGGGGTGGGGGCAGGGTGAAGGTAGAACTAAATAAAAAAGCCAAAATCCATTTTATTTTAGCATTTAGCCTATTTGAGTATAATAGCTTCCAGCTCTGCTCGCTTATTTAGAGATTAGTCTGCTATTTCTTCCAGCTGACTCTTCTGTTGCCTATTTAAACCTCACATTTATGAAAATTCTGATAAATTGTACCTGCTGAAATGTGCAAGATGTGTATCTCCTTAGCTTAAATCAAAGCTCTGAATTACACATGCTTCTGGCAAAGAAACTATGAGTTTGTTTCCCCTTTATGCTGCGGTACGTGGGCACAGTGCTGCCACTGATGTGCATGTTCTCTGATGAGCACATTCAGAATAGCTGCGATCTCAGTGCTCATGCCAGTTCCCTGTGGGGATCACCTATAAAATAAATCACATGAGCAGAAAGTCACTGGTTTAGGAGCTTGTGCTGAAAATGTATTAAGTGCAACTGAAGGCTTCAGTTTACTCCACGTTGCAGGTTTTTTTCAGAGGGAGCCGGAAGCCCTCTTTCTAGCATTCCTACATCCCTTTACTCTGAACCAGCTAGTAAACAAGCATGAATAAACAGGTCATAGCTGCTGTCGTAGTGATGTGCTGACATCATCCATCTCTGTCCACACGGGCAATGTGCCACTATTGTGGTGCTTTGCCTCTGGTGGCCGCTTCTGGGTGACCCAGCTCCCTTGGACGAGCTAGCACAAACCAATTTAGGAGCTTGTGGGTGGCAAACACAACATTAAGACCCTTGTCTTTGCACAATGGATATATAAAACTTCAGTGTAGTTAGTTGGGCCATAAAGGTTTCTTATTAGTTTGCATACTGGAGGGGGCAGGAGACTGTGCAAAGCCAGAAGCTTTTGTCATGTATGTTGTCCTCTGCGTGTGTCCTACTTGTGTCCTGGCTCATGTATGGTTTGAATTAATCATAGAATGGTTTGGGTTGGAAGGGACCTTTAAAGGTCATCTAGTCCAACCCCCTGCAATGAGCAGGGACATCTTCAACTAGATCAGGTTGCTCAGAGCCCCGTCCAACCTGACCTTGAATGTTTCCAGGGATGGGGCACCTACCACCTCTCCGGGTGACCTGTGCCAGTGTTTCACCACCATTATATTTATTCCTTATATCTAGTCTGAATCTACTCTCTTTTAGTTTAAAACCATTACCCCTTGTCCTATCGCAACAGGCCCTACTAACAGGTCTGTTCCCATCTTTCTTATAAGCTCCCTTTAAGTATTGAAAGGCTGCAATAAGGTGTCCCTGGAGCCTTCTCTTCTCCAGGCTGAACAACCCCAACTCTCTCAGCCTTTCTTCATGGAAGAGGTGTTCCATCCCTCTGATCATTTTTGTGTCCCTCCTCTGGACCTGCTCCAACAGGTCCATGTCTTTCCTGTGCTGAGGGCTCAAGTGCGCTGTGCTGTTTATGAGCATGTTCATGAGCTGAGCTGCTAAAAGGCAAAACACTATCGTGTCAGCAAACAGACTTCTTTTTTTTTTTTTTTTTTTTTGGTACAAACACCAGCTCCAGCATAGGGCACGGGGTACTGAAGCTAACGTCCTGTGCCTGGTGTCTCTTATTTGTTCTGGCAGGGACTCACAGTTGATAGAACATAGTCCAGGACAGCAGCATCACGGAGATTGTTTTTTTTTTCCGCCCTTTCTCTTTAACAGGCCTTCCGAAAGTCTTATACTGATAGTATCTCCACTTTGACTATACCTGTATGCTGCACTTGTGGTCAAAATAAAAGAAGATGAAGAAATTCAATTTATTCTTTTGTTACTACTAGCTTCTCATGGATGTGGGCAGGGCTGCTGCTCCTTTAAACCTCTATCACCTCTGTGTTTGTGGACAGCTCCTGCTCTTGCCCGCATCCAAATCCCATGTATGCCAAAACGTGCAAGTGCTAAGTATGTGGTGTCACATCAATGAGAAATTGTCTGGTGCCATCACTGAGGTCTAACTGGGTCTCTCCTGAGTCATCTCAGGAACATTGTCAGTGGGAATAGAGGATGAATGAGGGTTTAGAACAAGATATTTACTGTCTCCTGAGGACAAGGAACACCAGGACCTAGCGACTGACGGCTTCTCCAGGAACAATTACTCCAACCCTAACTGAGGATCACTGTAGGGCTATGGCGAGTGCTCCTGGATCTCCAGAGAGGAACATCAGGGCAAAAAAAGTGTAGTCAGAGTAATTTGCCTGTAGTGTTTCAGAGTGAGGCATGCCTCTAGAAAGGTGACTGATGCTTGCACACACCAGTGGAGTGATCTCTGTGAAACATTAATTCAGTAAATGAGTTGTTTCAGAATCTTGAACGCTTCTGAAAGTATACTTGCAGCTTTTGTTCTCTCTTGACTGCTGTTCTTTCATCCACACTGTTGTACAAGTGGGAAATGCTGTCTTTCATCGTCGTCGTACAGATTTCAGCTGCTCTGAGGTAATGGTATAGAGACCATGGAGCTGGCTGGGCAGAATTAACTACATCTACCCACTGTACTAAAGCGCCTGCACTGCCTTTGCAGTGTGCTGACCTTGGAGACAGAAAAGTCATGCTTCTGCACTGCTGTACATCTACACCAGTATCCCCACACTCCAAATGCCAGTACATTGGCTCAGTCTGGACAACTAGAAGCAGTGCATATGGATAAGCTGTCTGCTGGGCTGAGCTAACAGACTTTCTCAATAACCTGGAGGCTGGAGAATGTGCTGTGGAGACATCAGAGTAGCTGGAACTGTCCTGGTCCCGTTGTACTCTAAAGGGCAAATCCTGGTCCCATGTGGTCACATAAGGGAGGGGTGGACGGAAGACGTTATCTAGAAGGGCTGAATGATGATTTGGGTTTTTTTTTTTCTTCTGTTCCTGTGCCCCCTCCATGCCATGATTGTGCATAACAGAGCTCAGTATAGATTACATTTTATGCCCATTGTCATGTATTAGCCCTGACCCAGTGCTTGTTGGGAAGCAATGGACTCTGGCCATATAGAAGCTCATCATTTTTATAATGGAAAAGTGCTCAGGAAGACCAAAATGGAAGCAATTCAGGAAAGAGCAGCATGATGAAAATCTCCGCTCAGATGCCTCGTAGTGTGAAACTCTAACAGTCTCAAGAGTGGAGAGTAGGTGTCTTTATTGTGTGGTTGCCACAGGCCTGATAGTCCTTCATGGCTCCTGGTTCAGCACTGCACAATAGCCCTGTCTCTGATTCTCTGTTGCCTTTGGGATGTGCAGATGGCTGATGTCTGGTTTGCGCAGCGCCTACGGACACTTGTCACAGCAGCCTGACAGGGTTGTCCAGGTTTTTCAACTGTAAGTGCTCTATTTTGCCTTACTAGCATTCCTTCAGCTAACTGCAAGGTATGAACACGAGGGAAAAATGAGATACATGTTTATGTTGTTACATCTTTGCGTCAGCACATTATAGATAAACTTCTGTCATCAGGATCGCTTAATCTGAGATTAAGTGTGTCTCACTGAAAAGTGCTTGGCCTCAAGTTTTGAAAGGGTCAGCATTCAACATTTTGCACGTGAAGTGCTCCTGAACCAAACGGTCTCTGACAGGCTACTGTGCCAGCGAGGCTTTTAGCCTCCAGTGAGCCTAGCAGTCCCACCTGTCAGCCTCCCCGAGGTTTCTATATCCCATGGAAGTGGGAAGGGCTTATCAGTATTAATGATAAACAGACACAGTATTGTGGTTTAACTAGTATGCAAAGATTTGCTGTTGGAGAGGAGTTAATCATGTGTTGAATTTAATATTAAACCCTAGCAAGTTACTTAATAGCTGTCACCTGCCACAAATGCAATCTACCTGCATTGCTGCTTGCAGACACTGTTGCTGCCAGTTGGCAGTTACTACTCTGAAACCTCTTAAATGTAATCTGCAATCCTTGTTAGCTGCCACAAAAAGAAATAGGTCGAAAACGTTCATTGTTCTCAAACTACGATATAAAGCATCTCTTAGTCATTTTCCCATCCCATTAAAACTTTTTTTTCCTGGTCAAAGTGGCCTCAATTTGACCAGGCTGAGGAACAGATTTGGTTGTTTTACATTTCTTCATCTCTTTTGTTGACTGCAGTAACTCATCTCTACTAACTGCATGACTGAAAATTTGAAGTGTCTTGATTTATTAAAGGGTTTTCTGGGTGTTGGACAGATGCCCCTAAGCAGGACATTAAGCTACATAAAATTGTATTTATGTAATAGATTTTCTGACCAGGTCATTATATCAAGTTATTCTTTAGAGTGGATATCCCAGCACTTTGTGTAAAAAAGCCTTTTACCTGTCTAGGTACCAGAGAACGATTTTGAGCACGTTAGCATTTCTAGTGTGAAAACCATAATTTCAAAAACTGTGAAAACAAGGACAAAACCAAAACAGCAAAACAACCCCCCCTGGGCTTTCCAGAGATTTTTATCAAAAAGTTTGGCTGACTTCAGAAAGACATGATCTTTTACTAGAGCTTCCCCACCACTGAGAAAATCTCTCTCTTGTCTGAATACTCCTGTCCTGGTTTCGGCTGGAATAAAGCTAATTTTCTTTTTAGTAGCTGGTATAGTGCTGTGTTTTGGATTTAGGATGCGAATAATGTTGATAACACACTGATGTTTTAGTTGTTGCTAAGCACTGTTTATACTAAGTCAAGGACTTTTCAGTGTTTCAAACTGCCCTGCCAGCGGAAGCTGGGAGCGCACAAGAAACTGGGAGGGAACGCAGCAAGGACAGCTGACCCAAATGAGCCAAAGGGGTATTCCATACCTTGTGACGTCATGCCCAGTATATAAACTGGGGGGAGTTGGCTGGGGGAGTACTGCAGCTCAGGGATTGGCTGGGCATCCATCAGCAAGTGGTGAGCAATTGTATTGTGCATCACTTGTTTTGTATATTCTATTATTATTAGTAGTAGTAGTATTTTCCCTTCTTTTTCTGTCCTATTAAACTGTCTTTATCTCAACCCATGAGTTTTACTTTTTTCCCCCCAATTCTCTCCCCCATCCCTCCTGGGTGGGGGGGAGTGAGTGAGCAGCTGTGTGGTGCTTACTTGCCAGCTGGGGTTAAACCACGACATCTCCTCATGGTGATTTTTGCCCCCTCATCTTCACAAGAGGAAGAATTGAGAATATCTCTTTTCTTGTCATCTTTCACAGCACTTGTCTAATCTTTATAGTCTCTAACCTCTGTCAAACTGGGCTGAAGTTGGTCAACAGGCTCAAAAGTTGTTGGAAGAGTTGCAGGGCATGACCACATCAACCTGCTGCTTTAAGTAGTGCTTCATCTCTCTGAGCTTCTGCAAACTTCTCAGGGTTCACTTCTATAAAAAACCTTCTCTGCGTCCTGCACTCAGTACCTGCCACTGCTTGCAAGGTCACATGAAGTTACGTGTATTGTCTCCAGCGTTTGTTTATAGTATATACAGCTGCATGATTGCAAATCATTATAATCTGATTTTATTGCATTGGTATTATACTGTGACAGTCAGATGATATTTACTTTTATATTCATAAAATGGGCCTATTAAACTTACAGGGACACACTGTGTAACCTCAGGGTTCAGAATGATTGACTTGTCTTACAGTCTTATCTGTGTAAGCTGTAATTATTGAGAAATGCAGAGTATGAGTTAAAGGAGGGAGGCCAGTAGGTGGGTAAAAGCCATAAAACAGTGAAAAAATTCATGTGCAAGTTAATACTGGAAGTGACAAGTGTGGGTTTGTAAAGAAGAGACCTGAAGCAATGAACAGCACCTAGAAGATAAGCTGTACTTCTGTGTATTTTCTTTTTCTTAAAAGGACAAATGAATGGCCAGTAGAACCAAAGATCAGCAAGCTGGTCCTGGCCTAACACAAGTCAGACCTGGCAAGCTTAGCCCATGTCTCTCTGATGCTGTATTGCAGTATTTGTGAGGCTGCATGAAGCTGTTGTGTGATTATCTATGTGACTTTCATGCCTGGTTTTGGTATGTGACTTGGAAACAGGCTAATTAATGGGAATAGAGAAAAAATTTCTGTCTTACAAATTCCTGATAATATTGCTGACTTTCTGGTAATGTTACCATGTGTAAAGAGTTGTACATGTTGTAAGCACTGATGAACACTCAAATACTTAGGAATTTTTTTTTTAATGCTACATTTGTCATCTAACCACAGAGCAAAACCTGGCAAGCCTGTTGCTCAGCCCTCTTTCCTCTGCTAGTATGTCTGAAGCAACAGTATGAAAAGGGCTACAAAGAAGGCAGTTGCATCCCTTTTGTGGAAAATAGCATCTGGACTCGGCAAAGTAAAAAAGGAAATTAAAAACTCCACAGAAGGTGCTTCTTAGAGCTTAAATCTGGTGGGTTTTGGCATACTAATACTCATCATTGTGAAGCAGTACTCATCGTTGTGAAGGCATATCATGCCACATATTGACCATCAGGGTAATTTTTTTTTTTATATGTCTATATATCTCTCTATATGTCAATCATAATTGGACATGTTGCTGGAAGTGAGAATGGAACCCGTATATTAGTAAAGCTCTCACTGTAGTGGCAACCGTACTTTGGAATTGCCATTTTCTAAAAGTAGGGCCTCAAACATAGGGTGATAAAAATAGAGAGTCCCAGTGGTGATTATGTTTACTTAACTGTGATCTAATGAGATTTTTCTCTGCATTTTTCTCTTTAGCAAAATATCCAGAGATCAAGACTCTGATGGGACCAGATCCACATTTAAAGTGGATTGTATCTGGAATGGTTTTCATGCAGTTTCTAGCATGCTACCTGGTGAAAGACTTATCTTGGAAATGGATTTTCTTCTGGGCTTATGGTTTTGGGGGTTGCATCAACCATTCACTGACCCTAGCCATCCATGATATTTCACACAACGTCGCCTTTGGGAATAAGCAGGCCAAGTGGAACCGATGGTTTGCAGTCTTTGCCAACTTGCCGATTGGCATCCCTTATTCTGCCTCCTTCAAGAAGTACCACATTGACCATCATCGGTACCTTGGTGGGGATAGCCTGGATGTGGACGTTCCCACAGACTTTGAGGGTTGGTTCTTCTGCACACCACTTCGGAAACTGCTTTGGCTTTTCCTCCAGCCGCTGTTCTATAGTCTGAGACCACTGTATGTGAACCCCAAAGCAATTACACGGATGGAAATTTTTAACGCTCTCGTCCAGTTTTCTATAGACCTTACAATTTACTACCTTTGGGGGCTCAAACCTATTATTTACTTAATAGCAGGTACGATTCTTTGCATGGGCGTACATCCCATTTCTGGGCACTTCATAGCAGAACACTACATGTTCTTAAAAGGGTATGAGACATACTCTTATTATGGACCTCTGAACTGGCTCACCTTTAATGTAGGCTACCACATGGAGCACCACGACTTCCCCAGCATTCCCGGATGCAGATTGCCAATGGTAAGTATGGCATGAGCATGAGTGAATTGGATTTTTATAAAAGCTGCTAAACTGTCTCAAAGAAATCACTCCAAATCATAGCAACGGATCAATTTTTAAAAGAAAAAAAAAAAAGAAAAAAGAAAGCTTTTTGGATTTGTTTTGAATTCTTCCATTTTAAGCAGGAGATTGAGAAAAATGGCTGCCAAGCTGCTGTAATATTTAGTTTATTTGATGGAAACAAGAACATCTGACCCTCAGAGGCCTTGAGGAATACTTTTTGCATGATAAAATCCTCCAACAATGGTCTAAATTTCTCCGTTTTCTTCCCTCAGCCACCAGGTTTTGTCTCTTTGAAAGTTTAAAGGCCCATCTAAAGTGAGGCAGGTGGCAGTTACGACTTGGAATTTGTTTAATGATCAATCTGCTAACTATATTGCTTGATTAACATCAAACAAAAGTCTTCCTATTTTTGAGATGACATAAGTACTGGGGCATGTTCCAGCCTGACACAAACAGCACTAGAAAATAAAGCCCCACTCTACATGACTTGTTTTAGCTCTGCTGCCCCACCCACAGAAACAGGATACTTGATCTGTCATTGGGAAAGTGCTGTGGCTTTCCTCTTTTGAAAGTCAAGCTCCTTTTTGTTTATGTTTTATCAGTTGTGGGAATCAAATTTGCAAAGCCCAGGTGTCTAGGAATGGTTTTCAATCTCCCTCCAGGTATGTAGCTGCTCTCCTGGGTTTTAATACAAGGGTTCCTCAGCAGGTGCTCACAGTGTTAGGGGTACGTGACTTCGAAGTACTTACTCTTACATACAAATCCTCTGGCATAGTAGGAAGGAAACATCTTCTGTCTCTGGTCTGATGCAAAGTTGGCGGCTACTACTGCAACATCCTCATGAGGCGGAGGTAGAGCTGAGGAATCAGGTTCAGGAGCTGTGACCTCCCCACTACTGCATAACACGCACAACTTTTACAGTGGTATATCCAGGCAAAGCCTGCTTTATGAGTTAATGTTGTTCATCACAGAAACGCTGTCTGAGAGGAGGTTCAAAACAAGAGGAGAGTTTCTTGTGGTGTAGAAGAGCGTGGAGAGCCTCTACCTAGCCTGCAGTTGTGTTTTAACACACCTCCTTTACTGCTGAAGTTCTGTCCTGGAGAAGCTGCCCATTCCTGGTGGGTTCAGAGCAGCTGGTAAAGCAGCCCACGTTCACAGGTGAAGTTCTCCTGTCAGGCACTCCCATTGCCAATACACCCGATAGCTCAGCTGGGAAGAGCATGAGTTTAGCTTTAGTTTCAAATGTTCAAACTTGTTAGATAGGCTTAGATACTTAGATTACTGAAATGTAAATAGAAGAAGAGAAGGAGGTTAGCTCTGTATCTTACACGAGGCAGGTGAGTGACTAATTGAACTTGCTGGGACTGTTGCTCCAGACCTGATTGAGACCTGAAAAGCTCTTCCCCACCCACACCACAAATAGTTCAGCCTAATTCCTCAAGGCAGTGCAGCAGCTGGAAGTGTCTGCCCTCCTGTGTAAAGAGGATAGAGTTATTAGTTGAATTTCATGGGCTTGTGTTCATGTGTTTCTAGCTCTTGGGCAACTGAGACTTGCACTGCTGGTGGAGGAGATACGAGGCTTGTCAATCAATCGTTGTTGCCTGACAGAACTCTATGGAAAACTTTGAGTCTTTTACGAGTGATCAATTACAAGTGAAAATCTACTATAGAAAATCCCTTGTCCATTAAAACAAGTTGGTTATTCTTTTCTGCAAATTTGAGAAGAAAAATTCTCTGCCTCTTTGGTGGAAGGATATAAGGGGACAGATCCTCTCTGGATAGCTTTAAAGTTTGAACTTCATAACAGGTAGCGATAGAAACCTCCCCTCACTCTCCTCTGCTTAACCTCCCAGCAAATTCTTCACTCGGCAAAGGTCTAGTTTTTTCAGATCTAGTCTCTCGGGCACTTGAACTTCTAATAGTTGAATTGTGTAATATGGATGACCTCTTGGTATAGCTATTTTTATTTTTAATTATTGGCAAGTAGAAAGTGGAATACAGATCTTTATTTGGTTTCTGCATGATTGAGAGCAGGGGAGAAATAGGATCAGAGAATAACTGGATCTTAATCTTGAAAAGTAGCTGGCTCTTCCACTTGCTTATCAGAAAAGTGAATTCAGCTTTGTCCTTTGTTACAGGTGTGTCATTCAGAATGTTCTGAGTAATGTGTTTCCCACTGGAAAGACCTTTACCCTAGAAGTGTGACAGATTTGAAAGAGGAAGAATCAGGCTGTGCTGTAAGCTTATAGGTACTAAAGATGAGTGACATGAGTGTGCAGTAAGAATTTGTCCCACTAGTATAATGAGAGATTACACAAGAGACCATGAAATTTAACATTATATTGAAGGACCTGCTCTAAAAAAACCCCTATAGACTTAGGACTAGATTAGTCTTTGCATGAAGCCTTAGAACTATAAAATTGTTTACCAAATGAGTAAAAAGATCCATCCTTCATTATCTGAAGGATTGAATATACTTATGGAGAGAGGGGACAGGAGAAGGAGGAACCCAGTACTCTTCCTACAAACTGCAATAAGAGCTCCAGCATTACCAGAGGCAAACTAGTTACTCATTAAGCTTGTGGGAAAAGGAAAAGACATGGTATGAAACCAGATTTATTAGACAGACAAGACTGGAAAACATGGTAGATGTGCTGGTGTTGAATTGCAGATTTCATTAACCCTGTGATGGCTAGGAGGACTAGCTTGAGTGCTCCCCCCAGTCAAGGACTATAGAGGGAACTTCCATAATATGCCTTCCAGCATTCTAAACATAATTTTTCAGCTTCTTATCATAAGGATCTCTAGCTTCTGTATAGCCCTAGGACAAAGGGTCTATAACAGCCACGGTGAAATATTAGGTTGCATTTTACTCTTGCTCCTATCAAATACAATGGAGTAGGATTGGGGTCCTGTTGCTGTGCTCTACAAGCACAAAACCAGAAGCAAAGTTTCAGTCTAAAAGATGTGATTTCTTACCTATCACCTTGAGCTACTTGAAGAAAAGCCTCAATATACCAGGTGCCAAGTGCCTAATAAGCTTCTTGCAGACTTTGCAATCTCTTGTTATCCTTCCATGATAACTTCTATTCACAAACTAGCAATGAGTTAAGACAGTTGAGATCTGTAAGGAGGAAGGGAGGGAGGAATTGAAGCAAATGGACAATCTCCAATGCAATATGGAGAGCTTGAGGGGGAAATCAGGCACAGGATTTAGGAATACTTCGTCACAGTGCCATCTTCTTTGAGATGATCTATGATCTGGCTACAAAACTTGCTACCTGGAAACTGCCATCCGCAGGTTTTGTACTGCACCCAGCATGCAACATGGAGGATGACTCTTCCAGCCTCAAACATACTTAACAGATGTAGTTTAATGTTGTATTTAAAAGGGAATCTGCATTAAAACCCAATTACTTTCTGCCCTCCCTCCCCTGCCCCGCTTTTCTGGTAGGAGGAGATAATTTTGTTTTACATATGGAGATGCTGAAAGAAATTACAATAGATGAGCTGGTTTTGTTGGGGAAACTTTTGCTTAGATCCACTGTAAAAGAGAAGCCACTTTTAAAATTCTTGCCTGCCATGTGATAGCAAAATGGGAACATGCACCTAAGAAACGTCCTTGTCTTTTTCATAGGAAAACTGTTCAGAAGTCCTCACTCTAACTGCATTCATTAAATTTTCCCTTTTCCCCATTCCTTTTCACAAATATTTTATTGCAGTTCACCTTTTCCTCTCCATTGTTTCTGTACATCTCATACATTTGTCCTGCCCAGAGCACAGGGAACTTGCCAGTGGGACAAGTGCTGCCTGCCTTCCTGCACGAGGTGCTGCTGGGCACAAAGCCAAGCAGAGCAAAGACCTGCTTTGTGTAGGTGTGAGTCACTGTCCTGCAGCTGATCTAGGGTAACACACTCCAGTGCGAGCCCCTGGTCATCTCTTGTGGTTTCCATACCGACCTTCTCATTCAGAATGAGCTGCCACCGTAATCTGCAGGAACATGCTAGATGGATACGCTTGGTGAACAAGCAACTCCTCCATCACCTGATGCTGGCCAGCAGCTTGCCAGCCATGACTGGGCTGCCTGCTTCCAGAATATGGTGTGTATGATCTTCTTCAAAATTCACTGCTGGCTATTTTGATAAATCATCTTAATTATCAAATAATACTTGTATTCTGGGTGCCTATTTTAAATCTGTAATACAACTGCAGAATATGTGTATGGAATATATTTAAGTGCAAGTTTCCAGACCTGTATGTTCTGTCCACCTGAACTCTTCAGCACTATGCCCAGACTACATTGCTGCTCTTGTTTGCTGACAGTGCAGAAACTACTGGGTTGAACATAGACAGACTGTTTATTGGCCTCTTCTTTGAGCCATTTTTTCCTACTTCATCACTGGGGTCCTTTTTAGTTAGCCTTTGGTGCCAGAGGGCACAGCTGCTGCCTGAGACATTCCTAGGAGCTGAATTGGTTTCTGTGAATCTCCAGCCCTCCGCTTCCATGGGCAAGGGGCAACTCAGAAAGACTTTCTGAAGCCCTCATAGTGGTCAGAGTCTAACATGATCAAGAGCTCTGCAGAATAATGTGACTAGCTGAGAAAACATGTCTGGTTCAGACCATTGTTTCTATGGGCAAGAAATATATGGGGGTTCTGGAGAAGAGGGGAATGGCAGGCTTGCCATATGAACTTTGCTAGTATAGATGAGGGCTGACTTACTGTTCCAAGTCAAAATTCAGGCAGAACTTCTAAAATGGAGGTAGGAGGGAAGGTCTGTAAGCAGCACTGTGCTAGGGAATGACCAAACCAGAGCTGGAGTGAAGCTTTTGGGGCTGGGTATCTGAGACCCTCTTTGCGTTTGCATAAGGCCTCATTAGTGGCTTTCATTCAAGGGAGTCAAGGGAGCTTACTATCTAAGTAGTCCTCCCGTTCATCCTCTGGCTATTTCAGTTCACCCAGCTGGGAAAAGGGAGGATACAAAACCCAGATTAAATTATTTCTGTCTGTGGTTACAGAAGGAGCACAGTGAACTAAATTTGCTTCTCCAGAGATCTTACCCGGTGCCTGGAAATCACCCTTCTTCCACTCGTTAACAAATACCTCTAAGGGGAAATGCTGATATTGTCTGAATCCCATTGAAGATGAACAACATTTGAAGTACAGACCAACACTTCAAAGCAGGATATAGGGAATTATTAGGAAGTCAGAGGTATTCAGTGAAAGGCAGAATACAATCAGACCTGAACTGAATCTTCCACCTCCAACGCAGCAGTACCATGCCACGAGCACAAGGAATGCGTAGGGGCTGAGGTACAGAGGTAAAAGATCTTAATGAAACTTGTACGTTACCCAACCTACCTCACAGGGAAGTATCTGTAAGGAAGCTGAATTAACGAGGAAACTAGCAGGGAGCTGTACTGGTTTATAATGTAACTTTTGCTGGGATTCTTACCTTTTCACAGTCAAAATGCTGTGTTAAGTTTCCACCATTACACCTTAGATGCTGATGAGATCCTCCTCCCAGATGGCAATTTCTGTGTAACCCTTTTGTTCTTCACTGGAAGTCCGTGCTGTGCTCAGCATAGCTGGCTTTAAAATTCTGCAGGGATTTTAAAGAGAGAAGTCAAGCTGTCCAGCAAGACAGCCTACTCTAGAATACAGCTTTGTTTGTCAAGGAGGTGGGGCTGTAATAAAACCATGCCCAAGCAGTTTATGTGCAAGGGAACAATAGTTAACAGACTCTGCTGCTTCATAAGTGTGTTCAAAAAGCCGAGCATCTAGCTGGAGCAGGGACTACTGATAACCTGGGAATCCTTGGAATCCCCATAGTCCCCTGAACCTGCCAGATCTGAAACCTCTTTGTCCTCTGGTTCTGGCCTTACTCCCACTACAAGCACCACCCCCAATGATGCACAATGCTTCTCTGATGGCAACAGTCTTAAGACTTGGGGATTTGTAACAGGGATGAAATTTTATTAGACTTGTGATCTAATAATGAATCTTGCAGCATTTTTAACACCAGACTGAGGAGAACGGACCGCCCCTGCAATTTCCTCTGCCTGCTGGAGGAACCCGTCTCGCAGATTTGTATCACAGTAGCAGAATGGAGGAAAGAAAACGAAGTGTAGGCAAGGCTGTGTCTGGCATTTTCTCAATTGGTATTTCTCTCCTACACGGAACCCTCAGCAGACGAGTATTATGAGTAGCAAACAGGGCTTTAAATACAGCGTGTTGGAGTCTTGGCAATGTATAAGGTGGATTAGTCATCTCATTGTGGAGATCCCCCCACCTCCGAAATGAGAGAAAATAGTTCTGACTGAAGGCAGCGATCCATCATCTTTCAAATTCTGACATTGTGAGGCAAAACTTACATCAGAAATCTGCTAAGAAGTATCTAAATGTATTTAAGTACATCTCATTTGGCTGAACTTCAGAAGCTCACAAGCAATAACAAGTAACTTCAGGTTATGGCTGTGCTATCAGATCTGAACGTGAAGACTGAAACACACCCGACCCTGTGCAGCTAAACAGCTCGTTCTCTCTCTTCTTCTTCCAGGTGAAAAAGATTGCAGCAGAATATTACGATAACCTCCCACATCACCAGTCCTGGATTCGAGTTCTGTGGGACTTTGTGTTTGATGACGCTATTGGTCCTTATTCAAGGGTTAAGAGACTATGCAAGCTGGCAAAAGAAAGCTAACGGACTAGCTCCGCCTGCTGCATTGGTGTTTTGTTTGTTCATTTGAATGACTGGAGTTTTATGCAGAAGTAGAAGGATGTTTGTGTGTGCTGAATTAGCGTTGGTGCATGCTCCTTAGACCAAGAGGATGAATGTGAAAATGAAGCAATTGGATGCACTATTTTAGGCTA